>NC_142346.1:23860000-25060000 GCF_054954075.1 Amborella trichopoda
CAATGTCAACTCTCGTGTTGTTCATTGCATACATTAAACTACCAATTAGCCTAACATATTCAATTTGAGATATACATCTCCTATGATTTTTTTTAACTTAATATGAGGATCTATATGGGTAGAGACTAGCTTAATATCACTATGCTTAGACTTATAGAGCATTTTGTTAATGTAGTGAGATTGAGTCAAGATTAACTTTTTTTCTTTTCTCACTATTTTGATACCAAGTATCACATCAGCCTCTCCCAAATCCATATCAAAAATAGATGCCAGGAATTTTTTAGTTTCCTCCTTTCAGATTAGTGGCAAAATATATGCATGTCGACCACATAGAGACATATTATGACACATAAATATTTGCTTCACTTAATGTTATAAGATCTTCTTCCACATTTGAGACTATAGATAATGAATTATATCTTTTATTTTGATTAGCCCGAACTAGATAAATATGAAAATTCGGTTCAATGTTATAAGATGGATCACTTTTAATAATTTTTCTTTTTGGTTCTGTTTTCTCATCATCATTATTTTCTACATGATTTTTATCAACATTTTGATCAATCTCATTATTATTTTCACTTCGTCTACTACTTGTTTTATCTTATTCACTTTTACAAGTGAGATTTTGAAATAATTCAACATATCTAGATTCCACTTTTGTGTTAGAATTTAGATCTAAAAATCTGTATGTTTTACTATTTTGCGAATATCCTATAACACATATTTAGTAGTTATAGGACCTAATTTAATTCATTTAGGATCTAAAAATCTAACATATGCAAGGCAACCTTGTATCTTTAGTGAGTTTAAAATATGAGGAGACTGCCTATGACGGAATACAGCCACTTCGTTTCATGATTGGTGGAGGTGATGGTGGATCAAACGGAAACAGTTCTTTGGCTGGTTTAAGGACCTTGGCTGCTGCTGGTCAAGAGGTTCCCGGTGGTCTTCATGATCAATCTGTCGGAGATGGATCAAAGCCCATGACAGGTGCTGGAGATGACCAGCAATTTCGCGATATCGATGGACATAGTGGATCTATCTTTGGCTTCTCCATGGCTGGCTCAGGTGGTGCTATCTGAGATGGTGAATCTACTGCTCAATCTGGCAGAGATCATAGATCAAGTCCCATGACTGGTGCTGGTCAAGACTAGTAGTTTGGCGATAAAGTTCATTGTGGATCTCGTGTAGAGCTGCAATCCGATGATGCTAAGGAAGGTCAGAACCTAGCTGGTGGCCTCGATCAGCAAGAAGCTTGTCATGACCCGGCCCCCGACCGCCTGACCTCTGATGATGGAGGGCGACCGGGCATGGGTTCATGATCCCAATGTAGCATTTGTTACTCAGGTAGGACCATCCTCAATGCCTTATTCTCAGTAATCAAGTAAACCAAGGAAAATTGATGCTCACAAGCCAAAAATATTTAAAACTTAGCAAATTCATTCATAAGAAAAGATGTCTCATTTCATTATAACTCAAAAGTAGTACAATAGAGTTCAAGGCTCCAAGGCCTAAGGTTACATAGTTTAAAGCAAATAGTATAATCAGGGCTGAGAGCCCAACTACCTACAAGATCTAAAAATCCTCCTTAGAATGGCCGCCTTGATCCATAACTGCAATCCTCACTCCCAACTCTGAACTTGCCACTCTTAGTCTACAAGGAGGGAAAATTAGTATTTAAATATAGCAAGTTGCAATCATCATATTATAGACATGATATCCACTGTCAGTCTCAATGCATCAATTATAGACATGATATCCAAGTAGCAATCATCATGCAGTCATTACAGTTACAGGAAATTCCATACATAATTCATTCATTAGACACTCACTCCCTAATCCACCTACTCTTTCTAGTAGAAGCCCTATCTATCAGGCCAAGCCAATCCTGTTGCTAAGGACTTCTACCATCCCAAAAGATGGACGGTAATGACAAGTGGGGTAATCCGCTTCGTAATACCCTCAACTCACGCACACGGTCCCCAGCACGCATTAGGTTTCAACAGGTCCTTACCTTGTTAGGCATCAATCAATCACATATCTCCTCTCATGAATCACAGGGAGCGACCCACTTTTCTCCCCTTACCAGTTCCAGTCATTGTGCAGGTTAGGGAACATGTCGGTATTACTGTCTCAGTGCATCAGTCTCCACTACCGATGGGTGACCCATCGTGTAATGGCCAGTATCTATAAACAATGGCCAGTATCTATAAACAATGGCCATTCTCACATTGATATAACAGAGCAGTGTTCACTACTAATGGGTGTCCCATTGTGTAGTCATCATCATTAGGGCCTCATCTCTTGCTCGAGCATTCACTTCATTCATGCCAATTCAATGCTTTAGAACAAATCAATTACATTCTCATTATAACAATATGACATTTAGCACAAGGCACCCATCATATAGGCTAGCATGGAGTACTTACACATGGTTATCATTATTGGCAATTTGGTACTTATCATGAAGTTAACATATTGATATTTCCATATCACTTTTTTACATAGCACATTGTGGCGAAGCATTATTCACATAATCATAGCAATTATCATATATCATTCACACTTTTCATTTATCAAGAAAAATTCAACATTTCAATTAATAACTAAATGAGAAAATTAAATGCTTCACTTATCAAGGAAATCGGGCCTCATTTGTTAGATCAAAGGCTCGGCCCCATACAAGTGATAGTTGCTGGGAAATAGTAAGCAGTCACGTGATAATGCATCTTGAGGCATAACTCAAAATTTATGGGGAATTTCTAAAATCTAAAAACATGCACAATAGAGCCCATTCACAGACCTTTCCAATGGTGTAATTTAAGGGAGTTTGGAAGCCTTTTGCTAGGGCAAAGGCACAGCCAAAAGTAAATCACAGTTGCTGGAGTTTACAACAACTGTGAGCGGTGACGCATTTCACATTTTGGTCTACATCTTCTAATCTATGCAACATTTCAATAAGGCATCAAAAGCAAACTTAAGATAGACATGTATATCTCTCGTTCAGGACTGGTTTAAGCTTGTTTAGGCGCCGTTTGGCTAGCAAAATTCTAAACGCAAAATCCTTCATAGTTGCTGGAAATTTCTTTTCCCTCAAGTATTCACATGTTATTATCATAATACTAACATTTATAAGTTGAATTAACCAATTTGGCAAGAAGATTTCCTTTATTATTTTTCCAAGTTCATTGGTAATGGATAATTGCTCATTCCTTTTCATTTTTCTATGCATCTCTACGTCCTATCATTTTAACCTACCATTTCCTATTTTTCATATCACCTCATTCCATGGAGATCTCAAGGCATAGCTATGACTTCATGGAAAATCTCAAGGCATAGCACTAAATCCACTTACCTAATGCCCATGGTGCTCCTAACTCCCTTGCACAGGTCGCCCTTTACTCCCCCACGACAGCTTCACGCTTGGATCCTCATGCGCAGGTCGCTCTTGCTTCAACTGGCAGTTGCCTAATTACAGCAGCACAAGACTCTTTAAAAGACAAAGTTTGAGGGAAAGGGAGGGAAAATGGTGTTGAGGGTGAGGAGGGGTGTGATTTATAGGCGTGTGGGTTGGTGGGATCCACTGTGGCTGACGCCGCCAGTGGTTGAGGAAAAGGGTTGTGGCTGGCGTCCCTCGAGCGGCGCGGCTTTGACAAATTTGGCACAATGCTGTCAGATTTAGCGTGGCACTGACAGATTCGGTGCAGTGCTGACCTGTTACGCACGGCGTTGCCCCAAAAGTCAATACGCTCACGGCGATGCTCCAGCCGACGATACGCTCAGGGCGATGTGTCAGACGGCGACACGCTCGTGGCGATGCTCCAATTGGTGATACACTTGCAGCAATGCGCCAGCTGGAAACACGCTTGTAGCGAGGCTCTAGCCAGTGATACGATCACGGCAATGCGTCAGACGGCAACAAGCACGCAGTGACACTCCAACAGGCGATACGCTCCCGACGATGCGCCTGATCCTTCTTTTTCTCTTCATGCCATTAGCACTAAGCCTTAAACCACAGTCGGCGGTGTGTGGACGGCGCTGCCAATTTCGCTCGACGTTGGTATAGCTCACGCGCGGCTTTGACCTGACTTACGCATGGCGTTAACCCGCCCTTTCTCCGCCGCCTATTCATCACAGACGATGATAAGTCCAGTCACACAGTCGTCATTGCTCCACGCCCACACGCGGCGGTACCTCTTTATGAGCACGGCGTTAGCCCTTACTTGCACGCGTGGCGTTGCCTTTATTTTACATGGACGGCACATGGCCAAATCATACAGACAACGCTAACCTTCACCCTTAGTGCTGGGCGCGCGCTTCCATCTTTCTCGACTTCCTTCTCTCTACTGTCGTGAGTGATCTGGTTCAATGAATTGTGTCCCTTACATCATCCCCCCCCTTAAAAGGATTTTGTCCCCAAAATCATTAATCAAAGAGGTGGGGGTATTTTTCCCTAATTTCATCCTCCCGTTCTCACGTTGATTCTTCCCTTGTGTGATGTTGCCATTGCATCTGGACCAGAGAACTTTTTTTATTGAGTAACACTTGTATTCTCCTGTCTAATATCCCAATTGGTCGTTCAACATAGGTCAAGTCCTCTCTAATTGGGATTGGTTCGTATTCCAAAACATGGGATGGGTCAGGTTGATATTTCCTCAATAATGATACATGAAAGACATGGTGAATATTGGCCAGTTTAGGTGGCAGGGCAAGTCGGTACGCTCTGCTTCTAACTCTTTCTAGAATTTTGAAAGGCCCAATATACCATCGGCTCACCTTTCCCTTCTTGCCAAATCTCGTAATACCCTTGGTCTGTGATATCTTCAGGAAGACCCGATCACCTACTTAAAATTTGAGGGCTCTTCTGCATTTCTCGGCATAACTCTTTTATCGGCTTTGGGCTGTCTTGAGCAGCTCTCTAATTAAGGCAATCTTCTCAAAATTTATCTAGACTATTTCAGGTCCCAGTAATTTCCTCTCCCCCACCTCATCCCAGCAGATGGGGGATTTACACTTCCTCCCATATAGGGCCTTATACGGTGCAATCTGGATGCTGGCTTGGAAGCAAATGTTGTAGGCAAACTCCATCAGGGGCAGATGGTCCTCCCAGCTTCCTTTAAAATCAGTGACACATGCCCTTAGCATATCTTCTAGTGTTTAAATGGTCCTTTCTGATTGGCCATCAGTCTGGGGATGAAAGGCAGTGTTGAAGGTAAGTTTGGTCCCTAAAGTTGATTGTAGGCTAGCCCAGAATCTAGAGGTAAACCTAGTGTCTCTGTCAGACAATGGTGATGCGTACACCATGTAATCTTATAATTTCTCTTATGTACAATTGGGCCTACTTATACAGGGTATAAGGCATGCTAACTGGTAAGAAATGAGCGGCCTAGTTAATTGGTCCACAATGACCCAGATACTATCATGTCTAGCACTTGACGTGGACAATCTAGAAACAAAATCGATTGTGATATGTTCCCACTGCCACTCTGGTATGGGCAAGGGTTGTAACAGTCCGGTGGGTATGTTCTTCCTTCACTTGCTGATAGTCAAGCACATAGCTCACGTTGTTCCACCAGAAGGACTTTTTCAAATCCTAGTATATCTTTGTACTCCCAGGGTGTACTGTGTAGCGTGAGTGGTGTGCTTCTTCCTGAACAACCCTTTTTACACTATCGTTATTAGAGACACACACTCAGCTCTTGAACCTCAACATCTCATCACTGCCCAAGTGAAATCCTCTTCTTCCTCCATTTTCATTTCGTCACGAACTTTCATTAGCTGAGGATCTTACTTTTACACTACTCAGATTTGTTTAAAGAGTTGGGGTTCTACCCTTACACAGAAAAGTACACTGACCCCATCATCGCGGGGTAGAGTTGGGTATCACTCTATTGTGTCTTCTAGCAATTTCATATCTCGAATCATGAGGTGTACCACTGAGACCATACAAGTTCGTCTTAGGGCATCGGCTGCTTCGCTAGTTTTTCTTGGATGGTAATCAATTGTACAGTCGCAATCATTTAATAAGTCCATTCATCTCTTTTGCCTCATATTCAGCTCCTTCTGGGAAAATAGGTACTTGAGGCTCTTATGATCTGTGAGCACTTTAAATCAAGCCCCATAGAGATAGTGCCTCCAGATCATTAACGCAAACACTATGGCCGCAAGCTCCAAGTCATGCGTTGGATAGTTCTGCTCATACGGTTTCAATTGTCTAGAGGCGTATGCAATGACCTTGCCCCTCTGCATGAGTACACCACCGAGCCCTTTATGGAATGCATCGGTATAAACCACAAAGTCTTCATTCCCTTCGCGAAAGACTAGTATTGGGGTTGTGGTTAATCTCTTCTTAAGTTCTTGAAAACTTCTCTCACAATCATCTGACCACAAAAATTTCCTATTCTTCTAGGTCAGCCAAGTAAGGGGAAGTACTATTTTCAAGAATCCCTCTACAAAACTCCAGTAGTATCCTGCTAACCCTAGGAAGCTGCGAACTTCAGTTACATTTGTTGGGTTCTCCCACTTAAGCATTGCTTCAATCTTAGAGGGATCGACCGAGAAATGATGTAACTAAGGAAGGCTACACTGGGGAGCCAAAATTTGCTCTTGCTTAGTTTGACATACAATCTTTCCGACCTCAGAGTTTGCAAGATGGTTCTCAGATGTTGTTCATGCATTTCCCAACTCTTTGAATACACCAAAATACCATCAATAAAAACTACTACAAAATCATCCAAGAAAGGTCGGATCACTCTATTCATCAAATCCATGAACACTATAGAGCCATTGGTTAACCCGTACGGCATTACAAGAAACTCGTAGTGGCCGTATCGAGTTCTAAAAGCAGTCTTTGGGACATCTCCTTCCTTAATTCGCAATTGGTGATACCCCGATCAGAGGTCAATATTTGAAAACACCTGGGCCCCCTGAAGCTGATCAAAGAGGTCATCAATTCTAAGCAGAGGATACTTATTCTTCACCATCACTTGGTTGAACTGCTTATGTTCAATACATAGCCTCAGGGACCCATCCTTCTTCTTCACAAATAGGACAAGTGTACTCCAAGGTGACACATTGGGTCGGATGAACCCATTATCTAATAATTCCTGCAACTGCTCTTTTAACTCCTTCAACTCAGCTGGGGTCATTCTATATAGGGCTTTAGAGATGGGAACCGTGCCTGGGACTACATCTATCTCAAATTTAATTTCCCTCGTTAGAGCCTAGGTGGGTAACTCTTCTAGGAATACCTCAGGGTAGTCCTTAACAACCGGTATCTTCTCTAGTTGGTCCTAAAGACGCTTATTCTCTACTACATAAGCCAGATACCCTTCACATTTCTTAGTCGGAAGGCAAGAGGCCTGAAGGGCGGAAATAAGATGCAGAGGGGAAATATCCCTCGTTCCCTCAGAGTGCAACACTGCTTGATCAGGACATTTAAAGGTTACCGTCTTTTCAAAAAAATTGACAGTGGCATGATGGGTGTACAACCAATCCATGCCCAAAATAATATCAAAGTCTTGAATATCTAAGGGGATCAAATCTACAAGTAGATCGCACCCATCAATTTTAATCCCACACTGTCTAAATACCCTTTCAGCTTCCAAGGCATTCCCCACAAGTGTGCTTACTATCAAAGTATAACTGAGCCATGCAAGTGTAACATTTAAATGGAAAGAAAAATGGGGTGCAATAAATGAATGAGAAGAACCAGGATCAATTAAGTCTTTGGCTCTAGCACCACAAATAGAGAGCATACCTCTAATCACTGAGGTGGACGCCTTGGACTCTTGTTCGATAAAAGTAAACACTCGTCCTTGTGTCTTCGGTCAGTCCTTGGTCTTTGCCATGGGGCAATCCTTAACCCAGTGACCAGGCTTGCCACACTTTAGGCACACATTCCGCTTTCTATAGCATTCGACGACAGTGTGGTTATCTTTTCCACAATGAGAGCATATTGGGCATTGATCACCTTCCATGTTGCCCGGGTGATTCTTCTGGGCCTTCTGATTAAGTTGGTAAGGCTATCCGTTCTTAGAAATTGTCGAGGCTTCGTTCCAAACCTTCCCGGTGGCACAACCTTCATCTTTCCTTCCTTCCTCAATCTATGGTCCTCGCAGTCCCTCTCAATCTTTAAGGTGAAGTCCACCAATGAGGTGTATGACTTCAGGTTGGTCGACATCACTCTCCCTCTAATATCCGGCCGAAGGACCCCTCTCGAATTTAGCCACCTTCCATGCCTCAGTGTTAATAATGTGGGGTGCATACCTAGAGAGCTATGTAAATATGGCTGCATACTACTTCACTGTCATACCCCCTTGTCGAAGTTCAATAAACTCTACTTCTTTTCTCTTCTTGACGAAGTCTAGAAAATATTTCTCATCGAAGGCTGTCAGGAAGTTTTCCCATGTGGTCTTGATCCCCTAGTCCCCCTAAGACTGCTTCACCTAGTTCCATCAGTGCTCGACTAATGCAGCACCTCTAGGATATTTTCTATCTGTCTCTTCCATCTCTCAGCCTTCTGTACTTCTCCTTGCCCCAAAATGGTTGAGGGCTCCAGCCTTCTAAACATCTCTAAAAGGCTACTGTCATTCCAGGATAGGGGTAGACTGAGCGGGCATCGACTCCTTCTTCATCTGAGTCATAGCCCCCAGAGTCCTATAGAATTCACCGAGCGACTCAGTGTTCTTGTTGTTGGAACTAGCATTGTGGGTACGAGCTCTCGGAAACATCAAGTTAACCATAAAAGCACACAGTCACTTGTCTACTCCAAAGCTATTCTAAAGACTCCCCTCCTAAACTCCCTATGCCAAAGGCCCTATCTTGGCTGCTATGATACCATAACTGTCACAACACCACCCCCGACTGCCTTACCTCTGATGACGGAGGGCAATCGAGCATGGGTTTGTTATCCCAATGTAGCGTTTGTTACTAAGGTAGGAGAAGACTCAACACCATATTCTCGGTAATGAAGCAATCCAAGGAAAATTGATGCTCACAAGCCAAAAAAATTTAAAACTTAGCAAATTCATTCATAAGAAAAGATGTTTCATTACATTATAACCCAAAAGTAGTACAATGGAGCCCAGGTCTCTAAGGCCCAAGGTCACATAGTTTAAAGCAAATAGTACAATCCAAGTTGAGAGCCCAACTACCTACAAGATCTAAAACTCCTCCTTAGAATGGTCGCCTTGATCCTTAAGTGCAACCCGCACTCCCAACTCTGAACCTACCACTCTCAACCCACAAGGAGGAAAAAATAGTGGGATGAGCTTTGAAGCTCAATAAGCAGATCTAGTGTTATGCATTGGTAACAAGTTTGAACAATTTATTTAAACATAGCAAGTTGCAGAGCAATGGTCTTATGCAGTAATCAACATCTATATGCATCAATTATAAACATGATATCCAAGTAGCAATCATCATGCAGCCATTACAGTTACAGGAAATCCCATACACAATTCATTCATTACACACTCACTCCCTAATCCACCTACTCCTTCTAGTAAAAACCTTATCCATCAGGCCAAGCCAATCCCATTGCTTAAGACTTCTACCATCCCACAGGAGGGAGGGTAATGACAAGTGGGTACTCTACTTCGTAATACCCTCAACTCACGCACATGGTCCCCAACGTGCATTGGGGTTCAACAGGCTCTTACCTCACAAGGTATCAATAAATCACATATCTCATTTCATGAATCGCAGGGAGAAACCCTCTGTTCTCCCCAAACCAGTTCTACTCATGGTGCAGGTTAGGGAATATGTCGTCATTACTGTCTCAATGCATCGGTCTTCACTACTGATGGGTGACCCATTGCGTAGTGGCCAGTATCCATAAACAATGGCCATTCTTACATTGATATAACAGAGCAATGTTCATTACCAATGGGTGTCTCATTGCATAGTCATCATCATTAGGGCCTCATCTCTTACTCCAGCATTCAATTCATTCATGCCAATTCAATGCATAATAAACAAATCACATTCCCATTATAACAATATGACATTTAGCATAAGGCACCCATCACATAGGATAGCAAGGAGTACTTACACATGGTTATCATTATTGGCAATTTGGCACTTATCATGAAACTTTCATCATGAAGTTAGTACATTGATATTGCCGTATAACTTTTTCACATAGCAAATTGTGGCAAAGCATTATTCACATAATCTTATGGCACAAGCATAGCAATTATCGCATATCATTCACACTTTTCACTTATTAAGAAAAATTTGATGTTTCCATTAATAGCTAAATGAGAAAATTAAATGCTTCACTTATCAAGGAAATCGGGCCTCATTTGTTAAATCAAAGGCTTGGCCCCATACAAGTGATAGTTGCTGGAAAACAGTAAGCAGACACGTGATAATGCATCTTGAGGCATAACTCAAAATTTATAGGGAATTTCAGAAAATCTCAAAACATGCACATTAGATCCCATTCACAGACCTTTCCAATGGTGTAATTTAAGGTCATTAGGAAGCCTTTTGCAAGGGCAAAGGCTTGGCTCAAGTAAGTCATAATTGCTGGAGTTTACAGCAACTATGAGCAATGACTCGTTTCACATTTTATCTACATCTTCCAATCTATACAACATTTCAATAAGGTATCAAAAGAAAACTTAAGGTAGACACGTATATCTCTCGTTCAAGACCAGTTTGAGCCCGTTTTGGTGTCGTTTGGCCAGCGAAAATCTCAACACAAAAAGCCCTCACAATTGTTGGAAATTTCCTTTCCCACAAGTATTCACATGTTATTATCATAATACACACCATTTATAAGTCGAATTTGCAAGTTTGGCAAGAAATTTTTCTTTATAATTTTTCCAAGTTCATTGGCCATGGATAATTGCTCATTCCATTTCATTTTTCCATGCATCTCTACGTCCTTACATTTTAACGTACCATTTCCTATTTTTCATATCACCTAATTCCATGGAAATCTCAAGGCATAGCAATGACTTCATGGAAAATCTCAAGGCATAGCACTAAATCCACTTACCTAATGGCCACGACGCTTCTAACTCCCTTACACAGGTCTCCCTTGACTCCCCCACTGTAACTTCTCTCTTGAATCCTCACGTGCAGGTCGCTCTTGCTTCAACCGGCAGCTACCCAACAACAGCAACACAAGACTCTCTAAAAGAGAAGTTTGAGGGAAAGAGAGGGAAATAGGCGTGTGGGTTGGTGGGATTCACTGTGGCTGACGTCGCGGGTGGTTGGGGAAAAGGGCTATGGTTGACGTCACTCGAGCGGCGTGGTGTTGACAAATTCAGCATGGCACTATCAGATTCAACTTGGCGCTGACAGATTCAGGGCGGTGCTGACCTATTACACACGGTGTTTCCCTAGATGTCAATACACTCGTGGCGGCCGCTCTTCTTGCGCACGGCGTTAGCGCTTAGTAGTACA
Organism: Amborella trichopoda; assembly: GCF_054954075.1. NCBI lineage: Eukaryota > Viridiplantae > Streptophyta > Magnoliopsida > Amborellales > Amborellaceae > Amborella > Amborella trichopoda. The sequence goes on from NC_142346.1 coordinate 23,871,422, forward strand.
TGTGGCGTTGCCTTTATTTTACATGGACGGCGCACACCCAAATCATACAGACAGCGCTAACCTTCACCCTTAGCGTCGGGCATGCCCTTCCGCCTTTCTCGACTTCCTTCTCTATACTGCCACAAGTGATTAAGTTCAATGAATTGTGGCCCATACAAAGATGCTGCTGCCAGATCGCAATATGTGATGGAAGATGTTGCTGGTTCGGCTTCTAATCTGTCGACATCCGTGACCGAAGATTCTTGGTAGTCTTCTTTTCAATATATCTCATGTTGTGTGTGAGCCATCTTTGGGACGGGGGATGGGTGATCATGATGAGAGCTTGGATGTTCATCGATATCTTTCTTTGGGTGCTGATGTTCCTACTCGTCAGCTTTCTACTTCTATTACAGTGAATGAATATTTGGGTAATAGCTACACAAACTTGACACAAGAAGATGGTGGTGAAAGAAGTATGGAGGTCAATGATGAATCTCTTTGTCAAGAGGTTATCCATATCGAAGAATCGGGTGTGATTCCATCAAAAGATAGTTGTTGTGTCAAGAGAGAAAAACTTCGGCTCATCTATGGCTTGAAATTGTGATAAAACTCATGGCGATGAGGCTTTATCATTGGGTGTCCATGTTCCCACACATGGCCTTTCTGAGGGTGCTGCCGCGAATATTGTTCCCATACACGGCAGCAATGTAACTAGTCCTAAAATCTTGCTGGGTGAATCTTTTAAGAGCCATGTTGGCAAGGATGTTAGGGAGGGCCTTGATTTTCTTGATGTTCATTTATCATATAGCGCAGCTTCGGAAGACAAAGGTAAGGCTTTAAATTTATCTTTTAATGATCAGAGTCTTTCCAATGGAGAAAAGGAGGAGTTCCCTCCTTTGTTTGGTTCCAAGGCTAAGGAGGGGACTCTGATGACCCCAAATTGCTAGGATTCGAGTAACCCAATGGATCTACTTTTCATAGCAAAAGGGATCAAAAATGGTATATGTTATTTCGATAATCTGAAACAATCAACGGTAGATGTTACATGAAAATTGAATAAGAGTTAGTTATATCTGATTTTGAAAAGTGGAAGAATTGTCTTTAGGGCTATTTTCTAGGACGTAATGGATGTATATGAAACATATGTTACAAAAGATGTGGTGGTTGAACAATGAACTTGAAATTTTCTCACTTGGGGATGCGTTTTTTATCATCCATTTCAAATCTAAGGAGGAAATGGAAATCGCACGCACCGGTGGCTCTTGGTTTGTATATAAGAAGTGTTTAGTTCTTCAAGAATGGGATCCTTCAGTCCAACCTACTAGACACACTAGACAAACTGTTCCGGTCTATATCAAATTGCCTAATGTTCCTCTTATCTTTAGGGAGTCGGGTATCCTCTTTCATATAACATCAAGTGTAGGGAAGCCCATTTTTATGGACAAATCTACAAAATTACGATCTCGGGAAGAGCCAAGGATTTGTGTTGCTATGGATGTGAGTAGTACATGCTTATTGAAAGTGTAGTTTGAAATCCTAAGCAAGGACTATTGTCAGAAGATTGTATATGAGTTCATACCAACCATCTGCTCAAAATGTAATAGAATTGGGCATCTGTCAAATCTATGTCGTTCATCTTTTGTTACAAAATATGCACCAAAGGGCAAAGGCGTTGACAGAAAGGTAAGCACTAATAGTGGCTCAGTTGTTGTGGTACCATCGGGAGAGGAGGGATGGAAAGTTGTCAAGGGTAGACCTCAGATGATCTATAAAAAGAAGGAAGTGGTGGGTGTTCTTAATACATTTCATGCCTTAGCTGAGGAAAAAGATGATAATGTCGTGAATACTCCTCAACTGGAGGATCCAGTTACAGGGGGTCACTCGGGTATGTCGCAAAGTGATGGAGTTTTGCACTCTGATTCTTCAGATATTATAGGTGCTTTCACCTATACAGAAAATAGCGAGACTGGAAAACACTAATGATACTGGGATTGGGGAAGTCATTGAAACAAGTGGCGATTCTGTAGGTGGTAACAGTGATGGTACGCCTGCATCTTCGAATGGCCCTCCCCATGAGGTGAGCATATGTGGGCAGGATGACATGGGGGAATTGTAGGTGTTCCTACCTTGGATGGCAATTGTCTGTCCTAAGTGCTCCACCTGGATGGTAGATTTGATTTGGCTGGTGTTACTGATGACATAACCAACCAACCGAATGTTGAGGACCCCATGGCCTCAACAAAATTAAATCTGAGTTTTCCTTCTGTGATGGAGCTGGTAAGCTGGGAGGTTCCAGCAAGCACGTACGAGCTCATACTCCTGGAGAGGGGGTGTCTAAGTCTAGGACTCAGTCTCAAGCTAAGAGTTATGTAGTAGCTATTGGTGGCAAGAATGGGGGGTTCTCATAAGGTTTATCGTCTCCCAATAGCCATGGAAGGTTATGCTTCTCTTACTAAGCACTCAAAATCCTAAAGTTTTTATGTCTATTGTAGCAAATGTAAGGGGAATTTGAGGTTCGGGTAGATTTTTTGACATAGAAACCCATAAAAATTAGCAAAATATTGGTATTACATTTCTTTTAGAGACCAAGTTGCCAGCAGAGCTAAATTGAGTTTGGTCAAAAAAATTGGGCTTTTACAATAACTTTATTGCAAATGAGAGTAATGATAGATCCAGAATTTTGATTCTTTGGAATCCTTTGATATACTCCATCAATTTCATTGATGTAAATGACCAAATGATAACAGTGGAAGCCACTAGAATATGTAATGGCCGATTGTTAGTGATCTCGGGGGTTTATGCTTTCATCTCAATAACTTAAAGAGCTCTGTTGTAGAATCATATGAGGACCATGGGGGCTGCTATTTCAAAGCCTTGGTTAGTTTTTGGGGCTTTAATACTCTATTGAACAACGTGAAAAAATTGGGAGGAAGCAGCTATTTATCATCAGAAGGGTGATTTTGCCCAAGTCATGTCGGATTCTGCTTTATCTGATCTCAGGGTAGTTAGGGGATAGTTTCCTTAGTCTAATAACCAGATCAGTAGGTGGAGCATAAGAACCAGATTAGAGTGCAATGGAAACCACTAATTAGGTTATGGAATTTTTGAAATCTAAGCTTGACCTTCTTCCCAAAGGAAACTATGATCACTGTCCGTTATTGGTAACCGTTTCTGACGAGGGACTAATTGGACCAAAACCATTTAAATATTTTTCTATGTGGGTAAACCACCCTGGCTTCATGAATACGATCTCTACATTATGGAAAACTAGAGTTGGCGGAATGGCTATGTATCAGTTTGTGACTAAACTGAACAGACTGAGGGCTGATCTACATACATGGAATAAGGAGGTCGTCGGTCATGTTAGGGAATCCATTATAGCAGTACGGCATCAATTATCTTCTTTGTATAATAGTTTATTTGCTGACCCCTCGAACGTGATGTTAGAAGAGTAGGAAAGTACCCAGAGGCATCAAGTTCTTTTGGGCCATGAAGAAAGGCTATGGAGACAGAAGTCTAGACATAATTGGCTTAAGGACGAGGATTCCAATATTAAGTTCTTCTATCTTTCCACTATGATTCAAACAAGATATGACAGGATCTTATATCTGAAAGACTAGAATGGGAATTTACTAGTCTTTGAGGCCACATTGATAGGCATATGATCAGTTTTTTCGAGGAATTGCTTGCTCAAGAAAATGTTATTGATCCACTCTTGGCATATAAGTTTCTGCCACCAAGTACATTAAATCTTGACCAGACGGCAAAATTGGTTGAGGATGTCACCATGTAGGAGATTAAGGCTTCTGTCTAGGACATGCGAAGTGAGAGTGCTCTAAGTCTGGATGGGTTTTCAGTTCAATTCTATAAATCCACCTGGGAGATCATCAATAAGGATCTTTATAGGGCCTTAAAAGATTTCTTCAGTAAAGGTCAGTTCCTAAAACAAATTAATTCCACTTTTATATGTCTGATTCCAAAGGTGGATGTTCCTTCTGTAATGAAATATTTTCGGCCTATTGGTTTGTGTAACGTACTTTATAAAATCACCAGCAAGATAATTTCAAATGGTTTAGGAATTGTTCTTAGCAACCTCTTCCCTATTTAAATTCTGTGAAAGGTATACAACTATACATTTAATCCTACATCTTGGCTATGAGTCTTTGTGACAAGTAAGAAAATGGATGGGCTAACGTGCCACGGCTTTCACGCTAGTCATTGCTTCTTGCTTTGAAGACAAACAAGAAAACAGATATGCTAACATGCAATGGTTTTCACACTAAAAAGGGGATGCGAGAAAAATTTAGATTTAGAAAGGAGAAGGTTCAGTATGTACCTCCCTCACTCCCTCTCTCTCTCTTCCTTCCCCCCTCCCCCTTAAAGGCACATTTGGCACAGAGTTTTTGGGAATGAGAGGGAATCTCCTGCAAATTATGCAAGACTGCCCTTCAATCATCTTTGATAGAATGGTGACATTTAAAAAATAGACCCATTTGGTGCTAAAACAAACTAAAACAAAGTCGTGTCGAAGGCTATCGTTCTAATTTGCGGCTTCCACATAGTAATATTAAACGTGAGAGTGGAACGTTCAACTCTTATTTTTAGAAACTTCAACTTATCAAACACGTCGTGTTTTTTATAAATGGGAGTTTCTAAAAGTAAGAGTTCAATGTTTCAGTTCCATGTTTGATATTACTGCGTGGATGCTCTAATGGGGAAGTACGACCTTCGACGCAACTCTTTTTTATTGTTAAAATGGGTTTAATTTTGGAAGACCTCCCTTCCATCATAAATGATGGAAGAGCAGTCTTCTATAATTCGTGGGAGAGTTCCTCCCACTTCCAAAAACTGTGTCAAATGCACCCTAAGTTTTGTAGTTGGTAGTTTGGCTTTGTATTTGCAAGTGAAATGTCGTCTAACTTGAGTACCTATATATGTGAAAGGGACGCCGCAAAAATGGTTGCAACACGCATGCAGTCACCCACATTTTCAAGAATTCCAAAATTAGTGCGATTCTGATTCTGCCGCAAAGTGGACCTTCAGAAATTGTGTGGAGTAGGCGGTCTCTGCAGAATTGAAATGAACGGGTCTAAAAAGAGGTAAAAGATTGATTTTTTTTAATTTAAAAAATTATTTTTAAAATTCATGATCATGATAGTCAAGATGATAGACCTATAAAACATTTTGATCCTAAATCTATCGTTAAATAGAATGTGGTATAGTGAACTTCCTGCTTCCCAAGAGGCATGCAAACTCTAGCCCATTTAAAGAGAGTTAGACAGAATTGTGGTGCACCTATGGGTACACTACCCAAAAATACATGGAATCCTACATGCTCTTAGGAGCCTTTGGCCACCCTCTATTAACTCGAGCGACACTCAAAATAGAATTTCACATAGAGATAGGGTGAGGTGGGAGCAAAATTAGGGGTGTTAATGGATCAGGTTGGGCCCAACCTTGAAAAGATGTGTGGGTAGACTTGGACGGGCTCCGTCCAGGTCACATTAGATCAGGCCAACATATATAAAAAAAAAGGTATGCTATATGGTTTTTTTTATATAAAAATATTAAGAATATGTGCGGTAAGATCGGGACCAACTCGGATTCAACCCAACTATGAGGCGACCTGCATTTGACTTACTGGGTCCTAGCATTAGAACCACACTCAAATCCTGATGGGTGGACCTGCTAGGTCCAAAAAACTCGCCCAAAAACCAGATCCGGTTCGAGTTGACCTGCCATTTCCCAGCCCGAAGCCAAATAGAGTTTTACATAGAGTTAGATTTCTTATGATTAATTTGGTAGTGGGAATCACACTTATGTTGCTATTATTGGAATTTATTCTATATTGGAACTGCTATAGATACCACTTGGATTATTCTTTCTAGGTATGCTCACCATCAATACTTTTTAAACCACACCATTAATTCCAACATTGTTTATTTTTCAATCTACCCCTAGTGAGAAAGTAGTTTTTTAGGGCAAAAATATCCCTTTTATAAACCTATATCTTTCCCATCCTTTCACTCTCTCAAGACAAAATTTTTAGCGTTTCTCTATATATTCTCTTCCCCTAAATTGCTTGGGGAAATCTTCGTTAGACAACATAAACTAACATTTTCATTCGAATATATAGGGAAAAGATATGTTAGAAAATATCTTGATATTAATACATTAAATTCTCAATACACTTCTTACAAAGGAGAAATAAAATCTAGGCATCCTCCAGAAGATATTATATTAGATGTTAAGGGAACCACTGCTGCCCCCATATAAAAAAAAATTCTGATAATCCTAATATGGAAGGATTTAAAGCAATTAATAATCATGTGGAACCCTAAGTCGTGGTCAAGTACATAAGCGCACAAGATAAGCCACTAGTGCATTTATCCCATTGACTGTGAAACAGGAAATAGGTAAGTGTATTAATGACTCAATGGCCAATTTATTTAGGGGCAGATCTCAAACTTTAAGCAATGAAGCTAGTTCTTCTAGTTCTCATATCAGTAGTATTAAGAATACTGAAGAAATTGTTATTTCCAATATAGAAAAGAGTATAAAAAATTAGAACATTCCTAAAGTCCCAATTTTTGAAATATATAGAAAATGATCCTTTCAGTTTAAAAGTGATTATGCCATAAAAACAGTTGAAAAAACCGTTTCCATCCTTGAATCACAAGATACTTTTTCTCTTCTATCTAAAGACAGATTAGAGGAGCATAAAAAGAAAGGTTACAATTATTTACATATAGGATTAGTCCAAATTGTTGTTAAACCCTTAACTTGCACTAGACTAAATAATTATGTCCTTCTCTGCTTAAGAGATATTAGACATATAAATTTTTCTGATTGCTTATTAGGAATTGTTGAATCTAGTCTTTGTGAGGACCCAATTTACTTCAATTGCTATCCCAATTTCTTAGTTTTTTTAACTGATCCCAACCTTTTAAAGATTTTAACCTTAAACCTTAAAACTCAAGAGTTTGATATGGAATTTGACTCACAAAACATCGTTATAATTTATCGTATCTGTTATAAGGTTATAAATACAATTTGCCCTGATGTCAAGAAAATGGGTAAGAGGGGTCAAACAATATATTTTCAAACTAATGTTGAAAAATCAAATTTAATTGTTCCTAAGACGATAACCTGGAAGTCCAAATTCAATTCAACGCTCAAAGAAGTGCTAGAATTCATATAATTTCACATAGCTCTAGAATTCCTACTAGAAGCTCTACTTCCTCTATTCTAAATACGGAATATGAACATAAACATCTCAATGCTATGTTACAGGAGTTACGGAGAGTTGGTGAAATACAACAACCTATTTATAATGTTGAAACTCCAAAGACTGAAAATTCTAAACCTACTTCACCTGGACCAACTTTTTCTGATGTGGAATATGATCCTCAAATTAATGTTATAGAAATTAGCACATTTCAAATTAATCATGAAAAAATTGAAGCCAATTTTAATTCTAGTCACAATAAGGATATTAGAGAATGATTTCTTAATAAAGGAATTCCTTATTTGTCTTTTAAAGGAACTCCTTATTAGTCTTTTAATTTCTTTATTTGATAATTGTCTTTTAATTTCTTTATTTGATAAACTCATATTATCCTCTTTTAAGAGCTTAAAATATTCATCAATCCTATTAGGATTTGGGGTTTCAAAATTAACTTGTATAAGCTTTTCAATTTTTATATTTTGTAGGTGAAGATAAGTATCCTTCAATGAATCCCACCATTTTATCACCTTCCTTTCTAAATAAGGGAGATAATCTCATTCATTAATATTAGGAGTTATCATATATTCCCATCTCAGAATCCAAGGGATTTCATATAGTGCTGTAAAATGCATACATAAACTGATTTTAAAAGTAATAGAGAGTGGGGAAAATCAAATTCTAATATGAGGCCAGATCTATTAAAAAATGAATAGACCCGCTCTCAAATTAGTGGTAGAGCCAGCATCGATCCAAAAAGCACAAAAGAATAAAAAAAAAAGAATAAAATCATAAATCTAACAAAATAAATGAAAAATAAGAGAAAAAAAGATGTGAGGAAAGTACATGGCCGGGCCAGTTGGCCTGGGGCACCAGAGGCTTCGAGGCCTCGCCCGTATCAGAACCAAGGTTGTGTACGTATGTCCTCTGTTGTTCTCTCTTCAAACTTAACCCAACGTTGGCTTGGTTGAACTATAATTTTATTGAGCTAGGCTAAAAGTTGGTTTCAAAGGGCCTAAGGCTTAAGATTGCATCTCTAGATCTAGGTTTTCTCACGGTTTTCTTCCTAGGCTATCTCTATCTCTCATATTTCCTGGCCTATGGGTTCACAAAGTCCAATCCTAACGGGGTCATAAAATGTGCTTATATAAAAGCTCAAATCATACTAAAATAGATATATACTATTTTAACAAGATTTGCCAACCAAAAATCTATTTTGGGGGGTCAAAGGGAGCCCAAATCTAACCAAAATTAGTAGTTGCATTTTTGTGATACTGCTTACCAAAAATCAAATAAAAGTAAGTTATTTTGCTATTTTTACTTGATTTATTTCTAAAACAAAGGTCTTGTAGGTTCTGGATCACTGGATAGAGATCACGGAACTGTGATGCTCTATGGTTGGGGGGTTATTGGGATAGTGTGGATTTAAGGGTTCAAGAATATCGCAGAATTTGCCAGTTTTAAACAAAGGGTGTCTACAATCCCTTTTATGATTTTTTTTATTATATTCACTAAATATCCTTTGAGACTCAATTAAGTCTCCTGGTTCTGGTTCAGATACCCATGTGAGGAACCAATCTTTAAACCAGTTTGGAAAATCCTTTAAGGATTTTATTTTAAATTGTATAAACTAACTATGTTTTTCAGCTGGATTTTGGTAGCATAATATTATGTTCCAGGCTTTAATATAATCATAATAATTGTAAGTCCTTATTTTCAGGCTTCTAGGCATCTTGTCCTTAAAGGATCAGATCCCCAATCTCTATAAGACATGATCTTTAGTATTTGCAACTTTGAGTGTGCTATGTCATAAGTATTTCTATAATAATGATGTATGAATACTGACTTAGTTTCAGTCATGATATTTTTCTAATACTCATGGGGTTTCCCCTCCGATTCAGGGTGCATATGGTCTTTAAGATATATGGCAGCAATTTTAGATGGTGTTGTAGTCAAATGATCATTCTTTATTATAATAAGAGAGATATTATATGTTTTTATAAACGGTGAATTTTGGGGGCTATAAGCCTTATGAGTATCTTGGGGACTATAAGTCCTTAAAGGAGTATTTGGGGAAGATATTACGATTTCTTTATTTGGAGTCCTGTATAAGGAGGAAGATCTTGTTTCTAGGGGTACTATTTCCCTTGAGGCTCCAATTTTAGCCAATGTCTTCTTTCCTTTATTAGCCCTGCAAATTTTCTCAAGTTAGAAAATCAGGTATAGAATTTTTCAATTCGTTAATATGCTCTATTTCAAAATCGAAAGCAGAGATTATAGCTTGCCATCTAACAAATATCTGCTTCGATGCCAAGTTTGTAACATCTTTTATTAAAATTTCTTTAACAAACTTACAGTTTGTTCTAATAAGAAATTTTTTGTTTAATACTTCACTTTCGAATTTGGTGATGCAATGGACTATGGCTAGAGTATAGTAGTTTTGCTGTGCTGGTTTCCAGACCATAGAAGTGTATTTAACCAATTGCCCCTTATTTTGTCTTGGCATTCATTGTTTTAGGACACCACCAAGACCTACCTCATAAGCGCTTGTTTCAAATATCTTATATGCTTCTAGGTGACATATGGCAAAACACGGCAATTCTTTGGCTTTTAATTTTAATTTCCTGACTGCACGATTGTCTTCCTCTATCCATTCTTGAGGATTTTTTTTGAAACTTCCATATAAAGGCTTACTATCAAAGGCTAAATTTTTTGAAAAATCAGCAGTATAATTCAGGCTCCCTAAGAATCTTTGCAATTGGGTTTTATCTTTAATTTGATCAGGAAACTTGCTAGCAAATTCAATAGCCCTTTCAATTAGAACAATAGTTCCCTTATATATATTGTGACCGAGAAATATTACCTTGGTTTGAAAAAGTTTAATTTTCTTCGCAGACACCACTAGTCCTGCATCCTTGATAACTTCTAGGAAAATATGAAGGTTTTCCAGTGCTGCTCTATTGTTTCATAAAATATTAGCACATCATCAATATATACAACGAAAAAATGCGTATATTATTCATAATATTTTAAAATTCAGAAGGTGCATTTTTTAATCCGAACGACATAACATTCCATTCATAGTGGCCAAATAGTACTGTGAAAGATGTTTTATATTTGTCTATTTCAGAAATTTGAACCTGCCAATATCCAGACTTCATATCAAATTTTGAAAAAATAATGTCACTGCTTAATCGATTGAGCAGATCTCTTTTGTTAGGGATTGGATACATTATCCATCTTGCTTTATTTATAGGTTTATAATTGATAACAAGCCTTGGGACCCTTCTTTCCAATTTAGCTACTTTTTCAATATAAAAAACTGGGTAACTCCATGGGGAGTGGCTATTTCTAATGTGCTTCTTGTCTAGGAGCTCTTTGAATTTTTTTCTTACAGATTCCTAATAATCTGCAATTCATTTGAATTGGTCTAGTTTTTGTAGGGATTTGCCTTTCATTGAAATCTGACTCATAGGGTAATTCTACTACATACTGCCTTCTATTCCAAAAGGCATTTAGGATATCAGAGCATACTTCATGTTCTAATTTTCTTTGGAAATTACTTATTTTCTTTTTAAGCTTTCGATTTTTAAATTTTTCTCAATACTTTTTGTATTTAATTTCTTCTTTTAGTGATAACAAAAACTTTTCTTGTCTTTCTATTCAATTTTTAATAAGGTTTATGTCATGGATTTATAGACACCCCCCTCAAAATTATGGTTAAGGGAACTCCTAAAAATCTCGATTCTGAGCCTAAAGGACCACACAAACCCATAGTCAACCTAGACACAATATAATTACTCCAAAATTGCTCAAAACCTATCCCAACTTGAAGTAGAGCCTGAGAGCTTTCCAATGGTCTAAGAAGACAATTTAGTCCCTGTGAGACCCAAAAATCGAGTCGTGGGCCGGGCTATAACGTGGCCTGGCAGGCCCAGATGCAGGGTCATGATGTAGTAAACGCATTTGATGATGTAGTAAAGGCATTTATGATGCAGTTAATGTGTTTTATGATGCAGCAAACACGTTTTCTTTAACTGGATAAGGCTAAAGCTTCATCATAAATCCAAAAAATTCCAATAAAATTTCAAAAAAAAACAAGAAAAATTATCAATTGAATACTATAAAAAATCCCTAACAAATTCTCGAAATTAGAAAAATAGCTCAAAAATACCCAAAAATAGGAAAACCTCTTAAACATTTTCTAAAAAATTAGGAAAAATCTTAAAAAATCACATAAAATCCCAAAATTTAAATTCAACTTTAGGAGATCCCAAAACCCTTAGAAACTAAAGAAATTCTCTTCCAATCCTAAAAAGCCTAGGTGACCCTACCTAAAATTTCAAGTTTTTTCCCCTACATTAAGAACCCTAGATCTAGGTCAAAGAATCTTAAATCTACCAATTCCAGCAAGCAAAAGCATCCAAAAAAAGAGATGGTGGTGCAAATCAGAAGAACGGTATGATCGAAGCTCAAAATTCCAGATTTCTTGTCCCTAGAGGTAAGTATTTATTTTTTTTGTTTAATTTAGTTTGTTTTTCCTCATTTAAGTATCTGTTTTATTTTATTTTTCCAAACAATTCATTTATTATTAAATTTAGAAGTTTTTTTTTTTTTCAAAATATGGATTTGGAGCTGGTGCTTCTAGTGGACTTGGAAAAAGATTGGATTTATATAGATCTGGAAATTTTCTCAGCCCATAATTTGAGTGACTCCACATTCTCCACATTTTAAAAAAAATGACTCAGTTTTTGCTAAGATTTGAGGAAATCACATCCTAAAAATCGACGCAGATCGAACTTAATCTTTGGTAGTACTCTGGGATGAGATCTGCTCAAATCTAAAAAAAAACTGAGTTATTTCTAAAAAGGTAAAGGTAGTGGGGTATCTAGAATTATGGGCTCAAAAAACAAATCCTAGATCTATACATCCAATATTATTTTTAGTCTATTGACAACGCCAGCTCCAAATCCATATTTTGACCTAAACAAAATGCTTCTAAATTTACTTAAATCTAATAATAAATTAATTTCTAGAAAAATAAAATAAAGTCAAACAAATAAAGACATCCTTACCTCTAAGGATCCAAAACCCGAAGTTTCGATCTTAGATCAGACCGCTCTACCGATTTACGCCACTATCTCATTTTTTGGATGCCTTTTGCTTGCTGGAATTGTTAGATCTAAGGTTCTTTGACCTAGATCTAGGCTTTTAAGGCATGGGAAAAAGTTGAGGATTTTAGGTAGGGAATACTTAGGCTTTTCTTAGTATTTCTTGCTATTGGAGAAGAATTTCCCTTAGTTTTTTAAAATTTTTAGGATCTCCAAAAGTTGAATATGAATTTTTTGATTTTCTCTGATTTTTTGGAAGTTTTGGGGATTAGATTTTTTATTTTTCTAAGGTTTTTTCTATTTTTGGGCTATTTTTTTAATTTCGAAAATTTTTTAGGGATTTCTTCCTATTTTTTTCTTCTCTCTTTTTTGGGTTATAGATGAGGTATTTATAAGATTGAATTGATGATTTGTTTGGAATTTTTTAGAATGTTTGGGATTTATCTTGAAGCTTTAGGCTTATCTACTTAAAGAAAATAGCTTTACTGCATCATAAAACGCATTAATTATATCATAAATTCTTTTATTGCATCATCAAACATATTTACTGTATCATTAGGCTGCATCTAGGCCTGTCAAGTCATGTTAAAGCCCGGCTCGCGGCCCGATACTTGAGTCTACAGGGACTAAATTGTTATTTATTAGATCTTTTTATCCATAGGTCTGATTCAAGCAATTCTTGGACCGTTGGAAAGCTCTTAAAGTAGAACCATTGGAAAGTTCTTGGGCTCTACTTCAAGTTGGGATAGGTTTGGGAAAGTTTGAAGTAATTATATTGGGTCTAGGTGGCCTATGATCTACTAGGGTTTGTATGGTCTTTTAGGCTCAGAATCGAGGTTTTTAGGAGTTCCCTTAGCCAGAATTTCGAGGGGGGTGGCTATAATTGTCCATCTTTGGCGTTCACCTGAGGCACCAGGTGAATGACAAAGAACTAGACACATGAGACACAGTGGGAAGGAAAAACTTTTTCGAGTGATCATTCTTTTGAATGACCAGTACCCTTTGGGTAGGTGGTACGTCGATGGATGATTTTGATCCGTAAGACATCAAACTGGCATTGCTATCTTTGAGTCAGTGTGGTTAAGAGGTCTCTAATAATCAGGATCCAAAGTAACTGTCAATAGGAACTGTGTTATCTTTGAGCCGATGACACTCCTTATTTTAGTCACTCCAATGCTACTTGGGAAGGTGTCAGTGTTGTCATCTTCTACCTTAGACCTCTTTCTTGGCATCTGATTCTCCAATCAAATGGGTTTTTAATTTAGAAGAAATGATAGAATGATGAATTTCTGGCTAATTGAACTTCTTGTTCGCCTTCGATTCTAATTCTTGAGGTATGGGAACCTATGGGTTGGTCTATGTTTTTTAAGGGTTTTCAAGCATGGCAATCCAAGAATTGGTGGCGGCGGACGCATCATATCCAAGCCTCCATGAAACGCCTTCGTTTTTTAAAACATTTTAGAAGGTTTTGAAGAGAGATTGAATTTTGAAACAAAAACAGAGTTTCGGACTACATTTTAACCAAATAAATTAAGGTTTTTTGAAAACTCGCGAAACACATAGGGGAAATTTTTCTAAGATGGAGGAGAAATTTTTGAAAAACAAGTTTTGGTAAGTAGTTTAGGCTCATGCTACCGTGGACCTTTCTCTTGTTTTTCCTTCCTTTTTTCTTTTTTTTCATCATGAGCTTGTCAAGCCTCTACTTCGGACTTTCAGGATGAGGAATCACTAAGTACTTCCTCATCTTCCAATCTTGGCTCTTATGTCACAATTCAAAGAAGGCTTTTCCTTGTTTTTTCCGAGCAAACTGGTGTCTTAAATAATATGGGATGTGCTTCAGAGTGCTCAAAATATGCTTGGACTTCCAATTTTGTTCCTCCACTACCACTCTTTTGAAGTTCAGATAGTAGAGCCTCGTTAGGTTTTGCTTGGACTGATGTCTTCCTTTGCTTTCTGACGTCATTCTAACTTGAGAAGAGAAGAATTTTTGGATATTTTGGAGAAGAGATGAAAAGATAGAGAAATTCTATTTTTCTATTGCCCCGGGGTCCCTTTCAGGTGTTCAGCCCGGTAGCCTTTTCTCTAATGCTCGGGGTTCCTTTCGGATTTTTCAGCCCAACGGATTCCTTTTTTTCTTTTTTCTTCCGATGCTCGAGATTACTTTCGATTTTTCATCACGACATAATTTCTCTTTTTTTTTCTTTTTTTTCTCTCTCTACCGCTAGGGTCCTTTTCAGGTGTTCAGCCTAGTGGCTTTTTCCCAACGCTCGAGATTCCTTTCTATTTTTCTTCTTAGTGGAATTTCTTTTCTTTACTTTTTTTTCTTTTGAAGAAGATGAAGAAAGAGGAGGAGGAGAAGAGTCGATGGCGTTTTTTTTTATCCTTCCTGTGACACTTTAACCTAAAAAACAGATAAGAACTCGATCATCCTTCCTTCTTCCAAGTGGCTGGGAGGTCCTAATCATGGTTATCCTTAGATTTCCATTGCACCTAGTTGGTATCGGATGACAAAAATTGTCAAATTCTTATAGAATCTTTCCTCCTTTGATTGCTTCACTCGAGCCTTGATCGTCAGACTCAGAGTCACTCACAAATTCTTAGTCCTTCAATCTCTTATAGGGTTGGCTAAGCTCATCTTTTTCCTTCTTTGTTTTTTTCCTTTTCTTTCTATTTTTCAACTCCTTAGGTTGTCAATACCGCGGAGTAGAATGCCTAAGCAGAGCATGGATGCCCCACTTGGCTTATTTGAAAGGAAGGAGTAAGTGATCACCCCACGCCTTTTTGGTAATTTTTTTCAGTTGCAACTTCATGTTGCTCTTGAGGAGTATATTTCCTTGAGGCATTTTGGGAGTCGTCAGATAAGGCGTGGGCCTCACAGGTTGCCCTGGATTTATTTTCAACATCAAGTAAGGGTGCCCCTATCAAGTGGTTTGGCAAGGCTACCCCTGTAGGGTCTTCTCCATTTGATGAGACTATCAGTATCTTGAATGGATCACCTCTATAGTATTTCATCAGATGGGGCGATCCCTATCAAACTAGTAGATAGGACTGCGTCTGTTGGATCGTCTTTTTTTTTCTTGAATGTGGGGTACCCCTAGTAGTGGAGTCATGCCCCTGCCCCTATCCTTTCATTTGGAACCAAATTTAGACAGCATAACTCCACCACTATTTTCACAAGCATATGCATAATCACACTTCAATTTCATGTTCTTACCAACAAATCAAGCATGCATCACTAAAAAAACACAAATAAATTTTATACTTTAGCAATAGATTGAACATGCATCTGCAAGGCATAAAAGCATGGGGAAGATCCTACTTACATGCACCATGGGATTCCAACTCCCTTCCTTTGTCAAGCTCCTTAGAGTGGCTTCAGTGCCAAAGGTTCTAAGGTCTAAAGGGAAAAACGTGGGTGCGAGAGAGAGAGAGAGAGAGAAAGGTGAATGAGCTGGGGGAGGGCTTTTTATAAATTAAGTGGGGGGGAGAGAGAGAGAGAGAGAGAGAGGGCTGCATGCAAGGCCCAGTGGCTTGCAAAGAGAGAGAAGGTGGTCATAGCCCCATTTGATGAAAATAATATACAGGCGGTCCCATCCAAGATACTGATTGTCTCATCTAATGGAGAAGACCCTACACAGGCAACCCCGCCAAACCACTTGACAGGGGCACCCTCACTTAATGTTGAAAATAAAGCAAGAGAAACCGGTGAGACCCACGCCTTATCTGACAACTCCTAACATGTATCGAGGCGATATACTCCTCAAGAGCAACATGAAGTTGCAACTGAAAAAGATTACCAAAAAGGCGTGGTGTGATCACTTATTCATCCCTTTCAAATAAGCCAAGTGGGGCATTCATGCTCTGCTTAGGCATTTTACTCCGTGGTAATGACAAGTTGAAAAATAGAAAAAAAAAAAAAAAAAAAAAGGAAAAATATGAACTTAGCCAACCCAACAAGAGATTGAAGGACTAAGAAGTTGAGAGTGACTCCGAGTCTGAAGATCTGACAACCTTTGTCAAGGAAATATCATACACCAATTAGAGACAAGGAAAATCTAAGGATAACCAAGACTAGGACCTCCCTGCCACTTGGAAGAAGGAAATATGATTGAGTTCTTAAAGGAGGAGAATGACTAGGACCTCCAGAAATCTGTATTCTCTGTAAATTATACTTTTCATGGACTTTTATAGGTCCAAATGAGCGCTCGTCATCCGGCACTCTGTCGCCCTCCGGTTTGGGACGGCAGGGGTCAGGGGGCGAGGTCGTGACAGGAGTGATCCCTATCAACCTAGTGGATAGGACTGCCCCTATTGGATCTTCTTTTTTTTTCTTGAATGTGGGGTGCCCCAAGTAGTGGAGTCATGCCCCTGCCCCTATCCTTTTCTTTGGATCCTTTCTCTTCAGGGAATAGTATAATTTGATCTTTAATGTTAGGTTCTTCATCGCATATAAGCGGGTTATGCAGAAAATCCTGTGAAAGTGGCCCATGTGGTCCCTTTAGAATTTATAGGGGCTTAACTTCTTTTAACTCTTGCATAGGTGTTAGATATTCTGGAATAATCAAATTTGGATCCTTTACTTCTTCGATGTTGGTTGCTAGATCAATCATAGTAACTGATGTAATTGGTTGTTTTAGGCTCATCTCTTCATCCCATATAGGTGGATCTGCCATGAAGTCAGGTGAAGGTGGCCTAGGTGGACCTCTTAGGATTTCTAGAGGTTTAATTTCTTCCAACCATTCTTGAGGGGATGAATGTTCTTTTGGGTTCACATTAAGGGATAGTTCAATTGAATCCTCTAGGTGTGACCCTTTTATTTCTCCTTGAATTTTACTTTTGAGATTAAGGTATTCCTCACTAATATACTATTGATAATCCCTAGCTTCGGGATCTCGGTTGAGATTATGGATGACTTGAGACTCTTATGGGTCACCCACTGCACTTATTTGAAAGATGAGATTAATTGAGTCATTCTCTTTTGTGGTGACATGTATCCAAGGGATGTTCTGAACTTTTTGTGGCCTTGTTTCTTCAACCGGAATCGAGATTTTTCTTATATTTTCGTCATTTTCTTGAGTTTCAAAATTCTGGCTACAGTTACTTTCCTCAATTTGAATTTGAGAATTTATAATCTCAAGATTTGGGTTATCTACCCTTGCCATGTTATCTAAGATAGAGATGTCTAGAGCCCTCTTCAAGTGTAGTGCTTCCACTTCAATTGGAACTTCTCGTGAGAAAGTTTGCTCTTTCATTCTCTCTTGAATTATGAACCCTGGGCTAAGACAATCCTTGGTATTTTATTTATGAAATTCCCTAGCCACAGGATTTTGAATGAGCTCATGCTCATCGGGTATTTTTGTCATAGAGTGGATAATTTGGTACCTTTGTGTCTTCATATTCTCAACTTTGACTGGGATTGCTGGAATTGTTTCCTCCTTTGTGGGTTGGACTTCTCTAATTCTATAGGAGCTCCCCATGGAATAAACTCAGAGCTAGGACAATTTTTATCATTTGGTTTAAGAAATTCCTTGGTAAAATACGTCACTTTACCATTTTGGTCTTCATTTTTAGAGCAGTTTCTTCCTGTGCCCCAAGGCCATATTGGATGATTTTCAGGCTTGAGCATGAATTTCAACTCGTTGATCTTTATCAAGTTGATACGGTCTTCATTTTCAGGGCGGTTTCATCCTATGTCCTAAGGCCATATTGGATGATTTTCAAGCTTGAGCAGGGATTTCGACTCGTCGGTCCTTATCAAGTTGATACCAACTAGGACTTCTTCATCTTTATCATATTACCTAGCTTTGCTTTGAGTAAGCCTCATCTATTTCCTTAAATGATTCTGGTGATGATTCTGACTTGGGATCACCGTCAAACTCTTCAATTGTCATCTCTTCAAAGTTACATTTAGATAAATCTTCAATGTAGTCAAGCTCTTATTCCTTGATGACTTCATCTAACTCTTGCCTCAATATGGTTCATCAGGCTCTTTCCCCAATGTAACTGGTGACCGATCTCGGGCCCTTTCCTTTGCTCTGTCATAACGTGAAACCATTTATAGCATTGAGTCAAAGAGAAAGGTTGAAAGCTTTTACTGAGGTAGAGTTTATACTCAGGGGAAGCATTCTCTATGACCATACCGATCTTAGAGGCTTCAGAAAGCATGCAATCAATGACTTTTGATGCAACCTCTCTAAATCGTTGGACAAAATACGTAAACAACTTGCTCGGATTATGTTTGGTGGAGACCAATTCGCCAAGGGTCATTGATCTCTCTCTGTTCCTATGATATTGCTTAACAAAACGTTGAAACAACTCTTCGGGAGTTTTATTTGGGTATTTTGATACCACCTCTGAGAACCATGTTAAAGCTTGTCCAGAGAGAGTATATTGAAATATGGTCTTGAGACGGTGAGGTTTCTCTTCAAGTGTAGGAACAATCAATAGGTAAGCGATGATGTGATTTCAAAATCACCTTTCCCGTTGAACTTGTTTTAAACTGAGGGAATTCAAAACTCAAAGGAAGATGTTCAACATCCCCAAGAACATCCTTGACATAAGATCTTGCATGAAGTATATTTGGAACTCCGACCGTAGTTAGGGTCTCCTTAAATGTGGTTAATTCACCTTTCAGCTAGGCGACCTTAACTGACTCAAGGGTTTTAACCTTAGAGGTCTGTTGGTTTCCTAGAATTGATGACATAATTTGTGGTGCAAGAGATGCAACTGATATGTGCTGCACCAGACTAGGGGTAGGCTGGACCTACAAGATGCCTAGATTCAGATAGAGAGGTGATGCAGACATAAGGGTCTGAGTCAGGGGATAATATAGGTAGGTATGAGAAGCCACTTGGACTAGACGAGCCAAGTGATAGAAAGTAGGTGCCGGCGCATGAAATTGGGCAATGGAGGCCTGATGCATAGGATATCCGGGATAAGGATGACTGAATGATGGAGATACGGCCAGAGGGGATGGAGCCGATAGGTAAACTCGGTGATTACTGAGTTGGAACATGAGCTGAATAGGCCACCTACGACTAATGGTGTGGGACTGGGGTAGCTTTAAGAGGTTGCATCGGTGGATGACTATACATCACCTAAGGAGGGTCAGGTTTGGACTGACTATGGGGATGGATGGTCTAGCGATCGAGCTGGTTCTATGAAAGGTGGAGGACGAGAAGATTGGCAGTGCTGTCTCGCCGACGCAGTGACCTCACATAAATTTTCTATTTAGGGGTTAGAGAGGTCCATTGACTTTGACCTAGGTGATGACTCGATGCACTAGGTGGGACATGTGACTCAACAAGGGCAGCATGCCTCAATAAAGCTTTGAACTAGGGTAAATTCTTAAGACACTCAATTAAAAGAGACTCGTAGTCTATAGAATTAGACAATGGGTGAACTTTGAGGAATAAATACATGACTTGATGGACTCTTGGGTTTAGGCAAAGATGTCAGACTCTCTAGTTTTCCTTAGTAGCTAGCCATGCTTGGGCCCTGACATAATCTTCGGCAATACTCTAAGTTTAATTGATTAGCCTGTCTGATGAGTTAAGACATAGATGGGTGGTGTGCTCCTAGTTGGGCAACATCACCTTTTGACTTGGACATTTTTGGGGGTGCGCTCCTAATTGGGTAGCATCTTTCCTAAACCTAGACTTAAAAGATAAAGGTGGGTTCAACCCTGATTCTTTAGACTCAAATTGAATGCCCTGATTGTTTTGAGTAGCTCGATTTATATATACTTGCTAGACACCACTGCTCGAATGACTTACAGATGTGTTAGCTATGCTTAACCTTGGGTGTGGGACAATGGACCCACTGGGGCCTGATCGCGACTGACCTGAGATAAGGTAGGCCTAGGGAACTGAGCCATAAAGTCGTGTATCAAGTCATCTTAGGGGATCTAGATGATGCAGTAGACTCAGTATTTGAGTCATCATGAACTACAGACATGACTAGAAAATTATATAACAAAAATCTCCTCTTTTTTTTATGTTTTGGTTATCTTATTTTTTTTGCCTTTTTTTTTTTTTTTCAGCTATCTAAAAATACAAGATAAAGATGCGTCTAAAAGAAAAAGATATATACATTTTTTCTAAAAATGAAGAAGAAGATAATGTCAAGAAAGTTATAAGCTATACAAATATGGTTTAACAACAAAAGATAAGATAAAAAAAGATGAGACCTATTTCTATTCTAAATAGATAAAGCAGAGAAGGCCTAGATCTATCTATTTTTTTCTTGTTTAACAACAAAAAGATAAGAACAAAATGATGAGATCTATTTTTAATCTAAATAGATAAAGCAGAGAAGGCCTCGATCTATCTCTTTTTTTCTTTCTTTTTTTAAATTATCTTATCAAAAGAGATAAAGACACTTTTCTTTTTCTTTTTTTTATTAGAAAAGAGATAAAGACTCTTTTTAAAAGATATATTCTAAAAAGATAAAGATATACTTAAAGAAGATAATTATGATCTAAATAAGATAAAAGATGATCTAAAGATGATAATCATGAATGAAAGAAGATATGAAAAAGATGATATCAAGATGAATCTAAAGATGTTCAAAAAAAAAACAAAGATGATAAAGATAATCTAAAGATTATCTAAAAAGATGATCTAAAAGGTGAATATAAAAAAAAGATCTAATGATAAAGATGATCAAGACGGATCTAAAAGAAATATGATCTAAAAAGATAAAGATCATCTAAAAGATGAATCTAAAGAAGATCTAAAGATAAAGATGACCAAGGTGGGATCTAAAGAAAGACGATCTAAAAAAAAATAAAGATGATCTAAAGATAAAGATGATCAAGATAGGATTTAAAAGAAAGATGATCTTAAAAAAAATAAAGATGATCTAAAGATTGAGAGGAAAAAAAATCTTAAATTTTTTATAGAGAGAGAAAAAAACCAACATCTAGAAAAAAAAGATATAATCTAAAAAAAAGAAATGTTTTTAAATCTAACTCGTTTTTTGTTGTTTTTTTTCTTTTTTTCTTTTTTTATTTTTGCTGGAAAAATAAATATGAGAAAAAAAAAGAAGTTCTTTTTTAAGTCTAAAATACGGATCAAAAGATCAAGGTGCCCTTATCCTAGATTAATCTTCAGTCTAGCCGTGCTTGGGACCCGACTTAATATTCGTCAGTACTCTAAGTCTAACAAGCTAGCATGCCTAATGAGTTCGTCATCTAGGTTTCTATGGACTTTACTAAGTTCGTGGCCTTTATAATGGGTCTTTTGAGGAGGTGAGTAGTGCACCCCTAATTGGAGGGCATCAATTCTGGGAAACCAACAGACCTCTGAGGTTAAAACCCCTGAGTTAGTTGACCTCGCCCAACTGAAAGGTGAATTAACCACATTTAAAGTGACCCTGAATAATATCAGAGTTCCAAATATATTTCCTCCAAGATCTTATGTCAAGGATGTTCTTGAGAATGTCGAACCTCTTCCTCCGGGTTTCAAATTCACTCGGTTTGAAAACAAGTTCAACGGGAAAGGTGATCTTGAAAATCACATCATTGCTTGCCTATTGATTGTTCCTGCACTTGAAGAGAAACCTTGCCGTCTCAAGGCCATGTTTCAGTACACTCTCTCTAGACAAGCTTTAACATGGTTCCGAGAGGTGGTATCAAACTACCCGAATCAAACTCCCGATGAGTTGTTTCAACATTTTGTTGAGCAATATCACAGGACCAAAGAGAGATCAATGACCCTTGGCAAATTGATCTCCACCAAACACAATCCAAGCGAGTTGTTTACAGATTTTGTCCAACGATTTAGAGAGGCTGCGTAAGAAACCATTGATTGCACGTTTTTTGAAGCCTCTAAGATCGATATGGCCATAGAGAATGCTTCCCTTGAGTATAAACTTTATCTCAGCAAAATCATTCAGCCTTTCTCTTTTGACTCAATGCTAGAAATGATTTCAAGTTATGAGAGATCAAAGGAAAGGGCCCGAGATTAGTCACCAATTATACTGGGGCAAGAGCCTGATGAAACCATATTGAGGTAAGAGTCAGATGAAGTCATGAAGGAACAAGCGCCTGACTACATTGAAGATTCATCTAAATGTAACTCTGAAGAGATAACAATTGAAGAATTTGACAACGATCCCTAGTCAAAACCATAACCAAAATCATTTAAGGACATAGATGGGGCTTACTTAAAGCAAAGCCAGATAATATCAGATGATAGGATTGATGAAGATGAAGAAGTCCTGGATGGTATCAACTTGATAAGGATCGACGAGTCGAAATCCTAGCTCAAGCATGGAAATCATCGAATATGGCCTTGGCACACATGAAGAAACAACTCTGAAAATGAAGACCGTATCAACTTGATAAAGATTGATGAGTTGAAATTTATGCTCAAGCCTGAAAATCATCCAATTTGGCCTTGGGGCACAGAAAGAAACTGGTGGACTCCTTGCCACAAGAAGGAAAAAATGCTGCCAACTCTTCTCCTCCTCCTCCTACTCCTCTTTCTTCATCTTCTACAAAAGAAAAAAGAAAAAAAGAAATTTCGTCAAGAAGAAAAATCGAAATGAATCTCATGCGTTGGAAAAGATAAAAACCACTGGGCTGAACACTTGAAAGGGATCATAGCGGTAGGAGAAAAAAAAGAAAAAATTTCACCGTGATGAAAAATCGAAAGGAATCTCGCCCGTTAAACACAAAAAATTCATTAGGCTGAATACCTGAAAGGAACCCTAGGGGCAAAAAAAAAAAAGAGAAATCCATCGAGCTAAAAATCTGAAATGAACCTCGAGCTTTTCAAAAAAGGCTATCGAGCTGAACACTCGAAAGGGACCCCGAGACGATAAAAAAATAGAACTTATCTATCTTTTCGTCTCTTCTCCAAAATCTCCAGAAATTCTTCTCTTTTCAACTTAGAATGGTGTCAGAAAGCAAACAAATGCATCAATTTAAGTGAAACCTGAAGAGGCTCGACTTTCTAAACTTCAAAAGAGTGGTAGTAGATGAACAAAATTGGAAGTCCAATGATATTCTGAGTACTCTGAAGCACATCCCATATTATCCAAGACACTGGTTTGCTAGAAAAACAAGAAAAAATACTCTTTGAATTGTGACATAAGAGCCAAGATTGGAAGATGTGGAAGTACGTGGTGATTCATCGTCCTAAAAGTCCCAAGTAAAGGCCTGACAAGCTCATAACGGGAAAAAAAAAAAAAAAAGAAGGAAGAAGAAGAGGGAGCTCCATGGTAGCATGACCCTAAACAGCTTACCAAAAACTTGTTTTTCAAAATTTCTCATCCATCTTCAAAATTTCCCCAATGTGTTTTGTGAGTTTTCAAAAACCTAAATGTCATTGGTTAAAATGTAGCCCGAAAATCTATTTGTATTTCAAAATTCAATCTATCTTCAAAACCTTCTAAAATGTTTTATAAAATGAAGGAGTTTCATGGAGGCTTGGATATGATGCATCCGCCATCACCAAATCCCGGATTGTCATGCTTGCAAACCCTTAAGAAAATAGAGACCAACCCATATGTTCCCATACCAAAAGGCCTGAACCTCTAGACCTCAGAATCAGAATCGAAGGTGAACAAGAAGTTCAATTGGCGACAAATTCATCATCCCATCATTTTTTCTAAATTAAAATCCCATTGGATTGGAGAATCAGACCCCAAGAAAGATGTCTAAAGTAGAAGATGACTACACTAGCACCTTCCTAAGTAGCATCGGAGTGGCTACAACAAGGAGTGTCACTGGCTCATAGATAGCATGGTTCTTGTTAACTGTCGCTTCATATCCCGATTGTCGGAGACCTTTCAACCATACTGACTCAAAGATAGCAGTGCCAGTTCGATGTCTTACGGATCAAAAGTATGGCATGCTGCCTACCCAAAGGGTACTAGTCATTCAAAAGAATGATCCCTCGAAAAAGGTTTTCCTTCCCACCATGCCTCAGGTGTCTACTTCTTTGCCTTTCACCTGGTGCCTCAGGTGAAGGCCAAAGAGGGGTAACTGTAGATACCCCCTCAAAATTCTGGCTAAAGAAACTCTTAAAACCTAGATTCTGAGCCTAAAGGACCACACAAATGCTAGTAGACCATAACCAACCTAGACCCAATATAATTGCTCCAAAATTTCCCAAAACACATCCCAACTTGAAGTAGAGCCTGAGGGCTTTCCATCGGTCTAAAAATCGCCTGAATCGGACCTACGGATAAAACGATCTAACAAATGACAATTTAGTCCCTTTGAGTATCGGGCCACGGTCCGAGCTGTAACGCGACCCAGTCGGCCCAAACGCGGGCTAATGACACAATAAATGTGTTTGATGATACAGTAAAAGCATTTATGATGCATTAATGTATTCTATAATGCAGTAAATGCATTTTCTTTAATTGGATAAGGCTAAAGCTTCATCATAAATCCAAAAAATTCGGAAACAATTACAAAAAAATCAAGAAAAATAATCAATTGAATCCTATAAATACCCCTTCCATAACCTAAAAACAGGATGATAAGAAAAGATAAAGAAATCCCTTACAAATTCTCAAAAATTTAAAAAAAATAAAAAAAAATTAAAAAAACCCAAAAATACCCAAAAATAGGAAAACCCCTTAGAAAATGCCTAACAAGTTAGGAAAAATCCCCAAAAATCACAAAAAATCTTAGAATTCATAATCATCCTTAGGAGATCCCAGAACCCATAGAAAACTAAGGAAATTATCCTCCAATCTTAAGAAAAGCTTAGGTAAACCCTACCTAACATTCCCAATTTTTTCCCTTTCCTTAAGAATCGTAGATCTAGGTCAAAGAACCTTAGGTCTACCAATTCTAGCAAGCAAAGGCAACTAGAAAAGGAGATAGTGGCGCAAATCAGAAGAGCGGCTTAATCCAAGCTCAAAACTCCTAGTTTCAAGCCCTTAGAGGTAAGTATTTATTTCTTTGTTTAACTTAGTTTGTTTTTCTTCATTTAACTATCTGTTTTATTTTATTTTTTTTGGAAATTCATTTCTTATTTAATTTAGAAGTGTTTTTTTGTCAAAATACGGATTTGGAGTTGGCACTATCAGTGGACTCAGAAAAAGACTGGATTATAGATTTGGGATTTTTCTCAGCCCATAATTTAAACGACCCTAATTTCTCTACTTTTTAAAAAAAAATAACTCATTTTTTGCTAAGATTTGAGCAGATCTCATCCCAAAGATCGGTGCATCAATAAATTTGAACTTAACCTTATATCCATCTATTTCTTATTCAAATATTTCATTAGGACTAACCCCTCATTAATGAAATTTAGGTCTGCACCTGAATCGATAAAGGCAACTGCTTTAAAACTATATTCTTTACTAATTACTATGGTTATAAGAGTATACCATATTTTATTTACTATTATCCACCATGTTAATATATGTTAAATTTTGTAGAGTGTTGACATTTGATCTAGATTCCTTTATCCCTGATACTTGGGGATCATTTATTTGGTTTGGTTGGAGCTTTTCTATCGAATCCTCAAAGGACTTTTCACTTCTTAGATCATCCTCTCCCCCCTTTTGAGGATGGTATTAGCCAATTCAAGCATTTGTACTATATTTTTAAGAGTTACCAATTCATGTTTGACTTCATTGAGTTCATGCTTAAGGTCTTGGATAGTAGGTTCTTTATAGATATTAGGTTTTTGGTAAACCCCTATTTAATATATCTTTGAAATTATATCGCTCCTATTGGTTTGAATCAGAGGCTTTGGCGTAGAATTTTCTATGGCCATCTGGATATACTTATGCAAAGCTTCTTTTTGAGCATGTTAATCCTCAATCTTATCTATTATTTCTAATATAAGATTTTGCTCATTAGTTAGGAAAGTTATTCCTAACCATTCATATTGAGAATAGCTTTATAATAATTACAATCAGAATCCATTTTATCATCATTTTCTTCCTCTTTTTCAGAGGATTCTTCATCTGTGCTAGAAATTATAAAATTTCCATCTTCAATGTTACCTATTATGGGTCGGATGTTTTTTCAAATGGATCATTTTTTAGAAATATTTGGCAAAGCTGTTCTTTCATATTGTCCTCAATATCTAAAGAGTTGATTTTCTTCTTGACCCTGCATTTATTTTTGAAGTGCCTTAATTTGCCACTATTATAACAAACTAGAATTTTCCTCTTATTCCCTTCCTTAGGAAACCTAGACCTTTTATTCTTTTTAAAAGGTTTATTTGATTTTTTTTATATAATTTATTGGTCAATTTGTATTTAGACTTTTGTCTTATCAAATGCCTTACTTTTAAGTCTTCATAACCAAATTGTTCACAGAAGTCTCCTAGTTCCTTTTTACCAGTCATTCCATCTTTTTCAAGTTGCTTTCTTAGCTTGAGATCTAAGCATAGAGCTAACCCTTCTACAGAGATTTCTGCTAGGGTATATTGGGTATACCTTATTATCCTATTATGTTTGTTTCTTAATTTTGTCCTAACCTTTTCGGCAAATAGGTTACGAAGTCCTGCTATAAATTGTTCCTACCAATAATCGGCTCCGCCGTCTTCTCTAGTAAGTAGCCTCAATCAAAATACATATTTGTACCATTTATAATGGGACAAAGTGGGATATCTGAGTTTCGATAATTGGTCATTAGTCTTATCAGATTGCAGGATAGTACTTCCTATGAAGTGTAGGGTAATAGTATAGAGCAATGTATTAACTGCATCATCTTCATTTACCAGATTCTCTTGTTTTACTCCTGATGTCGGTTCAGTGAATACTATCCGCTATTTTTTAGCATTTAGTGTTTGTTGTCTTGTTGTCTCATCTAAAACAAAATCCCACCAACCCCTTAGTTGACCAGTAAATCTGGTTATTATGGCTTTAGCAATTTTCAGATCTTGGTTACCATGGTTTTTAGAGGTTGTTACGTACATGGTCATGTGTTTCATAAGGTTTATTATTTGATATTCGAACATTCCATGTATGTTCCATTCAACTATCGTCCTACCACTATATTCAGCATTATTATTTCCCAAGGTATCCTCCTCAAATTGGAGATCCACAGGGGCTAGGATAATATAAGGTATCTTTGGGTACCTATTGGTGAGTTCCCAAGGTATATCATAAAGGTACCTTTTGGTGAGTTCATGCAAGAATTTATCTGATCCAGGATTCAATTTAAAGGGTTTCGATAATTTTGGAGGCAGTTTAAACATTACAACAGTCTTATTAGACTATGGTTTTCTATTTTTAGGGTGTTTTCCACTTCTTTACTTGATCCTTCTTTTTTTATCAAGTTCTCTACTCGGGTTGTTTGAGTACCTAATTATCTCAGGCAAATATTTGTATAATTATTTTTTCCACTAGATGGTTTATATATTCTATTAACGGGAACATCCAGCTTCTTAGATTTAGATTTAGAAGGGCATACTTTAATCCCTATGACATCCAGAGATTCATCTAGTGGATTGATGGATTGTACTACTATTCATTCTTTAATAGTAAAAGATTGATATCCTTTATCAAGAGTATTTAATTGTTTTTCATTTGCATAAATTTTTATTTTCCTTTTTTCGCAATAATGTTTCAACCATTCGAAAAAGCTTATGTTTTTTCTCTTTTCTTTCATCAAGTCGTATTGTTTTATGAATTTCCCTTCTAGATTTTTCATCGAAATTTTTTATAAACCAATTTTTTATTGTCTTATGGTGTTCTAAATGGAAATCATTAATAATGAGTTATCTATTTATTATGAACTCTTCGAAGTTAGAACATAAATTCCTAGGTTCATATCAGAGAAAGTAGGAGATGCAGGGACCTTGGGCTCTTAGTTTGAGGACCCTAAAGTTTCTACCCTATAGTAAAGTCTTTGGACCTATTCGAGGGTAGTTCTAATACCTTCCAGAATAATATTATTATGTTCTTTTTCATAATCAGTTTGGGCAACTGAGGAATATGAATCCCTAGCTGGTATCTTAGGGGGCACATCTACTAGATTAATCCTTGTCCGTCTTAAGGGGTTAAAATGTATTTCTTTCTCCATTAGAATATTCAATTATTTGGTCTACCTCATTATTTTCAAGAGGCTGAGGAACTTCCTCCTAGAGGTTCCACAATTCAGGTAGTCTAATCTCATTCCAAGAGATAGTTCTGAGAACTATCAGATTGGATTTCTCAATATTTGTCTAGAAAAAGACTGTATGTCCCTTTTCATCTATCTTTTTTTTATTAGGACAGACAGTTATCATAGCTTTATAACAAATCCTATATACAATAACTAGATTATGTGAACCAGTTTCCATATTAAATCCTTGGGTTTTAAGACTTAAGGTCAAAACCTTCAGGATATTTTTATCAATTAGTGAGACTGAAAAATTAGGGAAGCAGTTAAAATATATTGGCCTGTCACTTAAGATGGACTCAATGATTCCTAATAAGGAATCTACAAATCTTTTGTGCCTGCAATCTTTTAGATATAAGAAGGTTGAATTGTTCAGTCTCGTTATTATTAATGGTTTGATACCCACTGGTATTAAATGAATATAGTTATGTTTTTTCTTTATATGTTCGTTTAGCATATGTTTTGATAATAACTCAAACCTATTATTAGACTCATTAACGGGTATTGTTTTTTTCCATAGTTTTTATGACATAATGGGTCTTAAAACTAAAAGTACCTTTAAGATATACCTTGGAAAATAATTTCACAGCAAATTATTTGTTCGTGCTTATTGTGTATATACCTTTAAGATATATATATATATATATATATATATATATATATATATATATATAGAGAGAGAGAGAGAGAGAGAGAGAGAGAGGAAAAGTCTTCCCAATGCCTATAGATGAAAATGAATAGTGATTTCACCTACTATCATCGCCGTCCAAATTTCATCACGCGGTCATGATTGTCTTGTAGCTTTTTTATTTTTTATTTTTTATTCTATAAATCAGAATAATCTGAAATTTATAGAGTATATACATCTTACTGATGCGCATCTAATAAAAATATAAAAAAATTTATTCGTGAAAAATAAATTGACCAAAATACCCTTAAAATATTTTAGGGGTATTTTGGTCAATTTTTTTCATGTAAAATATTTTTTTTATATTTTTCAAAGATTCCCTTATTTTGTATGAATACACACTCCAAATTTTAGTTCATTTTGATTTGTAAAAAAAATAAAAAACGAAACACCACCAGACAATCGTGACAGTACAATGAAGTTTGGACGGTAATGGGGGTAGACGAAATCCCTGTTCATTTTCGCCTATATATATATATATATATATATATATATATATATATATATATATATATATATATATATATATATATATATATATATATATATATATATATATATATATATATATATATATATATATATATATATATATATATATATATATATATATATATATATATATATATATAATGAGACCATTTACCTGTCAGACATGGAGGTCACAATTACTTATAACCAATGGTTTAAAAAACGGATCGATGCCTCGGATCGGGCACCTCAAAAACCCATCCAGATCGGTGAATAGGCGATCTGGATTGAGAATCAGCTGAATCGATCCGATTACGCTTTAAAACAAATCCAAAAAAAATACGAAAATTCATTATAAATGTTATTTTTTAAGAATCCAATAAGAAATACGGGTATTACACTATTAAATTTCATTTTTAATCAATTTGTGAATAATTAAAATGCTTTTTCCCTGTATGAACCTATGTTAACCATTAAATTTGCATCACATAAAGCAAAAAACATAGAATTACCATGGATAAAGTATGTAATCATAGATAGACTACAATAATAATGGATTAAATCGATAAAAAAAGGCCACTAAAATTTCGAATTGACGAAAAACCCTGATCCACTAAAAAAAAAAAAAAACAAATTATTACAACCTAACTAACTATAATCCAAAATTATTACAACCTATCTAACTATAATATTATATATTGCAACGAAAATTGTTGGTTTATATTTTATTAAATAAATAATAACAAACTTAAAATATTTTATAATATCATTTAATTTAAAATGTATTATTGACAACTGTAAGAAAAATAATACATTGAAAGATTTATAATGCAAATAAATAAATAAAGAAATATATAAATTATTTCAAATGCGCATCAATTTTCGAAATAACACTTCAAATTTTCAAAAAAATAATTTTTTAGAATTCTAGAATAAATTTAATGGAAGAGATTGTTAGAGACTGAGAAATATTTCAAATATGTATGAATCATATCTTAAAATTAGTATTCCGAAATTTATGTTAAAGCTTACCATATTATAAAAATAAAAATTATAATTAGATTAGTTATTCCTAGTTTGTATTAAAAAATATTTGTTGTATTAAGAAATATCTTTTATTTTTTTGACAAAAATACTTGTTGTATTTGTTTTTTACGAGAAAATATGATATTTATTGTATTACTTTTTTATTTTTTTTGACAAGAAAAAAAAAAAGATGTTATATTACCTTTTTTTTTTTTTTTTTTACTTGTTTTATTAATTATTTTTTTTTTACTTGTTTTATTATTATTATTATTTTTTTCATGATATTTTTTTCTTCATTTTAGTTTTTTTTTTAAGACAAAAGTAAAAACCTACCTTCTTTTTATTTGTTTTTTTCATGACTATCTTCTTTTTATTTGTTTTTTTATGATATTATTATTTTATTTTATTTTTTATGAAGACAAAAAGTAAATTTTACACAATAGTGTCCCAAATCTGATTCGAACTTGGGACGTCATGCATAAGAAACGCCGCAGCCCTTCGCACGCTTCTGAAGAGTTCTCTACAATAATTACCTATATTGAATGAATTTGCAACATAATATCGCTTAGTGCAAGTCCCACATCAAAGGATTGGAGAAATTTTACATGGAATAAATACCTTTACAAAAGCCTCAACGCCATCACGAAAAAGAGAAGGGTACGCTTGCGGTTACATTTTTTAACAAAATTACTAAAATATCCTCAGGACTCCCCCCTATGACATCACTAAGCGGCTACAATCGCATGATGCTTTATGATGTAATCAGCATCTAGAATCACGTTATGATGTATGACATCACACGTTATGATGTATGACATCACTAAGTGGCTACAATCGTGATTTATGATGTAGTCAGCATCTGGAATCGCATTATGATGTGATCAGCATCTGGAATCACGGTTTGATGTAATCAACATCTGGAATTGCAGCTTATGACGTAATCGAAGCGATTCACGATTCAAAATTGTCGATTTTTTTCTAGGATCGGGTGATTCCTGGTTTTGCAGAAAAATCGACTCACCCGATTTTGCAGAAGAATCAAAATCAGCATCTAGAATCGTGGTTTATGACGTAATCAGAGCGATTCACTATTCAAAATTGTCAATTCTTTTTTAGGATTAGGCGATTCCCGGTTTTGCAGAAGAATCGACTCGCTTGATTTTACAGAAGAATCGACACGGGTGGACGATTTCCACGTCGACTCGGGCCAAGTCCGTTACGCCTTGTCGATTTTTCAAACCCTGCTTACAACCATTCCATGATGTGTCACAAAACCCCTTAATCGACCCTACCAGAGCCATTCCCAACCCTATTGCCATCGTAAAATTTTCTAACGAGTACCAGAGCGCTTGAAAAGTCAGTTTTGCCTCCTTGTGCTGTACCTCATCCATTTTCATCGTACCATTCCCGTCATTGTCTACCGACGCCCTTTAAACCAAAAAAGACAAATCGCGTACACAAAGTCAAAGGCCATCTAAACACAAAAAGTGAGAAACCCCGCAACATTGAATGTGCTCTCCCTTTTTTAAAACCGAAAATCAATCACGTGCAAACGCTACTGGAGAACAGAGACCAAAAAAATTGAAGACTATTTTTCTTTCTTTAAAATATGGGGATTGTCGTAGCAGCTAAGGTAGTAATGCTTAGCCAGTAGAGAGGAGAGAGAAATTAAAAGAATAATTTCTATATTATCGACAATGATTTCTATAATTTCCCTGGTAGTTTCAATAAGGTTCATCCATAGCAAAATTAATGGCCTCTAGAATCGCACGATTCTCATTAATTTTTATAGCTAATCATTATTTCCAGTAATAGGGATGGGCCTGATGTTTTTTTTTAAGTAATTTCGTGGAGAAGATGGGCCCTATCTTTTTTTTTCAAATAGTTTAGGAGTTAGCTTTCTTTGCAGTGCTCATGTTTATTTTTATGAAGAGTCTCAGGTTTTTTTTAATAGACTTGGTGTCCATTAATTGATATGAACATACCTGTTTTTTTATAGATAAATTATATATGATACTAATAGAATTAAATCATAGATACCTAAATGATACACAGACTTACCATAAAATACAGGAAACAATATCCTACCTTTCTCATATTTATTGATTACAATATACACCTTCTATATTCACCGGATATACAATATATATTTTTCTTTCACAATTTTAAGTCTTTTTTTTTTTAAGTGTTAATAAACAAAGCAACCGTCATTTTTTTTGAAGTGTCGAAATGCCAAAAGCGTGAAGGAGCCGCCCAAAGACGGCTAGAATATCCACCACGACAGTCAATAGTTGATGTAAAGGGGAGGCTAATTATATACCATAACTACTCTATCATTTTTTCTTTTTCTTTTTTTTTAATACGAATGAACTCGGGAGAGTAACTCAGACTCACTCAAAAAAATTCGCCTCAGCCAAGGTCCCAGTACTTTAGCGGAGTTTTGCTTCAGAACATTGGGAGGGTGAAAGCTGCAAATGTAGATTTACTCATCTCATTAAATTCTATATTAAATCTTTTACTTATACAATTGTATATAGTGAGACCATTTACCTTTTATACCAGGAGATCACAATTACTTGTAACCACTCGATGTGAAATCTGATAGCTTGGATGTGTCACAAAATTCGAGAAAATTTCTTTTGAACTTTGTGCGTGGTGAATGCAATAAATGTAGCGACTCAATTTCATATCTAATGGTCAAGATTAATTGTGACCACCTTATACCAAAGATAATTAGTTTCATTGTATACTTTTTCTTTACTTATTTAGTATATTAAATATCTGGATAGTTATCTACCAGTGTACTAAACACCAACGAATGAGTGGGGTGCCCATTGTGCTCTATGGATCCCAATTTTAGTCCCATCAACTCCTTCTAGTCTAGCATTTATTTGGAGGGTTCCATAAAGAATAATAGTCGGGAGCCAAGTCGGAATTTTTTTTTTTAACATTGTTATCTAATCAAGCCCTGATTAAAATAAAAAAGGTGTAAACCAAAATTTAAAACCTTGTTATCTGATCAATCCCTTATCAAAATTAAAATAACGGTGATATCCTAATATAATTATGTGAAAGTATAGAATGTGACCATTTACCTTTTGTAGAAGATGGTCACATTAATCTTGACCATTAGATGTGAAATTGGATGGTTATAATTATTCCATTGACCAAGCTCAAACTTCAAAAGATATTTTCTTGAACTTTGCAATACATCCAAGCTATCAAATTTCACATCGGATGGTCGTGAGTAATTGTGACCACCTTGTATCAAGATAAATGGTCTCATTGTATACAATCCCTATAATTATATAACACTACATGGATAATATCCCATTAACAACAATTGTCACTTGGGCACTATCATAAGTCTTCATATTTTCACATAGTCAGTCGGGCCCTCAGGATACTTCTAGCCCAAGCCTTAGTTTTTTAGGGCCAGGCCAGGCTTACTAGAAAAACTACCTAGCCAGTGTTGTGGCCAAGCTATCTATGCTTCCCCTACAACATAAAACTTATATACTTATGCTTATCCAACCGTCCATTCTGAATGGAGGGCTAAGATTGCCTGAATCACAATGTCACGTTTTTATATTATTTTATTTTTAATTTGTTTCTATAGACTATTTTGACACCAAATTTTGGATATCCAATCCTCTATTAAACTTGCACTAGCAAAAAATATTAAAAAAATATTTCCAATAAAATAAAATAACCAAAATATCACTGAAAGTTTTAAAGGGTATTTTGGTTATTATTTTTATTGAAAAATTATTTTAAATATTTTTATAGGTGCACCCCAATGAGAAGATGGCATATGCCAAATTGCATATTCATACAATTTGTATAAAAAAAACTAAAAATAAAATACTTTAAAGCATTGAATCTAAGATCAAATGGTGAGTAACTCTCTAGATCAATTTGGACGGTTGGATGATATGGGAAGCATAGATCTTCTATGCAGTAGGGAAAGTATAGAAACCTTTCCCCAGTGCTGTTCCCATATATTTGCGTTTCCACTATTATATTGGAAGTCCGATTCTTACGAGTATCTCAAAAGTCGGCATACTTTATATTACTTTTACATTGCAACACACATGAGAATACTTCAAAAAGGAAGCCATACTTTTCCTTCTTAGGTTACGTATTCCTCTCTCAAACTCATTGACCCAAAAAAGTGGATAGAATTTTCCTTTTTCTAATGGGCTGAATATCTTACCCTTTCCTCTTCTTGTATGGTATATGCCAAACAAACAAACAGGATGGTGATTATGCACCAAAGTTAGTTATTTTGGGGCCCATGAAAAAGTCCACAGGAGAAAGAGCATACCACTATGTTTATGTATATAAGTACGGTACGACATTAGTTTGTTAGTCTACTTTGGCCCCATAAAAACCACCAAACACGGAATAAGACCAAAAGAGATGGAAAAATTAAAAAGAAAACCACCAAACACGGAGGGATTGTATATGAATCCAAGCTAACCTACACCAAAAAGAAAAAGAGGAGATTATATATAATGCCAAAATATATTCTATTCTTTAGGGAGTAGAATGCTCGTTTACTCCCTCGAGTAAAATCCCGACTAGAATTAATTTTAGGACTCCAAAATTTGGGGATGTAACCTCTTCAACCTATGGATTAACCCCAGTGAAAGAAATTATCTAATTGTACGCTCTATGCACTTGAAAGAAATAGTGTCTTGAGATTGAATAGAGACCATCGAATATTTAGATGGTACGATCTAAGTGTTAGAAAACTCAAGTTTGAAATTTTATTTGTGAGAATAACCATCCATTAATTCTTAAGTAGAGACTATCGAATTTTTAGATGGTGCAATCTAAAGGTTAGAGAACTCAAGTATAAGTGGTTTGCAAAAATTAAAGTTGAAAAATCCCCCAACTAAGTCTTCTTACCGTGAGAGTAGAAGTAAACTATACTCCCGAAAGAGGGAGAATAGCTTAGGTGCTCACAGGTCATTATACCACCCTGTCAAACCCTACATTTTAGAAGGTTATTAATGATAGCGAGCCACCAGGAAGGTCACTTGTGACTTTGTCAATATTGTTACTAATTTTCATCTCCATGTTATCGAGCTTTACTCTTACTATTCTAACGTTTCATGGTTAATTATAGCATTCTAAACTCATAATTCCATTACCGTGCACACGTCCCTAACGTTATTGTGTGGTCTTCACCACTCTAAACTTGTGGCTTTCTAAACTTCCACTTTTCTCTTATATTTCAAGCTAAATACTAGTTTTTGGATGGTTTGGCATTGAAATTCAAACTTTGAAAGTGGTATTTTAAAAAGTAAAGGTTGAGAAAATGACTAATATGAGGAATGAGCATTTTCGGTAATTACAAATACAAATATATATATTTTTTAAAAAAAATAAGGTGATCACACCTCACATCCACCGTTCATATTCTTCTAAAGACCATTAGTGACAACTTTTTCTCCAAAGTTTATTTGTTAGGAGTATTAAGGATGGAACTCAAGATGTCATATCATCACATCTACCACCTGATCTTTTATGCCTTGTAACGACTAGTAGAAGCATGAATGATCAAAGCACTCTAAGAGTACACAAAAACCGTACTCTTGCGGAGTACAGTATCTAGGCCACTTAATATATGCACTAAATGGGGTGTCAAATTTGGAGACCCAAAGTTAATATATCTTTGTAACAATTTGCCTTTTAGAATTCATGTCCAAAGTGCTTTCAAATTTGCCAATAATTTAGACCTTAACATTTAACCAATTATAAACTTCAAATTTTGTAATAAAAGTGTGAAAACATTGGTCTAAATTTCATACTCTCAAATCCTCATCTCCAAAGCATTTTTGACGACGAAAATCTTCATAATGAATCTAAACTCAATTTTCAGCACAGACAATAAATTTTGAAAATTAAAAAATGGCACAATTCTTATTGATCTATAAACATATATTTTTAAAGTGAAATAAACGGCGTACATAATTTATTACACTATACACTTATTTTTTTTTTTCTACAAACATGATGTTCAAGTTGAGATGGTAAAAGTATTTCTAATTGTAAGTTTTAAAGGCTTTAGTTATTTTGATAGGCTTCAAACCATTTTCCATATTTTTAATAGCATTGATTACTAGTTTTTGGATCTGATATTCGAGCAGAGGCCTTGATATGAAAAGGACTATTCTGCCCTCACTGTAAACGGTTATAGTTGAGGACGTGGCGGTAATATGGGAAGTAGGAAGTAGCAGTAGTGCTAGGGTGAAAGTGGTAAAAAGACAGGGGCAATTTCTTTAAATAGAAAATGTCATTGGAAATTGCAAGACGTGCAGGTTCTGTCGCGTAGACCACGACCCTTGAACGAAGCAGCAAATATTTCATCGTTCAAACGTCGTGGGCGTTCAACCCACTCTCCTCCCGACTTCACTTTGTCTCTAACCACCCTACCTCACTTTCTCTCTCTAACGAACCTGCCTTGTTTTCTCTCTCCTCTCGATACTCTATCTCTATTGCTTCGATAACTGGTTATGATGAAATGTAGAGAGAGAGAGAGAGAGAGGGGTGAGATGAGATGAGATGAGATGAGTTCTCGCTCTAGGTCTTCAATGGATGGCGACCAAAGAGAGAAGTTACGAAATCGGCTGCGCACTTTCTCTCTCCTCAAAATCTGCATGTTCAGATTCCCCTGCCCACGAGGTCTGCATCCCTGCACTCCTCTTTTCTATTTCAGGCACTATCATATCATTTATCTTTTGCCTCTTTCACGAGCATTGTTCATGTCCTAGAGAGAAACACAGTAGAGAGAGAAAGAGGAGATGGGCTGCAGTGCTTCCAAGGTAGATGATTTGCAGGTGGTGACGCTTTGTAGAGAGAGAAAGGAGTTGGTTAGATCCGCTGTTGATCATAGATACGCCATGGCCGCTGCTCACTTGTCTTATATTGGGTCTCTTACGAGCATGGGGGCGGCTCTCCATCGCTTTGCTGATCAGGAAACGTTTTCTCTCTCTTCCCCTCCCTCTTCTCCCCTTCTCACTCTACCCTCAGAGGGTAAGAGAAAGAGTGATTCTCAACCCAACAACTCCTCGTCCACCTCCATTTCTCACTCTGCGAATTCCCCCCATCCTTCTCACCTTCATCTCTCCTCCTCCCCTTCTGAATCCGAAGTTGAGAAACCGACCCCCAAAACCCACGACTCCCCTCCCTCTCCTTCCAAAACGAGCCAACATGGTTCTCTGGCTTCGAGCCCTGTGTACAACTACAGTAGTTCTCCGGTTTGGAGCCCTGTGTACAACTACATGAGGTCTGGTACTGCTATCCCCTCCATTGTATTTGATGAAAGGGCTCGATCGCCTGATCAGGTTCGATGGGGCGATCCTTCCTCTGGTTATTCGAATGCGAGCTTCTTTGGGGCCCCTGAAATTGAAAGGGTTCCTTCACCGCCATCACCTCCAAGGACTTCAGCTTGGGACTTTTTTAATCCTTTCCAATCATCTTCAGATGACCTGTACCCCTACTATTCTCAAAGAGGTGGCTTTGGGGTCGGTTCAGAGAGCAGCTTGGATTCAAAGGAAGTGAGAGAAAAAGAGGGGATTCCTGATTTGGAAGATGAAGCTGAGCAGTCCTCTTATGAGAGAGAAACACGAGATCCAGACGAGAAGTTTGAGGACGCAGAAGATAGGGAGTTGGGTTGGGATGATTCAGAGGCAGCAACAGCGAAGAGCCAGAGCCATATGGTTGACAAACCTGAACTGGGAGAGGGGGAAAGAGGCAGCAGCAAAAGTCGGCATGGAAGCAAGGAAGTGGAGAATTCGATGGACGAGGTGGTTTCGACTGAGCATGGGGAGGTTTCACAAAAGAATAGTGTGGCCACATTGTCGGTCGGGGCCAAACGAGATATGGAGGAGGTTGTGAAAGAGATCAAAGTTCAGTTTGAGAGTGCATCTGATTCTGGTAAGGAGGTCTCTATGTTGCTCGAGGCTGGCAAGCAGCGTTATCTCCCTAGAAGTACCATACTTAAAGGTATAGTGCTGTTGATTCTTGGAAGATTTCAAATAGTATTATTTTTGTCATTGTGGTATTACTTTAAAAGTTAATTACCTTGGTACTGATTGTTGAATAATTGTTTTAGTACAATTGGACTTCTCCTCTTTTCCCTTTTTTGGTCATTGATCGATTTTAGTGACTCGAGAAATGAGTTCTTGGCTCTGGAATCTGAATAATTGGACAACATTTTGTGAGAATGTTGGTCATTCAGAAGTGATCCTCACTATATTTGCTTATGGTCTTCTATAATTGGTACTCGTCCTTATTGTAGTTGTAGAGTTCACTCTTATAGTTGCTTATGTTTTGCCACTATGTTTTGTTATTAGTGAGACTGTAGTTTATATTATCAAAAGACAATGCAGTTCATTCTGAGTAAACTATGGTTTTTTTTTTTTGGATTCATTGAGGGATATGTGCGGACCACCAAGTATTTTGTGCTCCTTGTTTTTTCCCAATCCATCATTCTTGAAATTCCCAAACTCAAACCTCAAGAATCGCTGAAACCATATTGATATGAACTTCATTCCATTCACTTTTTATATTGGAACTTACATTGCTTGATTCAGTTATTTCTGCCAGGATTTTGAATGCTGCATTTTTTCCCATGTTGCCATCTTCCCGTCCTCCTTCTAAACGTTCAACATTTGTATATTCAAGAGCAAAGAAAATGGATAACATGATCCATGGAGATTTAAGGGAAGAGTTTGGAATGATATCTATTAACTTGTCATTCACATTGGAAAAGCTATATGCATGGGAAAAGAAGCTCTATGAGGAAGTTAAGGTATGTGTCTGGAATTTGGATGATTGACTTGATTCAGATGCTATTTGAGTTGTCAGGATTTTTGCATTGTTAATTTCTCTTCAGGTTTGTTCTTATACTGTGATTGTGGGGAACCAGATGTGCGTCATGGGTTTTTATAATGTTTCTGGAAAATGATTGAATTAAATTTTATTTTCGGACTTTTTGTGGACCCATTGTAACATGAAATATTGGTGTGAAAGAAATTTGTTTATTTGAAGAAACAATAACTGCCAAATATCAAAGAAAACAAAGAAAAAAAGAGAGGCAATTATATTTGCAAAACATCTCTTCTTTTCTCTTATGTAATACATGGACAGTCTCTTTTGGGGCAATTACAGCTGCAGACTTGAACCTCTTCTCCAAGGAACCCTAATATATATATTTTATTCCATCTTCTCCTCCTTGTTTTCATTAGTTCTTCATTGAGCATATCATGTTTACTCTTGCATCTGTTGCTCAGCCTTTTATGTCTCATTTTCTATCAGCTTTATTGGGGCTGTCTAGGTTGGAGATACCATCTACTTGCTAGACCTAGTTTGACATTTCTTCTAACATTAGTCCTTGTATTATATCCTTGCGGAAAGGCAATTGAGGTTATGGAAACTAGGAGTTCAGGAACATATGCTCCTTATGGATACTCTTTTGTAGTATTTTTCTCACTAGAAACTAATGCAATAAGCTTCTGAAGGACATAAATTTTCACCTGGATGTCTATTTGAGAGATTCAAAGCTTAAATTGAAGATTTTTCCAAGATCTACGACCCTTATGTCAATGGTTTATTTTGTGATTCAGTCATTTTGGGCTTCAAATTAAAATTGATAGCCTATTGGAAAAAAAACAATGGCGAATTTTATTTCCTAAGTGCATAAGGTTTCCTTCTTTCCAACACTGAGTCCTAGTAAACTTAAGGAAGCCTTGGCAATCTTCTAGAAAAATTAGTCTTTTATAATATTGTGGACTCCATAGATTAGAAAGTTTTGTAAATTTCAGTAAGTTGTTTCTTTCCTTGTTTTGCAAATTAAGTTAATTTCCTAATTTTGTGGGCTTTTTTTTTCTTCTCTTTTAGAATGTGCTTCCTAGTTTTGTTTTAGAGTTTAAAAAATTGTTTCCATGTTTTATGTCTAGTTTCCTAAAACTAGAAAGAGTCATTTAATTTTGGAAGAATCTAGAAGTTTAGGAAGTCTGGGAAAGTGGAGTTAGATTGAGTCTCTTGTCATGGAAAACTGTAATAGTAAGATTGATTTGACCTCTATAAATACCCATTTAGGCCATCACTGAATCAATTCAAGCAAGACATAATGCTTCAGACGGCCACATTAAAGTGGTGGTGCCCATGGGCTCACTGCATGTGTCCCCTATGTGGGCTAGCATGATGCACTCACATAGGTGGCACATCACCCCCATATGGGGGCCCATCACGCAATGTGATGCACCTGCATATGGTAGAGCTTGCTCATGGGTGGAATAATGCCCACGAGCAAGGGTAATTTGTTAATTTTCCCCTGGGAAAGTGGGGGAAGAATTTCAAGAGTTATGTAACGCATTCAAAGTCCCTTAAAACCAGAAATTATGCTTCTAAGGGGATTAAAATGAAGAAATTAAGAAGCATTTTCTCTTTGTTGATTTTGAAGATTTCAATTTAATTTGTGGATTCTTTGGGCAAAAGTTCAAGTTGATTTTGTTCATGTGGTAAAATAGGAGGAGATGCATATAAATAATGTATGCGAGTTATTTGATTGAGTATAGTTATCTTTTTCATTTTCTATGTCTCGATCTTTTGATATTTGGATGTTATATATTAGTAAAGAACTTTTAAACTTGGCAATTGGCATTTTTGGTTCTAGCTATATGCTATAGTGTACTTAGTTGCTTTATCCTATTTTATATCTTAAGTGCTTGGTTGGTAGTTTGGCATAATACATATTATAATTTTTTGTTAATTTAACAAATGTGGTGAATTACTTTATTTGACATGTTAATTGCATTAGAGAATAGATACATCTGTTACTCTTTATCTAGCTACTAGCAGTTTAGACAATGGATATTTTAAAGACAAATATTAAATTAAAATGCCTAATATTACATAAAACACATATTCGCTATAGTCTTTTTATTTTTGTATTTTTGTGATTTTTTAAAATTACTAACTGTGTTGGAAGTGAATGTGCCTGCATCAAGACTACATCAAGGTGCATAATGCATCTGACTTCCTAAGCGCATCGAATCTGCACCTTGCATTTGATAACCTTGGTTCAATAGTGTGAGTGGTCGCTTTTAAAGGAGACATTCCTCACCTCTTTTTGTAGAGATAGTGATTTTACAATGAAATTCTACGATCGGTGAGTCTTCTCCTAGGTTTTAGAGCCCCCCTTTTTTTTTTTGGGTAAGATACACTCCAAAATCCTAACTTGTGGTTTGTAGATTCTCTCCATGTGAGCTTGGCCCCCTCTTTTTTTTTATGACACTTCCTCATTCAAGATTTCTTCAGCCCAAATTCGTGAGGAGAGGGATATGAGAGACATGTGAGGGAGAAGAGAGTGATGTGAGGTTCTCAACACACCCCTCAGACACTTCTTAAACCACTTACATATTATTAAAAAATATGAAAGGGCAAAACTGCCCATACAAAATATGAAAGGACACTTAGGTCCTAGAACTTAGTTAGAAGGACTTTTAACATCCTATATCAATTTTGGCATTAGATCAACTCACTACTTGGGTGTTTGCTTTGTTTTTTGTCATGTCAACCCAAATGGGTCGTACATATGGATCTCGCTCACCTAGAATCATCATGAGTTTTTTTGGTAGTTCAGCTTTACTTGCAATTACATTATCAAATTAACAACATTGAGTAATTTTCAATGTATTGGTTGGAGAAAGAGCTGCTACAAATCGGCCCATAACCAATCCCAGTTGAAAAGGAAGCCAGAGATGAGCTTCAAAAGAACACATTGTTGACTCTTCTTTTCCCACCAATGGTATGAGCATGGTTACTCAGATCACTCATTCTAGGTGGTGCTGCTCCTGTGTCCCATTCCAGTGCTTTGCGACTCTAATTGATCTCAATTTTTTAAGTTTTGGAACTCGATCCCCACTATTAAGGATTAAGATCCTAACCTTTTTATGATTACAATGTTTAGTTTCTACAAAAACTAAATAGTGTAGTCTTAAAATAGTTGTTTAATTTATAATTGTTGGAAATGCTTGTGATTTCAGTAATTGTTTCAAGAATCGATATCACGTAATCACGGTTGGCCAGATGATTCCATAGTCGGAATCACCTCCGTACAATGCTTATCACATGAAGCGGTTTTCCTACGATTTGGGAATTGTGCTTTGATCCAACAGGAATC
This sequence comes from Amborella trichopoda, assembly GCF_054954075.1. NCBI lineage: Eukaryota > Viridiplantae > Streptophyta > Magnoliopsida > Amborellales > Amborellaceae > Amborella > Amborella trichopoda. The sequence goes on from NC_142346.1 coordinate 23,914,205, forward strand.
AAGATTCCTCCCTTGTTGGAATTATGGTCACATCAACTTGGAATCGAGATTCCAAACTTAAGGGAACCACACACCAAGTTACTTGGAACCTGGCCTAGAATAAAGAAATGAGTTCCAAAAGGCAAAAGATTTAAGGTTTTAGATTATCTTTAAGCAAGGATTCCTTGATATTGGACTCCATATTTTGAGTATGCTTAACCAGTGTTCCTCCACTGTTGGAATCGATGTCTCTGACAGCCCTCTCCTAACATTGGAGTCGATGTATTGAATGCATACACAACTTTCCACAAGTATTGAAAACAAGTTCGAGTACCCTTAACTAAGTACTTTTCTAGAGTTTTTTATTCAAACAAGTTCGAGTACCCTTAAGTAAGTACTTTTCTAGACTTTTTTTTTCAAACAAGTTCGAGTACCCTTAACTAAGTACTTTTCTAGAGTTTTTAGATAGAATAAAAAAAAAAAATTACTTCATCTGTTGTTGTAACTTTAAAAATTTACAAATTTTTGAAACTTAGGAAAGTTGTAGACTAGAGTTTGTTGCCACCCATAGATTTTCTTGATTTCCTTCAGATATTTATTATTTTTAAATTTTAAATAACAAAATTTTTAATGTTTAAAATACTCCAAGCATTCCATAGAATCCCAACAAGCTTTTTATAAAGACCGAATTTTGCCTCAACACCTGCAAATTCCTCAGAGTTGACTTCTTTTTTTGTTTTTTTTTTTTTGCGGGGGGGGGGGTGGGGGGAATGATTCAACAAGCTTACGATGTATCTTTTCACTTGTGTACCTGTTTGCGGTGATTCAAAGCATAAACTGAAGATTCCTTCAAGATCTACCACACTTATCTCTATGGGATTTTTGCAATTCTGATGTTTTGGACCTCAAAATGTGGTTGAAAGCCTGCTGGAAAAATTAATGATGAAATTTATTTTCCTTAAGAGTGTTAGGTTTTGTTCTTTCCATTATTGTATCCTAGAAACCCTAAGCAACCAATGTTATCTTCTATAGAGATAAACTCTTTGGAAGATTGTGGCTTCACAAATTAGAAACTTGAATCTTTAAAATTTCACTTAGTTGTTTCTTTCCTTCTTTTGCAAGTTAAGTCGCTTTTCTATTTTTATATAAGATTCTAAAAAGATATTTTTCATGTTTTGTAAGAATTCAGTTTCCTAAAACTACAAAGGAAAATAGGAAATAGTTATCTAATTTAACCTACAAGATTAGTACATTAAGGAAAGTAGAATAACTTGAGTCCCAAGCTAAGTCAACTAAAAGAGGGATTCAGACCTCTGTAAATACCCATATAGGATTTAATTTGAATAATAGAACTTGGGTTTCAATTGTGGCAAGGTCCATCCTTTAGAAGAGAGATTTCCCAACGTCTTTTTTCTTTCGTTTTTTTCGGGTAGCGAGAGTGATTCTACTGCTCTAACCTTGGCTTAGGAGAATCTCTCCCTAAAGGTTATATAAGGGCCTTGTCTTCTTTTGGTGGAGAGATTCCCCAAAGCCCTAGCATGTGATTTGGAAGTTCTCTATATGCAAATTTGGGCCCCTTCTTTCTCTCTTTCATGGCATTTTCCCATTCAAGATTATCTCAACTAAATTCAACCCTTATTTCTAGCCCATGAAATTGACCCTTCCTGAGCCGTAATAGCATAGCTCACTGCGTTCTCAAATCCATCACATATATCCCTAAACCCCATATACCTATATTAGCTTTACTCTCATCTCATTCCCTTTAAATACATCAGTTAGTCTTGTTGGACTTCCAATTTTCCAGCAACTTCAACCTCCTTAACCTCTAAACCCAACCTTAATCCTTTTCCTATATATATCTATCCTTGCCTACCACTTCACTTCCAGTCGTACCCTATTTATACCTTAAATTGCCCTCCAATCTAATTAAAACTAGGTGGCCTTACTATCTAAAACCCTGTTATCCCATATTTTCTTAAGCGTATGTCTCATGTAAAACTCGTGTCCCCCTTGTTCTATAGCAGAAACGAATGCGTTGCACTCGGTTCTACGTACATCTTGTTACTCCAACTCATGCTATCACAGATGCTTCTTGCAACTAATATGATATATTTTCCTCATCTCCATTATTCCTTATGAAGGAACATTTCTATTTTATTTTAAGGTAGCCATGTGTTTCCTTGTTCTTCAGAGTCGAGAAGTTTTGGAAGCTGTACCAAAAAAAGTCCTGATCAAGCACACCTGGTTGTGCAAGTGGAAATTGTCTTCAACTGCCATTTGGGTATAGTGACCTCTAGCAGTCCACCCCTTAAATAGCAGTCCAAACGTGGACAGCCCCTTAAATAGTACCCCATACAAGGTCAACATGATGTAATGTTGGAAACTGGACATCCCTTTCAACACTCAGTACCTTGGATGGCTGATTTATATGAAGATGTGTTGTCTTTTTGAAAATATTTCTTTTAAAATATGTAAAACCAAGTATTCACTATTAGAAGCAACAAACATGCATATAACTTGCAATCACAAGAATTTTTTGGAGATGTGCTATAATGGCTATCTAAAGAGCACATATGATTCATAAGTAATGTCAGCAATGCTTATTATGGCTGGTAAAAATTATGTTTTCTATGCTAAGCTTCCCCTAGTATGTCACAAATCATATGGTGTAATTGAACTTTGGAAAATGCTATCATGTGAGTCATTCAAGGTCTCAATTTTTCCCTCAACAATGAGGGTATCATGTGTTTACAATATGCTGATGGCTCCCTTATATTTTGTGCTAATATAGAGCAAGCAGAGAGTTTGGGATTCATTTTGCGATTGTTTGAGGCGATCCCAGGCCAGAAAGTTAACCTTAGTAAGAATTTATTGATGGGGATCATCTATGAAGTTGGGTAGCAAAATAATCACAACCAGGAAAGTGCTTAGATTTTGTCCATCCTTTCGACAGGCCAATGAAAAGTGAAAACGAACTTAGTTGATTAGAAAGAAAAGGGCAAAATGACACTAGTGCTTAATGCGCTTGCATTGGACGCAAAAGCACGCAAAAAAACATAAAAGTCCTGACAAGTGCTTGGACAACTAAGTATGGCATTACTATTTTTCCACTTTAGGAACATCGAATTGCCTCATCCAAAAATTGATTTCTAAAAGTACTGGGTATCAAAAGAAAACATTATTTTATTGAAACTTTTATTCTTTTATATTTTATCACTTTGCCCTCAAACATTCAGTCCCTCAGTTAATAAACAAAAATTAAAAATATATCCAAAAAAGGGATATTCTAGTGAAGTTTATGTTGAAACTTTTTGGTTTTGTTCATCCAAGGTTAGTATGAATAGTAAAACTGTGACAATAGTATGCTTGACTTGCAAAAATAACAGGCACTAATGTGTCATTCCCCCTCCCCCCAGAGCATTAAATGAGAAAGAAATAAAACCAGAGGGCAATTGAAAGAAGATTAGCCCTTTGGAAAGTCTTTTGTTCTCTTGAATGGTTTTTCATATTAAGTCATCCTTACATAACATCCTGGAGGACAATGTTTGAATTTACATCATGGTGTGTTCCTAAAAGAATAAAAAATGATGGAAAGAAACTTTATATTGCAAATGAATGTATGGTTGGTTTAATCTTGTCAGCTGGGAATAAACTTCATATTACGAAACTCTTTGGGCCATGTTGTAACTAGTAATATGGCTGTCACAATTTTCTGTAATATGGTTGTAACTAGTAATATGGCTGTCACAATTTTCTGTGAGGTCCTCTTGCTCTAAAGATGTTTTCAATCTGGAGTCTTTGGTGATTATGGAGACCCTAAGCATTATTAAAATACATATCCATTTATAGCGCTGCATATTTGATCCGCAGTCCCCTCCCTTTCCCTCCAATTTTCCCTCACTTCTCTGGTGTAGGTTTCTGTTCTGCACCTTATGCAATTTTAAGTTTATATTTCATCTTAAAAGATATAGTATTCGAAAAGAGAACATATTATCAAAGGCTGGTGTACCTAGTTTAATTGGTATTGTGAAATCCCACATACGTAAATTGTATTGAATTCTCTAATAGCACTTGGAAATAGTTCAAATCCTAAATATCTGAATAAGTGGTACATAGAGTTCTCAGCCCTATTGGGACCATGGTTTTTAATGCAAGAATCCTAGAATGATTTATAAGGAGCTCTCAGAAACTTGTGTTCTGTAAATTGCCCTATTTATAAATACCCTTTAGTTTGACAGGAACCTTTTGAGGAGTAATAAGATGCCAAATAAATTATGTGATTGTATACAATGAGACCACTTACTTTTGGTATAAAAAGTTCACATCACCATAGGCTGTCAGATTTGAAATCAGACGGTTGGGGAGTCGCATTCCTCCACTCAAAGTCCAAGAAAATATTTCTTTGACTTCAAATCTGAGGAACCATACAAACCAACCATCTGATTTCAAATCTGACTGCTCGGGATGTTGTTACTGTTTTATCTGAAAAGTAAAATAGTCTCATTGAATACTTGTCCATAATTAGTATACTTCAAAGATACTCATGCACAATCTTTCGAATGCATGTTTAAGAATCTTGTTGATTCTTTTCCTAATATCATTTCTTTGTATCCCTGAGCAAACATGATTTAGCTGAACATGTGATGTAGGACCAGGGGGTGGCTACGTGAGTCTAACCCTCGAGGTGGGTGAAAGGGTTGGGAGAAGAATTGGGAGTTTAAATCCAATTACATTGGGGACTGTGAGGTCTAAATGGGGTAGGATAAAGCTCAGGTAATGAGAAGGGTTTGGTATGAGTGGGGCAATAGTTAGTTTTAGGTTTAGAGTGTATTATGGGCGTTGAAGATGTTGGAAAATTGCAAGTCCAGAAAGGATGATTGATGGCTTTGAAGGGAATTATCCAAGATTGACATGGAATTTTGTTTGCCAGGCTTTGCTATTTATGTGATGGGTTTCAGAAGGTGGTGGCCAAAGTTGTCAAGGCTCGGGAAGGATCGGTATGATAGGGGGTGTCTAAGGTGACCAATGTGGTTTTAGGGTATCTTTGAAGGAAAATATGCCACATTAACTTATTGGGGAGATTTAAGCTTTGTAGAATCACCCTCTTTAAAGGAGTTGAGGAATCTCTCCTCAAGGTGAAAGAATTACATAAGAATCACACCTTCAAGGATTGCTTCATGCCACCAAAAGAAAGAACTCCATGTTTATTACTAATCTCAATTTCAGATGAATTGGCTGTGGACCTACATATCTGTTTATGGAGAATTCCAATTTGCCCTGTACTTGGACTAATAAAAACATAGAAAACAAACTCCTCAAGACTCTACGAAACTATCCAACTCAAAGGTTTCTAATGCAACTAGGATTGAAAGTTGTACTTTCTAGACATCCAATAACTTCAGAAAACTAAATCTGGAAACTGCATTACAATAATTACTCAATAATGAAAACGAAACATAAATCTTTAAGGGAAACAAAAGTTTACTGGTTTTTCTAACAAGCAGCATTTTACAATGATATGGAGTACAATGATATAGAGTGTCGAACAAAATTAGGTAAAAATAATAGCAATAGCAGTTGCAGATTTATGAGAGATCTATGATTCGAGCTTTGGACATCTCTAAACTGACATTTGGGTGAAAATTTATGCCTCCACAAAATGGTTTGCATCAACATGACCATGAATACAATATGATCTGTTCGTGCATCACTCATTTTAGTTGGTGTTTCTTGTACTTAGGGCTGCCAACAGGTCCAGCCCGAAGCCTGGTAATGCTCAGGACCGGCCCAGAAATGTCCCAGAAAGGCCGCCACATCCCAACCAATCTATTGTTAGGCCCTGTCCGAAGCCCGGAAAGGACCTTATTGGACTGGGCCTGAGCCTGGCCCTCCCCATTAAGAAGCCTCTCTTTTTTTTTTTTTTGTGGTAAGCAAAAAAAAAAAATGCTAAAATATTTTTTACAGACTTTTCTTGGGTTTTAAAGAGAGAAAGAGATTGGGTTTCTAGAGAGAGATGAAAGAGATTGGATTTCTAGAGAGAGAAAGAGAGATTGGGGAGGGAAAGATGGATTGGGTTTCTAGAGAGAATGAGTTTTTTTAAAAAGAAAGAGAGATTGGGTTTCTAGAGAGAATGGATTCTTAGAGAGAGAGAGATATTTGGTTTCAAGAGAGGTTGGTTTTTAGAGAAAGGAGATATTGGGTTTTTAGAGAATGAGTTTTTAGAGAGAGAGAGATTGGGTTCCTAGAGAGATTGGGTTTCTAGAGAATAGATTTTTAAAGATAGAAAGAAAGATTGGGTTTTATTGGGTTTTTAGAGAGAAAAAGAGATTGGGTTTCTAGAGTGATAACAATGTTCAAAAAGGGATAGGCGATTTGGGCTCTGGGCCGCCTGGGCCTAGGCGGGAGCTCAGACCCAAAGGCCGCCTGTGTTGTCTGTTTTTGAAAGTTGGATCGCCCACACCTCCCCTCATTTTATTGTATATACTATCTAATAATAATTATGAATTAATATTATTTTTTTGGTTTACCAATAAATTAATCATTATTACAAGGAAAAAAACATTTTTGATAAATTAATAATTACGAATTAATACTATTTTTTTGGTTTACCAATAAATTAATCACTATCCCATGCAAAAAGCATTTTTTTATAAACTAATAATTACGAATTAATACTATCTTTTCGTTTACCAATAAATTAATAATTATTGTTGCATGCAAAAAGCAATTTGGATAAATTAATAATTACAAATTAATACTATTTTTTAGTTTATCAATAAATTAATAATTACTGTAACATGCAAAAAGCATTGTCGATAAATTAATAATTTTGATATTATATATAATATAGAATATTTATATTATATTTTAATAGCATATATAATAATATATATTTATGTAATGTATATATATTATATAAATATATATATTACATAAATATATATTATATATAATATATAATATATAACACAAAATAATATATAATATAATGTATTTTCTATTTATTTTACTAATGTATATTTGTATTATATATTATATATAATGTAATATTTATTATAATATTAAATATTACATCATATATTAGAATAAAAATAAATATATAATGTATAACATAGTATAAACAACATAATATAAGATATAATATAATGCATACATTATATTATATCTATTTTATTAATGTATATTTGTTATTATATATAACATATAATATAATATTTATTATATACTACAATAATATTATATATTATATTAGTATTATGGATAATATTGTAATATTATATTATACTGATATTTTTTGGTTTACCAATACATTAATCACTATCATATGCAAAAAGCATTTTCGATAAACTAATAATTACGAATTAATATTGTCTTTTGGTTTACTAATAAATTAATAACTAATGTTGCATGCAAAAAACCATTTTCGATAAATTAATGATTACGAATTAATACTATTTTTTTGGTTTATCAATAAATTAATAATTACTATCACATGCAAAAAGCATTTTCGATAAATTAATAATTACGAATTAATACTAGTTTTGTTAGTTTACCAGTAGATTAATCACTATCACATGCATAAAGTATTTTCGATAAACTAATAATTACGAATTAATACTATTTTTTAGTTTATCAATAAATTAATACTTACTTTTTACATGCAAAAAGTATTTTCAATAAATTAATAATTACAAATGAATGCTATTATTTGGTTTACCAATAAATTAATAATTACTATTACATGCAAAAAGCATTTTTGTTAAACTAATAATTGCGAATTATTATTATTTTTTGGTTTATCAATAAATTGATAATTACTGTCACATACAAAAAGTATCTTCGATAAATTAATAATTACCAATTAACTGATAATTACAAATTAATAATTATAAATTAATAAGTTAACTAATACAAATTAATAATTATGAATTAAAGAACGGGTTTTAGAGAGATAGATTGGGTTTCCCGATAGAGAGAATTGGTTTTTAGAAAGAGAGATTCAGTTTTTAGAGAGAGAGAGATTGGGTTTCTAGAGATAAAAAGAGAGATTGGGTTTTTTGAGAGAGAAAGAGATATTGGGTTTCTAGAGAGAGATTGTTTTTTTAGGGAGGAAAATAAATATTGGGTTTCTTGACAAAGAGAGAGTGGGTTTTAAATTTTCTAATTTTGTTTTTGTATGCCTAAATTTTATTTTGTTGTGGGTTACTACAAATACGAAAAGTTTGAAGAGTGACGATTTAAAAAAAATAAAATAAAAAGACATGCTAAATGGGCCGGGTCTTATTGGGCCAGGCAGGCCTACTGGGCAAAATTTTCAGGCTTTTCCAGGCCGCCCTGCCATGCCCGATAAGCAGTAATGTTCATAGCGGCCTGGCTCGGTCCATTAACAGCCCTACTTGTACTATTTTAGGTAGAAGATGTTTTAACCTCATTTGTTTAGTTTATATTTTTTTTTCCGTTGAGCTAGCAGGGCTTTGTGGAACCCCACACATTATGATAATTTGTGGGAAATTTTAAGAGAGGCAATGTGCTAGCCTTTGGATAGTACAATAACTACATAATTCTGTCTTTGATGTCATGTACATTGGGACCTCACTTCAATTCACTCTTTGTCACTCCGTGTATATGGCAATTTCACTAAATATACTCTTCTCATGCAAGGTCAATTGGGAATTTTATTTTTCATCTTCCATATATGTGTTCTCTTTCATTATGTGTTTGAGGCTATGCTTTTGGGGTACCATTTCGGATCTTCCATGTTATCTAATTTAGTGTTTCTCAAATGATAAACTAGTGGTCTTGCTCTGCCCTCTGGTTTCTTTTATGCCATTTAGCCCAAATTAGAGTGGGAAGGGAAGCACTCAAAAGCTTAGTTAGAAACTTGTTGAGCTTCGTTTTTAACCAATTTGTTAAAATGCATTGAATGTTTGAATCGGGTATGACTTTGTTGTTGAACCTCCATATGATTGCTTGCCAAATCCCACCTACAAAGGCATATGTGATGAAGAGATTATTGTGGTCTTTGGTATCTCTTTCCATAAAAATCATCTATTGCACCTATATATGCCGCCCATTTTTTAACTCTATTAGCTGTTGGTAGTTTTATTAGGAAAGCTGCCCATGTAAACCACTATAGTTTGGGATGTATTGGCTTTTCCATATTGTCTTTAGTGTTTTGTTTTTTATCCCACTCTCTTGAATAAGTTCGTAGTTCTCCATAATAATAAGGTACCCATGTAAATCTGTCTTCCTCACTTCACTGATAGGAGGCTTTTGCTAGAATTGGCCTCCAAGGTTGTGATAGTTTTGCACTTGTGGGAGGGGGGAGTTTCCATGTTTCCCGTCCTAAAATTGGGAGATAGGGATCTCCCACTGCTCAAATCCCTATAATTTCTTCCCCAAGTATTTTATATATGGCCTTTCTTGAGCCACGAATCAAACTGACAGTCAATTTTTGTTCCATCTCCTATGATCCATTGACTGTTTCTGTTCATTGGTGGGATTTTTTCATATATTGCCTTCTAAGGCCCAGATTCACTCCCAACTATTCTAGCATTTCATATGGGACTTCTCTAAAGATTTTTCTTTCTCAATTGGGTTCACAACCCTATATGGATTGACTTCTTAGCAATAATATCCATGTTTGGTTAATAAGGTCATAGTAATGTCCCTAATCCTTTTTTGGCCAAGTCCATCTTAGATTTTTGGTTTGCAAAAGGTGTTCCATTTAAAAAAGTTTTGATTATTGCTCCATGGATGTTTCTTTGGAGTCTGTCTAATGTTTTTAAATATGGTGGTGGTTAGTTTGTAACGAGAACCAATGGTTTTGGATTAAACTAAGGAATGAAGCTAGCAGGCTGAGTCTCCAGGGGTGTACCCTTGAGTTTGGATATGGTTTTCTCGATTATGGGTTAGTAAAGTTTGAGGGTTTGTTTACTTTGAAATGGTGGCACACTTAGATATGTAGAGGGTAATTCCACAACTTAACATTTTTTTTTTTTCCTAAAATTGATGAGTTGAAGAAGTATATCTCTCTCTCTCTCTCTCTCTCTCTCTCTCTCTCTCTCTCTCTCTCTCCCCGACGCAAGATTGGAACTGGTATACACACTGCTTTTGAGAGTGGCATGATTTTATGTTGGTCTTACCAAAGATGAGAAGGTCAATGGCACATGGTAAGTGGGAGGGGGTGGTCCCAAATTTAGGAATCTTAGGCGGTTTTAATGTCCAAATTTCCACTTATTTTATTAGCTTAATAAAAACATTCTATGGCTATAGTCTATAGAAACATTATGCTGAGAGGGGTTCACCTTGTCTAAGCCCATTCACCCTTAAAATAACCAAAAGAGGTGCCTTTGAGGAGGATGGAGTACTTGGGCATTGTCTTATGCATTTTATCCAATTAATCAAAATTTATCCAAATCTGTATCTTCTAAGCTCGTTTAGAAGAAATTTCCTATTGACTTTATTGAATCGCTTGTGGAAATATATGGAGCTTTCTTTTCTTTCTTACCATATTATGAATAAGTTCATGAGCCGTTAAGGCTTGTCCAAAAATGGTCCTATCTTGTAGAAAAGCACCATGGTTAGACTTAATGATACGGTTCAATACTGATTCAAGTCTATTAGATTTTGCTAATGACCTTATAGTTCATTAAAAGGAAACAAATACCATTCAATGTCTCATATTTTTTAGAAGTCTAAATGCCGGCCAAGTGGGTTGGTGGAGCAGTTAACTGTGTTTTCCTTGGTCTCATGATGTGTGTGCTTTTTTGGATAAATCTCATGCTTCTTATTATTCACCTTCATCATACTTATCTGTCTTTCCTGAAATTGTGCTTCTTGAGAAGATTTTTTCTGAATCTTTGAAAACATTTCCCATTAGACTTCAACTCAAAAATCCTCCTGCAGATTTGGACAGGACTGTTGTAAACTCTGGTGGGCCTCTCTCTATAACTTATCTGTTGTGGTTACTAATGAACTCAGGTACTGTATCGGTCTGTCTGTTTTGGATGTGATGCGTCCTTTATCTTTTATTCTGCTCTTGACCTAACTGCCTTTAGTTCATGAGCATTTTATGTACAAGGAATTTGTGAATCATGGACGTCGACGACAAGGAAATTGATGAGTTTGAATGAAATGACATATGGGTCTTGCTCCCCTTTCGCAAGGGAAGACTCTGATTAGGTGTAAATAGATTTACAAGGTTGATGATGAGTTCCCTGTACCCTATTTTGTCAGTGACATCAAAGTTGTAGCCACAATGTGAGGAAGTCATGCAAGAAGAAATTGACGAGTTTGAATGAAATAACACATGGGTCTTGCTCCCCTTGTGCAAGGGAAGCCTCTGATTAGGTGTAAATAGATTTGCAAGGTTGATGATCCGTTGCACGTATGAGTTTTAAAAAACTCTTCAAAAGAAAAATAAAGGTTGATGATGAGTTCCCTGTTCTCTGCAGCCACAATGTGAGGTGAAAGTGATGTGGTTAAGGTTTCAGCATGATTTACTATTATGGAGTCTAACTTGGCCACCCTAACAAACAAACCCATGTTCACCATGGCCTATGCGATACTCCTATCCTGGCTCTCAGTCTTGCAACATTTGTAAGAAAGGGGCCCAATCTTCTCTTCCCATCCCCCTTTACCACCGCCATCTTTGCACTCTCACCTTGTCATCCATTTGCAATGTAAGCAAATAGCCAAATGCATTCTTGAATAACTAGAAGCAAATATATATATATATATATATATATATTCTGGAAACTGGTGTTCTGTCACATGAACTTAAATGTTTCACATGCTTCGATTTTATTGGAAATTGACCCGACTTTCAGATAGATTCTGGAAGTTGGTGTCTGTCACTTGAATTTCATCGTTGTCGTCATCATCATCATCATCATCCAGGCCTTATCCCAATGATTTTGGGATCGGCTATCATGACAAGGTGTGGCAAAGTTTTATGCTGGCTGCCTACCTAACGCAACCCACATCTTTTACCCGAGCTTGGGATGGGTTAAGCCAAAAGGAAAGAGAAAGTTTAAGGTCCTTACCCTTATTAGACCAAAGAGCAAGAACGCATATATGGATTCTATTATTAAAACTGGTGTTTGTCACTTGAATTTAAATGTTTCAAATGCTTTGATTTTATTGGAAATCGGCTCAACTTTCAGCTGAATGCATTAGATTCACAAATGATTGCTTGGAAATAGCCCAAAATATTCCATATATGCTGACAGATTTATTTTTCATCAAATAGAAAAAGAGCAGTACACCCCAAGAAAAACTCACTCAACAAGTCTCAATAAAACTTGAAAATAGGCGCACCTCCAGGAAAATGATGTAACTCACGGCCAAATAGTAGTAACACTCTCGAATCTCTTCTGTCTTAAACAATCTTGTAGATTTTCTTTCTTATCTGTAGGTTGGTCTCGCTTTGAGCTCTCCACTTATTTGGTACCACATCAAGAAGACCAAAAGTAAGGTTTCTATGGAACGCTAGATGAAAAGCTCATCGAGCGCCAACTTTCAAAGTCATTTGTCCCATAGTTTTTAATGTACGACATTATTAGAACTTTGTAAAAATGTTTTCCTTTAGACATGAACTATTATTAGCTTGCTTAATTTATTAGAAGCTTGCAACTGTCACTAGTGGGATCGATAAAGACCTACTTTGGATGGTGATGAGAAAACCATCTCATGATTAAAAAAAATATATAATTCTTTTTAAAACATCTAGTATATGTTTCCTGGACATTTATGCACCCTTAGAAATATTTTATTTAAGACTACTTTGAGATCTTGTACTTTTATTCAATTGTGAGACATTTATGCACCTTTAGAAATATTTTAATTGAGACTACTTTGAGATCTTGTACTTTCATTCAATTGTTTTACTTATTCAGAAGTACAAATACTCGCTAATTATTTCTGTTAAGACCTACTTTGGGTGGCGATGGAAAACCACCCATGATTAAAAATAATTGAAAATCACTTTTAAAACCATTAGTTTATACTTCCTGGAAAACTTTTGCACCGTTAGATATATTTTAATCTAATGAACTTTTGAGTTTCTAAAAAATCCCAGGTGAATTTAGAAATTTTTCTTGAAAAATTTCTCAATATCTAACTTAAGAGTTATCACGGGGCAAAAAAATGAAGAAGAAGAAGAAAAAAAACTCGAGACGTATTCCTAAATTTCAAACATAATTGTTTCAGAATTTTTTTTCCACAATCCTTTGGTTGTTTTCCTCTGTTTTAACCTGCAAGAATAAATATTTCTGGCTTGAGCTATTCACTGTGAGTAATTAGATAACAAATATACCTGTTGAGCCTATGACTCCAATTCACAGGCCTACAGCAGCCAACGAGATTATAGTGATGAATGAAATTATATTGAACGGAATTGCTCAGACTTTACATGCACCAAAAAGAGAATTTCTGATGAAAAGAGATAGATGCACTTTGATCTTGTAACAAATTTCATCATTCACTCTTGTGGGACATTCATTGTAGATGGTTCAGCTCCACTCTCTCATCGATTCCTTGGGCAATCTTTCTGTCTCTTGTTGCCCTGTTTTTTGTATCAATTTAATGGTCCTTTTATGTGTTTCTTGTTCCTATCTTCAAATGATACTTTATATGGTAACTTCTTAATTTGTCTGTTTGCTATATTAACGAAATTTCCTTTGTGTTGTTGTCCCGTCCTTTGGAAACTGATACTTTACATTTGCTAATCTTCATATTAGAATGCTCATTGCTTCAAATGCTCTTCTTAACAATTCTTAATGCAATTAGATCATTTATGATCTCTTCATACGATTACTTATGGTTGGGTTAACTGAGTGAATCCTTCACTAGAGATTGAATTGAGCAACTGGATTTCTGTTTATTATGCTTCTTACACACCTTTAAAATGAATGATAAGTCTGCATCTCCTAGGTGCAAATTTTGACTTCTTTGAGACAAATTGCCAAGGCCATCTAACTTTATATTTGTAATTTATTCTCTCTCTTCTTAGGAAGCCTTTCTCTGCCTAAAGCATTGTCACATCTGTTTTGTACAGTTGCTTGCTCACTCACATACATATATGCATACACACATGCAACATAAACATGACCACGTATACACTATTAGTTACATGTGTTTATTTGTGTTGATTTAGATGTACTTATGTGTATCTATACAAATGAATATATGCTTTTTATGTAAGCGTGTATAGACAGTTACATTTTATATTGCTATTAGGAAAGTGTGTATGGAAAGTTGATTTAGATATGCTATGGGTTACATTCTATGTGCAGTTTGCATGCATATTTGAGCTTGTGCCGTTATTTGTGTCCAAAGGTGTTTGTGTAAGGTTTGAGAGAGAGAGAGAGAGAGAGAGAGAGAGAGAGAGAGAGAGAGTTTCTAGTAGTAGTGTTTTTCATTCTTGGCTTTCCATTCTTTCCCCTTTAGGTTTTCAAAATATCATTGCTTCGTTTTGTAATCGAATAATCATAGAAAAGTAGTAATTATGAATTTCAGGATGAGGAGAAGATGCGGATAATTTATGAAAAGAAGTGCAAGCGTCTGAAGGTTTTGGATGACAAAGGAGCAGAACAAGATAAGGTTGATACCGTTCAAACTTCGATAAAAAAGTTATCCATGAAACTAGACATAGCTATTAAAGCTATTGACACTATATCAAATAAGATACATAAGTTAAGAGATGAGGAGTTGCAGCCCCAACTTACTGAATTAATTCAAGGGTATGGCTTTTGTCCAATTGGAATACATAGTAATTATGGGTATTATTTCTCAAACTATCCTTTTCATTACATTATGAGAAATTTCTTTGATCAATTCATTCAAGGATTCAGGGTTTCTTACTTTATTCCCCACCTGTTCAATCTCATATCAATAACGATAGTCTTATTTTGCTTTCGTTAGTAATCTCGTGTGGCTTGCTTGTAGTTCTGACATTAGCAGTGCATAAATCTTAAACTTGCCATGAATCAACCATTTGTGCCATATATTTTCATCCAGTAAAATATCTGATCTAATATGCACACATGTATGTGTGTGTGCCTATGTGTGTCCGGCATTTGCGTGTGCATGTGTGCGCATATGCCTACACATGCACATGTATGTACATGTATTCCCACGTATTATTATTTTGTTACAAACCAAAAGACTTATTGAAAACATTTGATACACTTCATTATATTGGTAATTTTGGAGTTGCATTGTTTGTGAAAATTTTGATCCAACTGGGCTAGCCACCTGTTTTTGTTGAGACCATGTCTCTTATAATTATCTTAATGAATCTTGGTTGTGTAAGCTTTTGTAGTTATAAGTAAGGTACATATGAGATTTGTAAATGAATCTCAATCTACATTGAATTTCCAAAATCGAAATTTTTTTTTTATGGATAGTTATTTATTTCCTACTCATGGAAGAAAAGACTTGTGGAAGAAGAGATTTCTTTGAATCGAGAACCTCCCTGGTGACTGCTATGTTAGGCCTTGTCAAAAGTGTTTCCTATGGATAAAGTTAAACTCATCATCATTTAAAGATTTCTCATATCTGGAGTTGACCTCCCTCAATGGTTGGTTTTCACTACACCTCTCACTGAAAATAAAAGATTACCATAACTTTTAATAAACTTTGTTTAGTATCCGTATAAGCCATTGTGTGGTAATCTGTGTGGCAATTAGCATTGTATTGGCCTTTGCTACTAGAGTACTTCCCCAAAGAAAAAGTTATTGACTGCTCTTTGTAGTACTAGTTGTTAAGTTTCATCAAAGTTGATAATCAAGAACCCCGTAGAAGGTGGCTGTGACTTCACCGCAAGCTACGACTTGGACTCAGAGCCAGGAATCATGTCCAGCAATGATATTCATGTGTCAATCTTCTAATCATCTTCAATTTCTTTTCTTGAAATCACCCTTGTTGTGTCAACCAGTTCCTTCTTGTGTTATATAGACACGAACATCAGTATCAATGTCTTGTTTATGTCAGGTGTCTAGTACTTTGGCTGGAAACCGAGTAGGGTTCAACATGTTTGTACTAAAAATATCACCCTTATTGTGTCAATCAGTTCCTTGTTGTTTTGTATTGACACCAACATGTGTATCAATGTCTAGTTTATGTCAGGTGTCTAATAATTTGGCTGGCAACCTATTATGGCTCAACATGTTTGTACAAAAAGTGCATCTCTCTCTCTCTCCCTCTCTCTCTCGCTCTATATATATATATATATATATATATATATATGCCAACTATTTGAATCAGCTACACGAATCATTTTCCTCCATTCTGCTTGCTTAAGGGCAATACCCTTAGTCAGACCATAAATCACCATATATCTAATCACTATTTCCATCCATATCCTTTTGGGCCTTCCCCTTGCCTTTTTAGAACCTGCCGCTTGAACCAAACCATCCTTCCTAACAGATGCTGTAATAGGTTATACTATACATGCCCAGCTACCCAAGTCTATATTCCCTCATCTCATCGCCTATTGGAACCACCCCTAATTTCCTTTGTATGTATTTATTCCGAATTCTATACTATCTTGTCTTGTCACTCATCCATCTGTACTCTTCCTATAAATATGTTGTTTCTTGACTGCTCAACCTTCAGCCCCATAAAGCATGGCTGCTATTACAGCCGTCCTATAAAACTTGGCATGCGGAAATCACATAAAACTCCAGATACACATCTCTACTTCGTCCACCGAGCACTAATTCTCTGCACGACAATCATCCTCAATCTCTTATTCTCTTGAATTATTAATGCAAGATATACAATCTCTTTTAGGTATTTCTTGGCCCTCAATCTTAACTACTTCTTCGTTTCTATTCGTCTTATTGGTAAACTTGCATTCTATATATTCTATCTTAGTCTGGCTAATTTTAGAACCTTTAGATTCTAGAACATCCCTTCAAAGTTCTAACTTTGCATTAACTTTGTCTCTAGTATCATCAATCAAAACTATGTCATCTACAAACAACATACACCATTGTAACTCATACTATAGATTCCTAGTTAACTCATCCATAACCAAAACAAAGATATGGGCTTTTTATCGAGCAATGATTCCTCACCAGTAATCACTCTTAAGCTCTCATTGGTTCTCTTCACCTGAAATTGGTAGATATTTTATCTTCTCGTTACATCTAAATGGAATAAATTCTTTAAATTGGTAGATATTTAGCATTTAGCACACACTCCATAAGTATAACCATAATCCATAAGTCGGTTCATACTCCATATCCAAATAAAACTTAAAATTTTCCAGCCAACCAAATTATCAAACCAAGTTATTAAATAGTATCACACCAGTACCACCATGAGGAAGAAAACAAAATTGAATTATGAAACTATGACAGTAATACTCGAAGACTTAAAAGAATCTTCAATAGTTCAATAATCAATACACAATACTTCAATCAAAGTTCAAACTTCAAAGGTTAATAATTAATTAATTATTCAACAATCAACATTCATCAATCATCATTCACTCATCATCAAAAAATCCCCTAATTTTGGCCCCTAAAAACAAAAAAAAAAGGACAAAAATGCCCTCACCGAATGGTTTTTCCGCCCTTGGGCAGGGCGCAGGTCCTAGGCAGCCACCTAGGGCTGGGCACTGGGTGCTCGCCTACGCTGGTTCTGTACCGCCTAGGCGGCTGCCGAGGGATCGACTGCCCAGATTGGCCACCTAGGCCTTGGCGACGCGCCCAGGCCTTCTGGACCACCTAGGTGCCTGCCTAGGCGTTGGGCGGTCCGCTTTTTGAATCACTGAGACTAAGGAAAGCAATTCCTTTTATTCCTTCCTTCTACCAAAAGCACTCACTTTGCTAGGTGCCAGTAAGCAAAACACTCGTTTTAGAGTGTTTTGCATAACATAAAACACAAGTTAGAGAAAAGTTTGAGAGTTTGCAAGTGCAAACTTTTTTACGAGGGCTTTGATAAGACTTAGTAAACCCACACCTACCCTTTTAAACAATAGCTTTGATGTTGCAAAGCCCCTCTCGAACACTTAGACATTTCTACCACATGCTGTTTTTGTTGCCTACACCACATTCACTGCTCAAGAAATGAAAGCAACCACTAGGTACTTCTCTGGTTATTCAAAACCACTGAGTTAGAACGCACATCTAGGTCATCGGATAGCTGCTCACCATTTAATGTATATCTATGTGGTTCGAGAAATGGAATTGCTATTCTCAATTCAGACAAGACATTGATTTTCTTACGAAACGTCTATAGGATCTCCGATTCCCCAAAGTTGGTGATCTGACTTGCTAAGCCTGCTCCTTTAGATGAGTGATTCGACCTACATGAATGCCATTGTTCTAAACTTCGAGATTGTGTTTGTTTTTATGCATATGGCATTTCCCCCAAATTGTTCAAAATATATTCATTGTTTTGGGCGCAGCAGCCTACCAATCCCTAGAGACTTTGAGCGAATTTTCAATCAACTTGTCCAAGTGTTGGGGGGGGGGGTGTGTGTGTGTGTGTGTGTGTGTCTGTTACAAAATATTATAAAAGAGGAGTTTAGAAATGGGTGAGAAGAAAGACTCTCTCAGCCTGACCTATGACTAGGTGATTAAAGTAGCAAGAGAATAGGAATTCTAAGGAAGACTAAATCAGGATGACTCCAACTTGAGTAAATGGGTGCAAGAGAAGCAATGCCTCTTGCAACCTCAATTCACTGTATGAGAAGGTAGTTAGAGCAGCGATCCCAGAATTAAGACTCTAAAATACTATCTCAGAATCTCCCCTGGTAAAGTGTTTCAAGTGATGAGGGGTGCAGTCAGCAACGAAGATGAGATAAGAAGACGATAGAATAAAAGGATTAAAAAGGGTGTAGTTTAAGGAAGAAAGAATAGCAAGTGTGAATGGCTAGGCGCAGGTGTAAAGGAGGTAAAAGGGGTAAGAATATGTAGGTAAAAGTGATATGGAGTGAAGGTGCAGGTGTGAGAGAGGGACATGAACAAGTGATGGTGCAAGAAGTATGTAGGATTAGGTGCGGGTGGAGGTGCACAGAATTGAGCCTGGGCAGAGAGTGCGTTGGGCTAAGCATGGGCAGAAAGTGAGCTACAGAGAGCGCGGGCAGGAGTGCGCTGTAGAGAGCAAGGGTATGAGTGCTTGTGCAAAAAGCACGGGCAAGAGTGCGCTGTGGAGAGCGCGAGTAAGAGTGCGCGTGCAGAATGCGCGGGTGAGAGTGTGTTGTAGAGAGCACGGGTACGAATGCACGTGCAAGGCGCAGATAAGAGTGTGTGTGCAGAGAACACAGGTAGAGTGCGTGCAGAGCACGGGTAGAGATGCGCTTGTAGAGCGTCAGCAGAGATGCACTTGTAGAGCGCGTGCAGAGGTGCGCTTGTAGAGCGCGGGTAGAGGTGCGCTTGTAGAGCGCCGGTAAGGAAAGAATGAAACAAAAGAAATAAAGGAGGAAGTCAAACCCACCCTAGGTGCGGGTCTGCGACTTCAGACAAGAAAAGACGAGAGTAGAAGAAGAGAAGAAAGGAGGACAAAGGGAAACGCACAGACCCGCCCTGAGCTCATGCGGGGAAGAGAGAGAGAGAAGAATGAGAGAGAAGGAAAAGAGAAGAGATAAAGAAAGAGAGGAGAGAAAAGACTTATGGTGTGTGTGCGCCTAGGTGCACCTCCATGAGTCTCCTTGAATGCACATGAGAGAGACAGGGTTAGAATATGGGTGTAAGGTGCGGTGTACAAGATGAGGTGTTGGGTATGGTGGTTTAAGGGGTAGTGTATAGTGTACGAAATGGACAATGGTGCGTGGAGTAGGGAATGGGCTGTGATGTATGGTGGTCTAGGGGCATTTATCTGTCTAACAAATGTTTCTCTCTCCTCTCCATTTGGTCTTGAATTTGCGAGCAAAGCAAAGAGAATAAGCTAAAATTCACTCCAAAATGCTCAAGTATTGAAAATGAAAAGCAAAATTCAAAGAGGTTAAATGGAATACAAGTGACATGGGTTTCCTTATATAGAGCAACCACTAAACAAGGGTGGCATGCTCAAAAGTACCCAAAATTTTTCACAAAATACACATTTACTGAATTAAAATAAGAATCCCGAATTTGGACCTAATGACCAAAATACCCTTAAGCACTTTTCAACAAATAACAAAACCATCCCTCCATGAGGGGCCTCTTGCCATTGCTAGTCTTCGGGAGCTTTTTCGGACACCTATGATGGTAATTCGGGCAATCAATCGTTATAGATTCGATGCTTGTACTTTTTGTGAATGTTTTGATACCCTTTGATCATCTTGAAATGGATTTTTTAGGAAGAACCCAAAATCCGGCCATGCCCATAAACTTTGCAATTCTTCATCCATCAATGTAAATTGATTTGTGATGTTCCAAGCCTTCATTTTTATCACGAATTGAAGAGGACATTGTCGCAATCATTTTGTAGTAAATTTCGTCCATTTTGGTCTTGATTTGAGCGTATTCTAAATTTGGGAGGTCGTCGGAAAGTTTGCCTTTCTTCAACCTTGAAACTTGCGTCATCTAGCTTTCGATAGTGCGCAAAACTTGTACCAAACTGTAGCTCTTCGAAGCACGGTCACAACGAACCCGTATTTACGACAATTCGACACTGGGATCTTGAGCTATGGCCTTACAAAGGATTGGATGTTCTCTTGTATAAATTCTGAAGTTTCATGTGTCTGAGCACATCTTCTGTCATTTCGGGTCACACCAAGATGCGTGCCTAATATCAAAATGATCGAGTCGTCAAGATGTAGCTTGTGTCCAAATTTGAGCTTAATTGGACTTAAAACGAGCGAGATATGATCATTTAAAAATCATCCCGAAATGAGAAAATACAGTTTCCATAAGTAGAAACTGGTTCACCGAGGCTTCACTACAATAGTGTTAAACCTACACTTTTATGGTAAGTTAGGCCCATCATGGTTCTTGAAGATCTGATTGAGCCCAAATTTGGTCCCTGGGGGTTTTTCGACATTCCGGATCTAATGGCAGCGGTTTGGTACTGTTTTGAGACCCATAAATAGGGTTGTAGTTGTAGGGTCCATTTTCAGCATGATAGGAACTGGATTTGATAACCAAGTTTCATCCTGATCATATAAAAAATTGTCAGAACAAAACTTTACGAGTGCCCTTAGGATATCCCAAACTAACCTCTCATGCATTTTGAAGCAATTCTGACACTTTTTTAGATATTGCCCAATTTTAGGCTTATTGCAGCAGTGTTCCCGTGGTCTGGCAGTGTCTTGGTATCGGCGTGACCAGGTTACTACTAACTCTCTCCTTATTCGCCTCGGCGATACAAGTACGTCTAAAATGACATATAACACCTTTCTCTACCGGAATTTGCAGTAGCATTAGGGAGACTTCCAACCAAAATCTGTCCACTAGTTCAAGTTTCTTTTACATGCTGCCCATGGAGTGTTCTTTGTGTCCTTCACTTCTTGGTGCGAAACCCTAGGAAGCTTTTATTTCTTGAATGTCAATCACTTGAATTAAGCAAAATATATATTTTTGGAGACCCGTGTTATTGCTAGGTAGGAGAGTTTTTTTTTTTGTTTGGAGGAGAGAGGGGGGGGGGGCGTGGTGTATGTGTGTGTTTATTTAGGGTGGTGGATTGAAAAAGGCAAAGGGTAGACCCAAAAAGACATGGTTGGAAGTAGTTCGAAAAGATATGGGGGCTTATGGCCTCACTGAGGATATGGTCTTTAATATAGCAGAATGGAGAACTAGGATTCATGTAGCCGACCCCAATTAATTGGGAAAAAGCTCAGATGATGATAATGATTTATTTAGGGTGGTGTGTGTGAGTATGCGTATGTGTTCTCCAAAATATTACAAAAGATTAAGTATAGAAAATCTACATGATAAAAGAAGTCTTTTGTGGAAGAAACGTGTGTCATCCAGACTATTAAATATTACAAAAGATTAAGTATAATATCACCATGTCTCCATGAAGATTAAAGAGTTTTGAAGTCAAGCTCAAGAAGAGTTAATAGTTACTTAATACAATCATCCCAGACAATTTTGAAGTCAAATTTTCAAATATTAATTAGAAAAGTCATCTTGAGAGTCGTCATGTGCATCATCAATATCATCCTCGGCGGCCTCCACATATTCTTCTTCCTTAGTCTCCTCTGAGTCTCCCTCCTCCTCTTCGACCTCTGGAGCTGATGTGCGAGTGCGACAAGTCCCAACTCCTGCTGCTCCTCTATTCCTTTATGCTCTAGTGTTAGGTCGTTCTTCTTCATTGGCCCCTGTTGCTAGCTCGACATCGAGCCATGTAAGATCCTCACCCTCAAACACACGCTCAGTCTTGGATCCATTGTCCACTCACTTGTAGAATCACCATCAGCTTCATACAACTGAATAGGGTTGAGCTTCATGCGCTTTTGATACCTCTCCCTAAGCCGCTCATTGTAACACACATAAACCAAATCATTCAACTTTTTCTGCTCCAACGTATTCCTTTTTTTTGTATGGAGCTGTGGTAGAAAATTGAAATTAGATTTTATATTAGAAAATTGAAAATTGAAATTGAAATTAAAGAAATAAGGATTAAGAAATAAGGAGTTAAGGATTTAAATGCTCAAATGCACTCCAATTGCGTTCACAACCAGATGAGCTACATATGAGATTCAACACTCGAATAGCAAGACGTTGTAGATTTGGTCTCGCTTCCATATAATGCCCACCATGCAGCTGTATAATAATTTATAATTTAGATTATAGATAAAAATTAAAGGTAAACAAAGTCATAGACAAGTAACGTGACTTTTGGCCTTTACCTGGATCTGTAGTGTCCCTATTTCGAATAACAATCTCTCCCAAAGTTTTCTAAGGCTAACTTGAACTTAATCAATTCATGGCTCTGGATCTCATCCTGGATATCTTTGTCAGGCACCAACCTCTCAAGCACATCTAAGAACCCACTATTTATTACACGATCAGACTCAATGGATGGGTGCTTGTAGTGAAGAGATGGGTTTAGAAAGTAACCGGTTGAATGGAGGTGCCTATGAAGTTAGGTATTCCATCTCCTATTAATAATTTAAAGTATAGTCTTGCACATATTTTCCTCATCCTTTAAAACATCCTTTATCTCTGCTCTTGCCTTAGTCATTGTCTCGTGTATATAGCCCATGGCGGGCTTCACATCATCATCAACCAGTCGAAGCACTCTCACTAAAAGGTGAGCCACCTCCAATGCAAGAATTATTTGACTCTAAAAAGATGCATTCAGAATACGTTTTTCAGCCTTTCTCCCATCCTCATGCTTTGACTATTTTTTTTTACTCCATTGCTTTGACGTAAACATGGTCCTCAAGGCACTTTTTTTGCTTGGCTAGGCTTCGAAGAGTGAGAAATGACGTGCCAAATCTAGTGATACCCGTTCTCACTAATTCTCTTTTCTTTGTAAAAGACATCATCATGCTTAGGACTATGGTGTGATTGTAAATAAATCCAACAACAAACATAGCTCTTGAAATCACTCCTCTAAATAAAGATGTAGCCATTTCTTTAAGCATAAGATTAACACAATAAGCTGGGCAAGGAGTCCAAAACATATGCATCCTTTCAAAGTCAAGAAATGCTCAATTGCAACATAATTGGCACCATTGTCAATGACAATTTGTACCACATTTTTCTCTCCATCAAACTCTACAATCTCATCCATTAACCACATAAGTATGTAGCATCATGTGACCTGTCTGATGCAGCAACAAACTTAACAAAAAAAGTACCTGTTGGGCAGTTAACCAAAAAATTAATGAATGCCCTCGACTTCTCATCGGACCAACCATCACTCATAATAGTGGCCCCATATTTCTCCCACCCTTCTCTCTGAGAAATCAAAAATTTATTCACATCAAATATAACATCCTTCAACAAGGGCTCTATAACCTCATGTAGTGAAGGAGGAACAAGTCTTGGGCCATATTGCCCAATTGCCTGAACTATACATGGAAAACTATCCATAGTTATAGTATTAAAAGGAATGTCGACCATGTAAATCCACTTTGCAATCCACTTACATACCGATTTCCTTTGTTCTTTCTTGTATATATTTTCAATTGTGGTTTGTTTTGTTTTTTTCTCTCTCTTGCACCACTATTTCGGGGCTTGGGGTGAAAAAAACATCCATTGGCCCCATATTGGGAGGTGTTCTTTTTTCAACACTACCACCAATATTTATAATCCCCTCTCTTGAGATTGGAGTACGAGCAACCGCCTCATAGCAACTTCAGACATAACATCATCAACATCATCATCAAATAATTGTACATCTTCAAGTAATTCTTTTCTTTTTATTTTTCTTTTTCTCTTTATCTTTTTTCAATCTATCCAAGTAATTCTCTAATCTCCTTTTTTGTATCATCTGTAGCTTGTGGGCATGCTCTTACATTCCCAGAAATTCCGGCTAAGTGCTCTTTTTGTCAAAAAATACCACCCATATAAGTATTTCCACAGAGCAAGCATATCACACAATATCTATCCTCGGATTTTTTAGTTTGGCATATTTTCAAGCCGGATTCTTATTAGTCGTAGATTGGGAAGAAGACATTGCCCCAAAAATAAGTATTACAATATTACTGTACAAGAGGGAATAAAAAGTTACCGGTTCTTGAAGCACTGCTCGATTTCTTCACGGCCTCTGAAACCCTCGATTTCTTGTCACAAATTCACCCTAACTTCCCCAAATTAACAATCAAAAACATCAAATCAACATCCAAGTATTAAACAACCGCCAAATCAAAGATTTGAATGAAAAAAATTTTTTTGCCTAATTTTTTATTTTTGCTCGATTTGATAAAAAAAAGCCACATAAGTTGCTTTAAATCATCATACTTTCACCCTAACTTCCCCAAATTAACAATCAAAAGCATCAAATCAACATCCAAGTATAAAACAACAGTCAAATCGAAGATTTGGATGAAAATAAAATTTCCACCTAATTTTTTTTTTTTGCACGATTTGATCCAAAAAAAGTCAAAAAGTGGCTGTAAATCATCCTTTAGGGGGTTTAATACCCACCCTCCCCCCCCCCCCCCCCCCCCCCAAACTATTTCCCCCATTTTTGGATGGTCAAAAAGACCATTTTGCCCCAATCGAAAAAAAATTTCTGTAGAAAAGATGCGTTGCGTTGCGATGCAGCTACGATGCGTCGCATAGCTCAAAACTGCATATGCGGTTAGTTCAGATGCGGAGCCCACCGCATACCGCATGATGCGGCCGCATTTTAAAACACTGATGAGCAATGAATGCCTTATGCTTGATAGAAAAGCAAAGAAACATTTGTGTACTCTATGATGAGCCCTTCATGAAATCAACATATACTTGTTCTTTTTTTGGGGTAAATCAACATATACTACTTCGTGTCTGATACTTTAATCATTCAACTAATACGATTCACATATTATCTCATGTCGTGTTGAATCAATAGCTGCTTCATATATTTGTAGTCTTGAATTTGAGTCTCTTTACAAGAACCATTGGAGTAGTTGTTTAGAACAATCATGAATGAAATTAGTAATTTGGCATGTTCTACACTTCGAAAGAACTTTGATATGGATAAATATCATGTTATTACCATGCTTCATCCCAATTGATTTCAAAACATTGTGGCTAGATTAAAGACCATGAGTTTATTTGTTTTAGGACTCAAAAAGTTCTTGCTTTTGCTTTAACCCCACTTCTAAGTACGGAAAAACAGTCGTGAACTTGTTGTAGAGAAGCTACCTTTGCTTTATGCCTTGCTGTGATTCATATTTCATTGAACCCCTAATTTCTCATGCAGGTTGAGGAGAATGTGGAAGGTCATGTTTGAATGCCACCAAAAGCAGTGCCAGGCCATAGCACAGGGTAAAGCTGTGAATATTCTCTTTGCAAACAATCAAACGAAACCAACAAAGTCACGAATGAAGCTAACACTTGAACTCGAGTTGGAGATCCTGAATTGGTGTTCCAGCTTTCACAACTGGGTCAATGCTCACAAGGCCTATGTAGAGGTCATGTATGGGTGGCTATTGAGGTGCCTTGTTCATGTGCCTGAAGAGACACCTGATGGACCCATTCCTTTCTCTCCAAGCCGGATGGGAGCTCCACCTGTTTTTGTGATATGCAATGACTGGTTTCAAGTAATGGCTAGCGTATCAGAGGATGAAGTGACAGAAGCCATAAATGCATTTGCTAATAGCATGCATGAATTGTGGGAATTGCATGGGGAGGAGCTGCGCCAAAGGCTCAAGACGGAGTACCTTTCTAAGGATCTCAATAAGAGGCTCAAACATTTGCAAAAGGAGGAAAGCAAGATGGTTGTGTCGTTCTCTTCAGGAGAGGGTGGGGATTCTTTGCATGAGAGGAAGGTGGCATTGCAGTCAATGAAGAAGAGGTTGGAAGAGGAGAATGCCAAGCATGCAGAGATAGTGAAGAGGATACGAACTTCGACATTTGGTAATCTGCAAGTGGGGTTGAAGCGGATATTTGAGGCAATGGTGAACTTCACTTCCTCGACATTGAAGGGTTTTGAGCAGCTTCGAACCCCCAAAATGGGAGAAACATAGACATACATCTTTTATGCTTTTCTCTAGTAATGACTTCTTGTGGTGAAATCACTGCTGTAGAGCTCATTGGGCTGGCTCATGGAGAAGATTATGAATCAGGAAGGGTATGATTAATGTGCTAAGGCTTTTCTAGTGTTATGATGCCCCACTTGGAGCAAGTACTCTCAAATCTTGTGAATTAGTCATGAGTTTGAGTGGGCTGCTTCTCATTGATGGATGTCTCTTCTCCAAGGCGAACCTGTTGGATATCTTATGGCGGACCTGTACATAATACCTTGATTCGTTGATTCTTTGATTGGTTTACAAGGGTGGTCCTTCTATTTGTGTAGTGGAATTTTCTTAGAGTAGTGTTGAGGATGAAAGAGCAATTTTGGAGTGTATGCAGCCCTCGATTTGGCTAAAACAATAGGTTTGGAAGCAAGTGATGAAGAGTGCTAAAAAGGGTACATGTGCTGGAGTGCATGATAGACAAGACAGAGGCAGCTTATAAAATCTTAAAATCGTTTGTTCTTTATTTGTGGTTGCTTAAATATCTGGTGTAGCTCTGAGGCATTTGGAAAAGAAGAGTAGATATAACTTGTACCAAATGATTCCTAACCTTTTTGTTCCATTAAAGAAAGTTTTACAGAGATTAATTTGGTTCCTCTATCGATACCCTTCAGTAACAAATAATGGACCATGTCTGTTTTCAGCCACCACCTCTAACCATTTAATTTAAAGAAAGAACAAGTACTCCACTTGATTGAGAAAAATAAATGTGGTAAGCGGAAACATACCAATCTCAGAGAGAGAGATCGGCATTCTTCATTCCAAGAATGAGAGAGAGCGAGAGATGGGATCTCTTCATTCCAGAGAGAGGTTTTCTTCATTTCTCGCTTTAGCTTCAGTGCATGAAACAACCATTCAAAGTTTGAACGATGCTAGCAAATTGATGGCCCCTGTCAAATTATTCCGTCTCAAATAAACATTTCAATTGCATCTTCAACATGCTTAAAAGCCATGTCAAATAATCTCAAATAATTTACCATATAGAGAGTTGTCGACAATTCCAAAGCTTGTAAAAATATTTTAATTTCATAGAACTCACAAGTTTAGGAATGATCCAAAAACATGGTTCTTAAAGGGCATGCTGATGCTCCCAAACCATGGTCTCTAAGGACCCTGCATGAAAATGTAGCAGGTATGATTATTGAAGTGAAGCACATGCGGCATCATGCTTTTCTCAAGTTATTAGCATTCATTGTTGACAAAATTGGAAGGCAACCAGTGAAATTAAAAAAATTGCCATTAGCTAGAGAAACATCCATATTCCTTTGTTGAAGCCTGAAGTAGACATTCCTTTTCTCAAGTTGATGCCTACTTGAAAAAAAGAAGTTGCTCGAGTTGAAGGATCTGACTATTTCAAAAGCCAATGACAATTTATGATGATTTGCTTGTTCTCTTTTAAGTTCTGGTAATCATAATAAATGTAAATAATTTCTGGCATGACATTCTCTTGCGCCCCAATTTACCTCAAGAGTTATTGCGTCAAGGGATTCTCTTTTTGCTTGCAAGTCATCCCTCATTGACTTTCTCACCCATGAAATTCTTCTGCAAAATAGAATAAGAGCATATCATCTACTTTAGTAGATATTATTTTTCACAAAGTTAAAGCAATTAGAATACATAATCGATATAGTCATTATAGTGTATAATTTGAGTACATAATTTCTGTATGTCATCAGATTGTATAAAATTTCTGTATGTCATCAGCTTATATAATTTTAAAATGGGCCCAGTTTCTATGCGGGCAGCCCTCATATGGCAGAAATGCAGGCTTGGCAATAAATATATTTTTTAAATATAATTTGTTCCTAATTTTTAGAGAATATATAATCTTTAACATGAAGATCATGAATATGAAAAAAAGAAAATGAAAACTAAAAATAATAATTATATTACAAAACATTTGGACCGTTAGTTACACTTGTTTTTTAGATGGACCACCTATTACCTCTGGACCGCATATTGTAGAAATGCGGTCCAACCATCATAAAACAATTTTCCTTTTAAAATTATAGTATAATAAGCAATAATTGGATGATATGAAAGTAAAATTATTAAGGATAAAAAATGAAATTTGGAATTATCATATGGTCTAAAATTTGGCTAATTTTATACCAAGGTCCTCTTTCATATTTTGTTATTCCAATTTTTCCCTAGGTCAATGTCACAAACATCGAACCACTGAAATTTTTTTTATTGATTTTGTAAATTCTAGTATAGTTGATGCTTCAGAGATCGGACTGTCTAATTTCTGGAGGCACTCCGACGTTGGACACATCGAACTGCCCTAACATTTTTTATTAGTCCATTTCAATATTCCAAATATTGGACTACCCCATACTTAAAATGTTTTTAAAGTAGGGAGAAGTTGGATATCTTCAACATCGGAGCAATCCACACTTTTAAAGTAGGGGGAGTTGGATATCTTCAATATCGGAGCACTCCATACCTAGAAGTTTTTTAAAGTATAGGGAGTTAGACTTGAAAGCTCCATTCAAACCCCTAACCCTCATTCCCTCCTAGTCCCACTCTCTCTCTCTTCTCTTTCTAACCCAAGCCCTCGCAATCTCACTCTAACCTCAAACCTCCCAATCTATATATATATATATATATATATATATATATATATATATATCTTCCAACCACCGAGCTTGTACATGCGTTCAAGATCTAAAGGTGCCTTTATATACTTTTTAAATTCAAAGTAATTTGGTTTAAATGGAATTATATGCAAAACAACTATTTATTTTTAGTATAAGGAGATCATAATCACTCTTGTCTCTGTTATTTCAAATTAGGTGGCTGTACCAATATCAATGACTAGACTCAACTTTCAAAAATTTTTTTTCGAACTTCGTAACATATACCCCAATCCTTTCAAATTTGACATCTAATAGTTACGAGTAATTGTGACTTCCTTGTAATATAACCTTCTTCTTACTTTTCAAAGCTATTAGTGAACCGTTGGACTTAATGGTGAATGCAATTTGTGTCTTCATGTGCTTTGTTTGAGTTGTCAATAGATTTAGAGGTTGTTTTATGAGATTTGTGCATTAAAAAAAAAAAAAAAACCAAATCCCTGCAAAATAGATAAAAAACATCCTCTGTAAAGAGGATAAAATCCTTAGAAATTAAAAATTAGGAAAAAAATACTTAAAAATAGAAAAAAGTTTTAAAAAATTCCATAAATAAAAATCTCAAAAACACCATAATTTTTTAAATTTCCGTCGAAAGCAATTTTACGGTATAGACCCTATGACATCCCCCTCTATGCCCCACGGTAATGATTCCTCTGGCATTACAACCTTATCACAACGTTGTTATCTATAGATCAAAGTCATGTTATAGAACTAGAACTCTTTTGATTCATCCTACCAGCTCTGCTCACCCTAAATAGGTCCAAAAACCTACTTAGGATGAGCGTTGTGCCTCACACATGGGCTTGGGCCCGTGGGTCTTCAGGTTGATTTTCAATTGGTCAAAAGTCAACAAAAATCCATAAAATTAACTATTTTGACTCAATCTATACCCTTGGATTGAACCAATCTAATTTCCAATCTAACCTTACTTCAACTTTTAAATACTCGATCCAAAATACACCAAAAAAAAAAAAAAAGCCTTAGAAAATCCTTAGAAATAGATTGAAATCCCTAGAAAATACGAAATTCAAAAAAATCCCAAAAATTCCTAAAACTTGAATGAAGCATTATTGTCGGCTATTATTCATGTTCATCCGATGCCGGCCGGCAATGTACGGCTAAACTTTGTCCATAGTTGAAGGGGACGTCCACAATCCAACTACCTACTTGCCTCTATAAACCTATGGTCTAAGAGCACTGGTCTAAGGGGAGTGCAACAACCCTCCTCTCCGATAATGATAATAACAACGTAAGCACAATGTACTTTTTTTAATGAATTGAAGTTGGTTCTCTTTTTGTTTGTTTTTTTCTGGTCTTTTACATTTTAGGTCACAGATAAACACAAAAATCAAGCATACATCAAAGGGGTACCACATTTGGGTACGGAAGTTATTCAAGATTCTTATGGAATTTTCTTATGTCAAGAAAGCATGCCCCTGATTTATTGAGAATGTTTCAGACGGGTAATTGTAAGCCAATAAAAACTCCCATGAACACAAATAAAAATCCATAATAGATGATGTAGTGGAGAAACCTAATATTAAAGAATATATGTAATGGGTAGTTATTGTAGTGTTAGCGGTTAGTTTTAATGATAAGTAATTAGGGTGTGGTTTCTCAATTAAGGCGCACCTTCAAATTTTATCATAATATGTAATTTTAGTGTAAATTTTTTTTAGAATTATTTGAAAATCTATTTTCATGTATAATTATAAAATTTTAAACTCCAAAAATAATTAAAATTTATGAAAATCTTAAAAATGGACTGTCTAGATAATGTTTTGCAATATGTACTATTTCCGATACTCAAATTTTATTTTTATTTTTATTTTTCATATTCACACATCTCGATATCGAGATGATCAATTAGAGGGTTTTTCAACATTAAAACAATATTTTATGATGGATTTTTGAGGTCCATCTTTAATTCTACATTTTTAAGGTAGCAACCTTAGGTAAACTTTTTCCTTGTATTATGCAATGGGTACTTACTGAAAAATAAAAATAAATAAATAAATAAATAAAGTGGGTACTTATCGAACTATATTTGATATTAGTTAATTTGATGTAGATCAAGGTTGCTACAAAATTTTTATTTTTTATTTATTTTATTTTATTTTTAGAGATGTGGGTAGATTTTTTTGTTACTTTTTAGGAACTATATTTATTTTAGGAGTTAGAGTTACATTCTTTTATTGGAAAAAATTCTTTGGTTATTTTTTATGGTATCTTTTATTTTTATTTTTTAGGGAAGCCTATATTTGGTTTATTAATTAAGATTCTGTTTTAGTGATTTGTTGCAAGATATGAATTTATCTCAATATTTAGTCTTAAATCTCTAATAAGACTTTAAAAAAAAAAAAAAGATATTACATTTTCTATTTTGGAAGCCTTGTCTTTAAAAAAATATGAAGACTAGATGATTACACGTTTTTTTAGGTAGTTGATGTCCTCTTTTTTTGGATATGAATAAGTTGGATAATCATTTATATGAAATGAGTCCAATTTGTGTTCATTAGGGACATGAGATGGCAAGTTTATTAAGAAGAAATGTTTAATAGGAACTAATTAAGGACATGAGGTGGTAAGTTTAATAGGAAAAAATGTTTAATAGGAACTAATTAGGGACATGAGATGGCAAGTCTATTAGGAAGAAATGTTTAATAGGAACTAACGGACAAGATAATAAGAAACTTATCTTTTAAAGATTTAGCAAGGTGCATTGATAAAAGGAGTGGGACGTCTCATATCGTAAGTGGATATATTATGGAATGAAATAAAATTTAGGGAAAATTACAAAAAAAACACCTTAAAATGGACTATCTATGCAACTTACCCCCACTCCAATCTTTTCTCTCACTTTTTTCTCCAAAACAATATTTCCTCACAAACCCCTCAAGGTAAAAAGTTGTTATTCTTTAGATAGAAATGCCCTTCCCGTACAAACTAAATCAATTAGCAGGTCCCAAGTAGCGTACTGTCGGAGTGTGTCTTTGCACTGCCGGAGCGCGTTCTCATAATTCCGGAGCACTGTGGCTCAGACTTGCATTGCCGGAGTGCACATTCAGAATGCCGGAGAGGACATTCAGAATGCCAGAGCGCGGTCCTCCATTACCGGAGCGTTGTGGCTCCAGAGACTTCATTGCCGGAGTGAAATGTAGAAGCGCGTATTTGCACTACGAAGCGAGTTCTCATAATACCGGAGCACTGCGGCTCAAACCTGCATTGCCAAAGCGCACATTCAAATGTCGAAGCACATGTTTGTACTGTCGAAGCGTGTGTGAAACATGAGAGAGAAGGCCGTGTGAAAATAAACAAGGGTAGTTTAGTCTTATTTGATGCTACTTTTAGGTTGGGAGGGGTTATTTGCGAGGAAAGGTTGTTTGGGCGAAAAAAAAGTGAGAGAAAAGATTGGGGTAGGAGTAAGTTGCATAGATAGTCCATTTTAGGGTGTTTTCTTGTAATTTTCCCTAAAATTTATTGTAGGGAGAGAGAGAGAGAGAGAGAGAGAGAGATTTTTCTCTATATTGTCTCTTATTTACTCTGGATAGTGCATGAGGAGGTCTCGAATCCCCACGTTCATACTTCCTCTTGCTAATTTATTCTCAGTTTTTTATTTCTCTCTCTAAAAGCGATGGATTTGCTGATTGTTAGTTGCCGATAATTTTAAATTGCATCAAGTGGTATCAGAGCTTTAGCCGATTTTCGTAGTCCGTGGTATTCATCAACAAGGCATCATGGCTCGTGGATGTGCTCGACAGCTAGGTACCAGGAATGAGCCGATCTATCGAAAGTAATACCTTTGGGATATAAAGATTGAAAATTTGATAAAGCAAGTAGAGGAGTTGACCCAACCCTTGGTGTAAAATCCAGCTCTAACATACTATGATGATGGCAATGAGCCAAACGTTGTTTTTGAGAACCCGTTCTATACGCATACTCTGTATCGGAAGCCCCATGTTTGGAAAAATAGATCATGAGATTTAGTTGATTTACATGATTTGAAGGAGAACAAGATTGATTTTAGTGTCGATCATATCGAAAATTAGTAGGTTGTAGATTGGGATCTGCCACCAGTTTTTGATACATACTTAGATGAGATTAAAATCTTTTAGGAGATCCAACCTATGATGATGATTAAGATTACATGATTCAATAAATATTTGACAAAGAAAAAGACGAAGGTCTCAAAGGAGCATCAATTGGTGAAATTGGTTCGACCAATGGATCTAGTGCTCATCTCAAATATGCATACTTAGTGTGCCCTAAAGTTAAGCTTGAGTAATGTTAGCAAGTTTATGTGGTTGAATAAATTCGATCAACATACAATGACCTTTTCCTTGAGGGCTTCTCATTTTCAATTCACGATTATTGTGTTACGATTAATGTAACAACCGACAAGTCCCATGTTTACAATGTTTGGGCTGAAGAAGGCTGCAGGGCTATTTAAAAATTCCTTAAAGCATTTCAAATCTCGACCTCGAGTTTTCTCTAACTAGGGGAGAATAGTGCAGATCAAGATCTGGTTGCTATAAAATTTTAATTTTAATTTTATTGATTTTATTTTTAGAGAGGTGGGTAGATTTTTTTATTAGGTTTTGGAATTATATTTAATTTAAAAGTTGGGGTTACTTTTATTTTTTTTGTGGGAAAACTTCTTCAGTTATTTTTTTGTGGTAGCTTTTATATATATATATATATATATATATTTAAGGAAGCTTATATTTGGTTTATTTTTTAAAAGTATATTTTAGAGAGTTTGTTGCAAAATAGGAATTTATGTCAATATTTAAGCCTAATCTTTGGTAAGCTTTAAAAAGAAAAATAGTAGGTTACATTTTTATTTTATTTTTGGAAGCTTTATCTTTTAAAAAAATATGACGATTAGATGTTACACTTATCTTTGAGGAAGTGGATGTCCTCTTTTTTTGGATATGAACAAGTTGGATAATCCTTTATATGAAAGGAGTTTATTTTGTTTTCTTTAGGGAGGTGAGGTGTATTGATAAAAAGAAGTGGGACGTCGCATATTATAAGGTGGTTATATTTTTATGGAATGAAGAAAGTTTATTATAGAGAGAGAGACTCTTCTCTTTGTTGTCTCTTATTTACTCTTGATGATGTGTGAGGAGGTTTCAACTCCCCGCATTCGTGATTCCTCTTGCTGGTTCCTTTTTTGTTTTTTTTTATTTGTATCTTTAAAACGTGGTGGATTTGCCGGTTGTTGGCTGCCGGTAAACATATCATAATTTAAGTGGAAGTGAACTATGTCATGTAGTGGGTACTTATAACCGTAAACCGTAAAGGAGGTAAAGACCATTTCTCATATACTTATTTGAACCTATGTATGTTGTAAGCAAAGGGACCAAGCAAGTGTGTGGAAATGTGTTGTGAGATACCCTTAGTTTTTCTTTTATAAAGCTCTACAACTGGGTCAATCAAGTTGACTTGGGAGTTTTTTTTTGTGTAGAAAACGAGTCCTTTTTTTTTTTTTTTCTGATTGTGAGATACCATGAATCATGGGTGAAAGATTACAACATCCTCTTCGAGTGTAGAATTTTATGTAAAAATCATCAATGCAGGTGTTTCGTTCATTTTTGTCATTATCAGGCTGTTGTTTAGGTGGTGAGTATATGAACTTTTTGTTTTGTGGGGAGGAATGCGTGTATGTGAGAGTGTCTTGTGAAATTTCAAGAATTACTCAGGAAGAATGAAACAGAACTATAGTTCTCATGAACTTCATTATCATTCATATTGTGATTTTTTTCCGATAATCAAGTTTTTTTTTTTTTTTTCATTTTTTTTCTCCAATTTTTTCCATGTTGCAAATTGTTTACAATGAGATTTTTTATTGAGGACTTTTATAGAGTCATAATCCTTTTAAATGCTCTACGCATTACTAGTTTCTTTCCCTTAATTATAAGCATGATTAGAGTCTATTTTCTTTTTGTTTCTATGATAAGTTGAGGGTCTCTCTCTACCTATATATTATTGTATGTCTGTTGACGTAGCAATAAGTACCTTCCTTATTAATGGTGAAGACCTATGTGTGCTGAACCTTGTGAAGAAGTGCATCGAGGTGTTCTTTGATATTGTAGATAACAAGTTCCATGAAGCCTTCTCCAAGAACTTGAAGTAGGGTATCCATGAGTATTCACAGAACTAGGCCAAGTTGCGGAAGAGGTGGGGTCGATGGGAAGAGAGTGGGGCCAGATAAGAATGACCGGTCAGTGAAGGACTCGATGACGCTCCACTTTGAGACTGCATTGCTCACATTAGGTTTCAGCTTGGATGACCCCAACACATTTGCAGGGAGAATTCACATGATGCTTAAGTTTGGTCTAAGCATCAATGAAGACGAGGCTGCTAAGAATATCGATATGCTTCCGCTTGAGGAGGATGGCTACGAGAGAGCAAGATCGAAGAAATTGACTATGAAATTGGCACATGAGGACCTCTCCCTCTCTCTCTCTCTCACATCTTGACTGAAAATCGAACATTTTTTTGTTGTTTTTGGAGAGGGACATTAGAAAGTATGAGTTGTTTATATCATTGGGTTTTATGTATAGTGATTTTTTAAAGCTTGCTTTCATGAATGAAATAAAATGAAATTGAATTTCCGTCTTTGGACATGTACCTGGTAATCTATTTAACTTTCTTAAATCTATTTGATTGTCAGTCTTTAGAAAGCGTGTTCTTTAGTCCAGAGAAGGGTTGTTATTTTTTATTCCAGGGTGAATGAATCATTGCAATTTCACCATCAATGGCTTCTCTCATGCTTTATGATGCAAACTTATTTTTAACATTATGCCAAAATCTAATGGACTTTAGCACTAGGACGGGTGCATAGGGAGAGATAGATAGAGAGAGAGACCATTGTAAAATTAATAATTCTCAAAACGATATATCAATACCTAATCCATCTTTCATGTTTTCAGAGGGAGGGACAGAAAGAAGAAACAATTATATATACATGGATCTAATGATTTGAACCGTCCAATTTGTTAGTCTAGATAGGTGATTTTCAAGATATTCTATTCATTGGATAGGTATTAGGGTCTTCTCAACAATATCCATAATAACAATTAATTTGTTAATTGGTAGATTTCCAAATAGATTTCCAAATAGGTTAGCACACGAAAGAAAATAATTCCATAGTGGAATCTAAACATTGTTACCAAACATGAAAAAAAAGAGAGTATGAGAAAACTAAATCATAGAAATCTATTCCTTAAGAAATTAATTTATTAAAAGAAAACTATTTCACGTGAATCAAACATGAGTGCTTGAGTTGCGATTGAACTTAAGTAATGTTAGGCTACTTTTGTAAATTCTAATCCTCCAACATGGGGAACTTTATTATAGATATGAGTAAATATGAGTTTATTTCTAGTAAATGTCTTGCCGTGTAAACATTTTAGATGAAAGTATAGGCACTTGTAAAACTTAATTTATGTTGACCCTCATGTTGTTATCCATATAATAACGATCTCCCCCTCTCACTTGTCGTGGATGTATGGTTTTTGGCCCTCTCCAAATTGGCCAATCAAATCAACAAAAACATATTTATTATGGAAAAAGTTTATATAATCCTCTCCAAGTTTGCCAATCAAATCAACAAAAGCATATTTGTTATGGAAAAAGTTTATATAAGGTCGCAACCTTAAAATGTAGAATTAAAGGAGTATCACAAAAATCCAGTATAAAAGGCTATTTGGATGTTGGAAAATCCTCTAATTGATCATCTCAACATCGAGATATATGAATATAAAAAGAAAAAAATATTTTGAATCCGTAAAATAGTGTCTCTAGCAACGCATTATCATGATGGTCCATTTTCAAGATGGGTTTTGTTAGGCTACAACACTTGGTGATGTATACCTTTAAAGTCCTTAATATTTTTTGATACTTAGATACCTTATCTTACAATGTAATAACTTTTGTCTAGGGGTATTTTAAGTAATTAGTCAAAGGTAAAGTAGAAATTCCTGGTTGAAACAAAATCATTTATTAACAATAGTGGACAATGACATCACCGGCTTGGTGTGTGATATTACCCACAAGATGCATTAATTGTTTTTTAACTACTAATAGAAGGCCACTATTTCTTTCTGGAAATATTCATCATTTTACCTTTCTAAATGACAAAAATGCCCCTACTTGAAAAATTTAATATTACAATTCAAGGGTATTAAGTGTCCAAAAACGTTGAGGACTTTAAGGGTATACACCACCAAGTGGTGTAGCCTAACAAAACCATTTCAAGATTTTCATGTGTTTAGAGATCTACTTGATTTGAATCAATTTAGAGTTTAAAATTTTATAATTAGAGATGAAAATAGATTCTCAAGTCATCTTAAGAATTTTTTATACCAAAATTACATTTATGAGAAAATTTAGAGGCGCATCTTAATTGGATTGTTTGAGGATGCAACCTTATGCAAACCACCCCCATTTATTTTATTAGTATTTTTTGCAAAGGGAGGCGTTTGAGCAGGTACACCCATTGTACTGATGTATAGAAAAAATTAATCAAGATAATAATTACAAAAAATAGAATTATTTAAAAAAATCTTTTGCATTATTAAAAGGAAAAGGTTTATATAGAGCCGAGGCTCTAACCAATCAAATTAGAGCCCACCTCAAAAATTTCATTAGACG
Organism: Amborella trichopoda; assembly: GCF_054954075.1. Classification (NCBI taxonomy): domain Eukaryota; kingdom Viridiplantae; phylum Streptophyta; class Magnoliopsida; order Amborellales; family Amborellaceae; genus Amborella; species Amborella trichopoda. The sequence continues at coordinate 23,952,095 of NC_142346.1, forward strand.
ATGTTGTTTTGATGCGCAAATATCCTCAAATTGAACATCTCGACATCAAATGCATGGACCTGAGAAAAAAAATGGATTTTAAGTTTTGGAAATAACGCATCTTGTAATGCATTTTGAACTGTCAATTTTCAAGATTTTCAAATTTTCATAGATTTGTTCGATCTACACTATTTTTGAAGCTTTAAATTTTATAATTAAAGATGAAAAGATATTTCAAGGCTATCACGAAGATTTCCAGTATTCAAACCACATCTCTCGGCACTATTTGAAGGTGTTGTAGACACCCCCCTCAAAATTCTCGCTAAGGGAACTCCTAAAACCCCTGATTCTGAGCTTAAAAGACCACACAAATCCTAGCAGATCATAGGCAACCTAGACCCAATATAATTGCTCCAAAACTGCCCAAAACCTATGCCAACTTGAAGTAGAGCTCGAGAGATTTCCAACGGTCCAAGAATTGCCTAAATCGGACCTACGGATAAAGTAACCAAACAAATGACAATTTAGTCCCCGTGTGACCCAAGTATCGGGCCGCGGGCCAGGCCATGACTTGGCCCGGCAGGGCTAGACGAGGTCTGATGATACAGTAAAGCGTTTTGTTTATTTAGATAAGGCTAAAACTTCAAGAGAAATCCAAATTTTTGAAAAAAATAAAGAAAAATCACCAATTGAATCCTTTAAATACGCCCCCCCTACATGACCCAAAAGAAATTAGAGGAAAAAGTTCAAAAATCCCTTAGAAATTCTCAAAATTAGAAATATCGCAAAAACAAATCCAAAAATAGGAAAAAACTTTAGAAAATTCTTGAAAATTTAGAAAAATATCCTAAAAAATCACAGAAAATCACAGAATTCATATTCGACCTTTGGATATCCCAAAACCTTTAAAAAACAAAAAAATATATTCTTCAATCCAAAGAAATCCCGAGAAAAACCTAGGTAGATCCTACCTAAAATTCACAACTTTTCCCCATGCCTTAGGAACTAGATCTAAGTCAAAGAACTTTAGATCTACCAATTTCAACAAGCAAAGATATCCAAAAAACAAGAGATGGTGATGCAAACAGAAGAGCGACCTGATCCAAGCCCGAAACTTTAAGTTTCGAGTCCCTAGAGGTAAGTATATATTTCTTTGCTTAATTTAATTTGTTTTTCTTTATTTAATTCTCTGTTTTATTTTATTTTTTTTAGAAACTAAGATTATATTTAATTACATTTAAAAGCCTTTTTAAGTCAAAATATGGATTTGGAGCTAGCGTTGCCAATTGACTTAGAAAAAGACCAGATCTGTATATATCTTGGATTTTTCTAAGCTCATAATTCAAGTGACCCCACTTTCTCTACCTTTTTAAAAAATAACTCAGTTTTTTTGCTAAGATTTAAGCATATCTCATTCCAGAGGTTGGCACAGATCGGAGCTTAAATAGTTTGGCGCCCACTGTGGAGTACTTGAGCTTCAGATCTGTATTTTAGAGTTCAAAAAAAAAAAAAACTTCTTTTTTCTCATACTTAATTTACAACAAAAAAAATATGAAGAAAGAATAAAAAGAAGAAAATTAATATAGATTTGAAAAGATTTTTTTTAGATTCTATCTTTATCATCTTTTTTAGATCATCTTCTTTAAAACCCATCTTGATCATCTTTATCTTTAGATCTTCTTTTAGATCCATATTTTAGATTCTCCTGCATGGTCTAGACCCTTTTGGATGACTAGACCTACAAGACCTTATGGCTCAATTCCTTTGGTCTATCCTGTCTCAAGTCAGTCGATATCGAGTTTTAGTGGGTCCATAATCCCACACTCAGGGCTAGGCCTAGCTGGTCCAGCCAAGCTGTATGGTTCGAGTTACTCAAAACAGTCAAAGCATTCGACCCAAGACTAAATAATTAGGGTTGAACCCATCGTCACCATCTAAGTCTAGGTCTAGAGGATATGTTACCCAATCTGGGGAGCATTTCCCACAAATGTCCAAGTCTAAGGGTGACACTGCCCAACTAAGGGCACACCACTCATCTATGTCAAAACCTAGAGTTGATGCTGCCCAATTAGGGGCACACTACCCACCTCCTCAAAAGACCCATTCTAGGGCCCACCAATTTAGTAAGGTCGATAGCAACTCAGATGATGAGTTCATAAGGTAGGCTAACCTACTAGACTTAGAGTATTGTCGAAGATTAAGTCAGGATCTGTCACATCCCAAGTTTTATAACACTAAAATTCCTGATATGTGACAATTTATTATTAAAGAACAAAACAAATTTAAAAATTTTACTATATATATTGCTCTAAACAAATTTTTCATTCACAAGCTTTCAGATTTGTACAAAGTGTATTTCACAGCTTATAATAACATGAGGATTTATATATATATATACAACTTTGATAGCACAAAAGCTACAAAGGCGAATTTATCCATGAATACAAACTTCTTTCAAACTACTCCTATTGCACATACGAACAATACGGTTGCGATTACTCTGAAAAGTTTCATAATAGCTTGATGAGTTTGGTTACTTAGTAAGTGATCATCATTATCCTTACAAATCATGGTTAGAAGGTGTAAATATTTTCTAAAAGAATACATATTAAGCAGAATTTCGACATATTGATTTTATGCATTCAAATAAATGCTATTAAAAAAATTCATTTCTAATCTTACACATATCATGTATTCCTTATTAGACAAAGAAGATAAGCAGGATACATAAACCATATGCACATAATTCCTATCAAGTTCAACATTAAGTGTCAGATATAATCAAACAAGCATTCACAACCACAGAAATCCTGCAGTAGAAGCACTAACCTTGAGTCCGAGGTTAGAACTTCTACTATCCCGCAAGGAGAAATACCACCAACGAGTAAATCTGTTGCGTAGTACTTCACACATGCACACAACCCCATCGTGCTTTTAGGCTTTTGATAGGCACTGGCCTTGCAAGACACGATCCTCTCATGTGCCCTTATGACGAGAGAGCGTTACACTACCAAATAGGTTCCAATGAGTAGTGCCTCACACAGATTTTGGGGGTGCGACCTGCCAAACACAATCCACTCCTAATTCTCATCCTATCATATATAATAAGGATAAATCACAGCTGTCCGCACAAATATCTCATGAGATCATAATAGAGCCATGTTTCTATGGGCTCATATCTTATCAGAAGTATGTTGTCATGCACATATATCTTATCAGAAGCATGTTGCCAAATACACATATCTTATCAGAAGCTTGTTGCCAAACATACATATCTTATCAGAAGCATGTTGTCATGCACAAATATCTTATCATAAGCATGTTGCCATGTACACATATATTATTAGAAACATGTCTCATATGTAATCACAAGAAACATTAACATTTTTATGCTATTCATATAGTCACAAGGGACATCACTATGCCATACTATCATGCACATAAAATCAAAAGACTTTATTATGTCAATTGCAAATTATATAGCAATGTAGTAGATATTAGGTAACAATAATATCTTATTTTAAAAATATTCTTGAATTCATTAATATGAATTCACATTAAGTAATTCATAGTAATTACTTGCACATAACACTTGCACATAACATTCGCACATAATACTTACACACAACACTTGCACATAATACTTGCACATAACAGTTGCACATAATACTGGCACATAACACGTGCACACACACTTGCACATAACACTTACACAAGACATTTGCGCATAACACATACAACACTTGCATATAACATTTACAGTATCTAAACTTTTGTTGCAATTATTATAGTTAAATACATAAATACGTAAAACTTACAGTTTCATAATATTACAATTAAATGTATAAATATCTCTGGGAATATTATAGAATAATCAGGTTTCTTCAAATAATGATTTTACAGGAAAAATGAAGCTACTTACACATAAAACTTACAATATCTACATTTGATAACAATAAACAGAAATATTACAATTTTATTGAAAGAGGAAACACCATAATTTACAGTATCTAAAATTCATAATAGAAACGGAATATCACAATTTTTTATTAAAAGTGGAAATACCAATTTTTAAATATCTATTTTATAGGAAAAAGAGATTACTTACTTTCATGATGCCGATATACCCATGAGATGATCATCCATGAACTGATACATTGCACTAAGAAGAGGAGAAACCATGGGATTGGTTGGGCCATCGATTACAGGCCTCAGTTCCATCTCTCCATTAATCTTCATCGCCATCTAAATGGTTTCTATCAAACTTCTTAGCGCTCACCATCGAAGGAGCTGCAAGCCTCACAATCTACTGTATTATAGGGCGTTAGAGAGAGAGAGAGACAGAGACAGAGAGAGAGAATTCAAGGCTTAGAGAAAGAGAGAGAGAGAGAGAGAATTCAAGGCTTAGAGAAAGAGAGAGAAAGAGAGAGAGAGAGAGAGAGAGAGAGAGAGAGAGAGAAACATTTTCTTTTTAAAAAGATAAGAGAAAGTGACTATTGTAACACCTCATTTAAGAGGTGTCAAAATACAAAATCAAATGAGAAGCTAAGATGTCACGTAAGAGGTAAAAACCAACCTCCTCATGAAAAGTTACAATAAAAAGATGGTGGACCTAAAGTTTACCGAAATAAAATTGGACCATCCAAAAATTTAATAATATTGTGGCTTTTGAAACATTTTAAGAAAAGCTAAAAGAATGGTCCCTATAGTGTATTATTGCCACAATAAACTTATTATTTTATTTTATATATGTATGTATGTATTTTTTTATTTTATTTTTTAGCTTAAAATTTTTTAGGGTCATCACATTCTCCCTCTCCCCCCTCCCCCCCCCTTAAAGAAATTTAATCCTCTAAATTTTGTAAACTTGATTGTTGAAAAAGATGGGGGTAAAGAAAGACAACTCCTCAGCAAAAACCTCGGAGTATTCTTTTACTACTGGGATCTCTTCCAGCTTGGGCTGCACATCTCGATTTTCTACCACATAGTCTAAATACCCGACATATCTTTTAGTCAGAAGATGGTGAGCCTGAAGATCAGAAATAAATTGTATAAGGGAAGCTTCCCTACTATCGAGAAGTGTAGCTCAGGCTTAGTAGGAGGGTCTAAAAGTCACACTCTTATTATAATAGTCAACAGTCGTATGGTGCACAAACAACCAGTACATACCCAAAAGAACATCAAAGTCCTGGATATCTAAGAGTATTAAGTCTATAGGCAGGGCACAACCCTCAAACAATACCCCACATTGTTTGAACATCGTATCAGTTACCAAAGAGTTCCCCGTAAGTGTGCACACTTATAAAGTATATTTAAGAGGTAAAGGTTCAACATTTAAATGACATGTAAAATGAGGTACAACAAAATATTGAGAAGAACCAAGGTCTATCAAAATTCTAGCATCTTACATCTATCAGCTTTTTTTACTCCTCCATGCCCCGAAAATGCTGGTGGTGAAAATCTCTTGAATCTTTCAATTAACCCACCATCTACATGATCTGGGGCAAGGACAGTCGGGCCCGGCATACGGTCTGTCATGGCCCAAAGCGTCCTAAAGAATTCCTCGAAAACCTCAGTGTTCCCATCATTCTTGTTCGAATTGCTATCACGAGTCCTTGACTTCTTGACCTAAAACAAGAACATTCAAACTCTCGTTACTAGTCTATCCTTATACCACCTAAGGTTCCTTTCAAGACTCTAGACCAAGAATCCTAACTTGGAGCTTTGATACCATAATTGTCACATCTCAATTATTACAGTATTAAAATTTCTGAGACGTGATAGTTTATTCTGAAGGAACAAAACAAATTCTAAATTTTTGCTATATAAATTGCTCCAAAATAAATTTTCCATTCACAAGCTTTTAGACTTGTACAAAGTTTATTTCACAACTTACAATAACATGAGGATATATATATATATATATACACAACTTTGATAGAACAAAAGCTACAAAAGTGAATTTATCCATGACTACAAACTTCTTCCAAACTGCTCCTATTGCACATAGGAACAATACGGCTTCAATTACTCTAAAAAATTTCACAATAACTTGATGAGTTTGGCTACTCAATAAGTGACCATCATTATCCTTACAAATCATGGTTAGAAAGTGTAAATATTTTCTAAAAGAATGTATATTAAGCAGAATTTCGACATATTGATTTTATACATTCTAATACATGCTATTAAAAAGATTCATTTCTAATCTTACACATATCATATATTATTTATTAGACATGATACATAAACCATATGCACATGATTCATATCAAGTTCAACATTAAGTATCAGATATATTCTAACAAGCATTCACAACCGCATAAATCATGTAGTAGAAGCACTAACCTCGAGTCCGAAGTTAAAACTTCTACCTGCAAGGAGGAACACCACCAACAAGTAAATTTGTTGCGTAGTACTTCACACACGCACACAACCACATCATGCTTTGAGGCGTTTGATAGGCACTGGCCTTATAAGATACGACCCTCTCATGTGCCCTTATGACGAGAGAGCGTTACACTACCAAATGGGTTCCAATAAGTAGTGTCTTATACAGATTTTGGGGGTGCGACCTGCTAAACACAATCCACTCCTAATTCTTATTCTATTATAGATAGTAAGGACAAATCACAGCTGCCAGCACAAATATCTCATAAGATCATAATAGAGGCATATTTCTATGGGCTCATATCTTATCAGAAGTATGTTGCAATGCACATATATCTTATCAGAAGCATGTTACCAAACACACATATCTTATCAGAAGCTTATTTCCAAACACACATATCTTATCAGAAGCATGTTTCCATGCACACCTATCTTATTAGAAGCATGTTGCCATGCACAAAAATCTTATCGATAGCATGTTGCCATGCACACATATTTTATCAGAAACATGTCTCATATGTAATCACAAGAAACATTCAACATTTCTATGTTATTCATATAGTACAAGGGACATCACCATGTCATACCATCATGCATATAAATTTTAAAAAATTTATTACGTCAATTGCAGGCCACATAACAATGTAGTAGATATCAAGTAACAATAATATCGTATTTTCAAAATTTTCTTGAATTCATTAATATGAATTCACATGAAGCAATTCATAGTAATTACTTACACATAATACTTGCACATAACATTTGCACGTAATACTTACACATAACACTTTCACATAATACTTGCACATAACAGTTGTACATAAAACTTGCACATAACACTTGCACATAACACTTGCACATGACATTTACATATAACTCTTACATATAATATTTACAGTATTTAAGATTTATGCTGCAATTATTATAGTTAAATACAAAAATACGTAAACTTACTGTTTCGAAATATTACAATTACATACAGAAATATCTCTGGGATTATTATTATAGAATTATCAATTTTCTTCAAATAATGATTTTACAAGAAAAATGAAGCCACTTACACATAAAACTTACGATATCTGAAATTTATAAATATTACAATTTTATTGAAAGATGAAATTCCATAATTTACAGTATTTAAAATTCATAACAGCAAATGAAATATCACAATTTTATTAAAAGTAGAAATACTAATTTTTAAATAACTGTTTTACAAGAAAACAAGATCACTTACTTTCATGATGCTGATATACCCATGAGATGATCATCTGTGAACTGATACATATCACTAAGAAGAGGAGAAACCATGGGATTGGTTGGGCCATCGATTACAGGCCTCTGTTCCATGTCTCCATTAATCTCCATCGTCACCTAAATTGTTTCTATCAAACTTCTGAGCACTCACTATCTAATGAGTTGCAAGGCTCACAATCTGTTGTATTATAAGGCGTAAGAGAGAGAGAGAGAATTCATGGCCTAGAGAGAGAGAAACAATTTACTTTTTAAAAAGATAAGAGAGAGTGGCTATTGTAACACCTCATTTAAGAGGTGTCAAAATACAAAATCAAATGAGGTGTTAAGATGCCACATAAGAAGTAAAAACATCATAATGAAAAGATACAAGAAAAAGATAGTAGACCTAAGGTCTACCCAAATAAAATTGGACGATCCAAATATTTAGTAATATTGTAGCTTTTGAAACATCTTAAGAAAAGCTAAAAGAATGGTCCCTATAGTGTATTATTGCCCCAATGAACTATCATTCAAAATTATTTCTTTATATAGTATTATTTTCATTATATATATATATATATATATATATATATATATATATATATATATATATATATATATATATATATATATATATATATATATAATTTTAGGGTCATCACAGTGCCCAAACAAGGCTGGCCACCTAGGAGAACTAGAGAATAAGACATCTTCACCTAAGTCTAAGAGTTCATCAAGTCATGTCTCTATTACTCAAGGTTCACCCTCATCCAATTCTATGGACTATGAGTCCCTTCTAATCGAGTGCCTTAAGAACTTATCTGAGGTCAAGGTTTTCTTGAGGCGTGCTACCCTTGTTAAGTCGCACGTCCTGCTTAGGGTGTCGAGTCATCAGTCAGGTCAGAGTCAAAGGACTTCTCTAGCCCCTGATCAACAAGGTCATGTGAGTTCCACTCCATTGGTGAGCCGGCACCGCCAATCTTCTCGTCCTCCAATTTTCATAGAACCAGCTCGCCTACGGGATCGTCCATCCCAAAGTCAGTCCAGACCTGACCCTCCTCAAGTCATGTACAGTCACCCACCAATACAGCCTCTTCAGGCAGCTTCGGTCCCACATCATCAGTCGCAGGTGGCCTATCATTAGTCGCAAGTAGCCTATTTAGATCATGTTCCAACTCAGTATTCACTGAGTCAGCCATTCCTGTAGGCTCCATACCCTTCGACCGCACCTCTGGCCTCCAGTTATCCTTACTCGAGATATCTTGTCAACTCGACCTCTATGTTTGCACCACCTATCTAACCGGATCCAGTAATCTCGCAAGTCTAGCCTACCTCTAGTCCAATGCAACACATATCAGTTGCATCTCATGCACCACAAATTTTGTTATTAGTTTTGGGCAACCAGCATATTTCTAAGCTTAAAACCCCTGAGTCAGTTGAACTCGCCGAATTGATGGACCAATTATCCACATTTAAAGAGACCCTAGCTAAGAGCGAAGTTCCAAATATACTCCCTCCACGATCTTATGCCAAGGATGTTCTTGGGGATGTCGAATCCATTCGTTTGGGTTTTGAATTCCCTCAGTTCGAAAATAGGTTCAACGGGACAGATGATCATGAAAATTACATCACTACTTCTATATTGGTTATTCCTACACTTGAAGAGAAACCGTATTGTCTGAAGGCCATATTTCAATATACCCTATCTGGACAACCCTTGACATGGTTTTGAGAGGTGATGTCAAAATACTTGAATCAAACTCCTGATGAATTGTTTCAACGTTTTGTTGAGCAATATTGTGGGACTAGAGAGAGACCAATTATCCTTGGTGAATTGGTCTCCACCAGACAAAATCATGACGGCTTGTTCACACTTTGCTCAAAAATTTAGAGAAGCTACAACAAAAGTCATTGATTGCATACTTTATAAAACTTCTAAGATCAGTATGCCATAGAGAACGCATCCCCAGAGTATAAATTCTACTTCAGTAAAAATATTCGTCATTTCTCTTTGAATCAATGCTCAAAATGGATCACGTTATGAGAGAGCAAAGGAAAGTGCACGAGACCGGTCAACAGTCACACTAGGGCAAGATCCCAATGAAGCCATACTGAGGCAAGAACGAGATGAAGTCATGATGTAACAAGAGCCTGACTACAATGAAGATTCATCTGAATGTGATCGGGAAGAGATGATAGTTGATGAATGTGAAGCAGATCCCATGTCAAAACCATCACTAAAATTGCTTAGGGATATAGATGAGGCTTAGTCAAAGTAAACCTAGGTAATATCAGATGGTATGGCTGATGAAGATAAATAAGTCCTACTGAGACGTCAATCTGATGAAGATCGACAAGTCGAAATCCCTGCTCAAGCCTGAAAATCATCGAATATGGCCTTGAGGCGCAAGAAGAAACTGCCTTGAAAATGAAGACCGAAATGGTAAAGTGACGTATTCGATTATGGAATTTCAGAAACCAAATGATGAGAATTGCCATAGCTTTGGGTCTATTCCATGGGGAGCTCCTATAGAATTAGAGAAGTCCAACAACAAAAGGAGGAAACAACTCCAACAATCCCAGTAAAATTTGAAAATATGAAGACACAAATGGACAAAATTATCCATCTTATGAAAAAAATACCAGATGAGCATGAGCTCACTCAAAACCCTGTGGCTACAGAATTTTATAAAGAAAATGCAAGGATTGCGTTAGCCCAAGGACCATAATCTAAGAGAGAATGGAAGAACAAATTGTCATACAAGCAGTTTCAATTGAAGTGGAAGGAACAAACTTGTAGAAGACTCAAGACACCCTTCTCCTATATAGTGGGGCAGAGGCAGATGACCCAAATCCCGAGACTATGGATTCTCAAATTCCAACTGAAGAGAGTAACCGTATCTAGAGTTCGGAAACTCAAAAAAATGAGAGCTATTCAAGCAAAATCTCTATTCCGGTTGCAGATACGGGCTTAGAGAAAGTTCAAGACATCCTTGTGATACATGTCACTAAAAAACAAAATGACTTAATTAATCTCATCTTTCAAATAAGTGCAATGGATGTTTTACAAGAGGCTGAAGTCATAAATGAGCTTAATCAAGACCTTGAAGCTAGGGATTATTAATATTGTATTAGTGAGGAATGCCTTAATCTCAAAAATACAATTCAAGAAGAAACAAAATGGGTCAAGCCTAGAGGATTCAGTTGAACTATCCCCTAATGTGAACCCAAAATAAGATCCATCCCCTCAAGAATGGATGTAAAAACTTGAACCTCTAGAGATCCTAAGAGGCCTACTTGGGTCACCTTCACTTGACTTCTTGGCAGACGCACATATTTGGGATGAAGAGCTGAATCTAGAGAATTCAATTACACCAGTCTCTAAGATTGATTTGGCAATCAACACCGAAGAAAAGAGGGATCCAAATTTTATCAATTTTGAAGATCTAACACCTTTGCAAGATTTAAAAGAAATCGAACCCTTAGAAGTCCTAAGGGACCATCTGTGCCACTTTCATATGATTTTTAAATAACTTGTCTAAATGGGACGAAGAACTAGACATTGAAGATCAAATCATGTTATTCCCTCAAAGAAAAGGTAGTCTTGCTAAACCACTTGATAAAGGTACCCTCACTTGATGATGAAAATAAAGCAGGGGCAATCAGTGGGGCCCATGCCATATCTTGTAACTCCCAACATTCCTCGAGGCGATATACTCCTCAAAAGCAACATGAAATTGTAATTGAAAAAGATTACAAAAAAGGAGTGGGGTGATCACTTACTCCTCCCTTTCAAATAAGCCAAGTGGAACATCTATGCTCTGCTTAGGCATTCTACTTCGTAGTATTGACAACCTAAAGAGTTGAAAAAAAAAAATGGAAGAAAATGAGCTTAGCCAACCCAGCAAGAGATTGAAGGACTAGAAAGCTGATAGTGACTTTGAATATGAAGATCAAGGCTCGAATGAAGCAATTAAAAGAAGAAAGACTCTATAAGAATTTGACAACCACTATGAAGGAAGTATCAGATATCAATTAGGGACACAGAAATTTTAAGAATAATCATGACTAGGACCTCCCTACCACCTGGAAGAAGAAAAGATGATCGAGTTCTTATCTATTTTGTAAGGCAAAGTGCCAAAAAGAAAAAAGAAAAAAAAAAAAATGCCACTGACTCTTCTTATTATTCTCCTCTTTCTTCATCTTCTTAAAAAAGACAAACAAAAGAAAAAATAATCCACCCTGATAAAAAAAAAAAAAAGGGAATCTTGAGCGTTGAAAAAAAAACCACCAGGCTGAACACTCGAAAGGGACGTTGGCTGCGATAAAAAAAAGTAAAAAAACATAAAATAAAAATCCGTCGAGTTGAAAAGAGTATTAGATCTATCAATTCGAGCAAGCAAAGGCATCAAAAAAATGATATAGTGGCACAAATCAGAAGAACGACCTGATCCAGACTCAAAATTATGGGTTTCGGATCCCTAGAGGTAAGTATATATTTCTTTGCTCAATTTAGTTTGTTTTTTTCATTTAATTCTCTGTTTTATTTTATTTTTTGAAATTAATTTATTATTAAATTTAATTAAATTTAGAACATTTTTAGGTTAAAATATGGATTTGGAGCAGGTGCTGCCAGTGGACTAAGAGAAAGACTAGATTTGTATATATCTTTTTTCTGAGCCCATAATTCAAGCGACACCACTTTCTCTTCTTTTTTATAAAATAACTCAATTTTTTTGTTAAGATTTAAACAGATCTCATCCAAGAGGTTGGCGTAGTTTAGAGCGTAAACAAGCATGCTGTACTTTGATTGTTTAGAGCATCGGTTCTATACAAACTGCGCCCTTATTAAAAGGACCCTCCACACTGCCATAAAATATGTTGGGATATGATAACAAAATATAAAAAACTTATAAAATGTTTATCTCATATAAAAATCGTTTTTTCAAAAAAATACTAAATTAATCAAATGCATACCAATGGAACATACACTATATATTTCAAATTTCGTTTTTTTTAAACATATGGAAAGGGAATTGTTGCAATATTCCTGTCTTTTTTCATGTTTATCTATTTTTCACTAAAATACCTATAGTTGAGACCTACAAGTTCCAAACTGGTTTCTTTTTTTTTTTTTTTTTCTGGGGACTAGGAGATTGGTTCGGAACTTCATGTTTTGAACCAACTTTTCATGAATTAACCAATTCAGAACATAAAGCTCCCAACTGCTTCGTCGCTTTAAATAGAGCCGTTTTGGAGCTTGAAGCCTCAAAACAATTGACTTGTCTTTTATTGTGAATGAGTGGTTTGCTACTTGGAATTCCGAACTGACCTAATTGTCTACTTTTATAGTGAACACCAATCTAAAACTCCAAGTTTCATACTGGTTTATTTAAGAACAAGCAAGTCTAGATCACAAATTTTAGAACCAATCCCTTGATAAAAAGGCTCCTGGTTCTGGAGTTTCAAACTAGGAGTATTTTGGGAAAAATATATTTAAAAACTAGAATTGTAAAATCTAGAGGATGTAGTTTACATAACGCGTCCACATTAAATACTCAAAGTAAGATGCACCTTCAAACCCTTATGATAGATGGAATTCCAGTGTGAAAAACTCTTATAATGGCTTGAAAATATGTTTTTATATCTAAATATGAAATTTTTAGTTTAAAAAATAATGCAGATCAAGCACATTCATTAAAATTTGAAAATTATGAAAATAAATGATTTAGGTAATACTTACAAGATGCACTAATTATTAAATTTTTTTTATAGGTAAATAGTTTTAAGACGTGAAATCCTCTTTTTCATATCCATGCATCTCAAGGTGGAGATCATCAATTGGTAGGTATACTAAAATAGCATTTTAAAATAAATTTTAAGTGTGTGCATTACTTTAAATTTAAAGCTCATCATCATCATCATCTTCAAGCTTTGGATTATTTGGCGTTGGCTACTTCGTTAATACCTTTTATAAACTTTCTTCAAATATGAAATACATAGCAAAATTTTTGGAAGGGTGTGGTTTGCATAAGGCTGAGGCCCTAAACAATCAAAATAAGTTACACTTTCAAATACTATTGAAAGATGTTGTTTCAGTACTGAAAACATTTATGATAGTCTGAAAAATTATTTTCATCTCTAATTATAAAATCTAAAGTTTTAAAAATAGTGCAGATCAAGCATATCTATGAACACTTTTAAAATTGTGAAAATTTACTCTCTAAAACATATACACTATTTTTAAGACTTAAATTTTTTTTTTTTTTTTTATGTCTATACGTCTTAAGGTCGAGATAGTTAATTTGAAGATTTTTGAGCATTTAAACACCTCTTCTAATTTGCACCTTAACTTGATTGTTTAGGGCGTCACCCTTATATAAACTTTTTCCTTTTACTCTTTTTGAATATCAGCGAAAAATTCGGAGTTCCCAAATTAAATGGAAATAAGGCGCGTTTTCGCGCGTCCAAAAATCGGATGTATCGGGGCTCACCGTCGCTGTTTTCCCTTTTGCGCGCACTCTGCAATCGAGAGAGAGAGAGAGAGAGAGAGAGAGATGTCATCCCCCATGGACGTGGATGTAGAGAGAGAGCAAGATATGAGGTATTTGCAGACGGGAAAGGGGAAGGTGGTTGAGAGAGAACAGCTCCTCCCCAAGGCCACTCCATGGGTGGAGAAGTACCGCCCACAATCCCTCGCAGATGTTGCCGCCCACAAAGACATAATCGATACCGGTCAGTTCTCCCTCCCTCCCTCCCTCTCTCTCTATCCTGTCTCTGTCTTTCCCTAATGGTGATGAAATTTGGGTGAGTTTTCAGTTGATAGGTTAACAAACGAGAACAGGCTTCCCCATCTCCTCCTCTATGGCCCTCCTGGTACTGGCAAGACCTCCACTGTTTTGGCAGTTGCTCGAAAGCTTTATGGAGGGAACCTTCGCAACATGATTCTTGAGCTCAATGCTTCTGATGATAGGGGTATCGATGTTGTTCGCCAACAAATACAGGATTTTGCTAGCACCCAGAGCTTCAGCTTTGGGTATTCTATTGAGACCTCTTTCTTTGTTTTCCACTGTTTTTTTCCCGTCATTTCTTGCTTTTTCCATTGATTATATTGGGATGCATAATTGTTGGATAATCTAGCGTTAGGTTTGAGAACTTTGTGATTTTGGTTGATGAAACTGTATACTTTGCTCTATATGATTGGACTTCTGGCTGGCATACTCTTATCTTTCTTCAACTGGATCGTTTTGAAGATGACATTGATATTGGGAGCATAGTGTATATTTTATATTTTTTTTTAAACTAACTGTTCTCCATTGATAAAGTCTAAATTTTATACAATTATATAATATGGACAAAATTGAGTTCTATGGGATCACTTCGATTTACAAAACTACAAGAGCAGTTTTGAATTGCTGATTGGTCGGCAATCTTTTGGCTTCTCTCCATGTAGGACAGGACGGAACGATAATGTTCATAAAAATCTCAAAAATTTCTTCAAAATTGTTAGCACGCCTCCAGGGATGTATGAATTCCCCCCTTGGCCCATGAAGTTACATTCTTCAAATTCCCCAAACACCAACCCCCCACCCCACGCACCAAAAAAATAAAAAAGAAAAAAAAAAATCTTCTTAGTTAGGTGGAGCCCATTTTGCAATGTGTTTCACTGCTCATTTTAATCCTCACCACTGATTGCCAATGGTTTTTGAATTCCAACGCAGAGAACCCACAAAATTCCTTTCTCAACTTAGCCCAAGAAATCACCATCGACTTTATTGTATCAAACAGGGATGTCACACTAGTACACCACCATCTTGAAAGTATGATCATTTCTCTCCAGTCACAATTCCCATAGCTGAAATGCATATTCTTTGTAGGATTAGTCATGTTTTTGTTAAGTAAAGGGACATCCATTGCCTAATTAAGTCCTCAAAGGAGTAAAGGGTAACCGTTTGAAAACCAAATAATTGCAGAAGATGGTTTGGTGGCAATATTACAATGAAGGAATGGATTTTTCACAGATTATGTGTGACTCTTAGACATGATGCGGCTGTTAGGGATAGGTGTGCCTCTATTCATAAGGTGTCCACCATCAACACCTTGTTCAGCAACACAAGCCAGGCAAAACTTGGTTCTTTGGCAAGTATACATGTTATAGTTCATTTAAAGGAACTTACAGAACTTATTTTCAATTGTGAGCGCTCTCCTTGAATCCAAAGGTAATGAGAATGGGTAGAAAGTACGGTTCTTGTTACTATAGATAATGGCAGAATGCAGTTAACATATTGCAAATATTTTTTAGAAGTATAACAAGAATATTGAGCTGGTTAAAATGCATTATGGTTGGAGCACTGCGAACAAATCTGGATATAATTTTTTGTTGTTGTTGTTGTTGTCCTCATTTAATGAAAGTACGACTATCAAAGTGACCCTGAGTTCTACTCGAGCATCTCAAAGGGCAAGGAAATTAAACCTGGAAATCAGAATTTCTTTTGATATTGGATTTGTTAGCAAAACTGAAATCAATGTTTTATTTATTTTCTATGCCATAAAGTTTTGGTCTTTAGATGTTATGTACTCGCAAAGTACTTTAGACTCTTTACTATTTGGTATTTTGGCTATATGGTGCAGTTTACTTTGTTGCTCAATGCTAATTTATTGCTATGTGCTTGGTTGGTATAATACATAGTCTCTCGTGGTTTCTTCAATTTAACGAATTTGGATCAATTTATTTCACATGTTAATTGTATTAGATAAAAGGGACAGGAAATATCTTTACTACTTTCTATTAGCGACTCAGATAGCATATATATTGGAGACTTTTACTGAATTAAAATGCCTGGTATCACATAAATCACATATCCATGTTATTATTCCATATTATTATATTTTTGTTATTCTTTTTTAAATTTGTTAACCACATCAGAAGTGGCCTTCATCATGGCTCCATCGGGTCACATTAACCCCTAGTGTATGGAGTCTACATATGCTGCATTTGTTGATCTTGAAATATAGGCATTGCGTGTACTGACAAATTTTAAAATTGATGTTAGTTCCTCTGCTCAAACTGTTGGGGCTTGGAAATGAGTGCGAGGGACAAGAATTTTATCCGTCAGAGTGGAAGTATGCAAAGGAGTTAAGAAAAGGATTTGTAGGAGCTCTCATCTAGTAGGATAATGGCATTGGGAAAGAGCGCCATCTGATCTTATCAAAAAGAGAAAAAAAATCAAAAGAGCCAATATATATCTTTAGTCATTAGTTATGGAGGGTGGTGGAAGTAATGATGAAGGTGTACGTAACATAAAAGCTAGGGATTAAAAACCGGTGAGTTGGCTTGGGACTGGCACGGTCCCGGTCATACGCTTAAAAAAACCTAGGAAAAATGCATTTTAACTCCCCAACCAAAAAATCAGTTTTTAAATCCAAGGTTAACATTATAAAAAAAAACTCCATGTTGTATTTTATTGGGATCGAAGTTCCAATTAACCCTCAAAATCAATTGTTGAAGGCATCTTTTTAATCCAAAAATAGATTATTTGGATTAGTTTTAGATTTTGACGAGGTTTTCTCACCAAAATCTCATGATTCTTCAAGCCTAAAATTCTTATCCGCCTTTATTCCAGTTTCTCACTTGATTCTTAGCAAAAAAACTTGAAATTTGTTTCAAATTATTCATGTTTAAGTCTTCCATCAAAACCCTATATGAAATTGTAGTATCAAAATCAAAATGAGAGAAACCAAAATTTCAAATTTTGTGGTTTCTTTGAACCTGCAATAGGAAATCTTTCTCTCCCATTTTGTTCACCAAATTCACTGAAATCTGTCCCAAAATGCTCCTATCACATTGATCTACAAAAGGTCTAACAATTTTTTTGAATCAAAACCGAAAAACTTGGATTTCAATATTTGGTACTTTTTCAACCACATTTTTCTACCTTTTTTTTTGGGAAATTATCAGAAATATATCTTAATTTTTTTCTAATTAGAAAAAAACTCTCAACTTTCATAAACCTCGTCGACACCCTTTTTCCTCAATTTTGTCATTTTTTTTTTACCAAAATAGCCTTCACGGTAGTCATATTACCGTGAAGGCTCTGTCATAAAGTACCGTAATGCAGTAGTCCTTATGTTAATACGACTACTGTGAAGACTATTTTGGTAAAAAAAATATCAAAGCTTACAAAAAAGGGTGTGGATGATGTTTATGAAAGTTGAGGTTTTTTTCCAATTAAAAGAGAATTAAGGTATATTTCTTATAATTTCCCTTTTTCTTTCCATTTGTTTTCTGGATTCATAGTTTTTTATTTCAATGTTACTTTCTACTTATATGTTAAAATCCTTTGTTATCTAAGTTTTGGACTTAAGTGTTGTAATTATATTTGTATGGGAAGTTTTATCTATATCATAAATTTTAATAAAATATAAGGCTGAGAGATGTGTGAGGGTGGGTTGAACCTCCTGTCTTTCTCTTTTCTCACATGTCTTTCTCTTTTCTCACATGTTTCTCATATTTTTCTCTTCTCCCTTCTCTCTCATTTTCTTTCTTTTTCCCCTTTTCTTTTTATATTATTGGACATGGTATCAAAGTTGATCCTTTATGTTTCTTGAATCTTTTCTTTCTTGAATTATTTCTTTCTTGAATTCCTTATATCGGTTCAAGTGGTTATATTTGTGGCTGCCAATAAGGGATGGCCTTGTGGCAATTGCTATAAAAAATGCTTTCCTCCATGGTGATTTACAAGTCGAAGTGTACATGGAACAACCACCTGAGTTTGTTCCTCAAAGGGAGTCATATAAAGTGTGTAAGTTGAAGAGAGGCATTTATGGACTGGAACAATCTCCACAGGCAGTGTTTGAAAAGTTTAGTAAAATTGTTATAGCATATGGATTTTGGCGCAGTCATGCAGATCATTCAGTGTTTATTTGGAAACAAGACTCCAGAATAATTGTTTTACTTGTCTATGTTGATGATATTGTTCTTACTGGCAATGATCAAGAAGGAATTAGCCATTTGAAACATATAAAACAATATCTATTCAGATTAAAGATTTGGGCTAGCTGAGGTATTTTCTAGGAATTGAAGTAGCCAGATCAGAGTATGGCATTAGTTTGTATCAATGAACGAAAAGTCGGCCGCCTAGGTGTGGTCAAGATGGACTATATTAGGTGGAAAAAGCTAGGCGCCCGCCTAGGCGGTGTAAAAGATGGGCAGCTTGGGGCCGCCTTAAAAATATCGTAATTAATTCGTAATTTGCATGTAACAATAATTATTAATTTATTAGCAAACTAAAAGATAGTATTTCGTAATTATTAATTTGTCGAAAATGCTTTTTGCATGTAACATTAATTATTATGTTATTGATAAACCAAAAGATAATATTAATTCATAATTATTAATTTATCAAAAATACTTTTTGCATGTAACATTAATTATTAATTTATTGGGAAATAAAAAAATAATATTAATTCGTAATTTCTAATTTATCGAAAATGCCTTTTGCATGTGATAGTAATTAATTTATTGGGAAGGACATGGTTTCTATGCGGCCAACCTGCATATTGTAGAAATGCAGGCTGGGCACTAAATATATATTTTTAAATATAATTTAATCCTAATTTTTAGAGAATGTATAATCTTTAACATGGAGATCATGAATATGAAAAAAAAACAATTTTGAAAACTAGAAATGATAATTGTATTAAGAAAACTTTTGGACTGTTAGCTGCACTTGTTTTTAGATGAACAACGTATTTGCACCCATCTTTAAGATGGATGCTTTGTACCTCTGGACCACATGTTTTAGAAATGCGGTCCTTGACCGCATGAAATAATTTTCCTATTGGGAAACCAAAATAGTAGTATTAATTTGTAATTACTAATTTATCAAAAATGCTCTTTTGCATGTGATAATAATTAATTTATTGGGAAATCAAAAAAATAATTTTAATTCGTAATTACTAATTTATCAAAAATGCCTTATGCATGTGGTAGTAATTAATTTATTGGGAACCCACAAATAATAACTACGAAAATGCTTTTTGCATGTAACATTAATTATTAATTTATTGGAAAACGAAAAAAATAGTATTAATTCGTAATTATTAACTTGTTGAAAATACCTTTTGCATGTGATAATAATTAATTTATTGGGAACCCAAAAATAATAACTATGAAAATGCATTTTGCATGTAACATTAATTATTAATTTATTGATAAACCAAAAAAATTAGTATTGATGTGTAATTATTATTATATAGCATATACAATAAATGGGGGAAGGTGTTGGGGATCAAACTTTTTTTAAAAAAAACAATAGCCGCCTTTGGGTTTGGGTCGCCTGCCTTAGCGCCTAGGCGGCCCAAAGCCCCCACCGCCTCCTCCTTCTTGGGTTTGTATCAAAGAAAATATGTGACTAATTTGTTCAAAGAAACCGGAATGTTGGGTGCTAGACCAGTGGATACTCTTATGGATTCAAATATGAAATTATTGACCGATCAAGAGTTGTTTGAGGATCCAGGAAGGTATAGGAGACTAGTTGGCAGACTGATTTATTTGACCATCACCAGGCTTGATATTGCTTTTGCAGTAAATCTTGTGAGTTGATTTATGCATGTTCCGAGGATTCCTCACTGGGATGTTGTTCATAGAATTTTAAGGTATATGAAGGGAGTCTCAGGTCGAGGTCTGAT
The DNA here is from genome assembly GCF_054954075.1 of Amborella trichopoda. Taxonomy (NCBI): domain Eukaryota; kingdom Viridiplantae; phylum Streptophyta; class Magnoliopsida; order Amborellales; family Amborellaceae; genus Amborella; species Amborella trichopoda. The sequence continues at coordinate 23,972,387 of NC_142346.1, forward strand.
TTACAAGCCAAATAATCATTTGGCTATTGAAGGTTACTTAGATGCTGATTGGGTAGGATCAGTGTTCGCAAAATCGAACCAGAACGGTTAACCGGACATGGGGTTAAAAATTATTGAAATTTTTTTTTTAACCGAACATGGGGTTAAATATTAGATGCTGATTAGATAGGATTAGTGTTCAAAAAATCGAACTGGAACGGTTAACCGGACATGGCGTTAAAAATTCAACCGTTCTAACAAGGCAAGTCCTGGGCAGGCAAAAAATTATTGCAAAAAAGCATATAAAGAATGATTAAAATATGAAATGCATATAAAGAATGATTAAAACAAAACACATTCAAATGAGTTGAAAATTATTGAAAAAAATGGATTTTAAATAGTCGATTTGTGTTTAGGGGTATTTTCAAATTTTTCGAAAAAGATCGGAAAATATAAAAGTGAGTTTGAATGACCAAAAACAATTTTTAATATTTACCATAATGTAAAGCATATTGAAAAATGTATCACAAACCAAATTCCTTATTTTTGGGATTTTATATACACTTTTTTAAATAATTTTTTTTTTTAAATACCAACTGATCACCAAAATCGCCTGAAACCGGAACCGGCAAGGGGCCGGTTCCGATCTAACCAAGCGGTTACCGGTTAGATCGCCCGGTTTTTCTTACAATTGGTAGGATCACCATTTGACGGGTGGTCTAACACATGTTATTGGCTTATTGTACCTTAATTGGTGGAAACTTGGTAACATGGAGAAAAAACAAAATATTATGGCTAGTTGCTGAGGTTGAATATAAAGCAATAGCGCGCACTACATGTGAATTGATGTCGCTAAAACACTGATGCAGGAGATGGGCTTTACTGTTGCTGAGCCTATGAAGATGTATTGCGAGAAGAAACCTGCCACCTGTATAGCCAATAATCCAGTGTTTCATGAAAGGACCAAGCATATTGATGTAAATTGTAATTTTATTCGAGAGATAGTTTCTAGTACCAAGTGTCTACTCCATATGTGAAATCTAGGGATCATTTGACAAACATTTTCACCTAAGGCGTTGGTCGTAATATGTTCCAAACAATTTGTTCCAAGCTGGGCATGGGCGACATTTATTCTCCAGCTTGAGGGGGAGTTTTAAAATCCTTTGTTATCTATATTTTGGACCTAAGTGTCTTAATTATAATTGTATGGGCAGTTCTATCCATATCAATGTACAAAAATTCGGCGGCCCGACCGTCGGACTGCCCAGGTGGCTTGTTTCTCAAACTGCCTAGGAGTGGCCTAGGTGGGGGAGGGGGGTCCAGGTGGACTTGTTCAAGGCGGACACCTAGGTGCCTAAGGCAGGCGCTTAGGCAACCTCAAGGCAGGTGCTTAGGCGGATTTGAAGTAGCCAGATCAGAGTTGGCATTAGGTTGTATCCACGAAAATATGTGACTAATTTGTTGAAAGAAACTGGAATGTTGGGTGCTAGACCAGTGGAACTCCTATGGATTCAAATATGAAATTGTTGGCCAATCAAGAGTTGTTTGAGGATCCAGGAAGGTAAAGAATTGGCAGGCTGATTTATTTGACCATCACTAGGCTTGATATTGCTTTTGCAGTAAATGTTGTGAGTTGATTTATGCATGTTATGAGGATTCCTCACTGGGATGTTGTTCGTAGAATTTTAAGTTATTTGAAGGGAGCTCCAGATCGAGGTCTGATTTACATGCCAAATAATCATTTGGCCATTGAAGGTTACTTAGATGCTGATTGGGTAGGATCACCATCTGACAGGCGGTCTAACACATGTTGTTGTACATTCACTGGTGGAAATCGAAATTATAAAAGGGAGAGAATGCCCCCTATATCATACCATCACCATATAAAACTGCACATTGCCTGGCATTAATATTAATTTTTTATACAAATCGAAACCATAAAGGGAGAGAATGCCCTACTCCCAACCCCCCCCCCAGAAAGAAAGGCGTTCTGGGCCTTTGTCCGCCTCTGCCCTCTTGAACATTAGTCCATATCATAAATTTTAATAAAATATAAGGCTAAGAGGTGCGTGAGGATGAGTTGAACCTCACATCTTTCTTTCCTCTCATGTTTCTCATATTTGTCTCTTCTTCTTCTCCTTTCTTACTACACAATGAAATCAATTTTTTATTTCAAATATTTGATTTAATGTTTTTCTCTGATTTTTTGCCCTGTTCTTAATTTTTTTCCTTGTTTTTCTGTTTTTTAATTAAAATAAAATATATACCTAATACATTTTTTTTTTTTTTTTTTTTTTTTTTTTTGTGTTTTTTATTTTTGGCTTGTTTAATCTTTCAAAACTTTTATGCAAAACAATATTTTAATTTATTTTTTGGGTTAATCAGCAATTGGATATGTTTATTATTTTTAATCATAAATACTATGCATTTGCTGCTTATCAACAAAAAAAAAAATTATGCATTTGCTAGAAACATACAACATTGAAATTTAATGCATTTTATATTGCGAAATGATTGTGTTCTACTCAGAGTGGAGCAAACTCTGCTATTCATACTCATTTGATAATTTCATCAAAAGCTGCAACATATTTTGTTAATTTTATTAAGAAATCAATTCATTTTGATTTTTAAATTTTTTTAAATGTTTTTTCAAATTTTTTATTAGCTTGATGTCCCTGAACCAAGTTGATTGGGAACTTATAGGTGACTGGTTCGTTACTGTTTTTGAAACACTGATCAAAACAAACAAGAAGTGTCATTTAGCACAAGGTTTTATTTGGGGCCGTATAATGCTGGTCAAAGTAGCAATCGTTACTAGCTGTCAGATGATAATTGGGCATCCAATTCATATTGATTTTTTTTGTTTGATGAACAAATTATTGCAGAGAAACATGTTCATGTTCCCTTTTCTTGTAACATACTATTTAGATTGTTGTCATCTTTGAAATTGAAGTGAATATTTTTTGTAATTGCTATAATCTTTTGGTAGTAGCGTTTGTTTATTATTTGAGCCATTATTACTTGAGTTACACGCTTGATTGACCTATTAAATAAAACTTCATTTTTCTCTCCGACTTATCATGTAAGGCCTCCTTGTCTTTAGGGTGAGTCATAATTGTTGGGATCTCCCAAACATAGTTCTTGGAAATGATTTTAAATCCAAATCGTTTTAGGAATTAGAATCGTGGTCAGCTAGAAGAGTACTTTTTCCAGAATCAACCTTGGTACAAGAGGTATATTGGGAAATGAGATTTCTGTTTTATAAGAATCGAGATTCGACCAAAATAGATTTGAGATCCCTACATAGATGGAATTGAGATTTTTGGCTCTATGGAGTTGAGTTTCTAACCTATTTGGAATCAACCAATATGGATCTTAGATTCCTTTATTTATGGAATTGAGATTTCGACATCTTTAGAATTGCTATTCCTAGCAGTGTTCGCAAAACTGGGCGATCTAACCGCTAACCACCTGGTTAGATCGGAACCAGCCACTGGCCGGTTCCGGTTTTGGTGATCAACCCATATTTAATTTTTTTTTTCAAAAAAGTGTATATAAATTTTCAAAACTGTATATAAATTTTCAAAGAAATTTACATTATAATAAAGATTAATTAATTAATACTCACTTTCATATTTTCTTATCTTTTTCAAAATTTTTTAAAAATACCCTAGGCACAAATCGATTTGTTAAAATTCATTTCTTTCATTAACTTTCAACTTCATTTGAATGTGTTTTCTTTTAATCATTCTTTATATGCTTTTCATATTTTATCTTTTATCTTTTTTATTTTTTAACATTTTTTTGATCTCCTGGGACTTGCCCTGTTAGAGCGGTTGAATCGGCCGGTTTACCGGTTAGGCCGGTTAAACCACTTCTGGGCCCATGTCCTGTTAACCATTCCGGTTCAATTTTGCAAACACTGATTACTAGGTATTTCGAATCGAGATGTGACCCAGTTTGGATTTGAGTTTCAACCCAATTGGCAATCAAGATCTGTGACCGCCTTATAATTAAGCATCAAGCAGACACATGGATAGATAGTGACGGATTTAGTACTTCGTAAGAGATGTCATATTGGTTCAATACAATGCATACTTAAAGAATCAAGTAGAGAACGTGGACCATCACTTTGGTTTCTATTGGTCATTTGATACCCAAAAACGATGACTATACCTTTGAGATTGGGTGTCTAGCTCGAGTAGTTTGATGCCTTGAAAACTTCTAAACATCACTTCTCAGAAACAAGTAAAAAGAAAGAAAAAAAGAAAGAGAAAGTGGAACATTTTTGGTAAACATTGAGAGGTATGTGCCTTTGATACAAGGGGTGAAGGCGAGGAGTGTTTAATTTTTAACATTGTAAGTGTAAATTATCTTATTTTTATACTCCAAGCCTTGCAAAAGAAGTTATGCTTGCCATTGTTACCTGCAAAAGATATTGAATGGAAGTTGTTAAGAACTTAACTCTAGGCATTTGTATTTGAATGTTGATTTACAGGACCATAACTTTCGCAAGGTGTTCATTGGATTCTTGTTCAGATCAGACATGAACTATGGAACATAAATTGTCTCCAGTTTTGATTTCCAAATAATCAAAATCTATGAATATTTCAGTCAAAAGTCACATATTTATGTACTTAGAATATTAGTATTTGATTTCGTGGTATTACAATAAAAATAAAAAAAACTGATCAAGGTTATATGAGAGCGGAAACAAGATTAGATGTTTGTTTCGTTCATTGTTTCTTTCATCTACAAAATGTTGTACTTGTTGTTCAAGAATCTGGCTTCGAAAACAATCGAATAAAGTATCGTTATATGTGGAAACTAGTTTCAACAAGTGTAGAATTGATATTCACGCATTGGGGAATTGAGAATTAGTAAAATTGGAAACGAGATTCTTGAACTAAGAATCAAGATTCCAGACATAAGGGAAACTGGTTTTGTGAAGATTCCCTGTAGGAATCATAGAATCGGGGTTCTGAATTGGAATCACGACCTTTCGTGAGAGATTTGAATAACTATGCTCCCAACCTAGGAGACTATCCCGCTTTGGAATCTCGCTTTTGTGCTCTAGGAAAGGGATCATCAAATGATCTTGATCCCTACCTTAGAGACTAAGGTAACGACAAAACTGCTATTTTCTTTATTTATAGCCTGTGACCAATGCAAGTTTACTTTTAATATTATCGCATGATTTGCTGGTTATAAATAAGGAAGCCCATACTTTTAAGAGTATATAAACTGTATATACTCTTTTAAGGCTAGTTGCAAGATTCCGAAGAGGTTGTGATCGAGATCCCGAACATTTGGGGATTTTGATCTATAACATATGCATTGCATGGATGGTGGCTGCAATCATAGGGATTTTCTAGCCTTCGACAATCCCCGGCTTCTGGTCCCAATAGTGCTTCCGATCCTGCCCCAAATTCCATCAACTATGGGGTAAATAAACCTACTTCAAATTGATTTTTCTCTTCTGACAAGCTATTTGTGCATGCCATCATGCCAAATCCTTTGGGAGCAGCTTGTTTATGGATAGTAGATTCATGTATTGGATCTAATGAATGAGAAATCACATTTGTTATGGAGCAAAAGAATTTCATGAAATTCATTACTTGGTTAGAAGAGATTGATCAATGGTGATATGCTTAAAACTGAATGGATTACCTTGTGACCTGCATGGAAACTCCAGTCACAGCACAAAAGGGTCCAGAATCTGAGTAGTTTTTGAAAGACTAGTCGAGTCCGCTCAAAAATAATAAATATTGGGAAGCCGCTTGGCACCCTGTCGAGCCTGTGTGACTTGTGGGTCTAGGTGCACTCGCTTGAGTTTTCAAACACTAATACTCTTGGATTTGGGGCCTTAGTTCTGACTCTAGAGTAAGCCAAACTAGTTTGTGACTTAGCCATTATCAATATGCTGGTCCCAGCATGGATGAGATTCCTACACTCGTTTGGAGTTTGCCATGTGTATTGATTGGCTCAACTGAAAATTTTTCGTTTTGATTCTTAAGGGTTTAGGCTTTTTTGTATGGCAACTTACCTTAATGTCAGTGTTTTATTGATCAGAAGGGGTGGAGCTTCAGCTGTTTTGCTATATGAGGGAGGAAATATCATATTCATAGTTATAGTGCATTGGGAGCAAGCAATGTTGTCGAATGCAGCCGCATACTGCATTAGATGGCCACTTCATGTGTTATGTGTCCTGAGGCGCATCTCATAAGTCCTCATGCACGGGATTTGGTGATCCTCGTATGCAACCCACTGCTCGTGGGCAGAAAATGCCATGAGTAAGAGCACTTTTGTACCTTTACCCCTGAAATGGAAGGGAAATGGTATGGGTTTGGGTCCTTTTTTCTTTTGTTGTGGGGGGTGACAGGGGGTGGGGGGTGAGGGGAGGAAGGATATATACCCTCCCAAAAGACATTCACAACTATTTTTATATGGTTCTAACTTCTAAGGGGAATGATTAAAAGCAAGAGCTTGAAATAAAAACACTTATAGTGAGTCTGAAGTTTTCAAAAAAGAGTTGGGGATTCTTTATCTATCAGTTGTGAGTTTTGTGGTTGTTGTTTTGAGGGTTTTCGGCTGGGCATCACCAAGTAATCGAGTGTTTTCAAGGGCTGAGTAGATTAGAACTTAGAAATCATAATCTAGGATCAACTTTTTTTTGGTAAGTTTCATTTCCTACTACTTTTTTGGGAGATTATTGAATTACCCATGAGAGACGAACAATTTAACACTTTATTAATATCTTTTTATTTCAAAATACTCATAAAAAAGCACAGTCTTCAGTTGGAATAATTGCACATGACGAAAATATTAAATACTTCATCTCTGATGGGTATTTTAATGAATTCCCTATTCTTTTCTGAACTATCGTCTTCTTCTAGTAACAAAGATCCAAAATAAAAATTCTCTAAACTGAACAATCTTAAGGATTGAATTAGTATTTTTTGTACTCTTTGTCAGAGAACTTACACGGGGGTGTTTTTAGTGTAACCGGGAATGCTAGAGCATGCCTTCAAGCAACTAATGAGATTAGAAGAGAGGTTAGGGCATTTTTCGATATCTAGGGCGAGGGGGGCAGAAAAGAAAGCAATGAAACAAAGTGATATTGTTAGATGAAAGTTAAATATTTGATGATGAAGATGCATCTGAAGTTGGAACTAGCCATAGTATTATAAGATAGATTCAAGGGTTGAATCGGCATGCATATAGGGTTTAAACTTAAGTTTGAAGGCTATGGAGGTTTGATAGAAGGGCAGCGCTTGTGGTGAGGTAGATTAGATGGGGTTCAACGTTTGAATTCGGTGTCCGGTAGGGCTTGAATCGGTGACGATTTTGGTTATGGATAATCTTAGATGGAAATGTGCCACACAAGAAGGGGAGAACCTCGAATTCACAAGTTAGGATTCTGGGGAATCTCTCCACCAAAACAAGAGAGGCTATAAACTTGAAAGCTGAAGATTTTCATGAGTGCAATTGGTTTTGTATTCATCCTCATATGAGCATGCACAATGATAATAGGGATGCTATCCATATTTGTCATGTCTTGCATGAGAGAAAACATATCGTGTCTCATTTTGTGAGAGAGGAGAGAAGGTTTTCACCAATGAGACATGGATACCCAATGTGAAGTTTGATGGCCAGCTTGATGAAATGTCTAAAAGGCCCCCTGTACAAGTTGGACAAAATGGGCAGTGTCAAACATTTGTGATCTAGAATGAGGTGGAGTCTATATATAAAGTATAGCATAGGGTATGTTAGTCACTCGTTATTATTTCTTCTGCTAAGTTTTATACTTGTTATATTGTGGTACACTTTTTCAGTAACTAATATAAGCTTAAGGGAGTTATGTGCTATCTCTTGAAAATGAGATTTTAACCGTGCTTCTTTTATGAATTCAAAAGAAAACCGTGCTGCTTATGACTGAATAAGGTTTGGTATGCAAAATGATGCCTCTCTTCTCATTCAGAAATGATTCCAATCCTTCCAACCTGAAATGTTATTGCTGGACACCCTTACTTCCCCCCCCCCTCCCCAAAAATTGCACATGTCCTATCACCCTCTCTCCCCTCCACTCCTGGCCACTCCTTCCATACCACCCATAAGTCTCACTTCTAGAGGGAAGTCTTGATGCAGCCAAAGCATAATCACACCTTAAATTTGACCTTTCTTTTAAATTTTTTTTTATTATGTATTTTTTATTATTATTCAAGGGGGCAGTCATTATTTAAAAGGAAAAAGTTTATATAGAGCCGAGGCTCTAAACAATCAAATTAGAGCCTACCTCAAAAATATCACTAGAAGAGGTTGTTTTGATGCCCAAATATCTTCAAATCGATCATCTCGACATCAAGATGCATGGACATGAGAAAAAAATGGATTTCAAGTTTTGGAAATAGTGTATTTTGTAACGCAATTTTGGACCGTCAATTTTCAAGATTTTCAAGTTTTCTTAGATCGTTTGAAGCTTTGAACTTTATAAATAAAGATGAAAATATATTTTATGGTTATCACAATGATTTCCAGTATTGAAACTACATTTCTCGACACTATTTGAAGGTAGGCTCTAATTTGATTGTTTAGAGCCTAGGTTCTATACAAACTACACCCTATTTAAAAATGGTAGTCTTATCATCTATTTAAGTCAGGTCTCTATTAAAGTGGGAGAGCACATGGGAGGCCTGATTTGGTGGGATTATGGAGATCCCAAAAGGTCGGTATCAAGATTCCCAAAGGTTGGGATTGAGATCCCTAATATATGGGGATCGTGACCCCTAACATATGCATTGTACGGGTGATGCTCCTAACTATAGGGATTTTCTAGGCTTTCACGTTCCCATGCTCCTGCTCTTGATTGCAACATTGATGGTCTTTCCCAAGGAGAACTAAGTGTTGGCTAAGCAATAATGTTGTACACCATTTTGACATAGGTGGCTCAAATGTTTTGACGACTTCTCCAAGTGGCTGTCAAGGGAGAATCTCACCATGGAGCCATTAAGTGCTATAATGCATCCTCAACTTATGAGGGCTTTATTTCAGAAGATTATATGAAGGAAGCAGGTCTTGTAGTGTCATATTTTGAGCATAAATGTTCCCATTCCTTGACTATCCTATGATTTTTTTGTGTTATTCAGGACTAAAAGGTAACTCAAAAGTTGTTGATGCCAATTCTGGTTAGGATTGTACATAATTGAGGCCCTGTTCAGCAGTCATTTTTCAGCTCTTCTAGTTTTCTTGCCATTTTTTTTGTCTTTTTTATGAATTTGTGTTGAACCTATTTGTTGGAGATGGAGTTTTTTGGGTAAATGTTGGAGTTCGACTTAGATACGGCTTTCTTTACTTTGTTTCATCATGTTCTTTTAGGGACTCGCATGCATGGGATATGAATTTCTCTTATTGTTTATCATAATATGAGATTCTAGACGTTCTTTGGGATGATTTTTTATGCCATGTTTTTCTACTTTGGAAGGTGAACATGATGTTGCCCAAGGTTTACTTTTCTTCATTCTGTGCTAAATTTTAATTAATATGGCACTTTTATGGCTGGTACTCCTGCTATTTGAGGAATATGAAAATAAAGAAAGTAGTTTATCTATTATATACAGTATGGGTGCATCAAGCCTTTTATCATACATGTTTTTCCTGTTCTACAGTGCAAAGTCTTCTGTGAAACTGGTCCTGTTGGATGAAGCTGATGCCATGACAAAAGATGCTCAATTTGCCTTGCGGAGAGGTAAATAACTAGATGTACTGACCTGTCGTAGACTAGTGGACAGTTTTGTAAGGCAGTGGTTGTTGGTCTTTAACATATTCATCTTGTTTCCAGTGATTGAGAAATATACAAAGAGCACAAGGTTTGCCCTTATTTGTAACCATGTCAACAAAATAATTCCGGCCTTGCAGTCAAGATGCACCCGATTTCGATTTGCTCCTCTTGATGCTGCTCATGTCAGAGAACGGCTTCAATATGTCATAAAGGCTGAGGGGTAGGTTTTCAAGTGGCTTTGTGTTTTGATGTTGAAGCTGTTAATGCTGGAAGGTGTTGATAGTATGAAGAATTAATAAGATTTCTTGATTCGCATCCGGAGGATTGGAGCTCTCTAAATTACTGTATTGTTTGCGTTGTCACAAGCACACACTTCGTGGCACCATATTCAACTCATAGGTTTACATGCATTGTATGTGGGAGATCAATTTAAATGTTATGAGAGAGCATACTTTTTTTTAGATTTTGAATAAAGATGACATGTTCCTTTAGAGAGACTTTGAGAATGACACTACTACAGTGGATTATTTAAAAGTATAAATATGTAATTCAGAATACGTAATTATACACTTTTGTATAATGATGAACTAATACAATTATAAGTACATAATTTGTAATTATAGTTTACTGTAATATTACAATTTCTTAATATTATGTCCTTTGAATTCATTTATCACTACATATGTTATTAATAATAATAGTAGTAGTAATAATAATAATAATGTTATATATAATACTATAATTCATACTATAGTTATATAATGAGAATATTAATAACAATATAATTATTTCATTAATAACATTTAATAATTTAATTGATATGTAAGTGTGCATGCACACGCCTGTGTATGTCTTGTTGTATAATTAAAATATACAAATAATATTTATTTTAATTATCTTATGTTTTATCTTTTCACATAAAAAAAAAGGTGAAAAATTTGGTATGTGAAATAGTTTTATTATAATTATGATATTATCATATGTTATTATCTTAATGTGTTAATATCTTAATATATAGATATTAAAGTAGTCTTTTATTCTGATATTTTATCAATGTTATAATTTTATATTAATATCAATATTATGATATTATATTATTACCTAATTATAATAAAGATATTATTCTAATTATTATAATATTTATATATAATAAGACTATTAGTATTATGTTAAATATTTATTATCAAAATAGTAATTAATTAATATCTACTTTAAATAAATATTTGTTATAAATAATATTATTAAGAGTTAAATATATTTTATTGGTCATATATTATTCATAGTTTGATATTTTCATTTAATAATTGCGTGTTTAACAAAAAAAGGCCTAATATGTATTGGAATATATTTATTTTTACTTTCATATATTTTTAATAATATGCATTCCATAATCCATGCATGATATACTCCTTTCCTAAAATCTCTCAAAGTACGTGGATTTTCTTGAGCTTATTCTAAAATATCTCTATCAAAAAAAGAGGATTTGCTTTTCTTTGAAAAATAGAAAGATACCCTACATCATGTTCTAAAATTTTCTATTTGGAAGTCGCATGCTCTACATCCTCTCTAGAGATAGTGTCCACCTTTATTTTTGACATGTGTCCACCCCTTAGTTGTGGCTTAATAATGTAATATAAATATAATACATCATGAGTTTGTCTTAATCAATATCACGAATGTAATTTTAAGTTGCTTGTTCATTTTGGTTTCATATTTCCCTTTCTCTTAGGAGTTGTGTTTCTAGAAGATCATTCCTACTCTTCTCCTTTTAGCAGAGAAGCTTGCATTAAAACTGTGGACTTCAGTATGCGACCTGTATGGCCATAGGGCTGATGCTTGCGTTAGATCAAAAGATCATATTTCTCCTTCTCTTCTTGGAATATTTAGTACTTGTCTGTTTATACTTCAGTGTGTTTGTTTATCTAGGCTTGATGTTGATGAAAGCGGATTATCTGCAGTTGTGAGGCTAAGCAATGGAGACATGAGAAAGGCTTTGAACATATTGCAGGTAACGGCAATTTTGTCAGTATATTCTGATCATTATGAAAAACATAATTTTGTATCTCAGATTTACTAATAGTTTTTGTTATTTATACTAAGTTAGCTAATTAGCTTTATTCAGTGGTGACATGACTGGGCTGTAGTTGGGAACAGATGGTTCTGTTTTATATGCGTTTCTTAGGTGGAACTTGCTCGTGCAATTTTTCATTCCAAACTGAATGTTTGTTGGGTCTTTGCATCATGCAATTAAATGCCATTGGAAAAATGTTTTGATAAATGCCAAGCAGAGCATTTCATTATATTGGCTAAAATTCACTTTTTTGCCACGCAACTTAAAATTACTTTTAAGCTCCTTCAAGATTATGAGACAATAATATATCAGTGTTTAATGTTGATCTGTGTAATTTATTTTTCTATGTATGGGATGCTATAGGAGATTGGTAAGAGTATTTTAGTCTTTTGTGTCCCATCTTATCATTCGATTAGTTAATGAGAATCAATCTTATTTTACCTCTCTGCTAGTACTTTTATAATCAGTCTTATTTTACCTCGCTGCTAGTATCCTAAAAGGGTGTCATAGCTAGGCATGAAACCCTGCATCTCCAAAACCCAAACCCATAGATTATCAGTAAATCTGTAGTGGAAATCAGTTAAGTATGCAACACTAGGATTGATACTCTAGGGAATCGATCTACAACAGCAAAATAACATATGGTCTTAGACCCTGGCTTTGGCTCGAAACACTAAATTTCGGAAGCAATTCTTATAATTTTATGAATTGGAAACTACCGAAACTTGGGACATGGAATCAATCTTGGTCTTAGACCTTGGCTTTGACTTGAAACACTAAATCCTCATAATTTTATGAATTGGAAACTACCCAAACTTGGGACATGCACAACCTAAATGTTTATTGTATTTGCTATCATTATTTTGTCTATATTTTCATGATATCCTGAGTTTTGAACCTCTCTTGCTTTGAGTCTGGAATATAATACCTGCTAGACAAGTCTAACAGGTTCAGCTCTTTTTTCATCTGAATTTTCCTGAAGTTAGAGCTAGCTTGATAAGTTGGTGGTTGATTAATTTTCCTTTTTGCGTTGACATGCAAAAGCTAATATCAGTTTTTATGTTACATGATTAATACTGTTGTTTAAGCTTAGACACAATAGCACTTCCTTAGGAGCTTAGAGTGGAGTTCCCACTGTGGAAGAATGGTCCCATGGTTTGGGGGCGATTCACTTTATGTGCTTCAGAATTTGTTATCTCACTCTCTGATAGCAGATCCCTCAGCAGATCCCTCAGCTTATCTGGAAGGTACTTCCCATTCTTTCAGGTATCTACCTTGCATCTTTTGAGAAATGCATTGCTAGTGTATAGCTAACACTCTTCATCAAGGGTGTAAATTTTTAAAATAGCTTTTACTGCAAAGTAAGGAGATTAGCCAACCATTTATTTAATTTTATATTAATAGTTCCAACAAATCCAGTATGCAGTAAAAATCGGTAATCAACTGCATAGAAATCCAAATTAATGACATTCTTTGAGTAGATCACATGAGTCTTTAAGCTAAGTTTTTATTTTTTAATACAATGCACTTTATCCCTCCTTGGGCAAGTATGGCCCTTAATTGCCTCGTTTCTCATTTGGTTTTTGTCGTATCCTTCTCTTTCTTGTGGTTTTTATTCTCCATGTTTCATCTCTCCTATTTTTTTTGATGATATTGTGCATTTCTTTTTTTTGTTTTGTCTCTTTAGCTATTCATGCTTTTGTCTTTTTTTATTCTCTCTTCTTCACACTCCTTTCTTTCTTTCCTTATGTTGTCCTTGTGGAACATGCATTCTCTCTCTCAAAGGAATGAGAGGGTGATGTAGCCCCTTTTCCACTATAAGGTAGGGCAAGGAGCCACGGAGCCACTCTAAGATGAGATGTGGAAGCATGCTTTGCTTTTGGGCATGCTGCTGCTTGTGAAGAGAGCGGTAGAGCCCCTGTGTGCCGTGCCCACACTTTCCACTGCTGGAGTTCTTCAACTCTTCCCCAACCCTCAAAGGAAACAATGCAGTGAACAGTGGCTTTGTGAATCTTCTAGCGTACATCTTAAAAGAAAATGGCAAAAAAGAGTGTTAAGTAGGAAGATGGGACCCCTCGCCAATGGGAAATGTGTGGTTGCATCGGTATGATGAGATAATGTTATCTAATACATTAGTGAAAACATAGTTACATTTGTACATTATGCCGACACAAATCAATAATGTCCTACTAATACCTTATGTATATATATATATATATATATATATATATATTTATTTATTTATTTTTTTTCAATTTTTTATTTATTTTTTCATTTTTGAAGATACGCAGTAATAAATTAGAACTTATTTTCTGAAAAATGGTTAGGGCTGCCTGATGTTGAATGATCGGTAAAAACATCCATATTTTGATTGATTAGTACAACTAATGCACTTTTTAGTAAAGGGTGGTTTCCATAAAATTGCAACCTTAAACAATCAAAGTAAGGCTCATCTCCAAACTGTCATAAGATGCAATTTTGGCGTCAAAAAGTTTTAGGATATCTCGAGAATTTATTGTCAACTGTGATTATAAAACTTTTAACTCCAAAAATGGTTCAAATCAAGCAGATCTATAAACGCCCAAGAATCTTGAAAATGGACGGTTCAGATAATGTCTTGCAAGATTGATGCAGATCAAGAATGGGTTGATTCAAAAATTTATTTGTATTTTTATTATTTTTATTTTCAGGGATGTGAGTAGATTTTTGGGTTAATTTTAGGAATTCTACTTAATTTGGGAATTTTACTTATTTTAGGAATTAGGGTGACTTTTTTTTTTTGTTTTGTTTTGTTTTTTTTAACGAGATTTTGTAAGGACCCTTATCCAAAAGGTAAGGTAAGGAGCCTTATTTAGAGGATGGGTTTGTTTGTTCTTTCTAATCTAGTAGGGAGATCTTTTAGGAAGTTATAAGTAATAAGAGTAGGAGGTTATCTTTAAATTAGGGGAAAGAGCATTTTTTTTTTTGAAAGGAGTCCTTTAGGTAAGAATAGATAGTAATAATTAAAAGTACTTATCTTCAAAAAGAAAATTCTCCTTTAAAAGGACGATGTCTATTGTAAGTTGGCTTAGTTTTTGGTTGAAAAAAAAAGAAAATTTCAACATGTAAAGGGGAGAGAGAGAGAGAGAGAGAGAGAGAGAGAGAGAGAGAGAGAGAGAGAGAGAGAGAGAGTTTCCCTCTTGATTTTGTTGCTGGTTTTTTTTTCCTACATCAAATTGGTATCAGAGCTTGCGATCTGCTTGGAAGGTACTGTAGCAATATGCAGAAGTTAGTCTAGCACTGTACGAACAATATTGTAGTATTCATTTTTACCCTAGATAACAACAAAGAGGGGAAGTTACAGTGGGGTCTTGGTTTTGCTGATTTTAGTCAATGTTTTGGTAAAACAACTTAGATTTCGTTGATTTGAGCAATGTTTTGTTGATTATTGGGCTAGGGTATATGATTTGGCGATCCCATGGCAGCGATAAGGGCATAGAAGGCGATTTTCATGGACCAACCTCGTGATTCCAGAGATGAGGAATTGAGGAACTTGAAAGACAAGTTCAATAGCGGACGCAACACTTTGTGAGCCTCAAGAATGGGCAAGACGGTGTTCTTTTAGCCCAAGAGGATCTTGAATACAACCCTTTTCACCATCGTGCTCTGCATGTGGAGTCGAGTGATGAGGATAGCGAATGGAGACCTTGACATGGGGTTCATCACTCTAGGGATGTTGATTTGAAAGTGGATATACCTGATTTTGACGATAAGCCTCAACACGAGTTTATAGATTGGTTGAATACAGTAGAAAGGGTTTTTTATTATAAGGAGGTACCTGAAAATAAAAGGGTAAAAATTATTGCTCTAAAATAGGAAAAGGGTGCCTCAGCATGGTGGGAACAACTTGGGGGTAGAAGAGATAGATAGATAGATAGATAGAGAGAGAGAGAGAGAGAGAGAGAGAGAGAGAGAGAGAGAGAGAGAGAGAGAGAGAGAGAGAGAGAGAGAGTTTCCCTCTTGATTTGCCAATTGTTTTTTTTTGTTGCATCAAATTGGTATCAAAGCCTATTTGTAGGGGGAATTTATTTTGTTCTCAGATCCAAATTCAACCTGGAGATGAGTGGAAGACTGCATTCAATACTCGAGAGGGTTCTTATGAGTTGTTGGTGATGCCATTTGGCCTCTCCATTGCGCTTAATACTTTTATAAGGGTGATAAATCAAGTATTCAAGCCTTTTATTGGGAAATTTGTGGTTGTATACTTTGATGATATCTAGTGTACAACATTGGTGAGTAGGAGCACTTACGGTTGAAAGTGCGACTTCTTGACAGGGAGCCTCATTTTTCTTGGTTATGTTGTTTCAGTTGAGGAAATTAAGGTTGACCAAAGGAGGGTAACACTTCTCAGGGATTGGCCTACTCCTACTATAATGCATGATGTTCGCAATTTTCATGGGTTGGCTACTTTCTACAGGAGGTTTATTAGAGGCTGTAGTTCGATCATAGCACCCGTTGCAGATTGTCAGAAGAAGGGGGGTTTGTAGTGACCGATGACGTCGAGAAAATTTTCAGTTGGTGAAGCAAAAGATGACTGAGGCACCCGTGTTAGCTCTTCCAGACTTTGATAAAGTCTTTGAGTTGGATTGTGACGCTTCACATGTTGGAATTGGTGCAGTGTTGAGCCAAGAAGGTCACCCATTTGCCTTCTTTAGTGAAAAGTTGAATGATACCCGCCGACGGTATTCTACTTATGAATTGGAGTTTTATGTTATTATTCAAGCCTTAAAGCATTGGCGGCATTATCTAATTTCGAGGGAATTTATTTGTTTCTCAGATCATGAATCATTGAAGTATATTAATGGGCAACATAAACTAAATAAGCGAAATGTCTGATGGGTAGCCTATTTGCAGGAGTTCACTTTTGTTGGTTCGACATAAGGCATGTAGTCAGAATAGAGTAGCACATGTTTTGAGTAGAAGGTCAACTCTATTAACTACCATGATGACTGCTATACTGGGTTTGCATTTATGAAGGATCTTAATGCAGATGATAATGACTTTAAGGAGATATGGGACCAGTGTTACAGTGGAGTTAGTGAGGATTTTCTTATTCAAAATGGATCTCTCTTTAAAGAAAACCATCTTTGTATTCCTTTAGGTTCCCTTAAAGAGACCCTAATAGTAGAGCTTCATGGGGGAGGTCTTGGTGGACATTTTGGTAAAGACAAAACTATAATATTGGTGGAGTTTAAGTTCTATTGGTCAAAATTGAAGAACGATGTTGTGTGGTTTGTTGAGAGGTGCCGTACGTGACAATTGGCTAAGGGGCAACGACAAAGTACCAACTTTATTCTCCACTTCCTATTCCTAATGCACATTGGGAGGATGTTAGCATGGCTTTTGTGCTGGGACTTCCGCAAACTCAAAAAGGTATGGATCTTATATTTGTAGTGGTGGATAGATTCTCAAAGATGACTCATTTATATCTTGCAAGAAGTCCTTGGATGCCACACATGTTTCTAACTTGTACTTCAAAGAGGTGGTGAGGGTGCATAGTGTTCCAAAGAAAATAACTTTAGATTGGGATATAGAGTTTCTTAGCCATATTTGGTGAACTTTGTGGGAGAAATTAGGCACTCGGTTACGGTTTAGTAGGGCTTATCATCTATAGACAGATGGCCAGACTGAAATGGTAAACCATAGTTATGGTAATCTTTTGAGAAGTTATATGAGGAAAAATAAGAAACTGTGGAACCTAGCATTGCCTCAAGCGAACTCCACATATAATAGTGTTTGCAACAGATCTACTGATAAGAGTCTGTTCAAGGTGGTATATGGGAAAAACTCTACTCATTCGTGTGGTTCTTATTCGAGCCAATGGGGAGGGTCATGCTACTTTTAGGGACTTGGTTGGATGTATGAAAGGAGTGCATAACAAATGCATGCTAGTCTAGATGTTAATGCAACCAACTACAAGGAATTAGCAAACAAACGTCTTCGGTTTAAGGAGTATAATGTGGGAGACAGGGTAATGGTCTATCGTAGGAAGAAATGGCATCTAGTGGGAAAATACAGCAAGTTGATTGATCGCAAGGCAGGACCGTTCAAGATTTTGAAGAAGATGGGCAACAATGCTTACAAGGTCACTTTTCCTTCACATATGGAGACTTCAGACATCTTTAACATTGCTGATCTGTCAGAGTATCGTGGTTTGGAGGTGTATGAAGGTGAAGATGCGAACTAGAGGGTGAGTTCTTCTCAACCCGGGGAGAATGATGATGATGATCAGAGTACAACAAGTAGCCACGTGTACCTTCTTTAGGAGTAACAAATTCCTCGTAAATTTTGCTTATATTTGGAGGATGAGAACCCTATGAGAGCTTTTAAGAACAACAAGAAGAGCAAGAAATAGTTTGAATTTTTTTTTTTTTATAGTTTTTAAGGCTATTTCATATTTATTTATTTATTTGTTTTATTGCTAGACCAGTTAGGGACTTTTTTGATATTTTTATTAAATTTAGGGAGTTTAATTTCAAGCTATACTTAAGTAGGACCTTATGGTCAAAAGTTAATTGTATATACAAATATTCTCCAAAACAATACATTTTCAATATAAATAGGGGTGTGGATGATGTGGAGAGGCATTTTTGTAATCCTCTTGTCAGAAAAAAAAATTGTCGTAGGAAAAAAGAAGCCTAGGTCTTGAGCCTTAGGTGGTAGGAAGTCTCAGGGTTTCTCCAAATGGCATGTATCAGGGTCTTTTCTTATCGATTTCTATTGTTTATTCGGGTTCTCTACATAAAATTGGTATCAGAGCATGGTTCGAGGACGGCTCGAGATTGCGATGGTTAGTCGTGAAGGTCTTAGTCGTAGGGATGTTGATCTGATCTGATTCTACTAGGAAAACAACAATGTGACGATGAAAGTTACATGTCTGTGGCGCAAAAGAGAGCAACAACAACGTGCGCTAAACGAGGACTCTATAAGGGATAGATCCAAATCGTGAGGGTTTTTATGGAGAATGGTTCAAATCAAAGACGAGCTCCGAGTTGGAGCGGAAAGATGAAGTTGCCTTTGACCACCCATTTTATGCACGCGTTCCCCGTTGAGAGCCTCATGTTCGGTAGAATTAATCATGAGATTTGGTTGGTTTGCATGATTTGAAGGAGAAAGAGGTTGATTTGACATAGGTCGTATCGAAAATCAGCATGCTGTAGATTGGAATCGACTACCAATCTTTGATATATACTTAGATGATGGAAAAAATCTTGTAAGAGATCCAATCTATGATGATTATCAAGATTTGGTGGTTAAACCTGTATTTGATGAAGAAAAAAAGGGACTCAAAAGGAGAATCAATAGGTGAAGTTGGTTCCTTCATCAAAAGTTCTGATCTCCTAGATGCTCTCTTGGTATGTTTTAGGGCTGAGCGTGAACAATTTCTATCGACATATAGTGACCCATTGAAGAAGGTTGCGGGACTGATGCATATTTCATCTTAACGCATTTCAAAACTTGAGGATGAGTTTTCTCGAACCAGAGGAGAATGATGTAGATCAAGAATGGGTTGATTCAAAAATTTTATTTTTATTTTTATTATTTTTATTTGCATAGATGTGGGTAAATTTTTGTGTTAGTTTTTAGGAATTTTACTTATTTTAGGAATTAGGGGGTCACTTTGCTTTCTTTTTTTAATGAGATTTTATAAGCAGCCTTATTCAAAAGATAAGGAAGTGAGATAGAAACTTATCTTTTAAGAGGAGGGGTTATTTTTTATTTTTATTTTAATCTATTAGGGAGATCTTTTAGGAAGTTATAAATAAGAAAAAATATATAAAGAGACAATTTACTTTTAGTACAAGGAGGTCACAACCATTATCTTTTAGATAGTAAATTCCCCTTTAAAAGGAGGATGTTTATTGTAAGTTCTTGGTTGAATAAAAAACAAAAAGTTTAAATGTGTAGAGGTGGAGAGAGAGAGAGAGAGAGAGAGAGAGAGAGAGAGAGAGAGAGAGAGAGAGAGAGAGAGAGAGAGAGAGAGAGTTTTTCCCTCTTGATTTTCCAGTTGAAGTTTGTTTTTCGCTACAACAAAGATCTACTATTTTTAGGACTTGAACTCTCTTTTCTTTCCCATATCTATACATCTCAATGTTGAGATGATCAATTAGATGAATTTTTGAGTTGCACCTTAATTGTACAATTTAGGGTGTCAGCCTTATACAATTTTTGGTCAAAAGTTAATTGTATGGACAAATATTGTCCAAAACAATAATTTTTTAGTATAAGTAAGGGCTTGGATGGGCTGGAGAGTCATCCATATATTCATCTTTAAGAAAAGAAAGACTTTGTCTTGTAAAGAAGCCTAAGACTTGAGCCCTAGGTGGGAGAAAGCCTTAGGATTGCTCCAAAATTGCTTGTGTCAAGGTGTTTATTGCTGATTTTTTTACGTTTCTTCAAGTTCTCTTATGTCAAGTAGTATCAGAGCGCGCGATCTACACAGAAGTTAATGTAGCAAGGAAGGAAGTTACTATAGCATGTACAAAGTTACTGTAGCAACAGTTTTTTGGTGCCCCAGATCAACAACAAAGAGGGGAAGTTATAATGGGGTCTAGGGTTTACTTATTTTTGCCAAAGTTTTGTCAAAACAACGTAGATCTTGTTGATTTCAACAATTTTTATTGATTATTTGCCTAGGGTTTGTGATTTTAGTGAACCCATGGCCACAAGGAGTTGTAGAGGGGGGTTTTCGTAGATCCACTCCGTGATCCCATAGATGACAAAATTGAGGAACTTGAAAGGCAAGTACGACAGTTGGCACAATAATTCGCATGCCTCAATAATGGGCAAGACAACGATCTTTCAGCCCAAGAGGATCTTAAGTACAAGCCTTTTCACTTTTGCGCTCCACGCAAGGAGTCGAGTGATGATAGTGACAGAAGACCTAGATGTTGGGAACATAACTGTAGGGTTTTCGATTTAGAGGATGCGATTATTTATTTTGACACAAATTGCATAAAAATTAGCAAGTTGTAAATTGGGATTCCCTTCCAATCTTCAACGCATATTTATATGACGAATAAAATCTTGTAGAAGATCTAATCTATTATGATGATCAAGATTTCGTGGTTCAATTGGTAGGTGATGAGGAAAATAAATGCCGGACTCAAAGGAGAATTGAAAGGTGAAGTTGTTGGTTTAATCGTTGATCTCAAAGATGCACTCGTGGTGTGTTCTAAAGCTGAGCCGGGGCAAATTCAGCACGGTTACATGGCTGAAGTGATGCAATTTCAACAAGTTTATGTGATTAAAAATATTCTATCAACATGCAATGACCCTTTCTTCTGGTGCTTAATCATCGTGTTTGATCTGTGCAGTAACCCACAATTCCCAATATCATGTTTACAATATTCGAGTGAAAGAATGTTGCCGGATTAATGCCAAGTTCATCTTAGCACACTTCAAAACTCGAGGATGAGTTTTCTCCAACCAGAGGAGAATGATGGAGGGAAAATTTGTTCTTATTCTTTCTTTTTATTTAACTTTAATGGATGTTTATTATAGTTTGCTTTTAGGGTTCATTCCTAGGGTTTTTAGTTTTTTAAGAATTCTAGGGTTCTATAAATTTTTGTTTATTTCATGGGAACTATTCATAAGTACTATTCATGAGTACTATTCACAGGGGTAAATTTATCATTATGAAATTTAAGTTTAAGTTAGGATATATAGGTTATTTTAATCATTGTATGGACATGAATATCCTTGAACATTGAATTATAATATATAAGGTATGTGGGGCCTTGAGAGGGTCAATTCCACATATTTTTAGAAATTGAAAAAGAGAAAAGCTTAGGCTTTTGGAGCCCTAGCTTGGGGTATGGAGAAAAAACCCTAGGTTTATTCGACTTGTGCTTGTGTTTAGCTTGCTCCTTGCTGTTTTTATTGTTTCCCTCCAATTTTCCTGCATCAAAAAGTAGTTTTATTTATTATATGGGCATGGCTAGTAATTTAGTTATTCACCAATTAGCTAGAAGTCCTTTAAAGATGGACATCATGTGGGCGAATCCTAAACTGTAGGATGACTAGGAGTTTAATGGTTGGTGTGTGAGTTTGAATGAGGACCTAAAGTTGAGGAGTTAGAATAAGAAGCATGGGATTTAGAGATCCTAGGGAAGTGGAATGAGGGAGGGAAAGTACGAAAGTTATAAATGGATAAAAATGTTTTGTGTATTCCTAAAATATTGGGGTTGATAGGAGAGATAGATTGAGGAATATTTTGGATTTTTTTTTCCTTGGTTGCTTGTATTAGAAATGGGGCGTTGCCCATGAGAAGGATATGTTATTTTGGACTTAAATTTATTTTGTATAAGAAAAAAGTTCTTCTATTGGGTTGATTTACAACCATGATTCTTCTCATGTATCGCTGATTTTACTTGTTTGAGGATCGGAAAGAGGGTGGATATCATTTCCCACCTTTTCTTCCTGCATCAATAAAGTTATATTGAGTTTAGTAAAAACTCCTTTTTAAAGAGATTAGGTGATATGGTAAACAAATAAAAAGTTTATCAAAAATAACTTTACTATGATGCAACAAATAAATATTATCTTAAGTATTTTGTTGTAAAAGTGGACTATCAATGGTAATGTACATCCAGACCCACCAAAATATGTATTTCAAACGTACCAAGCTGTGACAATGTTATCTCTTCTTTCAAATTTGTTATGAGTGCATGTGTCATGGGAGAACATTGCACACTTGGTCCTTGGGGTAAAAGACCTACTTAGGAGTCTTTTCTTGATCCAAAATATTGGGATCTACTTTACAATCGATAGATGAGTATTTCATTTTATTTTTTTTAAAGAAAAGAAGAAAAGAAAAGAATTTTGAGTTTTCTAACACCTTGACTGAGCATGAAAAAATTATTGTATACCTCAAATAGTATATAAAATGTGAACTTTGAACTTTGGGATATGGTGGAGGTTTTTCTGAAGTTCCCTGTTGTTATTTCATTTTATTGGTAATGTATTCCAGTCATTGCTCGAGGTGGGATTTGATGAAATAAAATATGTTTTGCTTGGTGTGGGATTTGATGAAATAAAAGATGTTTTGTTCAGGGTGGGATATGATGAAATAAAAGATGTTTCTGACGTCCTTACAATCACTTATTAATGTTATGGTCAAAATTGCAAAACATACAACTCAATTTTGGAAGGTACTTGTATTTGCCCAGGTAAAGACAATCTCTGGCTTGGATCCAAATCTCATTGAGTCCATGGGTCCTAAATGGTTTAAAGCCTCTTTAGGCATAATTATCGTCTTGATTTGGACAATGGGATTTTGTCAATGGCTTAATGAATATTGGCATTTCAATTCCAGCTGCAATCTCTCTCTCTCTCTGCTAAGTAAATCTTAATCTTTGACAGCTGTGGGATCTCGTACTCTCTGCAATATCTTCTATTATTGATTCACTCAAGGAAGGTAAATGAACTCTTTACTAGCGTGCTTGAAAGCTTCTTCTGCCAAAACCTTCCCTGATTGTTTTCACAAAACTAGCCAATGTTATGTGAGAACCATCCTGCCGTTGGAAGAACCTGATGAAGCATTTCAGAGTAGCATAATTATTAACATAGCAATCAAAAGAGTCATATTCTTGAAGGGAAGAGAATGAATAAAATAAACTGTTGTTAGAATCTCCGTGCTGTAAACCTGCCTTTCTTTTTTTTTAATTGTCGAAGGGATGAGGAAGCGACCTTTTACATAGTTGCTGCATTATGGTGGTTCAGAGGCTGAGCTGAGATTTGTGAGAGGTGCTTCTTCATATCCTGAATTGGATAATTTAATCTCACACTCTGTTTAAGATGCTTATTTTTTTGCATTGCAAGGGATTCATGCACAGGAAATCACCCTAGACCATAGTTACTTAGGGTGGAATAAAAAAAGCTTTGGGGTTGGGAGCGGAAGCGTGGAGTGAGGAAACCGCGAAGTTCGGTGGTTGAGGGAACGAAATCCGTACATGGTCAAATGTAGGGAATGCAAGGTTTAAAAAGAAGCTGGGCGGCCTCTAGGTGCTTTTTCTTTTTGGTTTTGTTTGGGGGGGGAGGGGGGGGAGAGGGTTCGTCTAGGGTGCCTAGTGCCTTGGCAAATGCCTAGAATCTTAGGCGGCCAGAATGTACGATTAATACATGTATGTGCTGTCCTGATACACATATTTGTATATATGTGTTAAATATGTATATTTATGCATTTATATGTTTTCTAACTAATGTTTTTATACAAATATATGCGCATGAAAGTTGAATTACATTCAAATCATTAAGTACATAGTGTATTAGTGATTTAGTATCGATATACCATACTCTATAGTCCTTACTTAATACAGACATACTCATAGACTCGAAGTCTCAAATGTGACCTATTGACCAATACAAAATGATGTACAAAAGACGAAAATAAATAGATCTTTAATTCAATATTGAATGTTTTATCTTCAATGTTTTGGTTGTCTAACAAGGTCAAAATCATCCTAAAATTGATTGCAATAAGATATGGTAAGGTTTAATATGATTCTATGAACTTTCTCAAAATTTTCTTGTTTTAAAAAATCACAAAATCGATTAATTTTGGGTGTTCTAGGGCATAGGAAGAGTTTTTTTACTTTGGGGGGCTAGAATACCCCCTTTTCATGAGTAAAAATGACCAATATGGTCCCATAAAAAGATTTTTTTTCAGCCATTTTTACATTGGGCGTTGGGCTGCTGCCTAGGCATTCGTGTAGCCCGTCTGGACGGGTGCCTAGGAACTTCTGCCCAAGAAGGATGCCCAGGCCCAGTTGACGCAGCATATGGTCTCTTGGGAGACTAGGTGTTGGGTAGCCCTTTTTTGAAACAATGAGGGATTGAGGTCCTTGACTTTTAGGGATCGAGTTCCTAAGCTGTAAGTAGCAGATCCCTTACGCGATGGGATCACGTTCTGCCGTGTTAATATTGAGGTTCCCGATGTTCGATTATCAGATTACCATTTAACAATAATTTTAACTTTTTCTCAATTCACAAACGCAAATGTCAATGTAAAAAAAATTATGCCATTGAAATCTCTTAGACTTTTTGGTATCAACGACATAAGATTTCACAAATGAGTAATAATACCTAAAAGACCAATATGATGATGTAATACCTAGCTATCTCATCAATTGGCGAATAGATACATTCATTGGGGACTTTTGTGGACTCCTATTCTTTTCAACTTCCTTGGGGAACATTGCAGTCTATCTCCGTCTCAACATTGTCAAGAATAAACTCTCTGAGCTTCCGTATTTAGGTACAGTGAAACTGGTGCAGAAAAGCAAGAATAGAGAGGAAGAATTTCTCAGAGGCAATCTTGCACTTTCAATGAAGGAACCCTTTGTCAACTACCAAATTTAACACACTTCTTCCTTCTCTCTCCTTGCCCTTCTTGTTGCCTTCCTTTGAAACTAGATACAAGTCATAAGTTGTATAATGTTGTGAACAATAAAATATGTAAGAAATCATGGCATTTGGAATGTTTGTAGGTCATAAAAAAAAATAGAGATGCATTCTCCATTGTATATGAACCAATAAATGTACTGTTGTAACTCGCACCCAAAGCATAGGTTACTCGATTCCATGTTGGTGGAATTGCAATTCCGCTTATTCATAGAATGATGATTTTGGTATAGGGATCTAGGTCCTATTAACTTAGGATCGAGATGTCTGATTTCCCGGATTGAGATCCTTAATATCATGGAATCATAGGGATTCAAGATCCTGTGTTTCAGAGTGCCGGAATGAGATCTAAGAGAGGAAGTGACCCCTCCTTGGAAGATCCCTGTAACTATGCGCTGGAACTTGTTAAAGATAGTGGAGATGAGGAATCTGATGCAAAAGGCTTCTGCATGGTCATGGGTATGCAACTCAGTTTGTCTTTCTGAATATTATCATGACTGTTGTAATTTGGTTACATTTTTAGGAATGCTTGGCACCTTTCGAAATGCTGTGCTTGTTTACTTATTTTAAGGCTTTTTTATTCTTTCCTTTCCTTTTTAGTGTTTTGAGTGTTGGAGTGGAATATCTGAGTTGTGTTCTTATGTGTCTCCTTTGTATTTATTTTTGGAATTGTTTACTTTGCTTTGGTTTTTTTGTTTAGCCGGTTTGTACTCCTTTTCGTCTCTGCCTAAGCTTTGTCACATATTGAATATTTTATTCATCCTTTGCTTTATTATGGTCTGCATGTTCATTTTTTTCTATTCCATATTGATTGCCCTTCTTCTTGTGATTAGTTCCAATTTTGTTACTTCTCTATACATGAGTCTGCTTCTGTTGGGCTTTCTAACATAGCCAAGGTATGGGTGTCTGAACACATAACACACTTGTTTGGGTCTGATTATAGTTTTCTCTCCCTCTCTTTATATTTTGTAGTCGACTCATATGGCTTCCCAGCATGTGTCTGAGAAAGCTGTTTACCTTTGCACTGGCAACCCAATGCCAAAAGATGTCGAGCAAATTTCCAATTGGCTTCTAAATGAGGACTTTGCAACTTCTTACAAATGTATCCTCTTCAAAGTGCTGATTCATTGCATTTTAAGTTTTATACATTATTTGGTTTTTAAGAGCAATATGGATATGCAAAGTTAACTTCAGCTAGATATATCTGACATGAAGACTACAAAAGGGTTGGCGTTGGTTGACATAGTGAGAGAGGTTACAATGTAAGTATATACTCTAGTAATGTCTTTATGGAATCTTATGTTTGTTTATTTAACTTCCATTTCATATTCTTGTTAGCAGGTTTATTTTTATGATCAAAATGCCATCAACTGTTCGAGTTCAACTTATCAATGATTTGGCAGATATTGAGTATGTATTCCTTTTTCTTGTTGATTTTCCAATCATGGTCCCACATTATGCAATATCAACTGGTGATACTGATTGTTTTATCGTCATATGAATTCTCCTGTATCTACTTCGCAATTTATGAATATGACATTCCAAATGCTAATGGAGACTAGATTATTTGATTATTTTGCTGCTGTAGAATTCTTGTGCTTTCTCTGTATAAATGACAAATATGGCACTGTTGAAAATAGTAACCCCATGGCTTAGACAAATTTTATTGAAGCACCCAAAAAATCTCATGAAAATTCTTTACTTACTATCTGACTCGAGCGTAATGTTCGATTGGCTGAGGCATTCAAGGCCTTACCCTCTCACCAGTTCTTGCAATCTACCATTATCAATTATTGAAGGAGCAGCCGAGCAGGTGTTCCTTGTTTGGAGGATGTTATGGGGGATCATGGTCACATTCATGGACTGAGGCGCCGAGGGAAGATGGATGCTTGCTTAACAAGCCACATGCTATGAGTGTTATGAAACCTTAGGGAGCTCATAAGGTACAAAAGTCTTCCTTTGGACACTGTGGGATGGGGTGAAAGAGGACAAGGCCTCAAATCTTCAAATAGGTTCATTTGGGCTCTTTATGACACGTCATATAGATGTGTTCTTTGAGTACAACTCGTTGCTTATTGTATGGGTATGGGCAAGGCCACTAATATTTAGTCCCAAGGGGAAACTTCTTGCTAAAACAAAGCTTCTACAAATTGAAAGGGTTTATGGGTGTGATGGGTTATTTGGCTAATAGGGATAAAGGATGGTTTTGGAATGTGTGGGAAACAGTGCAAACATGTCTCCTAGATCCCTTTCCTATGCTAGCACTAATCTGCAAGCTTCAGCTTGTCTTTTATTCTTAATATGAGGATAATCTAGTTTTGTTTTGATAAAAAGGGAATTTGTAAAGCGAAATATTGAAGGGAAGGTTTATGCATTCAGTAATTGAATTGTCTAAAACTTTTGCTTGGTGTGCGCAGTCTATCCTAGCTTTGATAGTCGAGGCCGATTCATTCGGATGGGCATTCATTCGATATAGTTACATAGAACCTGGCCATTTGGGAAAATGAATTAACATCTAAAAATTATTGGAAACTTAGGGGCACAAGTTTCATTAAGTTCTTTGTAAAAGGAGATTGTAGGAAGGATAGTGCGGAAAATAATAGTGTGATTTGACTTGGTCAAATTATGAGTTTCGGACACTTCACCTTTTCTCCTTGCTCCAAAAACATAATGTTCTCCTTGCTCCAAACCCCTTCCAAGATAACAAATCATTCCTAGCATGTGATTCTTCTTTCTTGTCCTACTTCATCTTCCTCATCATATTCAGCTTCATCCGGGTCACCTCCTACATTTCCATCCACGTTAAAAATCGAATCATATTTATGACAAAAGCAGGAAGAGTATAAGTGCTTTGTCACTCTTCGAGAAAGTCAATTGGGAAACCAATGTATCCCATGTCTTTGTAATTTGAATACAGAGTTCTGTACTCTAAGGTTTTAGTCAATGATTTGTGAATGCATATTAGAAGAAATGGCTGAATTGTGGATCTAATGGTTGGTTCAGTTTGAGGTTAAAAGAATGCTTGTTAGAAGCAATGGCTGAATTGTGGATCTGATGGTTGGTTCGGTTTGAGGTCAAAAGAATGTGTGGAAATGTTCTTTCTTTTTCCTAAAACAGATATGTTTGGAAATATACTGATTGGGAAAGTACAAACCCCCCCCCCTTCCCCAGACAGGCTCCTCCCTCTCTCTCTCTCTCTCTCACTTTGCACAGAAGAGTTTTTGATTGATTATGCTTAAAAGGATTCATTGGTTTCATATGGGGGGCTTTGCAGATACAGGCTGAGCTTTGGATGCAATGATAAGTTGCAGCTTGGATCACTCATAGGCTCTTTCACTCATGTTCGTTGTGCTATGGAGGCAGCTGCCAAGTGAAGGCCATTATGGTACATTTTTCTATTATTTTCTTTCTAGTTCTTTGTCCTCGCAATACATTGATATCATTTTATACACTATCCTTCTGAAGCCCAACTTGTAACACATATTTTTGATGTTTGTGTAATCAGCATAGGCATATTGATTTTTCTGGTTTTGGGGACCTCGGTGTATTTTAAAGCGTAAGGTTAATCTTATTTTCTAGTTATTGGAAAAAGCTTGTGGCATTGCTTTAGAGGATGAGATATTTTCAAGTGGTTCTCCATGCTGAGTTTACTGGACATTCTACTGGGGTTTCTTTCTGCATGCAGAATGGAGGATCCCTTGATGTTTCCGAGATTCCAACTTATCCATGGAAAACAGGCTTGCCTGACCCCATGCCTCAAAATGAGATGCAATCTGATGTATATTGCTGCAGCTCTAAGGCTTTTCGTTTTGTTTTGTTGTTTACTTTTGGGGTGAATATGCAAGTTGAAGTGGTTTCAATTAGCAGTTTTATTTACAATGCCCCACTGTCGAGCATCACATAAATGTTTCATGGTCTCTTAGGAAAGCGGAATATTGTAAGCTTATTTTCAAAATCATGGTATTCTTCTCACTGTTGGTCTATTTCACTATTGTAATTTATGGAATCCGTGCCAAAGTATTCTTAATTAAATTAAGGTATTAGTTATAAATTAAGGGATTGTATACTATAAGACTATTTACTTTTTCTAAAAGAGGTCAGAATCAGTTAGCCATTGGAGGTAAAAATCCGACAGCTTAAAGTCTCACATAGTACAAGAAATTATATTTTTTTGACTGTGCTAGTAAATGATTGTTACTAGTAAGTGACACCTCTAGCTACCTCATTTCACGTCTAAAAGTTAATGATTGTGACATATACCAAATGCAAATGGTTTTATCTTATACATTTTAATAAATTAAAGGGTGTGGTTTCTATAAGATGTGGGTGAGAAATGGCTTGACTCGACTTGGGTCGGGGTCCAGGTCTAGGTTTTATTTTTTCGACTTGATGGCTCGGGTCAGAGTCCAAAAATGGCAGCCCAACACCGGGTCGTGTCGTGGTCCAGGTTGACCCAACTCATACTCGGCCAAAATATATATTATATTATATAATGCATATTATATTATGATTATATAATGGTATTGTCTACAAACTTACTATTTATCCTTGTTACTTGGAGGTCACAACTATTCTTATTCATTAAATGTCAAATTGGATTGGTTTGGGGTGATAAAGTCCAATAATTGCTTACAACCACCCATTTTGAAAGTCAAAGGGCAAATGATTGTGACCTTGTATAAAAAGTAAATAGTCTTTTTGTAGACAATCTCTTACATAATATATTACATAAACAATTATGATTTTAAACAATTATGATTTTAGTATTGCTACACGTCTGTGCATACTTGCATGTGCGGACGAGTACACATCAAAATGAGTTCTCTCTCTCAACTCCTTTTATAGCCTCACCAACATGGTCCATTCTACTATATAAGAGATGTGGTACTAAACCCTTTACTCTAAAACCTTATTTTCTTAGTATATATATATATATATATATATATATATATATATATATATATATATATATATATATATATATCCCCCTACCTTTATCATTATCTTTGTCTTGAAATGGTAGTATAGAGTAGCATGGTGTATAAATTAAAAAATATATCTTTTGTTTTATACATGTAGACATGAAGGTGCATCTCTAATGTGAGGGTACACCCATGTGGACCATACTCCCTTCATGACTTACGTTATTTTGTGAAGGGAAGTCGAGAGATGTTGCACATCTTCATGAGGGGGTTACCCTCCTATGAATGGCATGCATCGTGCATTTTAAAAGTGCCCATTTATGATGAGGTTATTCCAACATGAATGAGATGATAATTTTTCTTACTATAAAAGGGGATTGGGTGGGGCACAACAATACACACGAGAAAGTGTGAGAGCTCCTCTTGAGAGAGAGAAAATGAGAAAGTACAATCCCTCTCCATTTGAGTTTTAAGGAGAGACCAGCTTTAAGAGATAGAGTTGTGTGTGAGAGTTGAGCTCAGATTGCTCATTATATTGCATTTGTGAGAGTATTTGTGAGTTTTTATCTCGCTCGGGATTTACGGTGTGGAATCGATTTCGACAACTCTAGTAGTTATTGAACTTGCTAACACGAGTTGATCATCTCGCTCCAAATTTGTTCGTTGAAACTCTTTTGTGAGAACTCATGTATGATACTCGGTTCCTGGTTGTTTATTTTGCTTTCGTTTCGGTCGTTGAGCCATTTATTCCAATATTGGTATCAGAGCCGTAGTGAATCGGGTTTCCAATTGTGCCCGCGTTATCGTTTTCGTCGTACTTGTGAAGGCTTGGCCATAATGTTACAAAGCGCACCTGTTGTATTAAGACCATGGGCAGGTGCACTATGTAACCTTATGTAGCAGCTACATAGTCATGCAGGCCTTACACATTGAGGAGTTGCTAACCTTATGTATGGGCTACACAAGTTGATGCTTCCTTGATCATGAGCGTCATGGCTACTTGATTTTTATAGGCATCACATGCTAAGCCATGCATGACAAACCCTACTCAGTTTTTTGACGTATTAAGGCTGCATATAATTTTTTTTTGTGGGAGTGCATTTGGGAAGGTGCGTCGCTTGCAAATTGTGAGGTATTTGAGTTGTTAGATTCAAAAGAGAAACTTAGTATTGATTTCAAGCAAGAGCTCAATGTAGCCACGTGAAACTTTTATATCAAGGCAGAATGGGTCAAGTTTTTCAAGTAGCTAGACAATGAACAAGTGTAAAAATGACCATCTAAGTTTAATAATGGATCAAACAAACCATCAAGCATCCATATTAATCAGTACAATTTTTTTGTCTTGAACTTAAAATGACTTCTAAAAATGTGATTGCAAATCTCACTAAAAGTGAAAAATTGACTGGGAGCAATATTCCTATGTGACATAGAAAAATGCAATACTTTCTAAATGAGCAAGGTACTCTTGAACACCTAACTACCAATAAGCAAAAACCTAAATAAGGTATCACAAAGGAACTTCTCCGTGAATATGACGCATGGGATAATGTTGATTGTAGCACTCGCTTTGCTTTGCTAAGTGCTATGGTTGATGACCTCATTCGTGCATTCGAGAGATTCACCATGACGAAGGTCATATGGGATGCGCTTCAGCAGAAGTATGCTGACACTTATGCTGCTCGGGTATGGGCCTTATCTATGGCTTTTGAGATATAAAATGCCTCCAAATGTATCGATGGTAGGGCATTTATGAAAAGTTTATCAAATGATATGTGACCTTGAAGCAGCTGGAAACAAACTCAGTTACGAGCAACAATGCTCGGATTGCTTAGGTATCTTCCAGAATCCTCAGAAAATATCAAGTCACTGATGTTGCACAATGAAGCTATAACATCTTTTTCCCAACTTTTCTATCACCTTGAGATAGAAGCTGAGTTTCACTCATCTTCTCGAGTTGGAACCATTCTACTTGAGCCTAAACCTCGAGGTACGTCAAGGACTGGGGCACCTCAAAGGAAGAAGCAACATAAGCAAGAGGCAGAGGAAAAGAAAGAGGCCAGACAAAGATGAGGGATGCGCACAAGGGACAAATATAAAATAATTTGCTACAATTGCGAGAAGAAAGGTTAGTATGTGCACGAATGTCCAGAACCTAGGAAGGCACAAACTAATTTCCCTAGCTATGCAAATGTTTGCACTTAAGTACTTGTTGCTCCTTCACAATTTACTAGGTGGATTGTGGATCAAGGGCGACAATGCGTATAACGAGGGATCGAGAATGGTTCGTTGAGCTTCAGACTTTGTCGGTTGGAAGTCAAAATATTTTCATGGGGAATTGTACATCAAAGGATGTTCTAACGGTTGAAACTTGCCAACTCTGATTTTGAAGTGAACGAATCCTTTTTCTACATGATGTCCTCTATGCTCCCGGAATGAGAAAAATTTTACTTTCAATTTTATGTCTAGTTAGAGACAATTTCTTTGTCACTTTTATGCCTAATTATGCTGCATTTACATTTCAGAATGGTTTTCAGTATTATGGTTGGATTATGAATGACTTGTTTGTTTTTTGATAATGATGATCTTAGTGTTTCACGTCTTTCTTCTTATATGACATATTCATCTTTTCCCACCTCTTCTACCTCTTATGTCACAGACAACTCTTTGTTGTTGCATGCTAGGCTTGCCCATATAAGAAAAGATGGATCATCGGATTAACCAAATGAGGATTGTTGCCATTCTCCAAAATAGACATACCTCTTTGTGAACCATGTATAGCTAGAAAATCAACTAGAAAGCCATTTCCTAAAACAAAGAGAGGAACCGGTCTTCTAGATATAATATATTCCAGCATTTGTGGTCCGTTTAATGAAGATGGTTCCCATTATTTTATTGCATTTATCGATGACTATTCTAATCTTGCATAAATCGCAAGCAATATATTGCTTTTGCAATTTTATGCTAGAGGTTGAAAATCAGTTGAACAAAAGAATTAAGATTCTTCGCAGTGATTGAGGGCATGAATACTTATCTGATAAATTTAAAAACCTTTGTGGGATAAGGGAATTCATAGACAAGAGACAATGTTCTACACACCATAATAAAATAGTGTTGCAGAAAAAAAGAATCGTACTCTGTCGGACATAGTGAGGTATATAATGGCTCATGGCAACCTCCTAATATCATTTTGGGGAGATGCTCTCCTTACTGCGATGTATGCCCTAAATAGAGTCCCATTAAAATCCATTCTCAAGGCCCCTTATGAGTGATTGGGAGGTAGAAAGCCAGATCTTTCCCATTTATGTCCTTGGGGGTCAGCTGTACACGTTCGCATTCCTTCTTAGGTGATTGGGAAACTGGACAAGCGGTCTGTCGAGTACATTTTTGTCAGATATTTTGAGCACTCGAAGGGATATGTATGTTGTTAAGTACATGATTGTGGTGGGATGAAGAAAATAGCATATCGTGATGTAGATTTTATAGGGACGAAATTCCTTGACAGGAAACAGTCTCGCATGTCTGCAGAGCTCTATGAAGAGCATGAATCGCAAACAGATATTGAGGTGGTTACCCACTTGAGGGTAACTCCCACATTCACTTTAGGGTAATAGTGGGAGTTTTCCCATGATTGTTAATAATAGTAGGAATGAGCCACCAATTGAGAATAAGCAAATGATCGAGATTTGATTCACCAACCCTGTTAGAAGCACCTATTGAAAGTGAATCGCAGGTCAAAATTCAAAGGAGTGAACGTGAAAAAGTTCCTCGTAGACACTTCGAAATAGAGGGTCTCACATGCATTTCACTTGATGAGCCTAGTGCATTCCAAGGGGCATTAGATTCTCCTGCTATGGATCAGAGGATGTAGCTATGAAAGACGAGCTTAGTTCCATGAAGCATAATCAAGTCTGGGAACTTGTGGATTTGCTGCCTAATAGAAGGCCAATTGAAAACAAGTGGGTCTTGAAAATCAAGAAGAAAGCAGATGAAATTATAGATAAATATAAAACTAGTTTAGCGACAAAAATGATTCACCCAAATTGAGGAGTGGACTACGATGAGACATTATCCTTAGTGGTAAGAATGATCTCGATTTACCTAATCCTATCAATCATCACACATATGGACCTGGAACTCTTGCAAATAGATGTGAAGATTGTTTTTTTGAATGGTGACTTGATAAAAGAGATTTATATAGAGCAACTTAAAGGTTTTGTGGCCCCTGGCCTTGAGTGCAAAGTGTCAAAGCGCAAAAAGCCCATTATGGTCTCAAGAAGTCATTAAGACAATAGTATTTCAAGTTCTATAGAGATATAATGACTAATCGTTTTGAAATGCTTCAAGAAGACCACTATGTATACATTAAGAAATATAAGAAAAACATCCAGATATTATCTGTGCATGTTGACGATATTTTATTAGTTGGGACCTGTAGCAACTTGTAGCCACAAAGGAGTGGCTATCATCCAAATTTGAGATGAAGGACATGGGTGAGGCCAGTTACATACTCGGTGTTAAGATATATCGTGATCGCTCTTAAAGGCTTATTGTTATATCACAAGAAACATATATCCAAAGGATTCTTAAGCAATTCCGTATGCAAGAGTCAAAACCCATAGAAACTCTAATTGAGAAATGACATACTATTAGTTTCGACATGTGTTTGCTGATAGAAGCTGAGAAGAACAAAATGTTTCGTGTTCTATATGCAAGTGTCGTTGATAGTTTGATGTACGCAATGCTCTGTATGCATCGAGAAATCCAGTGCGTCTCTTTAGTTGATACCGGAGTAATCCAACACAAGGTCACTGACAAGCAGCGAAGATGATTTTTCGATACCTAAACCTCGAGTTAGAAGCTATGTTTCCAAGGAACCGGTTTGCAGTTACGGGATATAGTGATGCTAATTGTTCACCAGACTTAGATGAGCGTAAATCGTCTTTAGGTTATATCTTCTTACTAGAAGGTGGTGCACGCTCATGGTGTAACAAGAAACAGTTGTGTGTCACTCTTTCCGCTATGGAGTCTGCATGTATTGCTTGTAGTGGAGCAGTACAGGAAGCCGTATAATTGAGAAGATCTTAAGGAATTGGTGTTGTCGCAACTGATAATGATCATGTCATTGTATTTTGTGATAATATAGGGGCACTTACCTTTACAAATGACCCTAAGTATGATGGAAAGTCAAAGCACCTTGATATTGGATATCACTATGTTCGAGACATTGTTGCACATGGATAGGTGGAGTTAACTCATATTCCTACAACTGAAATGGTGGCAGATCTCTTGACTAAAGAAATTTTCAGGGCTACTCATCAGATTCATGTAAGAACTATGGGCCTCAAGACCCTATGAGTTTACATCACACTGTAGGATCTTGATACCCTATCTTAATAGAACAAGGATGTTATTTTGTATTATGATGGATTGTTTGTACACTTAAATTCACACACAACAGGGATAATCATTTAATTTGTCGGTAGGCTATAGCTCACTACTTGCATGAGCTACCCTCAATATCAGGGATATTGTAGGATGAGATATACGCTTAGTGTGTTTATCGCCTGGATCAAGGGTTTGAGATGAGATTCTATAAAAAAATTGATATGATAGATTCAAATTGACATCCCCAAGATCATGTATCCTGTAAGTAGCCAGGGATGTTCAGGTTGATGTGATGTTTAGGTTGACACATGGATGTGACTATGGGGCGGTAGGGGCGACCTGTTCCATGGTTGCGAAAAGACTATAACTTGCTGAGACTCCGTTGAACTTTTCCTTTAAACTGCTCCACTTGAACCTTGATCTTGGGACTAAAAATCACTCTCAGTTTCCTAATCCCTCAGTTTTCTGTATAGACGGATAGGCTCATCAGGGTTTTTTTGTTAATGAAGCACTTCATGTTACACATTAGGTGTTAATGCCTTTCAGAGTGTGAGGCATGAATCCCTCATTTGGTTATTTGCAAGGGGTGAGTGATCACCTAAGTCCTTTTCGGTAATCTTTTTCATTGCAAAATTCGAATTGCTTTTCGGAGGTTAACTCCGTAGTAGGATTTTGATCAGTGCTCGAGCTTAGGTGAGATTCTCACGCCAGAAGAGTGATTAAGTTGATATTAGATGGACTTACTGCATGTTTAGAGTCAAAGAAGAAGGGTTAAGTCTCATTAGTTGTCCCTATTGTATCCTCTTCATAAGAACTTGTTCTTTACAAGATGAACTTGATACGGTGGTGCTCCGGTTATCGGAGTTGTGCTCATGACTTTTAGAGAGCCTGCTTCTTGAGTAGGTAACATGGTCGAATTTCTTGATCCTCGATTGGCGGATCATTGAAGGTCGCTCTGGTGGGCCCCTTAGAGTTTCTAAATGTTCGAGCTCTATCAACTCTAGTGAAGATATCAAATATTTGGGAATAGTCAAATTTGGGCTCTTTGCTTCTCCATCATCTACAACTGGGTTCACCTCGAGAGGTGACTTGGTTAAATCTTTTAAGCTTGGCTCCTCATCCCATGTAGGTGGGTTGGAGAGGTAGTCTGGTGAAGGTGGCCCAGGTGGGCCCCTTAGAATTTCTGAAGGTTCATCTTCTTTTGATATTTGAGGTGTTGGCCCCTTGTTTGGAAGTGTAATGGGAGACTTTGGGGTGTTGACTCCTTGTTTAGAAGATGATCCCTTCTCGTTGATCTGGACCACGTCAATTTCTAACACGTCGTCCTCATCATATTGATCCCACTTAGGTGGGCTGTCAAGGTTTTGAGGTGAAGAGCTTCTTCTTAGCCCTTGCTCATTTGCCCCCTCATGAGTTATTGTTCCCGAATTAAAGTTTTTCTTGTTATCATGGGCTTGGGAATCCATGGCTTCAAAACCTTGGTTGAGCTTATGCTTGAGTTCATATTGCTCTTGTGAGTTTGATTCATTGTCACACACATATGAACCATTTATTGTGTTAACTTGGAAGTACGGGTTGAAGGGTTAGGCCCTAGTGTGACTCTTGATGATGGGGATTTCATGTGCCACTTTTGAGAGTGTATCTTAGAGTGGAATTCCTTATGCGAAACCCCTTTCTTTTCCCCTTTCTTCGTTATGGGCTTGGAGCTAAGATCATCCTCGCTACTTTGATCTTTAGTCATTAACTCTTAGGTGAGGTTATGCTTGTTTTGTTCTTCATCTATTGGACTTTCCAGTTGATTTCTTATTGTACTCCAAGTCCTTTATGGATGGTCTTCGGGTTTGAGCACAACTTGTGATTCTCTTGAGTTAATGAGGTTGAAATCATATTTGTTTGTCGAAGCATCTAGAGTTTCTGGTTTTTTTATGTCATCAGCCTCTTTCTTTTTAACACTTATCATGCCATTATCAATGAGGTCCTGAACTCTATGACTGAAAGCTCAACATTCCTCAGTGCTATGGGAATAGTTTTGATGCCAATCGCACCATTGAGATGTATTGCCTCCATGGAAAGGAGGAATCTTGGATTCTGTCGGTAATTCTATGAGCCTTGCTTTAAGCAACTTCTTCATGACATCGGCCGTAGGCTCATCAATGGAAGTGAATTCCCTTGGTGTAGAAGTCTGCATTCTCTATGTGGTAGAATGAATTTTAGTTTTTCCCTGTGAATGGTTTCCAAAAGGATTGCTTCTCTTGACAATGTTCACTTTTCCTTCTTGAGAGGGTTTTTCGACTGCGGCTTTATCTTCTTTGGCTCGCTCATATGGCGATATTCTTTCAAGCATAACATCAAATGAGTAAGGGACTGCCCCCATACTGAAGAACATGACATGTTTTGGAGTCATGTTCTCTAATTCCATGCTTACCTTCATGGCTTCAGGGAGTGGAGTTTCACTAACACGCATAGCATCATCTCTGAATCTGGTTATAAATAGGGAAGGAGACTCACCCGACTTTTGTTTGGTAGAATTTAACTCATCAAGGGTGATGGGTCCTGACCTTCCTCCACTATAGCGGGAGGAAAATTGCCTTAACATTTCGTCAGGAGTTGCTTGAGGGTCATCCTTCATGAATCTTCAGTGCCACATCAATGGTTCTTCTGATAAGCTATGCTAGAACTTGACTTTAAGTTGGTTAGATCGGTCTCACTGTGTGTGGACCATCTATAAGTAGGCATTGATGTGTGCCTCAGGATCTCCTTTCCCTAAAAATCTGTTTCTGAACTGTGGCATCACAAACCCCATTGGTAGATCTTCTAGGTTTCCTAGAATTTCTTGTACATAAGCTTTAGAAGTTGAGAAATCCCATATTCCCATTTTCTCTAAAGAGTCTTGGAGGTGTTTCATACGAGCGAATTGAGCCATCGTTATATCTGTGAGTTGGCTCGATTGTATGGTCTGTTGAACCTGACTTTGTAGTATGTGGCTTATATAAACTGGCTGTGGGGCGCATGTAGCGGGTTGCCCCAAAGACTGAGCCTGAGGAATGTGTTGAACTTGATGTGTCGGTTGTCAGCTTGTAGACTCACCTGAGTTGAATTGGGTCAGAGTATACTCATTACTTGGAGGTTGCACTATTTGGCCATGCAAGGAGGCCTGTAGGATAGGATCACCACTTAACTGGGATGAACGACTCAAGCTGCTATGACGACGAGACCTCTGACCTTGGGCGGCTAGGTCTACCTGATCCTGACCTTGGTTGCATGATTTATCCCTAGGGCTAGGGTGTTCTCTTGCCCTGACACTGGACTGAAACAGTGAAGGAATGCCATAGCTACTATCAAGTGGAGTCTGCCCTTGAGATAGACTTGGGCTCAAGTGATGATTGGAACTAGAACCCTAGTGGGATGGATTGGCAGGATAAAAACCGTACGATCATCCTGGTTGGAGCCAAAATGTTGGACTTTGCCTATAGCTTGAGCTTCCGACTTGACTTTCCTAGATTGAGTTCACTGGATGGTGTATCCTCTATTGAGGAGGTCTTGAAAGTAAGCATGCACTTTAGGATTGTCTTTATATCTAGTTAGGTCAAAACCTGTGGGTTGCTTGGGTAGACTTTCTCTAGTTGTATGTGAACCCACTCACCCACTAACTGGCTGATTGTCAAGACTAGAATGTTGGGCTACTAATTGACCATCGAGGTTCACACGGCTGAGATCGGTTGACTCAAGGATTTTGGCCGAGGCTTTATTCTTGTTGTGCTGACTGGATTTGAGATTAACCCCTATGTCTTGGAGGATTTCCCCCGACCTGACTCCTTGACTATTCAAGGTGTTATGAACCTTACCAAGATGTTGGCTCGTGACTTCTAAAGGGTGGCCTTGAAGGTGGCTTGGTCGGCTAGGTTTGGTTCCATGCAGGTTGAGAGTCGGCTCACTGACACGAGTGCTATGGATGATTTGTGAGGCTGCACTATGACGGTGCCTCTCGGACTGATTAGGTTCTCTAGATCTAGACTGAGCTAGAGCCATAGGGTTGGACCTTGCTCTGCTATGATCCTGTGTCATGATTCCCATACTTGGTGAGATCTAGACTCGTCGCCTCATGGTAGACCTAGTCTGACTCTTGGGGCAAAACCCTAGCTAAGATCTAGGCAAGGACTAGACTGGATGCTAGACTCAATAGGTTTTGGTTTGAACCCTGAAGTGGGGTAAGCCTAGTCTAGCTCTAGAGGTAACTCTATGCTTAGACCGATGTCAGAACCTAGACTAAGATCTAGACTAAACAGGTACGAGTTTCAGCTCGGACCAAGATGGGTCTAGGTTTGGACCTGGCTGTGAGCTGGGTGCAAGCCTAAGCTTGGACCAAGAGGGTTATGAAACTCAAACCGGGTGTGGACTCGGACCGGATCAAGGTTGAGTTAGGCATGAGCCCTTTGCTCGGACTAAAAAGGGGCCTAGGTTTCGACCAAGGCAGAACCTGATTCGGACCTGAGCTAGGCAAAGTATAAGCCTGGACTTGGACACAGAGAGTATTGATGATCAGACAGGGTATGGACTTAGACTCGATCAAAGATGAACTAGGAACGAGCCTTCGACTCTAACTAAGAGGGGACCTAGGTTCGGACCTGGGTGTGAACTTGGTTTGAACCTGGGCTAGGCTGAGTACAAGCCTGAGCTTGGACTCAGAGGGTTCAGCTCGGACCAAAAGCAGGTTCGGACTGAGATCTAAGATTAACCAATAGAAATAAGCAAGCAAGCACACGAAAACGTTTGACTTAGTTATAGTACTATAGGTAGGCTTAGCTTGAGAGTGGATTCCTAATTACTAAAATGTGGCTAGGCTGATATAAGTCCCCGCATAGGTCCTGGCCTCCTGTTATAGGATGTTCACCAGGTCCTACTATATGCAGAGTTGCTTTGAGGCAAAGGATTAAAGAGGGGCGCTCACAGTTAACGTTACCCGAATCCCAACCGCCTCGACTCTCAAAACTAGGTTCCCTCACACCGTTAACACTAATTTTGGGGCTTTTCAAAATATTTGTTTGCTGGTTTCCCAGGATCTTATGGTCCGGTGTGTGCTGGAATTGTAAAGAAGCATGTAATTAAAATAAAATCAAGCACACAATGCACACAAAACAAGAAAGGAAATAAGTGAGCGCTCGGCATTGATCGTGCTTAGCAATGTGCACTTTGAGGCGAAACTCGCTTGAAGCACAGTATAGATGGAGGGGTATGCAACCCCCAAGAAGTTAAAGTCGGAACAATGAGACCAGGCACGGTCCGTGCTAAGTCAAGCGTGGGCTGAGTCGAGGGTGACTCGAACGGGACACGGTTCAAGAGGGTGCAAGTAACCCTCGATGTATATTTATTTTTTAATTTTTTGTTATCTTTTTTAACCTTGATGAAATACAGTTAAACTAAGAATGGTGAAAGCAGAAAAAAAATGATTTCAATCAAAATTAACAATCTAAAATAAAATAAAAGAGCTAGAAACAACATAGACCTATCTGAAGCAAACTAGTTTTTTTATATTTTTTAAAAAATTATTTTAAGTAAAAAATTGGTCAACAGAGAGTGAAAAGTTCCTGGAAGAGTTCTTTGGGGTCCCAAAATTTTTTTGGGACCTTTGCAATTGGGCGACACTATTAGTGTCACCCCTACAAGGTGGGCGACACTGCTTTAAATATTTACTTATTTAAATATTATCATTATTTATTTATTTTTATATTTTTTCTTGTCAAAATTGATTAAATAAGCCTACTTTAAATAGAGGCTTATTTAATCAATTTTGACAAGAACAAATATAAAAATAAATAAATAATGATAAATTTAAATAAATCAATTTAAAGTAGGCTTATTTAATCAATGTCGCCCAAAACATTATCATTATTTATTTATTTTTATATTTTTTCTTGTCAAAATTTATTAAATAAGCCTACTTTAAACTTTTAAGAAGCAGGAAAAAAATATATTTATGATAAAATAAATTAAAATAGAGTAAAATAGAACAATGTAGATGGAACAGTAAAATATTTGTTTAGGATTTTTAAAAATTTTATTTTGCTCTGAAATTTTGTGAACAGTTAGAAACGAGTATCTAGAATAGATGTGCAAAGTTTTAGAAGACTATGAAACTTTTGATTTTTGGGTGACACGTGGAGTGTCGCTGTGGATCTGGGTGACATGTGCAGTGTCACCCAGGCGACACTGCTGGTGTTGCCTAGAAAAATCAGGGTTTTGGAGCACCAAAACCTTGGATCCTAGTTACTGCTGATTCTTGGGACTTTTTGTGACAGAAAACAGTGAAAAACAGTAAATAAAAATTGTATTTTGGTGCTTGGATCAAGCTCGAAATACCCCAAGGTGGGTGCCAAACTGTTTATGATGAAAATATAACAAATTTGGTGGTGAAGATCTCTTGGTTCTGACACCTTAAACTAAATAAAATGTAATAAAAGAATGGTAGAGAAGGTGGGACAAATCGAATTCAGATCTGATGCCAGATATTGGAAACGAGCAGATCTACTCTCAGATCTGTGGCAGGGCCAGCATGATCCAAGACATTACAAAATAGGATTTTTAAATAAACAAATATATCAAAATAAAATGAAAACAATAAAATCAAAAGAGATAAAATGGAAGAAAACGATATCGAACTGGGTCGGACGACCCATAACTCCCGAGCCTTTTGGGGCTCGCCCGTATCAGAACCGGTCATCTTTTATCTCTCTGATCAGGATTTTAGCTAGAAAGTCTCTTCAGTATAGGGTTTCCGTGCCCTATAGATAGTTCTAGTTGCCTAGGTCTAGGCTCTCTCTGGCTTAAGGGTTGAAGTTTCAAGAGGCTGGGGTTTTGTTGAAGCTATCACTAGGGTTTCTGATTTCTTTCAGGTTTTTTATCTCTCTCCCTTATCATTTTCCCCCTAGCCCTTAATCGTTTTTTTCTAAATACCCACAAAAAAAGGCCTTATAAGGGTCAAAGCCCGTTGGGGCGGATAAACTTACGTAACAAACAAATCCCTGGTCCAAAAGTGCGAATTTTTAGGGTCACAGATCTGGGCAACATGGGCAGTGTTACCCGAGTGACATGCCTAGTATCACCTAAGAAAAGTGTAAAAATCATCTAAAAGAGCCAAAATTCAGTTCAGGGCAAAGGAGGCTAGGCGACACGGGCTGTGGTTCCCAAATCTGGGAGACACTATGCGTGTCGCCCAGTCCAGGCTGGGCGACACTGTCCATGTCGCCCAAGTCAAACTTGGTCAAAATCTAGAAGTGCATTCCTTATCCTCTTGTGAAGTTACCGGAAAAATTTGGGGTCAACAAGGATTTTTTTACTATTTTTAATGATTTGTTTGGTAAAACAGGACATTTACTAGATGACTTGGGCGACACCACTGGTGTTGCCCAACCAAAAAATTGTCCAAATTAATTTTTTATCAATTTAGTTGTCTTCATCATCATCTTATGAAGCTCTCAGAAAACATTTGGGTCAAACTAGATTTGTTTACTATTTTTAATGATTGTTTGGTGAAGCAAGGTATTTACAGAAATCTGGGTCAAAACAAGGTTTTTGAGGGGTTTCGGGCAGGCAAACTGGTTCCGGGTCACAAGATAGGTTGTGTGAACTATGGATTTGTGTTTATTAGGATAAATGTGGTTCTAAGAGTCCAAGAAATTATAGAATTTGCCAGATTTAAAATGGGGTGTCTACACGAGGACGAACCACTGCTTACCTTTTGGTAAGCGATTTGGGCCTATGACGGGGATGTTAAGAAGAACAACACCTTATGGGAGTCCTGCATGTGGTAAACCTTGCCCGCAAGCTCGACTTTGCTCCTTTCTCTCTCAGGAATTGGGGAAGGCAGGACCTTAGGGATCTGTAGCATTCCTGGGGAGCTCCGTTGGGGTGCTGTGGACGATCGGGGCGAATTGTCTTCGACCTTCTCGAGACACGTCACCTTAAGAATTTGCAATATTTTTAGCCGACTCGAGGGATGGCCGACTCGAGGGGGGGAGTCCTCCTCACCCCTTTTTAGAGAGGGAGGGATGCGGAGGATCCTAGGGTGAGGTTTTTTCTCTACCTTGGTCACACATGTGGCTTGGGCTCTTAGAAAGGGAATGGGAATGTGCAATATTTTTAGATCTCCTTGAGCTTGGGTGACCGCAGATAGGTGGACGCTTGAGGCCGTGCCCCCATCCTGCGCACTTTGGGTCCCCACTGGCAATGATTATTGTATCAAGGGAACTAGTGACGGGACCTCTCATGTGTTCTTTCGCTCCGGTGCGGCTTTTGGGGACGAGGTGAGGTTCCCGTCAACCAGAGTGAGTGGGATTATCCTCCCACATCATTTTTCCTCTTGGAAGAGGTAATTGAGAGATCCTGTCATGTGTTCTGCGTCTTTGTGAGAGGTCAGGGTGGTTTCCATCAATTTCGGATCCATTCCAGCTTTTGCAAGCAATGCAGGCTCTTGAGACCGTACCGGATTTGTGAAATAATATTTGCATCGGTGTAATGCGATTTAGCGATCTGGAATGGCCGTTTGTCAGCATAGACCGCATATTGCCTCCCATCTCGGCTGTATTTGAAACATTGATGAAGCGTTGATGGAACCACACCATGCTCACGGAGCCAGGGGTGATCCAATAGGATTCTATAAGAGGTATCTGTGTGGATGA
Source organism: Amborella trichopoda (assembly GCF_054954075.1). Taxonomy (NCBI): domain Eukaryota; kingdom Viridiplantae; phylum Streptophyta; class Magnoliopsida; order Amborellales; family Amborellaceae; genus Amborella; species Amborella trichopoda. The sequence continues at coordinate 24,016,640 of NC_142346.1, forward strand.
TATTGAACAAAGTGGTGGCGTTCAAATCCCCGATTTTGAGTTTGAGCCGGATCGTGCCAGCTGGCTTTTCTTCAGATTGATTAAATCCTTGAACGATTAAGGTCGTAGATTCAAGTTGGTCCACACTCAATCCAATCCGGGAAAGGATCCTTTGGGGCATTAAATTCACTACTGAACCTCCATCCAACATGATTCGGTTGACATGACAAGTGTGGAATTTTCCTGTCACAAAAAGGGGGCGGTTGTGGGGCCTCTCCCCCAGCTGCAAGACATCATTAGAGAACGTGACAATCATGCAATTGTTGAGTATCGCAGGATCTACTTCGACTTGCTCAACTTCGGTTTCATACACTATTGAACTGGAGAGTGCTTGTACCAGGGCCATTCAAAGGTTGTCAGACAACATGAGGGCATCATAGATGCTTAGAAGGGCAGGGAATTTCCTCATATGCCCAATCACATCGTATTTAACTTTGTCGGCCTCTGGAAAAGGGGGTTTTCCCTTTATCTGATGGGGTGAGACGGTGATGGGGTGGTTCTTGGGCGAGGAGGGTACGCCATAGCTGCCAAGGAAGCGCCAGTTGTTGTTGCATGTTTGGGCAGGGAGGACCGGCTGGACTGCGCGACTGGAATAGGTACAGGGGATGATTGCACTGGTTGGGGAATTTGGAGAGGGGCCGGTATGCGGAGTTGGTGCAGTTTCAGGGTGTTTCAGGGAAGAGGATGGCTCGTCGGGTTGGAGGGCTGGTCTTGAATAAGGGACTGGTGGCAGCTCAGGGTATTTCAGGGTTTTGGATGAAGGGGGCCTTTGGTCTAGCTTTAACTTTCTTCTCGACCGCAGTCGCATCCGATCGACGAGGGCTGTTGTGCATCCTTGGTGGAACACTAACATGTGGCAAGCTTCTTGGTTCGAGGAGCCAGCCCTGTACAGCTTCTTCGACACCTTCCCCAGCCAGATTCGTAAGACTGCTGAGGTTCTGCCACTATCGGATTCGACGCTTGAAGGACTTGGGGCCAACATCCTGACTGATAGCACTCACAACGTCCCTAGAGGCGTGTTCTCTTTACTTGCTTGCGACGACCTTGGGGCTGCGGGTAGGGTGGAGCAGGCTTATCCTCCTGCACAACAGTGGTGTAGGAGTCGGGGGAGTCGCTCGTCTTGGGCTTCTTTGCATCTCGTAATGGTTCAAACCTGTTTCGGGTCAGTAGGCCTTCCAGGGCAGAAGACCTTACTTTTCATCGGAGGAGTGGCACCACCATCCCCCTTCTTGTTTAAGCCGCAGGCTCCGGTAAATCTTCCCCTAGAATCGGAAGCGAACAAGCCTGCTCGATGGATGCACGAGCAAAGCTAATCAATTTGGGCAAAGTGTGATGCCCCGAAAGGAGGGAGTTCACAGGTGGCCTTGGTGGCTGAGGCCTGTCTGAAGGAGGAGGAGGCTGAGGGGTCATCGCCGAAGGAGTCCTCCTATCTCGAGCTCTGCCCCAGGGCTGGCTCGTGCGTGTATAGAATGAGGGGTAGAGAGGATGGTGCTCGAAGGGAACTTCTTCGAGTACCATGTAGCGAGTGGCTTCAGAGCAGTCGTAGGGATGGCAGATGTCTGTTTCCCTTTCTCGTTGATAGTGTCTCTGTACCTGTATGTGTGTACACGATCCATAGTGGTGTTTGGGGCTGTTCGAGCTCTGACTCCTCGTGAAGTAGGGGTCTGAGTATTGGCAATACCTGCTCATTTAGTTTGGGACCTTAAGGCCTCCAGCATGCAGGTGTATTTGTTCATGAGACTTTTGATTGTCTCGAAATTCGTGTGCTCGTTTGGTCGCAGCCTTTGGGCTACCCCGAGCTGCAGAGCTAGCATGCATGAGATGGGTGGTCTTAGGACCACATGTGTTGCGTTCGGGTCGGAAGAAACTTGAAGCAGTTGAGAAGAGCGGGGTGGGCTGTTGCCTGCTCTGATTCATCACAGTGACGATTATACCATCAGCGATGACGTATGTGTAGGTGCATGCAACGATTGGAGGGCTGGTGTAGAAACTGCCAGAGTGTGATGTGTGCTGGGACGTGCCAGCTCTGGCGACATCCTTGTGTGACACATGCGGGGTTACCTTTTGGTTACCTGTAGAGGCGATGGCCTTGTTGGGGCTCACCGAGTGAAGAAGAGTAGTGGCGCGGGGATCACGTTGGAGTTTGTGACTGGCAAAATGCCCACCAGTGACAGGGTGCTAATGCAAAGGCATGGCAGAGGTGCTACCCATGCGATTGACATCAAGGGATTTCCCTTTGATGTCAGAGGAGGAGGGGCGAGGGGCTTGAGTGTCAGTGCCTCGAGATTTCCTAGGTTGGATTAGGAAAGTGGGGCCAGCCTGACCGCTTGAGTAGGTCGCGGGGGAGGTAGGTCAGGTGATCCGCTCGCCACAGGTAAAGTAACAAATATGGGGATGTAGAAATCCTCAATTTGGATAAAGGAGGGATAGTGGGATCCCATTGCAATTTTAGAGAGAGAAAAAGAGGAGGTTGGTACTTAAAAAAAGTTCGAGCCAATGATAGGGTGACATGTCCCTAGTGGATTCGCCAGTTGGTCAGGGCTTGGTCTTCGCCTCGGTCCTCACACGAGCGGGTGTGGTGCGCATGTGGGGTGGAAGACCCTTTCTCAAACAACCGTGGGAGATCCATGCATGCTGAGCACCTTTGGGTGTGCAGGCGCACGAGTTCTCCTGTGCATAGTTAGGAACCAACAACGAGAGAGATTTTACAGCGGGGGAGGTGCATTTGCGCCCTTGCCTCACCACTTGGGGTTCATGGTACATGCCAGGGCGGTTCGCCCTATTAGAACAATCACGAAGCCCTCTGGCTGTCTGCCAGCATGGTTTGGACGAGGGCCCTCTTCAGGTCAAAAGGTCTCTCCTCTCCTCTCTCTCTTTCTATCTCTCTCTCTCTCTATCTCTCTCTCTCTCTCGTGTGACTACAATGGGGCTCGACTATCCCCATTTTGCGATGGTTCCCTCTTGGAGGGGGACTGGCTGGCTGGCTTAGGAAGGTGCAAGAGAAGTCGAGGATCGGCACTTGCGAGCATGCTCGTGACCGCGTGTCCCTAGCGAGGGCGAGCTCCTACCTGGGGCAGACAATGCGTAGAGGAGAAGAGAAAGAGAAAGAGAAAGTCGAGTCACATCTTATGCTTGGGATTTCCTTGCAGTCCGAGTACGTACTGGCTCTAGATGGCCTGGGGGCAGTATTACTACTGAGTCTAACTCTTGAAGGCCTTGGGGCCATCGTTCGACCCGAATGGGCTCAATACGGCCTTGGGCCCATATCTCTTCCATTTGCTCGTGACAGCCTTGGGGTCGTGGATCAGATGAACTGAGCTCTTCTTCCTTTATCTCCTTGAAAAATCTGTGAGCAGTGCCAGTCATCTTAGGTTCTTCCGTGACTTGAAATGAGTAAAATTGATTTTTTTTAGTTGGTCTTCGGAGAATGAAGACTCTACTTTTGGCTTCTGAAGTGGCACCTCCATCCCCTTTGTTTATTTAATTCGCAAGCTTCAGTAGATCTTCTCCCAAAATTGGAATTGATTTTGATGTCCCTCTCGATTAGCTCGCCTCATAGAGATGAAGGCAAAGTTAATCAATTCGGGCAATGTGTGGTACCTTAGGAGGAGCCTTTCTTTCATATTGGCCTCACAGAGCCTTCTAAACAAATCTAATGAAGAATTTTCTAAAACCTAATGAAAGCTTTGCCCTGAGGGCAAACCTAAGGGTTCATAATCCATTAGGTTCTGAATTTGTTAGGTTTCTGAGGGCAATATGAAAGAAACGAACGAACAAAGTAAGACGATTAGACTATCCAACGAACAAAGGTAAGACGAACGAACAAAGAAAACAGAAATAAATCAGACTATCCTATATCAGGATTATAATTATACAACAGGATGCAAATAAAACTTAGAGCTTAAAATAAATTATAATCACAAGACAGATATGCACTATAGATATGCATTTTATGTTGATAATTAACTTACATTTCACATATACAGAAGCTTGTAAACAACTTTAACTACTCAGGGCTATACTTTGGCACTTCCTTCCAAAAGCAGTCACACATGCTTATATATAGACCCAATCCCAAATTTTGCATACTGAAAGCAGGGAATGAACTAGAGAGGGAACACATTTGATTCGAAACACTCAGAAGAAGACACTTGGACTAAAACCCTCAGAAGAATATACTTGGACTGAAACACTCAGACTCCCTTCTAACTCCGATGCCCTTGAATGAGGCTTCTTCCTTCCTTTTATAAGCGAAGGTTGGACTTCAAATTTTATTTTGGAGTCCAAAAAGATGATGGTGATGTGACACAACATCTCCAACTGGCCATAAGTAACAGGAATCCTTTAATTATTGTGCCGACACTACAGTAACATGTCCTTGCTACAATGGCCTTCAATTATTATGCTGACATTATAGTAACTTGTCCTTGCTACAGTACTGCTATAGTAACCCATGTCGGTGGCGAGTGTCGTCATGGCTTACGTCATCCTCTTTGGGCCTTCGTGTCCTGGATTATTATGGAGTCGGGCCAGCCCATTGTACATGTTTATCGTCTAATAGGTGTAAGGACTCCATAGGAGTCATCTTCATTTTCTTCTGCATGGTCTTCCTCCTTGTCTTTTGAGGAGGTTAAGGACATATCATTTGGCTTTCTTCTTTTGATTTTACTATAGAATATATAAAGGGAGAATCTAATTCACTGCCTGACTTTTTAACCCGTGAGTTCTTACAGGGACACTTGAAGGAAAATAAAAGCTAATACATCCAGCAGTAGCAATTAGAATAGGTCTTCTCCTTATAATAAGGAGGTAAATGAAATGGCTAAAAGCCCTAATATGAAGCCTAGAACACCTTATATTGAAAAGGCGTAATACCTATAATGGTTATTTAAAATAAGCATGCTCTGAAAGAGCCTAATCAAGTAGCTGATCTTTATCTTATAGATAATATGCATCTTGAAACATGGTATAAAACCCGAGAATATTATGAAAGAATATTGACTGAAACAAATGATTTTCCATTACAATAGGAATAGTAAAATTATTGGCTATTCAAAATTTCAGATCTTAAAGATCATTACTTATGAAGAATGAGGTTTTGATCCCCTGAAACATAACTATCTTTCAGGAGCCCTAAAGGACAGGGCTTATAATTATTATGACTACATTAAAGCTTGGGATGCAGTCTTGCTATTTCAAAATCCTCAAAGGACCCATAGTTGATTTTTACAATTCGGACTAAACACTAAAATAAGTGCATTTCCGCAATGGTTTAAAAGATGGATGTTGTATTGGGGACCTACTCTAAGCATTTATCCAGAAAACCCAAAAGAATCATATGAGCTTTTTCAGGCCTCTAATAGATGAATAAATCAAGTAGATATTATAGATCTGAGGGATCTTCCTTTGAAGATCTCTCTGATTTGCGCTATAAATAGTTTGGTGCCTACGATGGGGCATTTCGAGTTAGATTCGTGCACGAAAAAAGAAAAAGGAAAAAGAAAAAAAATAAAAGCATACCCAGATCTTCTTTCGAGGAGCAAGTTTTGAAAATAAAAGAAAAATTAATTAAAGAAAAGGGGCACTCGAAGACCCCTAAACATAACACCTTGTTCGTATTTTCTTTCTACATACTCCAACTTGCTCATAGGTTTTGGTCTTTCCGTTCCTATTACTTTGCTTGTGTTTCAGGTGGTCTTATATGTTTTTGTTATTGGCTAGAAATTTCCAAACCTCATGTTTCTCCTTGTGTCTCCATCTCACCAAAGAAAAAGGAAAAAAATAAAACCCCTCTTTGCTTCAAATGAATAAAAACAAAATCACTTTTACAAAAAAGTAAAAAAAATGGTTAGTTGTTGTGAAAAAGTTGTATTTTTCTTCAAACACAAAAAAAAAAAGAAGAGAAAAAAAAAAGTCGGTGTTTGAGGCCATCTTTCTTATCCACTAAAAGAAGACGGTATCTTTAGCCATTTTTATTTTAAAATAAACAAGCTCTTTCCTAAGAAAAAAAGAAATCAGCAGTTTTTTTAGGAATCTGTGTCTCAAAGAAAAAAATATTTTAAAGGCAATACTGTTTTCAAAAACAAAAAATAAATAAAAAATTAAGGCCTTCCTTATTTATGAAAACAAAAAATTTCTTTGTAAGAAAAAAAAAAAAAACCTTTTAAAGCTTATTGGTTTCAAACAAAAAAATCGATTTTTCTACAAAAGTTTCTTTTTGTAAGTCATTTCATTTTTGCAAAAAAATAATAAATAAAAAATAAAAAATAGAATCTTCACTTAAAAAAAAAATTACCTTTAAGGCATCTTCTTTTTTAAAAAATAAAAATAAAAATAAAAATACTTCGTAAAAAAATAGAAAAGGCTCTTTTCATTTCTTTGCTTGTGATTCAACATTTGTCACTTCTCTTTGTTCATCAAAAAAAAAAAAAAGAAGAGGAGAAACTTTCGAGGGTCACCTGCACTCCATCTCTAATTGTGCCCTGATGGAGTCATCCTCTACTCGTGGCGTGCTCAACTAGGCTTGGGCAGTGTTCTGCTCCACTTTTATTAATTGTATACCTTCTTAGGGGTTGCTCACGCTTACACGTCAACTATGCTTTCAGTTGGTTGAACTCCGACTCGAAGCAGACATCACTTGGTCACACTTTTTTTCTTGTGTGTTTGCTTGCTTGCCACTTTCTTTTCACTTTCGTGCTTCTTTAGGACTTAAGTCTAGCAAGACCTCGAGTCTAGGACTTAACTCTAGTTTGAACTTAAAGTTATTCTTGGGACTAGGTTGGGCTCACCTCCATTCAGGATTCAAACTTAAGTTCATAAAGCCTAGCTAGATCAAAGTCTAGGTCCAACCCTATAGTTCCAGTCCAGTCTAGATCTAGAGAACTTAGTCAGCTTGAGAGGCACCGACATAGTGCTCCCTCACAAATCCATATCACTTGTGTCTGTGAACCGAGTCTCAATCCACATGGAACCATATCTAGCCGTCCAAGCTGCCCTTAGGGCCATCATTTGAAAGCCACAAGGCAACAGGTTAATAGGGTCCGTAATACCCTGAGCAGTCAAGAGGTTAGGCCAGGGGCAATCCTCCATCACATAGGGGGTTGCCTCAAATCCAGTCGGCACATAAAGAGTAAGGCCCCAACCTAGATCTTTGAGTTAGTCAATCTCAACTAGGTTAACCCCAATGTTCAATTAGCAGCCCAACATTCCAATTGTAACAATCAGCCAGTTAGTGAGCAAGTGGTTTCACACAACTAAAGACAGTCTACCCAGTACCAATAAAGGTCAGGGTTTGACCTAACTCGATATCAAGACAATCCTAAAGTGCATGCATTCTTTCAAGACCTGCTGAACAAGGGGTACACCATCCAACGTAGTCAATCCAAGCAAGTCAGGTTAGAAGCTCAAGCTATAGGCCACCTCCAACATGTTAGCTCAAACCAATATAACCCTAGGGGCTAGGGGTCTAACTCTAGTCATCACCCGAGCCCAAGACTACTTAGGGGGCAGACTCCATTTGGCAATAGCTATGGACTCCTTCACTCTTCTGGTCTAGTGTTGCGATAAGAGAATATCCCAACCTTAGGGTCAGATCATCCAATCATGGTCAGGGACAGATGGACCTCACTGCCCTAGGTCAGAGGTCTAGTCATTGTAGCAGCTCGAGTTGCCCATCCCAGTCAAGTGGTAATCCTATCTTGCAGGCCTTCTTGCATGGCCACATAGTTCAAACTCTGAGAGACGGGTCTGCTCTGGCCCCATTCAACTCGGGTGAGTCTATAGGCCGACAACTGAAACACCAAGTTCAACATACTCCCCAAGTTCAATCCTCGGGGCAACCTGCTACATGGGTCCAACATCCAGTCTATACAAGCCACATACCACAAATCCAGGTTCAATAGACCATGCAATCGAGCCAGGTCTCCTTTATACCAATGACCTAATTCATCAACATAAAATACCTTCAAGACTCTTTTGAGAGAATAAGAATATGAGAGAATGAGAATATGATATTTTTCAACTCCTAAATCCTATGTACAAGAGATTCTAGGACACGTAGAAGATCTACCAGTCGGGTTTGTGATGCCGCAATTTAGAAATAAATTTTATGGGAAAGAGGACCTTGAGACACACATCAATGCCTACTTGTTAATAACCCATACACTGTGAAACCTACCCAACCAACTTAAGGTCATGTTCTCTCATAGCCTATCAGAAGAAATTCATGAAGGATAGCGCTCAAGCAACTCTCGATGAAATGTTCAGGCAATTTTCTTTCCATTATTGTACAGGAAGACTAAGACCCATCACCCCTAGTGAGTTAACCTCCACCAAGCAAAAGTTAGGCGAGGCTCCTTCTGATTTTATAACAAGATTTAGAGAGGTCGCTATGCAAGTCGCTGAAACTCCACTCCCTGAATCTGAGAAGGTAGACATGGCATTAGAGAACATGACTTCATAATATGTCACCTTCTCAGCAATGGGGCGGTCCCTTACTCGTTTGACATTGTTCTTGAAAGAGTAGCGCATTATGAATGAGCCAAAGAGGATGAGGCTATAGTCTTTGATAACTCGACTGGTGAATAACCCTCTCAAGAAAGAGAGGTGAACATGATCAAGAAAAGCAACCCTTTTGCAAACCATTCACAAGAAACGACTAAAAATTACTCTACCACATGGAGGATGCTAACTTCCATACCAAGGGAATTCACTCCCATTAATGAGCCTATGGCTGATGTCATTAAGAAGTTGCTTAAGGCAAGGCTCATAGAGTTACATACAATAACCAGAATTCCTCCCTTCCATGGAGGCGATACATCTTGACTGTGTGATTGACATCAAAATTATGCTCCTAACACTGAAGAATGCCGAGCTTTCAAGCACAAAGTTCAGGACCTCATTGATAATGACACGATAAGTGTTAGAAAGAAAGAGGCTGATGGCACAGGAAAAATGGAAACTCTAGATGTATCGATAAACAATTATGATGTCAACCTGATTAACTTAGAAGAATCACAAATTGAAGAATGCCGAGCTTTCAAACATAGAGTTCATGACCTCATTGATAACAACACGATAATTGTCAAAAAGAAAGAGACTGATGGCAGAGAAAAAATGGAAACTCTAGATGTCTCGACAAACAATTCTGATGTCAACCTGATTAACTTAGAAGAATGACAAACTGCACTCAAACCCAAAAAACATCCACAATGGCCTTGGACCAAAAGAAGAATTCAACTGAAAAGTCCAGTAGAAGAAGAACAAAACGAGCATAAGCTCACCCAAGAGTTAGCGACTAAGGATCCTCAAGATTAAAGTAATGAGGATAACCTTAGCTCCAAGCCCCTAACCCAAAAAAAGGTGAGAGAAAGGGTCATCACATATAGAATTTCACTCCAAGATGTAGTCCTGAAAATGGCACAAGAAGTCCCTATCATCGAGAATCAAACTAGGGCATAAGATCCCTCAACCTGCACTTCTAAGTTAACACAACAAATGATTAATACATGTGTGACAATGAATCAAACTCAAAAGCAAAATGGAATCGAGCATAAGCTCAACCATGGCTTCAAAGCTAATTGTATCCAAGTTCATGATGGTGAAGAATCCCTTGGTTCTGGAAGTATTACTCTTAAAGAAACTTATTTCCTCAAAAACCAAAGGAAGCAGATCTTTTAGAACTCTTAAGAGGCCCCACTTGGGCCACCTTCACTAGACTTCCTGTAACGACCCTAAAGTTTTGAAACTGATAAAAAAAAAAAAAAAAAAAAAAAAAAAAAAAAAATAATAATAATAATAATAATAATGATAGTAATAATAATAATAATAATAAAGTGATAAACAATAATAATAAAAACAAAATATCTATATGAAGAAATAAAATTTTTGTGACAGTCCATGGTGTTAATAATACACCATGGGACCATCAGTTTAGAAGAAGGTTCATATTTTTGGACCATTTTCATAGTGGACTATGTTTATAGCATGGTCCAAGAGGACCACTCCTTTGAGTTGACGTATTAAGTCGGACTGTTCCTTGCCTTATTATGTGGTAGACTACTATGCAATTGGGTGGACCTTAGCTCCACCATGGACTGTTCCTTGCCTTATTATGTGGTAGACTACTATGCATTTGGGTGGACCTTAGCTCCACCATCTTAAAACTCTTGCTTTTACAGGGCGTTGTTTGCTTTGACGTGGCAGGTTGTTCTTCGTGGTGTTAACTCCTTGACACAGCTATGATGTGTATGCTAACATCTTCATATTTCATGTGTATTTGAGACATGTACTATGAGGTGTCCATACCCATATCTACCATGATGTGTCCATTAGGTGCTTATGCATATGTAGCATGAGGTGTCCATGAGGTGTTACCCCATCGTTTGTTTAAAAAGAGACATCTCCTTCTCATTTTCTATATAGCATATTAGATAACGTACCAAACAACGTGAGGTTTCTCCCTCGCTTTTAGCATGTAGTCTCTCTCTCTCTAAAAATAAACACTCAGAGGATCACAACTCCATGCGTGGTTGTTTCGAAAGGAAATAATTTGAACCCACTTTGGTTGTGGTTGTTTTGAAAGGAAATAATTTGAACTCACTTTAACTATATCCGATCAGAGGCGAGAAACCGGAATCTTCACCCAAGTTTTATGTGTAAGTGACTTCATTTCCCTGAAAAATATAGTCTGCTTTTAATAAAATGATTATTTCTATCTATTATCATGAATTTTAGACACTGTAAGTTTATGCATAAGTGATCTCATTTTCCTGTAAAACAGTTATTTAAAAATTGATATTTCTGTCTATCGGTATTATTTCTATCTATTAGTATGAAATTTTAGATATTGTAAGTGTTGAGTGCAAATGGCTTTGTTTTCATGTAAAATAGTTATTTAAAATTTGTATTTTGTGTTTAATTAAATTGTTATATTTTCATCTGTAAATCTTAGAGACAATAAGTTTTACGTGTTTCTGTAACATGATTATTTAAAAAATTATAATATTTCCGGATTTGAGATAGTTAAATGAAAATTCAGTATTTAATTCTGGATTTCCACAAGATTTCTTTTATTGTCAATAGACTTTTTATCTGGTTTAGATTTCAAGAAAGTCTCTCAGAATTGCTGCCTATATGATTGATTGCTTATTTATGGAAATGTCAAGAAAAGTGATTGATATAGATTGCTTCATGTGAATTCATGCTAATGTTTTCAACGGTATTTTGAATATACGATATTGTTGCTTTCTGTTATTTAAAGAGTTTCAGAGATACTTTAAGTATACAAGTGGATCTATCTGTGACGCCGGTAGGGATTAAGTGGACTCATTCGGTTCGCCGGTGAGGTATTAGTTGATCTATCCGATATGCGAGTAGGGATTAAGTAGACTCATCCGGTACGTTGGTGAGATATGAGTGGACCTGTAGGAATTAAGTGGACCTATCCGAGATGTCGGTATGGATTAAGTGGACCTATCAAGATGCTAGTGGGGTATATAGGTGACCTACTTGGGATGCCAGTAGGGTACTTTGTTGTGCAAGGATTTACGTATGCAATTTTTTCATAATGTTTCAATATACATTCAATCTTTTGGAATATGTTAAATTATGTGTTCTTGAATCTGAAACTGTTTCTTCATGTATGCTTTTCCTCATATTATTTCAATATGTATTCTTTTAGAAAATATTACATTTTTCAATCATGAATTTTTAGGGGTTATGGTAGTCACTTACTGCGTAGCCAAATTCATCAAACTATAGTAAATTCTTTTCAGGGTAATTGCAGTTTCATAAGATCGAATCCAGCAGCACCATCTTTGAAGAAATTTGTAGTCATAATTGACTTTCCGTTGTAAGTTTTGATTGAATGCACCTTTGTAATTTTTATTATATCAAGAAATGTATATACCTAGCCTTCATGTATAATATTTGTTGTGTGTAGACTTCGCATATATTAACAGAAATGGAAAAATCTATTTTGGTGCCATATATAAGTAAGAATTTAAATATATATATATATATATATATATATATATATATATATATATATATATATATATATATTTAGTATAAGAATAGTCTGTCGCACCCCAAGAATGTTAGTGAACTTGGGATATGACACTTCCTCTCCAACCCACCTATATGAGATGATGAGCCAAGCTTAAAAGATTTAATCAAGTCACCCTTTGAGATGAACCCAGTTATAGATGATGGAGAAGCAAAGAGCCCATATTTGACTATTTCAAAAGATTTGACACCTCCACTAGAGTAAAAAGAGCTTGAACCTTTAGAAATTATAAGGGGGTCACTCGGGCCACCTTCACAAGACTTTGTGGATGATTTGCTTATTTGGGATGAAGAATGAAATGGGTCATCTCCTAAAGAAGAGGGATTTCCAGAGCTTAATTGGGGCAGGAGCACAACTCCAATAAGCGGGACACCCCCATATCAAGAAAGTTCATCTCATGAAGAACAAGTTCCTAACAAAACATGAATCCCTACAGGGGCAACCCCATAAAACTACTTAATAGGGGTAATCTCATCTCATGAAGAGGGCACAACAGTGGCAGTTAATGAGATTGAGCCCTTGTTTGTTAACTCCTAATGTGTCATAAGGTCATCCAATGTTAACTCAGTCACTATTCTTGTGTGAGAGTCTCACCCGAGATTAAGCACTGAGAAGGGGCCTACTACGGAGTTAACTCCTGAAAAGTAGCACAAAATCTTCAATGAAAAAGATGATCGAAAAGGAGTTGGATGATCACTCAAATAACCAAATGGAGCATTCACGTCTCAAACTTTAAAAGGCATTAACACCTAATGAGTAACAAAAATTATCCCATTAACAGGGATGACCTAATGACATTGTCTATCCAAGCAAAAGATCGAAGGAATATGAAGCTAAGAGTGATTCTTAGTCCTAAAATCAAGGTTCAAGTGGGGCAATTCAAAGGATAAATTCAAGGTGAACTCGACGACCATTGTCAAAGAAATATTGGATGCCAACCTGAGGCAAGGGAAATTAGAGGACGACTAATATTAGAACCTCCCTACCACCGGGATAAGGGAAAGATGATCAAATTCTTACGTAGTCTTAAAGCTAAATAGCAAAAAAAAAAAAAAACAACACCATTGGCTCTTCTTCTTCATCCTCCTCCTCTTCCTTTGTCATCCTTTTCTTCTTCAAAAATAATAATAATAAAAATCCGCTGGGCTGAAAATCCAAAAATAATCCCTAGAGTTGAATAAAAGGTAACCGGGTTGAACCCCCGGGGCAATGAAGAAACAACTAAAAAAGAAATCCGTTAGGCTTAAAATTTGAAAGGAATCCCAAGCATTGGAAAAAAAGATACTGGGCTGAACACCCGAAAGGGACCCCAAGGGTATGGAAAAGAAGAAGTTCTCTCCTTTCTTTCTAATCTCCAAAGTCTTTTCTCTCTAAACATCTTCTCTTCCTTCTTCCTGAGTCTGAATGGTGTCAAAAGAAAATCAATGAGCATAGCTTGATGGAACATTGTTAAGGACTTCGATCATCTGGACTTCGAAAAGTGAATGGTAGATGAACGAAATCAGAAATCCAAAGAGCTTCAAAACATCCAAGGGTATTATCATGTAATTTCAAGGCTATGTTTTGCTCGAAAACTCTAAAGAACTCTCATTTGAATTGAAATACAAGAGCCGAAGTTAGAAGATAAAGGAAACACTCGATGATTCCTAGTCCTGAATATCCCAGCAAGGATCCGACACGCTCATATAGCATCCACCGAAAGGGTCACAAGTGGTTAAACTGTAAGACTCACATTTCAAAAAAAAAAAAAAAAAAAATTAAAAATTTCATTTGAAAACTTTTATTTGAAGAAACACTCATTGGTTGTATGAGTATAACTGCCAACAACCATGTCCATCATTGTATGACGTTATTGCTTGTTATTGATTGCAAAATTTATAGAACATGAATATGATTATTGAAATACAATGTCGTTTTGTGAGTTAGGTTGGGTGCAACAAAGTGATCTAAAATTGGTGGAAAACAACAAAGTGATCTTCGTTGATGCATACAACAAGAGCAGATGGTTCTCAACCATCTCAGGGAACACTAGGGAGAAATTTGTTGCTGCGAATTCAAGATGTATATTTTGACTTTCTCAATTTACTGTTGCAGACTCAAGATGTCTATTTTGGCTTTTTCAATTTGGTGTTGCGGACTCGAGATGTCTATTTTGGCTTTTTCAATTTGGTGTTGCGGACTCAAGATGTCTATTTTGGCTTTTTCAAATTGCTGTTGTGGACTCTAGATGTCTATTTTACCTTTTTTTTGTTGTATGCACTTTAGAAAAGAACATTATAGAATATATGTTCATTGTGTGGGGTACACGTTTCTGGATATGTCGGCATCATGGGCACCTAGGAAGGAAAGAAATGAAGATATTGCAAATGTTTCCATTCACTGTGACTGTAATTTCAGTATTTCAATGTATCTTGTCTATAAAATTGATGCTCTTTCGTATAACAATCAAATTTGTGCAATGGTCATATGTGCACCTCACGTTTACTTTGCAAGTGCTGAGTTGCAAGAGTGCTTTTTCTCAATAAAATTTTTGTCCATTCAAATGCCATTCACATTCGTGCAATGATACTTGAGTTGTCCTACAAATGCTCCTTATGCTTGGGGAGTGCATTGCATGGCTTCTACATATGGCATTCGTATTGGACCATTTTAAAGGAAGGAAAACAACTTATTACGAAACATCAGCACCCATTCTAAGATTTCTTCTATAAAGTATCAATGTATGTAGTTAGGAAATAATGGATGTTGCAACGTGCAATGATACTTGATTATGGGAGTTGTCGTGTATGTCTCTTTTAGACGTTTCTTAAGTTGGTATACCGCATTTGATCTCTATTGTTGGATGGATGGACCAAATTTTGGAATCAGGGCTGTTATTCTTCAACCTCTCAATTAGGACAGAGAAAATACGTATTTGATTTATAATAACTACAATTGTACTGATATTTTTTAACCTACTAACCATATTACCATACATCACTAAACATGAAAGAGACATGAAAGAGATATATGAAAACTGAACTACATTTGTAATGATACAAATACCCATTCTTTTCAAAAGAAAAAGAATGGCGAACATCAACATTATGAGAACAACTGCGCTTATAATAATAAATTTTACAACGACTACTTTCTAAGGGACCATAGCAACAACTTTGGGCTTTTCTTCTTCATATAGAGCAGGATGTACTCCATCAGGGACATAAACATCTGGCCTCTGTGACACGAACCTTCTAAATTCCTATCTTGGCCTAGGATCTCGTCACACCACACTAGATGGCCACATCCCACTTCCTTTAGTGGTTAACACAAACATATAAAGGGTTTTAGGTTTGTGCCTACAATTGAACAATAATGTGCTTTTACATTATTTTCATGAATGAATGTCATATACGTTCCAGTTGAAGCATTTGTAGAAAGGCCTATTGTAGTTATCTCGTGTTTTTGCGATAAGGACGTTCATTCGACCACATTGTGGTACGCGTTTACAAAATAATGGTGGGAATTGGTTATTGAGATTCATTCTACATAGAAGTTACAAGAGAACTATGAAGAACTTCGGCGTTAACATTCTAAAAAGAAAAATACTATGTTGAACTTCATCACAACCATATGGAACACAAACAGTTAAATTCATGCATAAAGCTCTCAACACTTTACAATGTAAAATTATGATGTTACAATGTAACTTATGATGTGTGGACAGTTAAATTCATGCATAAAGCTCTCAACACTTTACAATGTAAAATTATGATGTTACAATGTAACTTATGATGTGTGGACACAGTAAAAAACTGGTGCATGTGTTCATATTAGATATACATTATTCCAGTCTAATTCTCTATCCCACCCTCTTATGCATGCGATCAGTAACAAGTATACACATGATCTTCATAACCTAGAAATACTGCTTCACTTTGAAAGATCATAAATGAAAGTTAGTTTTTTGCATTTTTAAATTGCCTATGGTAGATCTATCGTAGATATAATTGCTATCCAAGCAGCAAACTCATAATCTCCACTTCAAAGGGCAGCATATATGGAAATTACCAAATTTTGGTGAGTATAACTCGAGAAACACATAAAAGAATCGTATGAATGGCAGAAAACACCTTGGCATGGTACGTGTAGGTTAAATGCAAAGTTTCCAAAAAATTGTAAGTTGTTATTAACTAGCTGATGACAAAATGAATATTTCCTCACAAAGTAGAACAAAACAAAAAAAATCATAATCAGTTTATAAGCAATGCAAGTTAAAGGTACCAAAAACCTTTAGGATATGGAAGTCAATTGGAAACTTTAAAGCCAAGTAATCTCTACTAAGTATGATTGGGTGAGATAAACTTATGATGAGTATGAATGCCTAAATGTGCAGTACGTTACATGAGAAACTAGGAAGAAAAACAAACTTACCCACAAATATCCGTTGAGATTTTTATGAAAAATAGTATGATGAGAATGAGACAACAATACAAATTACAGAAGTAGGATCTTTATCTTGTTAAATTTTCTATAAGTTAGAAAAAGAAACCTGATATAACCAGGAGACTGCTTAACTCCTAGGAAGTGGGTGGGGGAAGGAAGGTAAAACATATGTCACTAAAGGAAGAGAAGAAATTGCAACCAATACGTCCCCAAATAAAATAGAAAACTTGTTTTATCATATTGAGAACAAATCTCAGAGCAAAGCTTGTGATAAGCACTGAGCTAACCAAAACCCCCAAAACCCAAAACAAAGATTGATATCACCTGTAAAAATCAAAATAACGCACTAACATAGTATCCTAAAAAAAAAAAGATTAAAAGAAAGCACTACAATAGATTCAAAGATATCCTACAAACATAAAGAAATTGACTTTAGAAATCAAACTACAACAATAATGGGGAAAAGATTCAAAGATAGCGTACCTGAACCTTGGATGAACTTCAAATCTACTGAAGATTGCCCCAGTCGTCTTTGCAGCAGCAATGGAGCACAATTGTTTTTTGAAATTTTAAAAAATTTATGTGTTTTAGGTTGTATTTTTTGAGATAGAGAGGGGCATAGAGGGAGATTGGGAGAGAGAGGACCCAAAAAGAACTTGATGGATGCTAATTGCAGAGGAGTCACAAAGGTTTGTTAACCATAAACTTCATGCAAAATGACTAAATCTTGGTGTGGTCTCAAGAAGGTACCAATAAATACAGGCTATGCTTGTCACTTAGCCATTGTCATTTCTTTCACAGTGAGAAGAAGCAAAAGGAGGGTTTTGGTTTCCTTAGTGACTACAGAATCTCAGATGGTTTTGGTTTCCTTAGTCGATTTCATCAAAATTGAGTTTATAGTAGCTGCACATTTGCTTGGGAGACCTGGATTGTTTGTCAATGGAATTGGTGCTACTGTCTACAATTTTATCAGGTGTGGACAGTTCAGCTGTGCCAAGGCAGGTGGGAAATGTTCACTTCTATGTTTCATGATTTTGGTTAGGAACCCTATCATTTAACTTCTCAGTTTATTCTTGCAGTTCATTGATATTGTAATATATTAATGTGTACAAAATTTCTATGACCATAGTTTTGTTGCTATGTATCCATTCACAGTAACACATTCAACGACTGAAAAACCAAAACCCCCAAAACCCAAAATGGAACCAACAAAATCAAAATGCAAAGAGTAAACCATAGCTTACTTGAACCGCGAATGAACCTCAATCCACCGAAGATTGTCCCAATTATCTTTGCAGCAGCAATGGAGCATAGAAAATTTGTGAAATTTTAGCAATTTTCTATGTTTTAGGCTGTATCTCTAGAGAGTGAGAGGGGCATAGAGGAAGATCGAGAGAGAGGGGCAGTGAGAGATGTATAGAGAGGGGTGGAGAGGGGTAGGTGGGAGAGAGATTGAGATAGAGGTGTAGTGAGCTAGCGAGGGTTTGAGAAAGAGGGTCATCGAGGGTTTGAGAGAGAGGAGCCATGTAAGGACCATGATTTCCCCGGCACAGAAGAACATACGGTGGTAGGAGTCTGATAGGATTGAAGCAGCATGTGGCAGAAAAAGGGGGGGAGCCTTCCATCGTGGGTGTCAAGGGGGTAATACCTGTTGCGAAGAGAGAGAGAAGGGTAATGCCGACTATAAAGAGAGGGAGAAGGGCAGTGCTGGCTATGAAGAGAAAGAGAGAAGGGTAACGCTGAATGTGAAGAGAGAGAGAAGGGCAATACCGCATGTCATACCCCAAAAATTTACAATACTGTTATTATTGAGAAGTGACAGACAAAACATATATACATCTATTGATATGATAAATTTACAGTGGCGAGGTCGTATAAAATGATAAAAAAAAACTAGCATAACAACAATATCTTTCAAGGTTGATCTTGACTAGCACTCAAAATGAATCCGCAGTTATCCTGAAAAAATATTTACCATAGTTTGATGAGTTTGGCTACTCAGTAAGTGATCATCATAATCCTAAAAATAATCATGATTGAAAGATATCAATATTTTCTAAAATGAGATCTATTAACAGAAATGCATCAACAGTTTCACTTTCAATAAATGCATAATTAAGTATAATCCGAGTAATTGAAATGCTTATAACACTTTTAACGGCAGTGCATAATTCAAAGGATTTCATAAAATACCCTACTGGCGTCCCAAGTAGGTCACCTATATACCCTATCAGCGTCCTGATGGGTCCACTTAATCCCTATCGGCATCCCAGATAGGTCCACTTAATCCCTGCAGGTCCACTTATACCTCACCGGCGTACCGGATGAGTCCACTTAATCCCTACCAGCGTCTCAGATAGGTCCACTTATACCTCACCGGCGAACCGGATGAGTCCACTTGCATACTTAAATTATTTCTAAATCTCTTTAAACATTCGAAAGCAGCAATATCATGTACTCAGCATATCACTGAAATCATTAATATGAATTTCACTTAAACCATTAATAACAGTCACTCTCTATAACATTTCAAAAATAACCAATCAAATATTTTGGGCTCAAATTTAGAAAGGTAGCAGTTTGTAAAGGCATTCTAGCATACTTGCCCATTTCATATGTATAGAAAAACTCTTTTAGAAATTCAAGAATACGGAATTATCACAATTTATGGGATATCAATCCACAAATAAACATTTCACAACAATACTATAATCAATTGCAAAAATGTCAATTTTTAAATAATAAGGCAGTCATTTGCACATGAATTTTACAATGTCTAAATATTCAAAACAATAGAAAGAAATATCACAATTTTACTAAAAGCAGAAATATCACATTTATTTCTAACAATAGACAAGAAAAATAAATAAATTTATTTTTCTAATTTACAGCATTCAAAATTTCTAACATAGATAAAATATCACAATTTTTATTAAAAAGATTATTTTTCAAGATAATGAGGTCACGTGCGCATAAAATTTATCGTGCCTAAAATTCATGATAATAAGTAGAAATAATTATTTCATTTTATTTTTAAAAAGAATGGATTATTTTTCGAGACAATGAGGTCACTTACACATAAAACTTATAAAATAAAGATTCTAGACGGAAATATCACTATTTATTAAAAACAGACTATTTTTCAGAAAGACGATGTCACTTACTTAAAATATTTGAGAGGGAACTTCGATAAAATTCGGCTAGAGAGAGAAGAGCGGTGAGAGCACGATGCGTAAAGTCCTTAGAGGAAGTAAAGCCAAAAGCCTTTTCAGTGACACTCTTTAGACCAAAGGACAACTTCTTTTATAAAACATACATGGCTTAACATGCATGATGCTAAACGTCACACATCGTTTAAGTGTGTCAATAGAGGGTTAACTGCAATATATGGCACTGCCACCACACAATTTTACAATTAAGCAGCATCTTATGGAGGCATGTCAGCTTTACTTAAGCTGGCAAGAAGAAAAGTTTTGGACGCTTGCATACAATTATGATAAATGAGCTGGTGGACCAAAGGTCCACCTTAAAAGAATGGACTAGCAAAAAAAACTATTTGAAAAATAGTAACTTTGAATTATTAATCAAATATCCAAGAAGCCTGGGTCCATATTTAAATTGAGGTAGATTTTTTTTTTTTTTTTTGTAAAAAATTTCAGGATTATTACATTCTTCCCCCCTTAAAGAAATTTAGTCCTCTAAATTTGTGTACCTGATTACTGAAAAAGATAGGGATATTTTTCTCTGATATCGTCTTCTCGTTCCCAAGTCGACTCTTCTCTTGAATGGTACTGCCATAATACATGGACTAAAGGAATCTCCTTCTTGTTCTATCCAGTATCAAAATTGGTTGCTCAATGAAGGATAGGTCCTTCCTGATCGGTAAAGGTTCATATTTTTAGATATGGGATGGGTCGGGCTGATATTTTTGTAGTGAAGATACATGAAAGACATTGTGGACGTTTGCCAATTCGGTGGTAAGGCAAGTCTATAAGCGACACCTCCGATTCTTTCCAGGATTTCAAATGGTCCGATGTAACGTGGGCTCAACTTTCCTTTCTTGCCGAATCTCATAATGCCTTTTATTGGTGAGATTTTTAGGAAAACTCGATCACCTTCCTCAAATTCAAGATCTCTCCTTCGGTTATCGGCATAACTCTTTTGCCGACACTGAGCTGTCCTGAGCCTTTCACGAATTAATGCTATTTTATCTGTGGTTATCTGGACAATTTCTGGCCCCAAAAGCTTTCTTTCACCAACCTCGTCCTAACATATGGGTGACCTGCATTTCCTTTCATACATGGCTTCATATGGTGCCATCTGAATACTGGCTTGGAAGCTATTATTATAAGCAAACTCAATCAGGGGTAAATGGTCATCCCAGCTTCCTGTAAGGTCAATAACACAGGCCCTCAGCATATCTTCCAAGGTTTGGATGGTCCGCTCCGATTGTCCATCAGTTTGGGGGTGAAAGGCAGTACTAAAGGTGAGTCTCGTCCCCATGGCTGACTGTAGTCTAGCCCAAAATTTAGAAGTAAGCCGAGTATCCCTGTCCGATACAATACTGACAGGAACTCCATGCAACCGCACTATTTCCTTAATGTACAACTGAGCCAGTCGATCCAAAGTGTACGTCGTGCGAATCGGTAGAAAGTGGGCAGCGTTGGTCAACCGGTCCACAATGACCCAAATGCTATCATGTCCTGAATTTGTTTTAGGAAAGCCAAAGACAAAATCCATAGAGATGTGCTCCCACTTCCATTCTAGTAAGGGTAAAGGCTGCAACAACCCAGCGGGCCTTTGATGTTCAGCTTTTACTTGCTGGCATGTTAGGCATTTAGACACAAATAGTGCTACCTCTTTTTTCATATTATTCCACCAAAAGGTTTTCTTCAGGTCCTGATACATTTTAATACTTCGGGGATGTATCGTATAACGAGAATGATGTGCTTCTTCTAAGATAGCTTTCTTTACACTCTCATCATTCGGAACACAAACCCGACCTTTGAATCTTAGCAAATCCTCGCTATATTTAGAGAATTCATCTCTCTTTCCTTGCTTCACCTCTTCTATAATTGTTATAAGCTGGGGGTCTTTCTTTTGTACCAATCGAATCTGTTGGATTAATTGGGGTTCCGCCTTAATGTTGGCAATCATACTTACCACACCATTAATGGACGGAGTTGGATGCCAATCCACTATTTCCTCTAACAATCGCATTTCTTGGAACATTAGATGAGCTAAGACTCCCGTAGATTTTCTACTTAGAGCGTCGGCCACAACGTTAGCTTTTCCTGAATGATAATGGATTGTATAATCATAATCTTTTAAGAAATCCAT
This sequence comes from Amborella trichopoda, assembly GCF_054954075.1. NCBI lineage: Eukaryota > Viridiplantae > Streptophyta > Magnoliopsida > Amborellales > Amborellaceae > Amborella > Amborella trichopoda. The sequence continues at coordinate 24,038,511 of NC_142346.1, forward strand.
CCATCTTATCTGCCGCATATTTAAATCCTTCTAAGAGAAAAGGTATTTCAAACTCTTATGATCCGTGTATATTACGAATTGCTCACCATATAGATAATGCCTCCATATTTTCAAAGCGAATATTATTGCAGCTAGCTCCAAATCATGAATTGAATATTTTTTTCTCATATTCTTTCAACTGTCTGGATGCATATGCCACTACTTTCCCATATTGCATTAATACACAGCCCAAACCTTTATGTGAAGTATCACTATAAATCACAAATCCCCCACTCCCCTCAGGAATAGTTAAAATAGGTGCTGAAGTTAATCGAACTTTTAGTTCTTGAAAACTCTCCTCACATTCACTTGTCCACTCAAATTTGACATTTTTCTGTGTCAATCGAGTCAATGGGGTTGTGATTCGAGAAAATCCTTCTACAAATTTTCTATAATATCCTGCCAATCCCAAAAAGCTTCAAACTTCAGTCACATTACTTGGTTGTTTCCAATTAACCATGGCTTCAACCTTTAAAGGATCAACTGATAGACCTTCCTTTGATATAACATGTCCTAAAAATGTCACTTGTTTAAGCCAAAATTCACATTTACTAAGTTTGGCATACAATTTATTTTCTCTTAATATTTGCAATACCATTCTTGCATGCTGCTCATGTTCCTTCTGATTCTTGGAATAAATTAAAATATCATCGATGAATACCACAATAAATTTATCCAAAAAGGGCCTAAAGATCCGATTCATCAAATCCATAAATGCAGCCGGTGCATTGGTTAATCCAAAAGGCATGACTAAAAATTCATAATGGTCATACCTTGTTTTGAAAGCTGTCTTGAGTACATCTTCACTTTTAATCTTAAGCTGATGGTATCCAGATCTACGATCAATTTTTTAAAACACTTGTGACCCTTATAATTGATCAAATAAATCATCAATTCTAGGTAATGGATACTTATTTTTCACTGTCACTTGGTTCAACTGTCTATAATCAATACACAATCTCATAGTCCCATCTCTCTTTTTGACAAACAGTACTGGAGCACCCCAAGGTGACACACTGGACCTGATAAAACCTTTATCTAATAATTCTTCCAATTGTTGTTTCAGTTCCTTAAGTTCTGCATGAGCCATTCTGTAAGGTGCTTTAGAAATTGGTGCTACCCCTGGCAATAATTCAATGGAGAATTCAATTTCCCTGTCAGGCGGTAATCCTAGCAATTCTTCTGGAAAAACGTCGGGAAATTCTCGGATAATCGGAGTGGTATCCAAATTTATTTCTTCCTTCCTATCTTCTTTGATATAGGCAAGAAAGCCTTGACACCCTTTTCGAAGGAGGCGATTAGCTCGAATACAAGAGATTAAATATGATGGGGAGTCTTCTTTGACACCATTGAAGTAAAATACTGGTTGATTCGGAATACTAAAGGTAACAATTTTCTTATAACAATCAATACTTGCATGGTATGCAGAAAGCCAATCCATGCCTAAGATTACATCAAAATCTTGAATTTCCAGGAGTATTAAATCAACCAACAGTTCCTTTTCTTCTATATTTATTACACATGATTTGTACACTATATTGGTGTTAATTGAATTTCCCATCGGTGTGGCTACCTCTAGAATGTATTCTAATTGTTCTGGTTCTACCTTTAAGTGGCATGCAAAGTGTTGTGACACAAATGAATGAGTAGATCCAAGATCAATCAAAACATGAGCTACTTTTTGGAAGATAGTAAGAGTACCTTGGATCACTGATTTTGAGGCCTGAGCTTCTTGCTCGGTAATCGCAAATACTCTTCCCTTCATCTGAGGCTTTGGAGCTATCTCTCCCTGCTTTGGAAGCTGTTGTGTCTGTAAGCTAGGACATTGTCTAATCTGGTGTTCCAAATTTTCCACATTTAAAACAGGCTCCGGTATTTCAATAACAAGGGCTTGATCCATGATTTTTTCCACATTTTCTACATGGTTCTATTGGGTTTTGAAATGACGAGGGCCTTGGCTTCTTGTTTGGCCTTTCAAACTGTTGTCGATTAGATGATGTAGGTCTAACATGACTGTTCTGATTTTTCGTCTTTTGGTAATCTTGAAAATCTTTTTCGACAATTTGGGCTTGATCTACTATTTCAGCATAAGTTCTTAATTTCAAGATTGATATTCTGCTTCTAATAGTTGGCCAGAGACCCCTTTCAAATTTCTTCACCTTTCTTGCCTCATTGTTAATCATATGTGGTGCAAACCTGACCAATTCAGTAAACTTGGCCTCGTACTGTGCTACTGTCCTATTTCCTTGGATTAATTCTAGAAATTCCATTTCTTTTTGGTCTCGAATAAAATATGGGAAATACTTTTCATTAAATGCCTCTAGAAATACTTCCCAAGTCAAGGGTTTATTTTCTTTGACTAATACTCCTTTTGCCATTCGCCATCAGTGTTGTGCCTCACCTTCTAACATAAAGACTGCCAAGGCCACTTTCCTATCATCTGGACATTCCATTACCTCGAATATTTTCTCCAATTGCATAATCCATCCCTCGGCTTCCAGTGGGTTTACAGCACCCTTAAAAGAAGGTGGGTTCAATTTCTTAAATTGTTCGATATTACTCACACCATTTCCTGTAACTGACTGCCTAGGTGGATTGTTGTTTTCCATCTGATGTTGCATTAGAGTAACCATATTTTCCAAGGCTTTGTGAATTCCTTCCATATTAGCTTTGTCCCTGTCTGTACACACAACAAATGTGATTTTAAGTACATTCTTTTTAAATTTCCATTCCTAAGAATCTTAATCTTGTTGCTCTGATACCATAATTGTCACACCCCAAGAATTTACAATACTGTTATTCCTGAGATGTGACAGACAAAACATATATACATCTATTGATAAGACAAATTTACAGTGGCGAGGTCTTACAAAGTAACAAAAGAAAGCTAGCACAACAACAATATCTTTCAAGGTTGATCTTGACTAGCATTCAAAATGAATCCGCAGTTATCCTGAAAAAATGTTTACCATAGTTTGATGAGTTTGGCTACTCAGTAAGTGATCATCATAATCTTAAAAATAATCATGATTGAAAGATATCAATATTTTCCAAAATGAGATCTATTAACAGAAATGCATCAACAGTTTCACTTTCAATAAATGCATAATTAAGTATAATCCGAGTAATTGAAATGCTTATAACACTTTTAACGGCAGTGCATAATTCAAAGGATTTCACAAAATACCCTACTGGCGTCCCAAGTAGGTCACCTATATACCCCATCGGCGTCCTGATGGGTCCACTTAATCCCTTTCGGGGTCCCAGATAGGTCCACTTAATCCCTGCAGGTCCACTTATACCTCACCGATGTACCGGATGAGTCCACTTAATCGCTACCGGTGTCCCAGATAGGTCCACTTATACCTCACCGGCGAACCGGATGAGTCCACTTGCATACTTAAATTATTTCTAAATCTCTTTAAACATTCAAAAGCAGCAATATCATGTACTCAACATATCACTGAAATCATTAATATGAATTTCACTTAAACCATTAATAACAGTCACTCTCTATAACATTTCAAACATAACCAATCAAATATTTTGGGCTCAAATTTAGAAAGGTAGCAGTTTGTAAAGGCATTCTAGCATAATTGCCAATTTAATATGTATAGAAAAACTCTCATAGAAATTCAAGAATACGGAATTATCACAATTTATGGGATATCAATCCACAAATAAACATTTCACAACAATACTATAATCAATTGCAAAAATGTCAATTTTTAAATAATAAGGCAGTCATTTGCACATGAATTTTACATTCAAAACAGTAGAAAGAAATATCACAATTTTACTAAAAGCAGAAATATCATATTTATTTCTAACAATAGACAAGAAAAATAAATAAATTTATTTTTGTAATTTATAGCATTCAAAATTTCTAACATAGATAAAATATCACAATTTTTATTAAAAAGATTAATTTTCAAGATAATGAGGTCACGTGCGCATAAAATTTATCGTGCTTAAAATTCATGATAATAAGCGGAAATAATTATTTCATTTTATTTTTAAAAAGAATGGATTATTTTTCGAGACAATGAGGTCACTTACACACAAAACTTATAAAATAAAGATCCTAGACGGAAATATCACTATTTATTAAAAACAGACTATTTTTCAGAAAGACGATGTCCACTTACCTAAAATATTTGAGAGGGAACTTCGATAAAATTCGGCTAGAGAGAGAAGAGCGGTGAGAGCACCATGGGTAAAGTCCTTAGAGGAAGTAAAGCCGAAAGGCTTTTCAGTGACACTCTTTAGACCAAAGGACAACTTCTTTTATAAAACATACATGGCTTAACATGCATGATGCAAAACGTCACACATCATTTAAGTGTGTCAATAGAGGGTTAACTGCAATATATGGCACTGCCACCACACAATATTACAATTAAGTAGCATCTTATGGAGGCACGTCAGCTTTACTTACGCTGGCAAGAAGAAAAGTTTTGGACGCTTGCATACAATTATGATAAATGAGCTGGTGGACCAAAGGTCCACCTTAAAGGAATGGACTAGCAAAAAAAACTATTTGAAAAATGGTAAACTATTTGAAAAATAGTAACTTTGAATTATTAATCAAATATCCAAGAAGCCTGGGTCCATATTTAAATTGTGGAGTATTCTTTTTTTTTTTTGTAAAAAATTTCAGAATTATTACACCGCAGGTGTAATATCGCTCGTGAAGAGTAGCGCCGTGCATGAAGTTAAAGAGAGTTATCACCGTTTGAAGAAGAGAGAAGAGTGGGGGGCAACACCGTTTGGAAGAGAAGAAAGAGCAACGCCGTGTGTGGCATCGCCGTCTGTGGCATTGCCATGCATGAAGTAAACTGCCACCTGCGTGCCACACACGCACCACTTGTCTTCATGTTTGCCACTTGTCCAGCCTTAGGCTACCACCCAGCAAGCAGTACTTAAGCCTTCCCCTCTCAATCTCATGCCACTTCTTTTCTTCCTCATCTCTCTCTTTCTAAGACAAAACTTGGTGAAGTTCTTTACCTCACTATTAGAGCAACCATTGTTGGAGTTGAAGAAGACTGTAAAAGAAGATTTGGAGGGCACCATTGCTGTTTGAGTAAGTGGATCCACCACCATTGCACTACTGCCATGAGAATACATGAAATTGATTGTCCACAAGATTAGTAATAAAAAGTGAATGTATTGTAGTGATTCCTATGCCTTGTTTCACTGAAATTGGTGACTTTGCTCTATGATGAATTTTGATGCTGAAAAATGAATGTATGGCTTAAAAATTCTATAGAAAAGGTATGTTTATGTGGGTATATTGTGAAGGAACAATTATTATGATGTTATCCACTAAGAATTGAAGGTTATGGAACATGTGGCATGAAAAGTGTTACTGTGAAATTCCAAGAACATGTATATTTTTGTAAGAGGCTTTTGAATAGTTAAATGAGGTCCAATTGACCTCAAATCACTGCCATTAGAAAGATATATGAGTCTAGAACATTTTTTCATCTTTGCACATTGTTAAAATTATTAACAAAAGTGAAGTTATGTTCCAAAATATATAAGTATGTCACTGTTGGTTGTTTTCCCTGGATATTTGTACTGTCACTGCTGTTGTCACTGGTTTTGACTAACCAAACGGAGTTCATTTTCTTTCAAACCACCACCATTTAAAAAGATATCTGAGTAGGCTTAAACTTGCATGTAGAAATTATTGCAAAATTCTACCAAGATTGAAAGCTACAAAACTATTTATAAAGGTATGTCACTGTGGACACTTTTTTAATAAAATTCAGAACTATCACTTTAGTAGGCACAGACCTTTGGACAACCAAATGGTGTCCAAATGGTTTTAAACTGCCCTTGTTGAAAAGATACATTCTTGGCTTAAACTTTGGTTTTGAAATTATCTTAAAATACTTCACGAATTGAAAGTTATAGTGGTATGAAGTAGGATAAGTCGCTGCCTCGCAAGCACAACAGGGTACAACTAATGAATCTCTATTTTCTTGAACCTCTAAAGGTCCAAACATGGCCCAATTGTCTTCAAACCACCCCCATTTGAAAGATAGGTGTTGTCTAGTGTGAAATTGGTTTTAGAACCACCTCCAAATTCAAAACGGAATGAAAGTTACTACCCTAATTATGATCGAACGTCATTGTCTGAAATTGCAGGAAATGCAAACTGTGAATATGACACTGTGATACTGTGAATATGACACTATGATACTATGAATACGACACTGTGTCACTGTGAATACGATATTGCAATACTGATAAGCCGAATTGATACTGACCACTACGCAATGGGCCACCCATTGGTAGTGGATGCTGTTGTACTGTGATCATGAAACTGACACTGACTCTGACCACTATGCAATGGGCCACCCATTGGTAGTAGGTAATGTGGTATTGTTTATACTGTGCCGTTGACCACCACGTAATGGGTCACCCATTGATGATTGGATATTGCTCTACCGGCTACTGATTTGACTGTACATCGACCCCAATGATAGGAATGGGGTAGGGAAGTGAAACTAGATAATGGGGTGGGTCGGTCCCCCCTCAATTATTATGGGCACTACATATTGGGACACCCAATGGTATTGTAACGCTCTCTCGCCAAAAGGGCATAAGGAAAGAGTCGTGTCTTGCAAAGCCACTGCCTATCGAATACCCCAAAGCGTGTTGAGGATGTGCGTGTGTGTGAGGACATTACGAAGTGGGACACCCACTTGTCATTGGCCTCCCTCCTGAACGAGGGTAGAGGTTCCATGGTACAGGATTGCTTTGACCTGATCAATGAAACTTCTATCATAGGAGTAGGCTAGTCTAGCTTTCACTGCATAAACTGTGAACTATTAATCTCACTGTCTGCTAAAAATGAAATGATTTCTGATTTATGCATTGCATGTTCCTGATAATTGAACTGTGTTTATCCTTTCATTGTGCATGTGTTAAAGGGCATAATAGAGGAAATTTCCTCGATACTTCTGTAAATTAGTGAGCACTGCTTACTGTTATCACTGTTTGTAAAGTTGGAATACAATGGTGTAGATCTGCTTACTGGGTTGTTAGCTCATTCTATTTTACTCCCATGACTGTAGAGTAAAGAGTGTTAGTCTCTGATCTGAATGCGGATAGCTATTTTGTGCTCTGGTGGCTGAAGCTTGAAATTTTGTGGAGTTGCCTTCAGAAGCTTTTCATAGTATGTATTTAGTGGTTATGCCATTGTGATGTTTATATTTAACCTTGTACTTTTTGAGCCATTACTGCCTTGAAGAATTTGTAAGAAACTTTTGGATATTAGATGTTAATGAAATGGCTGTGCTTTTGGACTTTTTTCTGCCCCAAGGATTGGATTTTAGTTTTACTTCTTGGTTTGCTCTTGATTCAGTGTTTTTATGCGTTGAGCCACTCCCACTTGAGTGGCGTTCACCACCTCATGTTGCAGTCCCTCACTCTGCTGCCTTCCGGCGTGTACGGTATGGGGTTAGGGTGCCGAGTCGTGATAGTCCAGCCAGAGAGAGATTGAAAGAGATGAGACTCATATGGCATACGTATTAGAGCAATGGAGCAGTAGGAGAGAGAGAGAGAGGGCCGTTAAGTTTGGGTGGAGAGAAAGGGGTGGGTGGGAGATGGAGAGAGAGGGTGGGAGAGTGGCAGTAGGAGAGCGAGGGGTGGAAGATGAAGGAGAGAGAGAGTTGCCATCATGAGAGATAGGAGAGAGACGGGGGAGGACTTTCCCAGAGTGAAAGACGCGAGCCGTCAAGCCCTCTGAACCGCAATGGCTCCACGAGAGCTGTTGTGGAGAAAAACACTATTCATTTTCTCCCTATGGATTTTTAAGATTTTTCTTTTATATATATATATATATATATATTAATTATAAAGTTAATAAGCCCTCAAAATACAAAAGTTGATATTACAAGGGGCTGTGATGGATGTATTTATCAAAAAGATCATTACTTTTATTGAAATTTTTTTTTTAATAGGTAACTTAACCATTAATCAAAGGAAAATTTGAAATTTTTACAAAAGTACAATGATATTTTGGAAGTTAGTGTCCTGGATTTTTATTTGTAGTGTGCTTCTGTCCTTTAATAAATATTTCAACTTTACCCTTTATGGAGATAACAAATGTACCCATTGTCTTGTAGTGATATTTACAAAATTACCCTTATTAATGATGAATATATCACAAATGAAAAAACTAACAAATACTTGACAACTATAATGAATAGCAATATAGGTGGAATCCCAGCCATCAGATCTTCATCGGGTGGTTCAAAATATATATCACTATATGAATTTTAATATTTTTTTTCTAAAAATTAGATCGTAATGAAATTTTAGAAGTGTATACTGAAAAATAGAGTGCACAATAAAAAAATATAAAAAATATTTTTTTAAATATAAAATGATCGAAATACCCCTAAAAATGATAGAGGTAATTTGGTCATTTTAAATTCTTGGAAGTAATGGTTTTATATGGTGCGAAATAGTGTTAGGTATATTCACCAAAAATTTCATCTTAATCTGATTTATAAAAAAAAGATAAAACTTAAAATAGTGATATGTATTTTGAACCACTCGATAAAGATCGGACGACTGAGATTCTACCTATATTACTATTCATTATAGCTACCGGTGTTCAGAAAATTTATTCTATCACAAAAAGTGATATTTTTTTAAAAATAAACCACAAATTTAGTAAATCCACCATTCACAACTCATTATACCAGTAACCTTTGTTAATTTGAAGGGTTGTGAACTTTAGATTATCCATATCCCTTATAGGTGTGTGGGATGTGTGTACATATAACCAAGTCGTACCAAAATAAAATATTTAAAAATAATAGTCTTAAAATAAAATTACAAAAATACCCTTGAAACTTTATAGGGGCAGTTTTGGTCATTTTTATCATCCAAATGATTTGTTTTATATTTTATTTATGTGTGAGCCCCATACACCTAAAAAATTCATATCATTATAATTTGTAAAAAAATATTAAAATTCAAATACTATAAGACATCTATGGCCGTGTGATGAACTTTGGACGGTGAAAAAGCCATATATATATATATATATATATATATATATATATATATATATATATATATATATATATATATATATATAGGAAGTGGATTCTATACGCCCACGAGTCTTCTCATCAGAGCGCACCTATTAAAAGGAAATAAATAATTTGTAAATATAGATTGACCAAAACACTCTCAAAATATTTTAAGGGTATTTTGATCAATCTATATTTTATGAATTATTATTTTTATATTTTTTTTGGATTCTACTATTTTTGAAGAATAGAAACCCCAAATTTCAAATGATTTGGATTTGTATAAAAAAAATGAAAATTCAAATACGAAATGAGATTGTGACTGTCAGATCGACCTAGATTCAATATGAGTTGTGGGCATTTACTGTAGCAATCAACCCATGGGCTGACATGATCTTTTTCCACATATATATATATATATATATATATATATATATAGGAAAACTCTTCCTAACGCCTGTAGGCGAATTGAACAGTGATTTCACCTACCCTCATCACCGTCCAAAGTTCATCGCACGGTCCGAATTGTCTGGTAGTATTTCATTTTTTTCATTTTTTGTCTACAAATTAGAATAACATGAAATTTGAAACGTGTGTACATATTAGTGAGGTGCACCTAATAAAAATATAAAAAAAGTAATTAGTGAAAAATCAATTGACCAAAATACCCCTAAAATATTTTAGGGGTATTTTGGTCGATTATTTTAATGTAAAATATTTTTTTGATATTTTTCGTAGATTCAAATATTTTTATGAATACATGCTCTAAATTTTAGGTAATTCTTATTTGTAGAAACAAAATGAAAAATAAAACACTACTAGACAATCATGACCATGCGATGAACTTTGGACGGTGATGAGGGTAGGTGAAATCATTGTTCATTTTCTCCTATAAGCATTTTGTAGTATCTTCCATATCTATATATCTCTATATATATATATATATATATATATATATATATATATATATATATATATATATATATATATATATATATATATATATATATATATATATATATATATATATATATATATATATATATATATATATATATGTATATATAGTGCGGTTTGTATAGAGCCTAGTATCTAAACAATCAAATTAGAGCGTACCTTCAAATAGTATCGAGAATTGTGGTTTCAACACTGAAAATATTTATAATAGCCTTAAAATTTATTTTCATCTTTATTTATAAAGTTTAAAGCTTCAAAAACAATGTAGATTGATAGACCTATGAAAACTTGAAAATCTTGAAAATTGATGGTCAAAAAATGCGTTACAAAATACACTATTTCAATAACTTTAAATCCATTTTTTCTCATGCCCATGCACCTTGATGTCGAGACTATCAATTTGAGGATATTTGGGCATCAAAACAACCTCTTCTAGTGAAATTTTTAAGGTAGGCTCAAATTTGATTGTTTAGAGCCTCAGCTCTCTCTCTCTCTCTCTCTCTCTCTCTCTCTCTCTCTCTCTATATATATATATATATATATATATATATATGAAAAGATATTGTGCACTCAGGTACGTTCTGCTATAGTAAATGCCCTCGGTCCAGAATGAATCAGGGTCGATCTGATGATCACATATGTCTGATAGGGGATGAATTTTAATTTTGTTTCCACAAATCCAAATCTCTTGAAATTTGAGGCATGTGTTCTTCAAAAATAGACTAATCTAAGAAAAATATAATTTTTTTTTACATGAAATAAATTAACCAACGTACCCCTAAAATGTTTCGAGGGGTATTTTGATCAATAGTTTTTCATGAATTATTATAGTTATATTTTTATTAGGTGCACCTTGATGAGAAGAACATATGTTTAAAATTTCAAGTGATTTGGATTTGTCAAAAAACAAGATTAAAATTCAAATACTATTGGACATCCGGAAGAGTTAGATCGGCCACAGAATGGCCTAGAAATCAATATGGGCCAATCGCGTATGGGCGTACAACAGTGACTCCTATATATATATATATATATATATATATATATATATAAAGTATGGGGTTAGCCCGCTCATGCATCCCATTAAGATGAGCCGAACGGTGGTGATGAGAAGTTGAAAATCCGACGGTCTAAAATGCTATAAAAATGGTCCACCTTTTACTAGAAAAAAGAGAGGGTGTTTTTAGAAAATGCTGACCAGCTGGTACGCTGTCAGTGACGCCTTAAAAAAGTGCCTCTCTCTCTCTCTCCTAGAGTTTCTCTCTCTTACTTCCCAAAAAGGCACTGCACTCTCTCTCTACCTCACGCTCTCTCTATCTCCTGGGTTTTTCTCTCTCCTACATCTCAAAAACCAGACGTGCTCTCTTTCTCAGCATCTTGCTCTCGCTCTCTCCAACTTCCCAAAAACCAGACACGCTCTCTTTGCATCTCGCTCGTTCTCTCTCTTCTTGCACCCTTCTCTTTCTCTCTTCTCACGCCGCGCCCTGTCACTGCTCTTGACCTCTCACCCTCTCGCTACTCGTGCCCTCTCTGCCTCTCGCTCTCTCTCTCTCTCTCTCCTTTTTTCTCTCTTCCTCTTACTTCTTAAAAACTAGAGGCACTCTCTCTGTGCCTCTTGCTCTCTCTCTCTGCTTGCGCCCTCTCACTGATCTCGCCCTCTCGCTGCTCGTGCCCACTTGCTGCTCGCCGAGAGAAGCCGCTTGCAGCTCTCTTCACTGTACCTCTCTGCAGCCCACCCCATCTGTAAAGGTACTCTCTCTCCTTGTATTTTTTGAGATTTATAGAGTGTTGCAAAAACCCCAATATCACTACAAAACAACTTTACTATTGGAATCCAAATCAATCAAACTTATTTTTATTGCAAGAAAATAACCAGTGAAGCTCATGTTGTAGCTTTTTTGTCATGTCTCTATTTCATCGTCCTTTGATGCCCTTCTGAAGCAAGGGATTCAAATATAGCTTGCAGCCCCTCTCTTCCACCACCTCTGCCACTATTACTTCAGCCTTGAATCCACTATGCTTATGGAGTATTCTTTTTTAATGTAGTGTAGCCCAACCATAGGCCCTTTCGAAAGTATGTTTTTTCACCAATGACTTGCATTCTTACTCTGCACATGAAGCCTAAACAACAGTCTATTTATCCATTCCATGCACCAGAGAATTCCCCCTTTTGTCTGATGAGATCTAAGAAACCTTCCACTTTCATCTACCCCATAATCTCCAGCCACAATTCATAAAGACATATATGCAATGGAAGCCAGCTTCTGAAAAGCAAGGAATAACCCCTTCTCAATATAGGGAACACAACACTTTCTCCACCCTGTAAATAAAAATTTGGCTCTCCTATCATCCAAAAGCTTAATCAGATATCAGGAGCTCATTTCCACACTCACATCCTACCCCAAGTCTATAATACATAACTAATGGAAATAAAAATATTTCTTAATGCCACTAATTATTTTCCTTCTTTATGGCTAATGGTTGGCACTTTCTATGTTATAGTACTTATTGTTAGCTTCATCCATCTCATCATCACTAGGACAATACGTATTCCCCCGTCCATCATACCCTTGTTTTTTTTGCCTTTTCTATTCGGAATGATGTCAAATTTTCCCAATCTCCCTCCTCTTCTAAGCAAAGATATGTCCAAAGGCCAGTCAGCTTAGGTTATATCTCTTAAATTACAATGCTTGGCTTCATAAAATGACAATGCGAAGGTCAAAAGTCCCAGTCACAAAAGTGCCCTGCTTGAATATGCTTCAGGACTTCCAGGATGAGGCATCAAAGCTTCTAAGAGGCGCTTATTTAGGACTATGAGTTCTTTCTGACAAATTTCTCATTTTCTGAACAATAAACATCTCTACTAGTCCTGTACATTATAAACCCGCAGTATGATGTTTTATTTGTACAAGGCGGTAACAATATATTTCAACACACATTATATCAAGCATGCTAGTTGTTATAAAAAAACAAGGAGATTTTTACTGCCTAACAGCTCACAAGTAAAATGCAAAGCTATTAGGATGATTGAAATTATATTCAAATATGTCAATCAATAATTCCGATATCCAAGACATGCCAAATCCTATAAGCATGTGATTAAAGAAAAAGAAAAACCATAAATCCATATGTACATATAGAAGACAAACAAAACAGAGAAGTTGGTTATGTTAATCATAGATCCATTGCAAATAACCAAATGCCAATAAGCAACCGATCCAGCCTCAGTAAATGAGATCCATTTTATGTTTCCAACTCACCCAAATGTAAAAAGCATCATACTTAATGCTTAAATTCCAATTTGTCAGGTGAACCAAGGATCCCTTGGGTGGTCTATAATATTAAAATAGTTTAACCAATTGTTTTCACATCCATTATTTTTGGAGTAAATGAAATAAGAAAATCAGGGGAAAAAAGCATCATCGCAAGATAATAGGATTTGGAGGTCCATGACCTCAGAATATTTGTTTATTAAAGAATAGGTTATTTGCTCATAATAGGTTTTTTTGCTCAGAAGAGGTTTTTGTTCAAGGATAGGTTTTTGCTCAGAAAATTTGTTTGTTAATTGATATTTATGCTGATTTTTCTCAGAATAGGCTTTTGTTCTTATTTGTTCTTATTCCTTTTGTAATTTTAGATAGAGACACATAACTGTTGCTCTTATTACTACTGTAATTTTAGATAGAGACAGAGACACATAACTATTGCTGAAAATTAGTACATATTTTTCTTGTATTATTTAAAATTTTTATGCACACAATAACTATTTGAGTAAAGGTCTACATATCAAATGCCTGCATTTATTAAAATTGTTATGCACACAATAACTATTATGATATGGATGAATTTTATGATTTCTTTCAGGTGCATTACCCATTGTTAACCATCTCAGATAAATGGATTAAGAATGGTTCTGATGAAGTTTGTAATATATGCTTTGTGACTTCTTTATAGAATGGATCTTGACAATCAATTCCCTCCAAGGATTTTTAAACACAAACCAAGATGTGGTCGGATGCGCGTGTTTATATAAAAGACACACGATAACTACAATAGGCATATCTATAAAGGGAAAAGTTTATATAAGGTTGCAACTTTAAAATGTAGAATTACAGATGCACCTCAAAAATCTATCGGAAAGGTTGTTTTAATGTTGAAAAACCCTTTATTTGATCATCTCGACATCGAGATATATGAATAAAAAAAAAAAAAAAATTTGAGTCTCAGAAATAGTGCATCTTGCAACACATTATCTAGGCCGTCAATTTTCAAGATTTTCATATGTTTATAGATCTCCTTGATTTTAACTATTTTTAGAGTTTAAACTTTTCTAATTAGATATGAAGCACAATTTTCATTGAACAACCTTATATAACTTTTTTCATTGTAAGCACAATCACAAAATAAAACTTCAGAATCAAACAGATGAAAGCAATGAACAATCATACAATTTTCATTGTTAGCACAATCACAAAATATAACTTCATAATGTAGCAGATGAAAGCAGTGAACAATATACATTGTAAGATCCACCTATATGAATAAAATGCCCTATGTCACAAAGAAGGAAATAACAGATACGATTTCATAGCATTCTTAGTCCTGAGTTCACTAATAATGTTCCTGAGTTGCACCCACACCTTAACTCAGGGTAAACCCTTCTACTTTTATTAGGTTTTTCTGGTTTAAACCCTTCCTTCGAGCAAACATAAGCCCTATTGATCCATTTACTTTTTTCTTATGAGTAGTCCCCCTGCGAATACCAAAACCTTTGGTTAATGCATAAGACTTAAAGAACTCATATGCATCATCCTCTGATCCAAACTTTATTCTTACATATGGTTCTTCTATTTCTTGGCCTATGTTTATTGGGCCACAACCACCATCCGGGATTTCATCATTGCTGTCGACATTTGGGCATGTGCTAGATGGCACACCGACTAAACTCATGGGATCCATCTCAGTTTTTTAACTTACCCAACGTCAAACTGCAAACTATAAAAATACATGTATTCAAACCTTCAGCTTAAGAATACCATGAAAGTAGAGACAAAAGCGAAAGTACGAGGCAAGATGAGGACAATTCACAAATAAGAGGAAAATATTATGCAACATGCAAAATTTTATATATTCAGCATTATGTGGCTACTAGGAAAAGGGGATGGCAAGAAAACTATCAACCAATAAGAACTTTGTGCCAAAAGCCTCTAATAGAACCAACTCAAAAGCTATGACATCAATTATAACCAAATAAGTGGAACAAATAGAGAACAACTTATCTGGGGAAAAAAAAAAAAAAAAAGAAAATCAAGCACCATAATACCCACAACCTAGCTGAACCAACACAATTGATATTGTAAAAATCTAGTTTTTCTTCTAAAAAATAAGAACCAATTTAGTCAAATTCCACCATTCGTGAAAGCATTTACCACTCTACATCTTTCTTTTTTTAGTAAAATCCAATCATTTACCAATAAATTAAACTTACCCAACTTATTCAGCCTCAAAAAATCAGTAAATATCAATTAACCAACAAATAAGAGCAAAAACCTACTATGAAAAAAATCAGAATAGGAATCAATTAACAAAGAAATATTATGACCAAAAACCTATTATTGAACAAAGACCTATTCCGAGCGAAAAACCTACTCTTTAACAAACAAACATTCTGAGCAAAATCCTATTCTAAGAAAAATCAGCATAAATATCAATTAACAAAGAAATATTATGAGCAAACGCCTATCCTTGAACAAAGACATGTTCTGAGCAAAAAACCTATTCTCTAACAAACAAATATTTTGAGAAAAATCCTATTATGAGCAAAAACCTATTATTGAACCTCCAAATATCGGCATAAATATCAATTAACAAGCAAATAAGAGCAAAAACATGTTCTGAGAAAAATCAGCATAAAAATTAGCCATAAAAAAAGGGACTTCGTATTATATAATAGAAACGCATAAAATTTTGGGAAACATCAGCACACATGAAAACCTCAGCTATCCCTTTCATTCTCTACCTAATTGTAAGATGGACTATTTATTTAATTTAAGCTTAAATATAGGTTATTTGATTGGCAGAGCTTCAAACTCTAAAGACAAACAAGTTTGCACATCCAATTTTGAGAAAGATCATATTGAAAATAACAATAAAAAAACGATAGATAGGGTATGAAACCAACAAATCCTACTAAAGCTTCATAAGAGCTTCATAAACACGAGAGAACATCAAAAGGAAAAGAAAACAGTGACCATGCACGAAAAGAAGAGGAATCAGGTACACTTCAAAAGGAAAAAAAGAATCCCAACCCCAGAGAAAACAGAAAATCAAATGAAGTTTAATCTATGCATTTTTTCGGCAAAAAATGTACAGTCAATAATAGACAAGAAATATAAAAAAAAAAAGATGGACGCGTTTCTCGTTATATACTCTAAAACTTCAATAGTATACTGAAGTTTCCAATTATGCTTTTAATTTTAAGCATTTGACAGTTTTTCATGTCCCATTTTCTATTGTATAACACAGTTTCCCTTTTTATTTCCACTAGTTATGCATTATAGACTTGGGGTTGGATGTGAGTCTGGAAATGAGCTCTTCAGATCTGATTAAGCTTGTGGATGATAGGGGAGCCAAATTTTTATTTAAAGGGTGGAGAAAGTGTTGTGTTCCCTATATTGAGAAGGGGTTATTTCTTGTTTACAAAAGCTGGCTTCCATTACATATTTGTCTTTATGAATTGTGGTTGGAGATTATGGGGTAGATGAAAGTGGAAGGTTTCTTAGATCTCCTCGGACAAAGGGGGAATTCTCAAGTGCACGGAATGGATGAATAGACTGTTGTTTAGGCTTCATGGGCAAAGTACGAATGCAGGTCATTGGTGAGGAAACATACTTTTAGAAGGGCCTATGGTTGGGCTACACTACACTAAAAAAGAATACTCTACAAGCATGGTGGATTCGAGGCTTGAAGTTACAGTGGCAGAGGTGGTGGAAGAAAGGGGCTGCAAGATATTTGAATCCCTTGCTTCAGAAGGGCATTAAAGGACGATGAAATAGAGACATGACAAAAAACGCTACAACGTGAGCTTCACTGGTTATTTTCTTGCAATAAAAAGAAGTTGAATTGATTTGGATTCTAATAATAAAGGTGTTTTGTAGTGATATTGGGGTTTTTGTAACACTCTATAATTCTCAAACAAATACAAGGAGAGAGAGTACCTTTACAGATGAGGTAGGCTGCAAAGAGGCACAGTGAAGAGAGCTGCGAGAGGCTTCTCTTGGTGAGCAGTAAGAGGGCGCGAGTAGCGAGAGGGTGAGAGCAGCGAGAAGGTGCGAGCAGAATTTACTTGAATTAGGCGCGAGTAGAGAGAGAGAGAGTGAGAGCAAAGAGAGAGAGTGTCTCTGGATTTTAGGATGTAGGAGGGAGAGAGAGAGAGAAACTCAGGAGAGAGAGAGAGCATGAGAGGCAAAGAGGGGGCGAGCAGCGAGAGGGCCAGAGGCCGAGAGTAGTGACAGGGAGCCGGTGAGCAGAGAGAAAGAGAAGGCTGAGAGCAGAGAGAGAGTGAGATGCAGAAAGAGAGAGTGCAACTCCTTTTCTAGGAAGTAGGAGAGAGAGAGAGCGAGAGGCGCTCTTTTTAAGGCATCGTTGACAGTGTACCAGCTGGTTCGCATTTTTTAAAAAAACCCGCACTTTTTTTAGGTAGAAGGTGGACCTCTTTTATAGCGTTTTAGACCATCGGATTTTCAACTTCTCATCAACACCGTTCGGCTCATCTCAATGGGGTGCGCGAGCAGGCTAACCCTATTCTTTCCCATATATATATATATATGTCATAAGTAGAGGAAGCAAGCATAAATAGCAGAAGAGAAATCAATAATAATAAGAAAGAGTAACATTCATATGTAACATTTAAATATAAGTATAAAACAGAACAGAGATAGGCACTTACATGAAGGCTCGAAGTAGAGGTAAGAGGTAGAAAACAAACTTGAAGTACTCCTAATAAGTACTCAGGCTTACAACAGTCACTCAGAAATTATAAACGCTCAAACTTATAACAATCACTCAGAAATCGCTCAAGCTTACAACACTAACTATAACATGTAGCAGGAAATCCCAAGGTGTCTTACTTTTGAGGCTTGGTCCTCGTTTTATAAAAGAGGGAGGGTAGATTCCAAACACTTTTAAGTCCGCACTGACAAGGTAAGATGCCTTTTCTTTCACGT
This sequence comes from Amborella trichopoda, assembly GCF_054954075.1. NCBI lineage: Eukaryota > Viridiplantae > Streptophyta > Magnoliopsida > Amborellales > Amborellaceae > Amborella > Amborella trichopoda. Next base: position 24,056,788 of record NC_142346.1, read on the forward strand.
TAAAGCAAAAGGTAGGTAAAAGCAATTATTCTTATTGGTTTTCAACAGTGTCGACAATAATGCTTCTTTTACTGTAGCAACAGTGATTCATGTGTTCACAGTCTTCTTTACCGTCATTTTTGGGACACGTGTCCTGAATGGTGATGGAGTCGTACCGTCCCTGATATTTTATCTAATTTAGTTGGGAAAATATCCCAATACAATCATCTTCATTTGAGGAAGTTAGTTTTTTAAGTTTTACTTCTTCTTCAAGGGCAAAGAGTAATTTTTTCCTAAGCTCTGCTTTTGATAAAGTGGGATTTTTCTGTTGCATTAGAGCAATGTAGTCGGAGAATCCCATATCTGATTTTGGTGACGAGTTCGGAATTGCCTTCATACAGATTTTCTCGAGATCTAGAGAATCATTCTTATTGTTGCCCCACCATTTAATTGAAATTTGTTTTTGTAGTTTTGGAATATAATCCCACATGTCTAAATCATCGTCAGAAATTTAGTAGGACCATTTTAGAATCCAAGGAATCTGATATAGGGCTATGAAATATATGTGGCAGTCTTGTTTTAGACTAGTTTTATTATATTCAGAGAATTTTCTTTGTGATATTTGGAATTTTTTTGGAAGTATTTGGCTTAATGATCCCCATAGCAGGAACCATCTTTTAAACTAGTTTGGAAATTCTATCGGCTCAATTCTTTTAAACTGCACATACCAGCTGTGTGTATTTTTTACATTCTGGTAGGAAAAGACTTCGTCCCATGCCTTAATATATTCAAAAGAATGATTGGTTTTGATTTTAAATCATTTTGTAAGTAGTGCCCTTGGGTTTAAGGGATTCGGGCCTCAATCATTATAAGAGATGATCTTCTGTATTTGGAATTTTGAATATGCTATTTTTGAGTCATTGTTTCTATAGTGGTGTACTATTGACACCGACCCGATTTCCATTAAAATAACTTCATACTAATCTCTACATCTTTCTCGCATATTAGGATGTAGATGATGGCGCAGATATATGGCGATTAATTCAACATGGTCTTTTTCCCTGTGTTCATTTTCGATTATGATCAGTGGGATATAAGCTGTATCAAGAAATGAAGTTCTATCAGGGTTTGGACAATTATAGCTCAAAGGGGATTGTTGAGGAGATATCTGAATCTCTTGAGCTTGTTTTCTTATTAAAGCATTCAGATTGATGAGGATGCCAGGGATTTTTTTGGGCTAGAACTATTTGCAGCCAGGTGTTTTCCTGAGCTATTATATATAGTCAGGTCTTTTCCTAAGCTAGGGACTATATCCATTGGCTGTATTCTCGGCTGTTGGCTTCTCCTTCCCTCCATACAAAAATTCTCTAGTCAAAAAGTCAGGAAGATGATTTTTTCTTTGAATATGTTCAATATCAAAACCGAAAGCGGAAAGAATACCTGAGATTTTTGACATCTTTTTCTAAAATGTCTTTGGTTGATTCGCAATCAGTCCGTATGAGGAATTTTTTGTTAAGTAGGTCACTTTGAAAATTTGTGACATAATGTATTATTGCTTAGACCTCATTTTTAACAGTAGAATACTTCTGCTGTGCCGGATTTCAGGCTTTAGAGGTAAAACGTATAAGTTGTTCCTCATCTAGGATTTTCTGTTTAAGGATACCTCCTAATCCTATTTTAGAAGCATCGGTTTCAATAATCTTAAAAGCTATAGGATTAGATAGAGCTAAACAGGGTAATTCTTTGGCCTTTTGTTTTAATTTTTTGACTACCATGGTATGTTCATCAGTCCAATCTGGAGGATTCTTTTTTAGTCTCTGGAATAAAGGCTAAGCATCTGAAGCTAAATCTTTATAAAAAATTGAAATATAATTTAGACATCCTAAAAATCTCTGTAATTCTTTTTTATCTTTTATGATGTCAGGAAATCTAGAAGCAAATTCAATTGCCCTATCGATATGAATTATCCTTCCTTGAAAGATATTATGCTCAAGGAACATAATTTTTGTTTTAAACAGGTTTATTTTTCTAACAGAAACAACTAGTTCGGCATCTTTAAAAAATATATGCAAATGTTTCCAATGTTGGTCAATATTATCAGAATATACGAGGACATCATCAATATTGACAATAATGAATTTAGTTTATGGATTAAAAATGTCATTCATAATGTTCTGAAATTCTAAGGGGGCATTTTTTAACCCAAAAGGCATTACATTCCATTCAAAATGCCCAAAAGGAACATTAAATGCTGTTTTATATTTATCTTTCTCCAATATTTGAATTTGTCAATATCCTGATTTTAAATCAAACTTTGAAAAAATACAGGCATTGACTAATCTATCAGGGAGATCCATTTTATTTGGAATAGGGTAGTGAATCCACCTTAAAACCTTACTCAGGGGTTTATAATTATAACAAGGCGTGGGGCTCCTCTCCAAAGCTTTTATAGAAAGCTTCACAACTCCAGGGTGAAGAACTTTTTCTAATTAGTTTTTTGTCAAGGAGTTATTGTATTTCAGTTTTACAAATTTCTAAGAGTCTGCTATTCATTTGTATTGGCCTAGCTTTAGTTGGAATTTTTTGTTCGTTAAAGCCTGGTTCATAAGGAAGTTCCACAATGTGTTGCTTTCTATTCCAAAAAGCGTTAGGGATTTCTGTACAAACTTCTTTTTTTAATATTGTTTTGAAGTTATTGATTTTACTTTGTATTTGTGGAGATTTTAATTTTTCATCAATTGTTTTATATTTAACCTCTTCTTTTAAATGAAAGAGAAATCTTTCTTTCGTGGAAATCTTATTTTTTATGCTATTTATTTCATGAATTCTTGGTTTATCAATGAAGTCAAATTTTACTTTATATCCTTCAATATCTGCTTTTATCCCAGTATTATCAATTCTAATGGGATAGAACATGTTTAAGAAGGGAGTTCCAAGTATCACAGGCTGGCTTAATCCTTTAACCATTATAAAAAGAAATTTAAAACATGCACCATTATTACAGACTGCTACATCAGATAGTTTGTATTTTATTATCATTTTACTTCCATCAGCGGTATTCAAAATTTGGGTTGTTTTGCTAAAATATTTGATTTTAACCAGTTCTTCATTTATACAGTTTAGATCTGCTTCTGAATCGATGAGAGCAGTAGTTTGAAAAGTGAATTCCTTTTGTACCACTATTTTTATGATGGTAAACCATTTTTGGGTTATCACTTTATCTAGGAGGTTTACATATTTATAATCTTGTAATTTTCTTAATATATTACAGTTATTGGAAGTTTGTGGATCGTCTATTACTTTTGGGAGTGTATCTTCTATTTTGGGTGGTAACAGATTGTGATTATAATCATGCATTAGATTATTAAATTCTTCTTCAGGATTTTCTTCCTCATTTCCACTTTCATTTTTAGTGGCTGCTACTTCAAGAATTTGTACTTTGCTTTTTAGAGTTATCAGTTCATTTCGGTCATCATTTATTTCATTTTTTAGATCATGAATTGTAGGTTATTTTTGGTGTTGAGTTTTTTGAACTCTTTTCATAATATCACTAAAGCTGTAATCTTCATTAGTAGGAACAAGAGTTGATTTAGGAGCAAGAGAACTTGAAGGTTCGTTGACCATGTTAATATAATGAATTAAGGCTTCTCTTTTAGTCTCAGGGTCACTTATTTTATCAATTAGGTCAATTATGAGATTTTCTTCCTTAGTTAGAGTACTTTTAAGTCTTTCAAAAAATTGCACTGACAATTTATATCTTCAGAATATGTTTCAGAATCTGAATTGAAGAAAATCAATTCTTCATCATTTATTTCTCCGATGAGCATTTCTTCATCAGAGTCAGAAGATTCTTCAGAATCATCTCTTTTAATTAAGATGATATCAAATAATTGTTTTTTTATTTCAAGGTCTATTTCTAAAGCATTTATTTTCCTTTTCACATGACATTTATTTTTATAATGTCCTATTTTTCCACAGTTATAGCAAACTGGTATTTTTCTTTTTCCCTTTTGTTTAAAAGAGTGATCTTGTAAGAATTTCTTAAGAAAGGTATTTTCCTTTCCTTTTAGATATCTAGATTTTGTCTTTTTGGAATCTCTAAAGTCTCTAAATTTCTGTTTGTGAGAGGGCTTGGAAGTAAGTATTGTATTAAAGCCGAATTGTTCACAACAATCTCCCAATTCCTTTTTCCCAGTCATTCTTTGTTTCTCCAATTGTCTTTTTAATTTTAAGTCTGTGCATAAAGCAAGACTTTCAGCACATATTTCTGCTGACAATTCTCCAAGTGTGTACAAAATATAAGGAATAATTCCTCCATACTTATTTTTCAATCTTATCTTGACTTTTTCTTTAAACAAATGAGGAAGTCCAGCAATGAATTTTTCTTTCCAATGGTCAGCTTTACTATCTTTGCTGGATAGCAGTCTGGAATAAAAGACATCTTTATACTATTTGAAATGTGAGAGAGTTGGACAATGGAGATTTGAAAGTAGATCCTCCAATCTAGCTGATAAAAGAGTCGTACTCCCCACTAAGTGAAGTGTGATGGTATATATTAGAGTATTTACTGTATCTCCATCAGTAACTATATTCTCAGGTACCTGTCCTAGTCCTACCTCACTTTTAATGGCCCATTGCTTAGTAGCATTTAGGATTTGATATTTTGCTTCTTCGTCCATATGAAAATCCCACCATCCTCTAAGCCATCCAGTAAAGCCACATATAATGACTTTAGCAATTTCGTGGTCTTCATTTCCACTTGCTTTACATGCGGTGGCATACATAGTCATATGTTTCATGAGATCGAGAATTTGATTCTCAGACATCCCATCTATATTCCAATTTACTATAGATCGTCCTGAATAGGAAATTGAGTTAGTAATAAGGTAATCTTCTATTTGTATATCTACAGGAGTGGGCTTAGGATAATACATTCTTGTTGGGGCAACATGCCTAGTTTTTTTCCCATAGTCAATCCTATTATGCTCCAAGCTTTTTGGTTTAAAAGCTTCTTCTATTTTAGATATTTCAAGATCAGAAATTTGTTTGTCTTGTTGAAGTACTTGGACATTACTTGATTTTCGTTTAATATCAAATTTTTCAAATTTTTTCATCAGCTCATCTACCAATTCTTCATTATCTTCTTTCCTTTTAACTCTTTGCAGGTTAAATTTTCCTACGACAATACTCGGAAGCGGTTTGAATAAAACTGCATTCTTTTCTTTATCTTCTTTCTTTTCTTGAGGTTTTATTATTTAAGACGTTTTTTATTCTATTGGTCTTTTTCCCTATAGTTTGTAGGAATAGATTTGTATAATTATTTTGTTCTATTATATGGGGTATGGCTTTAATTTTAGCCATCTGGTTATCATAATCATTTGGTCCAATTTTGAAAGGTGAAGCTTTTATGTCTTATTTTTCTCCTTTTAGATTTAGACTAGTTTCAGGAGGATGGATAGTTTCAATGCTTTCTCCTTTAACTGTATGAAAGGTTTGAAAGGTGTTTTGGACAGTATTAATATTCTGGATAATATTATCATAAAATTCTGGATATTCTACTCCTTCCTTTTTAAGGATATACCTAAGCCATTTAAAAAATTTTACATTTGTTTTATGTTGTATCATGAATTTATTGAATTTACTAAGAAAGAGTTCTTTCAGTCTTTCACTGAATTCTTTGAGGAATCATTCCCTTAGTTGTTTATTTTCTGCAGACAAAAAATCCCTTTTTACCCATTCTTTATCTATGACAAACTTATCTTGGGTTTGAATTGTCAGAACTTCATAATCAACTTCAGACATGGTTGGCTCATCAGGCTCAGTCTGAGAAGAGTTGGGAGTATATACAGTATAAACTGGATGTTGTACTTATTTTTCATTTTTTTTTATCATTCTAAAATGATTTTGTCATCATGTACTTTTTCATAATTAGATTGAGGTACTGAAAAAGTCGAACTTCTAGAAGGAGTATAAGTTGAAGGTACAATATTCCTGATATGCAGCCTAGGAGCTAAAACAGTATTTGGAACACTCAATCTAGTTCTTCTAAGGGATGGAAACTGAATTTCAATTTCTCCATTTGGATATTCAATTATTTGTAGGCTTTTTATTTTCGGGAATAGGTAAACGAGTCTCAGTTTGTAGAGACCAATTTTCAGGTAAATTTATCTGCTTCCAACATATAGCTTTAGGTGTGACAAGATTGGATTTTTCCATATTTCTTTGAAAAAATATTGTTTGTTCCTTTTTATCCATTAATCTTGCATTAGGACAAAGAGTGCTCATAACCTTATTACAAATTCGATAAACAAAAGCCAAATTCTGGGATCCAGGGTCCATGTAAAAACCTTGAGTTTTAAAGTTAAGGGTTAGCACTTTTAATAAATTTGGATCGGATAAGGATATAGATAAATTTGGAAAGCTGTTGAAATATATGGGTCCATTATAGACACTCGACTCAACGATCCCTAAAAGAGAGTCACTGAATCTTCTATGTCTACTATCTATTAGACAGAGTAAAACTGAATTATTTAATCATTCTCTAGTTAATGGTTTTATTGTTATTTGTACAAGACCTATAAGAAGATAGTTATAACCCTTTTTGATATGATCTGCAATCATTCTATTTGAAAAGAGTTGAAAGCTATCTTGATTTTCCATAAGTGAGAGAGTTTTTTCAATTGTTTTTATTGAAAAACTGCTTTTAAACTCAAATGTTCCTTTTTTATATATATATCATTTGTAGGGACCTTTGGGATATTCCATTTTGCAATTGTTTCTCAATATTATCAATTATTATTTCTTCTCTATTATTATTCACTCGTAGGGTATTATTACTAGAACTATCAGAAGTGGTTGTATTTGATAGTGTTCTAAACAAATTTACAATTTTATCTTGGTATTTTTTCCCGGAGTCAATTGGAAACAGTCCCTACACCTTACAGCCTTCCTAGCTCACGGTGGTATTTGGGTCACAACAACTTTAGGTATGTTAACCAGATAAATGTACAAATTGGTTCAGTTTTCTACTGAATAAACTCGGCTCTGATATCATAAGAGTTGAGATTAATCCCCGCGACCTAGATTGAATCTGGGCTGATCTGACAATCATGCATGTCCGGTAGTGCTTAAATTTTTTTTTACAAATCCAAATCACATGAAATTTTAGGTGTGTGTTTATAAAAAATAGGACAATTTTTGAAAAATATCAAAAACATATTTTACATGAAATAAAATTGACCAAAATACTCTTAAAGTGTTTCAAAGGTATTTTGGTCATTTTGTTTTACGTAAATAACTTTTTTAAATATTTTATTACGTGCATCTTGATGAGAAGAACACACCTAAATTTCAAGTGATTTGGATTTATAGAAAAAAATATTAAAATTCAAGCACTATCGGATATCCGTAATCGTTAGATCGGCCCAAATTCAATTTGCGCCGTTGAGCTCATATGAGCTAGTGGGCTAATCCCAGCTTTTTCTATATATATATATATATATATATATATATATATATATATATATATATATATATATATATATATATATATATATATATATATATATGTTATGTTATGTTATGTTAGAGCGCTTACACTATGGAGTAATTTATCATTGTACTCAACAAATTTAGACACTTATATACCCTTATTTACATGAAATCTTTTTTAATAAGGGTATTTTTGCTTATTATGAGGGGTGTGATGATATGGACATGGGGTGTGACATCACCCATATGGAGCATTAAATGCCACTAGTATACTGTATGTGGGTAATGTCACACCCTATGTAGATATCGCATACTCCTCTTAATGACAAAAAATACACCAACTATAAAAACTTTATGTACAAAACAAGGGCATATAAGTATCTAAATTTGTTGACTACAATAATAAATTATTCCATAGTATGAACACTCTAACATAATCATATATATATATATATAGAAAAGTATACAATGAGACTATTTACCTTTGGTATAAAATGGTCAATAATCTTGACCATTGGATGTGAAATTTAGTGGATGCATTTATTCCATTGACTAAGCTCATACTTCAATGTGAATTTTCTCGAACTCTATAACAAACCCAAGCTATCAGATTTCACAATCGTTCAAATTACAAAGGTTAATGATAGAATATGTTGTAAAAGGTGGATTTATTAACTTCGTAGTATATTTTTTTAAAAAAAGTTACTTTTTTTGGTATCTTGCTTATTAAGGAAGGGCACTTTTATAATATCACTACAAAACAAGGAGTAATTTTGTCATATCCAAACGGGGTAAAGTTGGAATTGTTATTAAAGGACAACAACATTCTACAAATAAAGTTCAAGTAGAGTAACTTCCAAAATGTCATTGTATTTTAATAAAAATTTCAAATTTGCCTCACTTGTGAATGTTTTGTTTACCATCAATGTCCTTGCATAGTTATTTTATAAACTAAAATAAAAGAGCTATATAGTCTTTTGACACGAAGTGAACAAATAAAAAGATCCACGTTCGCCTCATCTCTGGCTGGGTCTCTCTCATCTGCCTGTTTCTGCTTGCTTTCATACCCTTTCTCTCTCCACGCTTCTTGTCTTGGACTCTCTCTCATCTGCCCCATCTCTCCCTCATGCACCCTAAATCTTCTTACCAACTTAGATGTGCCCTCTATCTCTCATTCAGCCATCTTTGTCGATTACAATCCATTTGAATCTTATTGTTGAGCCATCCAATCTATCTATGTTTTTCACATAAACATCACTATAAACCTTCCCATTGTTGAGCTAGCTCATCTCTCTCCTATGAATCTGCAGCAGCAGTTTTATTGTGCAGCCACAATGCATATGGAGCCACAGATCACACACATAGCAGAGGCTATAAGGGAAATGGAGGCAGCGTGTGCTTCTTTTATCAATGGGAAAAATTGGTCGTAGAGATGCATTGGATTGGGATAGGTTGCGGCCATTATGACCCACCATAGTAAAATACATTTTTTGCTTCTTAAATGTTTTTCAACAAGATGGTTTCGTTTGATTAGGCTTAAAATTTTGTTGGACATAGAAACTATGGCGCAAATTGCAAAGTTTTAGAGCGAGAGATGGAGAGAGAGATTGGTACTATGAGTATAGAGATGATGAGAGAGAGAGAAATTGGATGGATCTTTAAAGAGATGATGAGAGATTTCTGGCTTAGCGGAGAGTGATAGGGCAGTGGAGGAGGGCTACTCAGTAATGAGAAGATAGGTGGATGAGAGAGAGGTAGAAATGCAGATGAGAGACAAATGATTAATTCTATTTTTCATCATTTATACAAAACGACTAAAATACCCTTTTAGTTTAGCTTTGGATGTAGTTATTCAAGGGTATTGAACGTAAACATAGCATTCACAAGTAATTCTAACTTTAACCAATGCTATTTAAGGAGATGTTAAAAGTAGAAAAAATCCATCTCTCTCTCTCTCTCTCTCCTTCTATATATATATATATATATATATATATATATATATATATATATATATATATATATCATGTAACAGTTGTATAGTAATATAATGGAACCATGCTGCTAAAAAACCATATTTGTAGCACTTGTATGACTCCAAATATTGCATATACCCTTTTTTCATTCCAATAGTCAATTTCCAAAGAACTAAAATTTAATTTGTATCCCAGATTTAGTTAAAATGAGTCCCCTTCAACAATGAATGTAGACCATCCATTTGGTGAACTTCAAGATCTAGGCTGTTACAAACTCAAAACCATTTTTTTTTTCAACATTGTTCATTTAATCATAACAAAGATATCTAAAAAATTTGAAAAGGGAAAAATCCTTCTAAAGTCTAGGCCTAAGAATCTTAAAAAAAGGAACAACTTATTAATTGAGCTAAAAAAATACTTTGTAGGGTGTGTTTCCAAATTTTGTTTAAAAAAGTGTATATTTAAAACTTGGGGTCAAATAAATGGTACTAACATGATTTTTTATGATTGTCTCATTATAACACTATACAACCATTGCATAAAATCATTCCCATGTATATATATATATATATATGAAAAAGCTAACGTGTGTTTATAAAAAATAAGTGAATCTTCAAAAAATATCAAAAAAATATTTTACATGAAATAAGTAGACCAAAATACCCCCAAAACTTTTCGAGGGGTATTTTGGTCATTTTATTCTTCACAAATAAATTTTTTTTTTATATTTTTATTAGGTGTACCTTGATGAGAAAAATATACATCTAAAATTTCAAGTGATTTGGAATTGTAAAAAATAAAATAAAATTCAAACGCTACTGGACATCCGTGATTGTCAGATAGACCCAAATTCAATCTGGGCCGTCGGACTCGTATGTTCATATGAGCTAGTGTGCTAATCCTATCTTTTCCCTATATATATATATATATATATATATATATATATATATTGCAAGCCTCTTTTCCCACGCCTTCGAAAGAATCCGTCTGATTGGGGGGAGGAGCATACTCTTGCAGTAAGAAAAATCAAAGCAAAATCCAAACAATTACCTTGCTTAGTTATTGCCCATCCTAAAGCTTTCAAAATCATTGAAACTGATACTTTTGAACTTGGTTATGGTGGAATCTTAAAACAAAGATTTCTACTAACTGAAAAAAAAAATTGGTAAGATATACTTCTGGACTTTGGAATTCTGCACAACAAAATTATTCAACTATTAAAAAGGAAATTCCTTCAATCGTAAAATTTGATACAAAATTTGAAAGCGATGTTTTAAATCAAGAATTTCCTATAAGGGTTGATTGCAAAGCGGCCAAAGATGTTTTAGAAAAAGATGTTAAAAATATAGCCTCTAAACAGATTTTTGCTAGGTGGCAAGCAATTCTCTATACCTTTGATTTTAAAATTGAATACATCGAGGGAGATTTACGATTGATAGAATTTCCTTTTTAATGGTTGAATAATTTTGTTGTGTAGAATTCAAAAGTCCAGAAGTATATGTTACCAATTTTTCTATTTCAGTTGGTTGAAATCTTTGTTTTAAGAGTATACGCCTTCCCCCAATCTGGCGGATTCTTCCAAAGGCATTGAAAAAGAGGCTTGCAAACAGCAATATAATTAAGATATTTTTATAATAATCAGCAATATAATTAGGAGAGCCTAGAAACCTTTGCAATTGGGTTTTATCTTTGATAATATCAAGAAATTTGTCAGCAAATTGTAAAACTTTATCTATTGGAGTTATAGGGCCTTGGAAGATATTGTGGCCTAAGAAACATATATTAGTTTGGAAGAGCTTATTCTTTTTTGCCGTGACAACCAAACCTGCTTGCATAATAATTTTATGGAAAAGATGCAAATGTTTCCAGTGTTGATCTATAGATTAAGAGAATATGAGTACATCATCAATATAAACAATTGTAAATGTTGTATAAGGATTAAAGATTTCCTTCATAATATTTTGAAATTCAGAAGGGGCATTTTTAAGTCCAAATAGCATTACATTCCATTCGTAGTATCCAAATGGTACAGTAAACGAAGTTTGAAAAGCCTGTTTAGCAAATCCCTTTTATTAGGAATTGGATAACGGATCCATCTTAATATTTTATTTAGCGGTTTATAATTTATTACCAGTCTAGGTACTCCTATTTTCATTTCTGCTGCTTTTTCAACATAAGATGCTGGACAACTCTAAGGGGAGTAAGATTTTCTTATAAGATTTTTGTTCAATAAATCTTGTATTTCTTTTTTACAAATTTCTAATAATCTGCTATTCATTTGAATAGGTCTGGACTTGGTTGGGATAAGTCTTTCATCAAAATTTGGTTCATAAGGCAGTTCTACCATGTGCTGCTTTCTGTTCCAAAAGGCATTAGGGATTTCAGCACAGACTTCTTTTTCAAGCTTATTTTGAAATATTTGAATATCCTTTTGAATATGTGGTGATTTCAATTTTCTTCTATTATCTTATAATTTATTTCTTCTTTTAGAGAGAATAAAAAATTTCTTTATTTTTTATTTGATTTTGTACTTGGTTTATTCTTTTATTTTAGGTTTATCAATAAATTCAAATTTTACTTTGTGACCATCAATTTCAGGTTCTATTTTAGTATGATCCAATAGTTTTATTGGATACATAAAGTTTAGAAAAGGAGTCCCTAGTATTACAGCTTGTGATAAGCCTTTTACCATTTTAAATGGCAGAATAAAACATGTTCCATTATTAAAAACTGCAGCATCAAAGAGTTTATAATTAATCATCATTCTTTTTCCATCAGCAGTGTTAAGTATTTGAGTAGTTTTGTCAAAATATTTAGAGGGAACAAGGCCTTCATTTATGCAATTTAAGTAAGCACCTAAGTCTATTAAGGCTATAGTTTGAAAATTAAACTCTTTATTAACCACAATAGTAACATAAGTATGCCATATTTGTGATATAACCTTATCCACCAAATTGACATACGTCAAATCTTTCACATTTTTCTAAAAAATATGATTATTCTCTGATAGAGGAATGATAAGATATTCAAATTCATCTATCAGTGGAGAGACATGCTCTTTATCTCCTAATGTATTAGGAGTTTCCAATTGTTCAACTCTTAACTTTAATTGCTTTATATCTTGCTTAATATTGTTTATTTCATATTTTAATTCTTCCACAATCGTATTTTTGGAGGTACCAACTAATTTTTCTTATTGTTTTACCAAACTTATTATATTTTTAAAATCATAAATAGGTTTAATGTAATGGTCTTTTTGTTCAAAAGAATCTTTATTAGTTTTTAACTTAGACATATAACTGTAGCTTCTCTTTTAGAAATAGGATCTTCTATTTTGTTTATAATATCCAAAATAATATTTTCTTCTTGGGTTAAAGTATTTACTTCTAACCCATTCATAAGGCAAATTGTTTTACAATAATCACATTGCCAATCTATATTATTGCCCATTTCATCTTCACTAGAAGAGTCATCATCTGAGATCAGGAAGACTTGACACAGTTGCCTTTTAAGGCCTTTATCAATTAAATTATTGATCTTCTTTTTAGTTCTACACTTATTAGCTTAATGGCCAAATTTGTCACATTTCCTACAGATAATGGCCTTCCTTTTATGCCTGGAAGGTCTTTCTTTATACTCTTCTTCTGTTTTAGACTTAATTTTCTTTTTTAAAAAGTTTTTCTTAAATCTTTTAGGTTTCTTCTTGTAGGATTTATAAGATCCTTTTTTATCAGATTGAGAAATATGGGGCTTTGATTTTATGGATTCAAAGCCAAATTGTTCACAAAAGTCGCCTAATTCTTTTCTTCTAGTTATGTTTTGTTTTTCTAATTGTTGTTTTAGTTTTAAGTGAGTACAAATGTCTAAGCCTGATGCACAGACTTCATTAGAGAGTTCTCCTAGGGTATAAAGATCATAATTAAGTTCACCATTATTTTTAGCTTTTAGCTTGTTTTTAACCTTTTCAGCAAATAACATGGGAAAACCAACAACGAATTGTCTTTTCCAATAACCAACTCTACAGTCTTCAGCTGTACGGAGTCTAGAGGTAAAAGTATCCGTATACCATTTATAATGAGAGAGGGTAGGACATCTTCGGTTTTGCAATAGATTTGATTGCCTTTGAGTCAGGATACTTGTATTGCCTATAAAATGTAGGGCAATAGTATAAATTAGGGTGTTAACGCACTCATCTTCAGTAACCTGAATTGTTTGTATCTGGTTAGGTTATATTGCTCTTGTTGTAGTATACTGCTTTTTAGCAGTTAGGATATAAGTTTTTTCTGCTTCCGTGAGATAATTATCCCACCATCCTCTTAATTGAGTGGTAAAATCCATGATAATTGCTTTGGCTACATCAAGGTCTTGATTTCCATTTTTAATGCTTGCTGTGGCATACATCATTATATGTCTAAGAAGGGTAAAGATTTGATACTCACTAAGGCTAGGTTCCATTCAACAATTGCCTTGCCATCATACATGGCAAATCCCATAAGAATGTATTCCTCATGTTGGATATCCACTGGAGAAGGTCTAGGATAATAAATTTTTATAGGAGCTGTTGGTCTTGTTTTAATACCATATCCTACTTTATTAATTTCCAAGGCCTAACTATTAAGTGATTGTTTGAATATTTGCTCCAACTTATCAATGTCCTTTTCTGAACAATCATCAGTAATGTCTTCAATCATATTATTAGAGGTTTCAGGAATTTTTTCTAGGGTTTTACCCTTTTCATCAATTTTTAGATTTCCTAATCTAGATATAACTTCATCTAGAAATTCAGAACTTGCATGTTGTAATCTAAACCTGTGTTTAGGCAACTCTGGTGAAGGTTTAAAAACTAGTGGCGCAGTAGTTTTGACAGAGGATGGAACAAATTTAGATGAAGAAACTTTATCCTCCGACACCTATTTTTTAGACACCAAGTCTTCAATCCTGTTCTCTTGTTCCCCTAAGGATTTAAGGTAGAGATTTGTATAATTATTTTGTTCAATGATTGTATTAAATCCTTCCATATTAGCAATATTAGGAGCTTTTTTGTAAGAAGCAGCTATTGGCCCCATAAGGTCTATTATATTATTTTCAGGAGGATGCCTAGATTATATTTCTCCTTTGGTAGTTTTATAAGAATTATAATGTGAATTTATAGTATTAATATCAAGAGATTTTCTGACATACCCCTTTCTTATATACTCAAATGGGAAAGTTAATTTATTTTGTTTGGAAAAGAATTATCCAAACCATCTACAAAAGAACATATTTCCCCAGCCTTTTCCATAGTTTCAATTTATTTTGCTTTAATATATTATCGTGATCTTTGAGTTTGTTTATTTAGGAATCATTACCTAACATCTTTATTATGATCAGAATTGAAATCAACTTCAATTTTTTCATAATTAATTAGAAATGTCTTGATTTGAATTACATTAACTTGAGGGTCATATTGATCTAGAATTCTCTGTCTTTGGTGCTTCCACATAGTAAATAAGTTGTTGTATTCCACCAACCCTTTGTAATCCTTGTATAATGGAATCAATATGTTGATGTTCATATTCCGTATTAGGAATAGAGGAAGTTGAGCTTCTAGCCAGAATTCTAGAATTATGTGAGGCTATATGAATTCTAGCACTCCTTTGAAGGTTGAATTGTATTTGAACTTCCCCACTAGGGAATTTAACTATAGAGTTGATGTTAGATTTTGTACAGGTTTAGAATGGGGCTTCATTATGTAAATTCCATTGTGCTGGCAATTTAACTTGGTCCCAAGTTATTGTCTTTGGGACTATAAGGTTTGATTTTTTAACATTAGTTTGAAAATATATAGTTTGACCCCCTTTTGTCCATTTTTCTGACTTCAGGGCAGATCGTATTCATTATTTTATAACAAATACGATAGATTACAGCAATATTTTGGTAACCAAATTCCATATTAAAACCTTGAGTTTTAAGGTTTAAAGCTAATACCTTAAACAAATTGGGATCAGTTAGAGATACCGAGAAATTGGGATAGTAATTAAAATAAATTGGGCCTTCACAAAGGCTAGATTCCACAATTCCTAATAAGGAATAAGAAAAGTTTCTATGCTTAACATCTCTTAAGCAAAGAAGAACATAATTATTAAGTTCAGTTCGAGTTAAAGGTTTGATAGTGATCTGAACCAATCCTATATGCAAGCAATTATATCCTTTTTTCTTATGCTCTTCTAATTTGTCTTTAGATAGAAGAGAAAATACATCTTGTGACTCTAAAATAGATACAATTTTTTTAACTGTCTTTATTGCATAGTCACTCTTTAATTGAAAAGATCCTTTTCTATATATTTCATATATTGGGACTTTTGGAATATTCCAATTTTGTATACTTTTTTCTAGGTTAGATATGACTATTTCTTTTTTTTTTTTAATACTACTAATATGAGAACTAGAAAAACTTGCTTCATTGTTTAAGGTTTGAGATCTACTCCTAAACATGCTAGCCATTGAGTCAATAACACAGTTATCTATTTCTTGCTTCACAGTTAATGGGATAAATGCACTGGCGACTTACTTCCTACGCATACTTGCTCAACCACGACTTAGGGTTGCACAGGATAAGACCTACTGTTAATTACGACTTTAACAGCTTACTGTTAAGCTTTAGATCAAACTTTAAACAATAAATTAAGTTACTAAAGTAAACTTAAGTACAAACTTTGCTCTGATACCATTTCATAAGCAAACCCACACTATAAGGCAAAAGCAGAATTAAAAAAAAGTAGATACTCTAAAATACCTAATGTTTGGATAAAATAATACTTAATATGAAAATTATTATGCACAAATAGCAAATAAGAAAAAACTAGGTAGATTAATAACGATCCAGATAACATAAGCAATTCCGAAAGTACGAAAGCTCCATACAAATTTTATTTGCATAATAAACTGTCTTACTTGCATTTCACATTGACAATAACTGGAAAGTAGCCACCACTCTCTTGGAAGATATGTTGGAATGCGTCCCCAATAACACACATATATTTACATCTCAGAAGATTCTAGGAAATTTACAGACTCAGAATAGAGAATTAGCTTTAAAAGCACAAACTCAGATAGACTCAAAGCCCTTCCAACTTCGGTGTCCAAATGAGAAAGGTCCTCCCCTTTTATAGCCAAATTTTCGGATTTCAAAATGTCTATTTGAAGTCCGAATAGTAATCTCCAATAATTGCACCGACATAACAGTAACTTCATCATGTGACAACTACTGTAACTGGCATCTTAAATAGTTTTTTTTGTCTGCCACTTTTCCTTGCTGTAGTAAAATATCGTATCTGTAGTACTGCTACAATTGCCCTTGTCGGTGGAGAGTGATGTCATGGCTTACGCTATTTTCTTCGAGCTTTCGTGTCCTAGATTGTTTTGGAGTTGGGCTGGCCCAAATAATTTGTCTCCTTAATTTTTAGGAGTAAGGATGCCATATGTATCATCCTCATTTTCTTGTGCATAATCTTCTTCCTTTTCTGTTGAGGAAGTAAGGGACATATCATCGAGCTCTTCTTCATTAGGAGCTAATAACAATTGTTTTTTAATCTATTTAGGAGACCATTAAGGGTTTTGCTCTTTTAGTAGTTTAAAATAGTCATTTATTTTATTAGGATATGGACTTTCCAGGTTGGCTGATTTTAGCCTTTCTAAATTTATTTTTTCAGGATATAAATAAGGAACCTCAAATGAATCCAACCATTTTATTAATATTCTCCATTCTAAATAAGGGATATAATCCCATTCATCTTTGTTTGGGGTTACTAAATATTCCCATCTAAGAATCCAGGGGACCTCATATAAGGCCGTGAAATGCATACAAATATCAACTTGATTTATGCCTCTATTAATGGCTTGAAACAATCCATATGCCTCTTTTGGTCTTGGTGGGTATCTGGGGTTGGTCCCCAGTATAGCATCCACCTTTTAAACCATAGTGGAAACTCACTCATTTTAGTGTTTGAACGAAATTGTAAGAACCAACTATGGGTCCGCTGAACATTTTGGAATAATAGGACTACATCACAAGCTTTTATGTAGCCAACTATGCTTTTTTTCTATGACCATAATAGGTATTATGGCCTTCTCTATATAAGGCATCCTTGATTTTGGATTAGGGATTTTCGCCTTATTCTGATCCTCCTTGTTTTTAGGGGAATACATATTCCTACTACTGCTTGGAGCAGTATTAGCCATTTTTCTCCAAGTGTCCCTGTAGAACTTCACGGGTTAAAAAATCAGGCAGGGAATTTGCTTCTCCCTTGATGTATTCAATTTTAAAATCAAAGGTAGAGAGAATTGCTTACCATCTAGCAAAAATATGTTTAGAGGCTATATTTTTAACATCTTTTTTCTAAAACATCTTTGGCCGCTTTGCAATCAACCCTAAGAAATTTGTGATTTAAAACATCGCTTTCAAATTTTGTAACACATTTTACGATTGAAAGAATTTCCTCTTTAATGGTTGAATAATTTTGTTGCGAAGAATTCCAAAGTCTAGAAGTATATCTTACCATTTTTTCTTTTTCAGTTGGCTGAAATCTTTGTTTTAAGATGCTACCATAACCAAATTCGGAAGCATCAATTTCAATGATTTTGAAAGCTTTAGGATGGGCAATAACTAACCAAGGTAACTGTTTGGCTTTTGCTTTATTACCTTGCTTAATTATTACCCATCCTAAAGCTTTCAAAATCATTGAAACTCGCATTCAGGGTCGACCGCTCCATCCTCCCTCCTAGCACACACAGCTCCACCCTGTGAGAGATGGGCTCCTGCCTGGTCCCTCGCAGACACAAGCTCATAGGTCTAGGCCTCCTTAGGTCAACCCATTGATTGAGCTCTGGCTGACCCCCAAGTCACCCGGACGGCTAACCCTAAGGGTGCACATGTGCCATCTTTACAGGTTCCTCCCCGGTCAAGACTCATGCGGAGTCAGGAACCAGCTACCTCCTCTGTCGCTCTCTCGACACCAGGCAAGCACCTCGAGCCTTGGTACTTGAAGGTCTTCCCTAAGAGTACCATCTTAAGCCAGCCTCAGGTCAGCCGCGCACCCGGGCCTCATATAGGGATTCGGGGCAGCGGCCTAATGTCAGACAAAAGCCTCCAACCTCCAAGGCAGAAACCCAAGTCACCTTCTGTCATTGGACCCCACTCCCTGCTCCAACTCATGGACACGACCCTCGCATGCTCAAGGAAAGCAGAGCAGTCCAGGTCTCAGGCTCGGTTTTGGAATGAAGTCCACAACCGCTTCAAGATTAAGCAGAAGAAGGGCCAAAGAAGTCTCCAAGGCAATTGAGTTCACCATCCTTGGTGACCTCCTACCTCATGAACCCTTCTTCCCCCACCAAACTTCAGAGCCTGAGCAGGTCCAAGAGTATTGCTTGGTCATCACTGCCCCAAAGTCACGGTCCCAAGACCGTCGAGAACCGGTCATCACAACATCGACATACAAGGCTCGAGTGCAGTCAGGGCAAGCTGAGTTGCCATCCACGACTCCAGTCCACTGCGCCACCAGGCTCTGACCCCCCAGAAGAGACGGTCAGTATCATGGTGATAGAAGATCCGGATGACGCTCAAGAAGAGCTGATGAACAAGTTTGAGGTAATGATGCAATCCAACCTTGAAAAGATGGAACGCCTATAATCCTCCAGGTTCCCTTCTTCGACTGATTCCCTGCCCAGTGAAGACATGGTTCTCAGGCAAACTCGCCCACCGGTCTCCTAAGACAGCTCTACCTCTTGAGGAGTTTCCCAAACCGATGTAGATGCCATGATCACCCACAATCTCAAGAACGAGGTCCCAGGCATGGTTGAGGTGCTGCTCTACCAGAAGCTGTACCCTTCGTACATTGACCAGGTGCCGTTTCCCCCAAACTACCAAAAAGGGAAACTCCGCCTGTTCAATGATACTACATCCCCTCACCAGCATACCACCCACTTCCAAGCACTGCGTCGGGAGACGACGACTCCTCATCTGTCAGTTCGTCGAGACTCTTGAAGGGCCAGCCTTCCAGTGGTATGCTCACCTGCCTTCAAACTCGGTGCAGACGTGGCAAGAAATGGGGCAGTTGTTTTACTAACGCTTCTACGAAGTCCAAAGGAATGTGGAAACCATCGAGCTCCTCACGCTGATGCAAGACCTTGATGAGCCGGTTGACAAGTTCATCGCCTGATGGAGAAAGTTGGCAACCTTTCATGCCACTCCCATGACTGAGAAGGAAGCAGTCCGGACTTGCTTATGGAATATGCTTCCCGAGATCACCCTGCATGTTGAGGCATCCAATCCACCCTCCATGTCAGATCTCATCTCTAACGCAGTTCGTATTGAGCGATTGTTCAAACACCATGGCAACTCTTGACAGCAACCCTCCGGCTCAAATTCTCGCTCCAATAGCCAGGGCAACCAAAAGGCATTGATCAGCGCAACCATCACTGTGATTGACACTAAGAGCGTGGCTCCTCAAACCATGAACCTCTCCAAGGCATAGACGCCTCGGGTCTTGGGCAAGCAGCACTCCTACAATGAGGTCCCCCTCCTAAAAATTCTAAGCGAAATGACTTTTGGATCCAGGATCAGAACAAAGTTTAACCCTTCGACAAGGAGTTGAATCCTGCATTGCTTTGACTGCTGTTAGAACAAAACATGATCCAGCTGCCGGAGGTCACCACCGACGAGTAGGTTGGTCAGGAGACAAATGGGAGGCACTGCACCTATCACAGAAGAGTAGGCCAACCTACTCATGACTGCGATAAGCTCAACAACACTATCAAAGCCATTATTAACAAGGGGCAAATAAAGCTCAAAGAGTTAAAGAAGGTGTTCGGGGCAACTGAGGCTTCTCATATAGTGATAATCTAAAAGGTGACGATGCACCCGCTATCCTCCGTGCATTTTTCTCCATAATGCTCGAAGAAGGACTCGTCACACCCAAGCCGAGAAGGCATCATAAGTTCTTGTCTCTAAGAACTGAGAACCTCTTGTGCGTGTACCACCAGATACGAGGCCATGACATCAGCGAATGCACTGGCTTCCACGAGCTCTTGACAGAAAAGACGCAGCAATGTCAAGAAGTTCAGGGTTACCCAGAACGACACTCTCAAGTCCCTTTCCCACCTGTGCCAGAATCTCACTCTCAAGTCCCTCTCCCAACTGTGCCAGGGTCTCATCACTCCTAAGCCCACCAGGTAGCCGAGGCATCTTGCCCTGGGCACGGAAAAACTTTGGTGCCCATATCACCACGTATGGGGCCATGAACTCAAAGAGTGCTCTGGGTTCGAAGCTATAGTCGTGGAGAAAGTCCAGCAAGGCCACATCGTTTGAATGGTTCTCTTAGAATGCTTCCAAGCCATCGCTCCCTTTCAAGAGGAAGCCACACTACAAGCCCCTCATGAGCATACATTGGTCCCTTCAGAACCCTTGATCTCTCAACCCTGGGAAGTTTACCATGGACGAAGCGAGCTCAAGTCCTTGATGTGTGAGGCAGTCCACCAAGTTAGAGTTAGTCACAGGGCCAATAGGAAGGTCCAAACACCTCCTCAGGGATCCAGAAGGACACGGTGAGCACCCAGGTCGGCTAGACGAAGAAATCGTCTTCCTCAGCCACCAGTCGAGAAAGAATTTCTCAGGCCTCTCCCACCTCTGCCGACCTTGCAGGACTTCATCCCAGGCGCAAGTCGCCTTTTCCTTTGGTCCAATCAAGTGGACATCCCTGAGTCACCAGCAGCTCGAGATTCCTCCAATATGGGTGACGACGCTAAAAGCACCCCACAACGATCAAAGCGAGGGCAAGACCTTAAATACCCCTTGCAAATGTCTAATTTTGATGATGACGTAAAAAGCTGCCTGTAACATTCTAACTCTTCTTCTCCTCCCTCCTCTTCCATTTCTCCTACCAGTGCAGCTTGACAATGCCTAGACTTCGACTTTCTAAACAGAGAGCTTGGAGCTATCAGCCCAAGCCAAAACTGAGTCATCGTCAGGCTCCTGCTCCGACGAGGCCTGCCACATGATCCAAGTGCATGAAGCACTCAGCTCGGGGCAAGCACCAAGTGATCCCAGTCAAGAGATCATCGATTCAGACCCTTCCATAGCTTGGACCAGCTAGAGACTTTCCTCTCCCACACTATGCCCCTCCTAGAAGCCGAGAAGTCGGGATCATGGGTTTCTACATTCTAGCTCAATGAGAATCCTCATGAGTCCCCTAACGAGGAACTTTAGGAAGCTCTAGAAGAGTGGGAAGAAAGCGGTCAGGCCACGACTGATGAGCTTGATGAGATCAACCTGGGAGATGAGGCCGACCTGAGGCCTATTTTCATCCCAGCAAAAATGTCCCCAGAAGCGAAAGAAAGTTATATTTCCCTCCTCTGAGAAAATTGAGATGTCTTCGCCTCACATTATCATGAGATGCCCCATCTAGACCCCCAGATTGCTGTCCATCACCTCGGTATTGATCTAACCATGAAACCCATGAAGCAGAAATCAAGAAGGTTTAGACCTGACCTCGAGATGCAGATTGTCGCTGAGGTGAACAAGCTAAGGCAAGCTAGATTCATACGTGAAGTCAAATACCCAAAATGGCTGGCAAATGTTGTCCCAGTCAAGAAGAAGAATGACCAAATCAGGGCCTGTATTGATTTCCATGACTTGAACACTGCTTGCCCCAAGGACGACTTCCCCATACCATTCACCGAGATGCTTATCGACTCCATAGCTCATTGCCAAATATTGTCCTTTACCGATGGGTATTCTGGTTATAATCAAATCAGGATGGCGTCAAAAGATGAGGAGGCCACCACGTTCTTGACCCCAAAGGGTGTCTTTTGCTACACTGTGATGCATTTCGAGTTAAAGAATGCCGATGCCACATACCAGAGAGCCATGACGACCATCTTAAAGGACATGATCCATAGGGAGGTCGAGTGCCATGTGGACGACCTGGTGGTAAAATATGAAACAAAAGATGCTCAAATACAAGGCCTTAAAAAGATATTTGAATGGCTGCAGTGCCACCAACTCAAGATGAACCCCTGAAATGCACCTTTGGTGTATGCTCAAGAAAATTCTTAGGGTTCATCATGAGGTATAGAGGACTGGAGATAGAGACAGTCAAGATCAAGGCAATTCAGGACATGCCACAACCTACAATCCTACATGAACTGCGATCTCTCCAAGGACAACTAGCCTACATTCAAAGGTTCATGTCAAACCTTTCAGGATTATGCAGACCTTTTCACACCTCTTGAAGAAAGTTACCCCCTTCATATGGGACGAAGCGTGCCAAGCTGCACTCGATGACATCAAGCAGTACTTGTTGAATCCACCAGTCCTCTCTATGCCAGTGTTAGAAAAGCCTCTCATCCTATACGTGATAGCCCTTGATGAGTCACTCGGGGCACTCTTAGCACAAAACAGTGATGGAGGGAAAGAGACAACACTCTATTATCTCAACCGCAGAATGCAAGGAGCCGAGAAGAATTACCCTCCCATCGAAAAGATGTGCTTAGCCTTGATCTTTGTGGTATAGAAGCTTCGCCATTACTTGCTCGATCACGAGGTCAAGTTAATCTCCAAGGGGTACCCGGTCAAGTTCCTTATGACCCGGCCATACTTGTCAGGACGTTTGGCTAAGTGGGCAATATTGTTGATGGAGTTTGAAATCACGTATGTACCATAAAAGGTACTCAAAGGTAGAGCCCTAGTAGACTTCCTCGTGGCTCACACAGTCCCATCAGAATCTCCCCTATCCAGTGATCTCCTAGATGAAGAAGTTTTCTGTACGGCTTACCTCGGCCGTGGGAGATGTACTTCGATGAAGCATTCCAATCTGATAGAGGGGCTGCCGGAGTCTTGTTCTTGACTCCCGATGGTGGAATGATTCCTCTATCCTTTTCACTGGTAGAGGCATTTTCTCCCAATGAAGCCGAATATCAAGCCCTCATAATCAGGTTGGAGATTGCTCAAGAGCAAGATCTGGGGTGGCTAAACATATTCGACGACTCTGCGTTGGTCATCCGGTAGCTTAAGGGAATTTATGATATAAGGAAGGATACTATCAAGCCTTTTCATGACACAGTCAAATCTTATATGGCCTAGTTTGATGATTTCTCCCTGGGTCATATCTCTAGAAGGCTAAACACACCGGCGGATGTGCTCTCAAAGCTCGGCGCCACCATTCAACTGTCTTCATGAGGGCCTGTGCCAGTCTAGGTAACCGAATGGAGACACGTCAACTTGAGAACCAAAGTTGATGCAGATGATGAGAGGGACGTCTTCCCTGAATGCCTTCCTTACCCATTCGGAGCACTCCTTGCTGTCAAAGATGTCATTAAGGCAGAACATGAAATATCCCGAGGTAAGAATCCAAGGCCGAGAAGCAAGAGCCTGAATTCTTCGACCCGATGTGCGTGGAGGTTGAAAAAGGGGAAGACTGAAGGGAGCCTATCATGGACTTCATAAAGCATGGAAGGCTACCTCAGGATCGAGCGGAACGCAATGGCATACGAAGGATGTCTACCAAGTACACCCTTCTCGACGGGGTTGTTCTCTTTCTTCGATCATTTGATGGAATTCTCCTCAGATGCGTCGATGCACAAGAGGCAAGCAAGGTACTAGTAGAAGTGCATTCAGGTATCTGTGGGCTATATCAATCTGGCCCTAAGCTCTACAGGCGCATACGGAGGCTCAGCTATTATTGACCTTCAATGGTGGATGACCCCCAAAACTATGCCAAGAGATGCCAGGTGTACTAAATTCATTCAAGCCTCATTCATCAGCCCCTGGACCTCTCCATCCTATAGTGACATGGCCCTTTTCCTAGTGGGTATGAACATTGTAGGACCCATCGACCCTACAGGTTCCAGGGACCATTGTGGCTAACTTCGTGTGTCACCACATCATATACCGGTTTGGGGTTCTAGACAGAATAATATCTGATAATGGCCCTCAGTTCAAAAGCCATCACGTTGATCGCCTGGTTAACCAGTTCGGTTTTGAGTGGAAGTACTTGGCCATGTACTACCCTCGAGTCGACGGTTTAGCTGAGGCGTTCAACAAAACTCTGTGCAGGGTGCTCTAGAAGTCAGTCTCAAAGTTAAAGAAGAACTAGCATGAGAAGTTGCTTGAGCCTTTGTGGGCCTATCACACCACCACTCGCAATGCTACAAACTCTACCCCTTTTTCCATGATCTATAGAGGTGAGGCAGTCCTACCCCTCGAGGTTAAAATACCCTCCCTCCATGTCACTATACATCAAGGACTAATCGAGAACGAGAGGGTTAAGATCCATTACCAGGAGTTGGATGCTCTTGGCTAAAAGAGACTAGAAGCTCAGCATAACCTCGAGCTCAATCAAGGAAGAATGAAGAGAGCCTCTGACAAGTCTGTCAAGGATTGCTCGTTCACTTGTGGGGACCTAGTCTTAGCAGTCAGGAGACCGATTGTCATGCACGGGTGTCGCAAAGGAAAGTTTGAACCCAAGTGGGTAGGCTCATTCATAGTCAAGAAGGTCACACCAAATGGGGCCTATATATTAGCGAACTCAGATGGAGAGGAGGCAATGCCCTTATCAATGAGCGATACCTAAAGAAGTATTGTACATGATGCATACTCAAGAAAAGAGACTCAACGCAAAGCATGCAAGGCGGTCCGAACAAATTCTAACTCTTTTTATTGCAGTAAAAATGAGTTACAAGATACAAGCCAAGAGGCCCATTATTAGGGAGATTACAATTCTCTTATATTTGAGGGAAAGAAAACAGTTGACACCAAAAGTGTTGCTCTTGCATATGAGGATTAGAAGATGGTTACATGCCAAAAGAAATTCCTTCCTCATGAAAGGGAAGCAAACCCACCAAAGAAATGCTCTCCTCATGAAGAAGAAGCAAAACCACTTGGAGAAGTTAGCTTCAGTTCATCTGACAAGTGCCACCAAAGAGGATGGTTACAGGCCAAAAGAAGAGGCCAACCATTTCCAATTCAGCTCCAATTCATCTGGCGTGTATATCAAACATACAAGGCAAACGTATCTGGTAAGAAACTAGCCTATGATAGAGAGCATACCCTGTTCACAGTGGATGCCCTTCCATAGAAGAACATGGACTCCACGGTTGTGCTGGACGACTTGGCTTCCAACAGACTAAAGTGGCAGGGCCTCCTCACTTGTCATCACTCTTGACCCTCGCGAGACATCGCTGTTCACGGTCATCGCCTCACACAACCCTACACTGTGCATAGCCTTTGCCGTGTGCAGCATAACGCCATGTTCTACCATCACCACGGGCAGGCCAACACCACACAGGACCATCATCAGGAGAGGCACATTCCCAAGCATGGCTATTGCCGTGTGTGGCCTAGGGACACGCCAAGGCCGTGCTGCATGTGACTTAATGTCATTTGTACCCTTAAAGTACCCCAGTTCCCACTGTTCCCAATTTCCAGGGGACATTAACTCCCACGCCGCTTCAGTTCCCCAAACCGTTGCCCCTTGCGGACAGTCTACCTTCTCACGACCCTTCGACTGCCCCGCAACACTTCGAGTTTTCATCGAAAACTCCCTCTGCTCGTCGGGAACCCTCTCTGACCCTGTTCGTTCCCCTTGCCAACAACCGAGAAAATAAAAAAAACCACCGAAAATCCCCAAATGGCTTCTTTGACCTTGCGGTTTTCCCTCCTCCCTAGTTTTCCCACTTCAGCAGTTCACCACAAAACTCACCGAAATCCCATTGAGTTTTCGATGAGCCCACTGCTGCTCCTTCTTCTTCTCCTCCAACAACCAGAGGACAGACAAAGCCCTCTAAACTCTCTGCAACTTCCCTTCAGCCACAGGACTACTAGAGAAACACTCGAACCCCGATAGAAGCACCTCTGCAAAACCTGCTAAGGCTCTAAGAAGCCTTGTTTCCCCCTCAGAGAGCTTCGACACTCCTCGAAAATGTCTGCAATCACGGTACAAAGCTTTGCAACCTCCTGAACCTCATAAGAAAAGCTCCTGAAGACCTCTGCAAATTTCGGCCATGAAGTTCTCACCGGAAATCTCTTGCCAGAAGCTCTGAATCTCTCTCTCTCTAAAACTCTTCAACTGTTTAACCCTTCGGTAAAAACGTAAAATGTGGTTACCCCTTTTATACTCAGCAGTGCCGCAAACTACCCTCGATAAAGATGAAATGACGCTCCAGTCCTTAGTTCCTGACTGCAATAAGACCAGGACGAGGCGGGTTAACCGCGTGGCTTGTCAAGTATATCGCCGCGCGCTTTATTAAGGAGCCATCGCCACGAGCTTCACCCAGAGGTTATCGCCGCACCGCACACCTTACTAAGAAGCTAGTGCTACACGCCTTTTCAAAAGGAAGGGCCGTGCGCTTCACAATATGTCACGACCCCGCCACTTGACACCTATCGTCCCATACCGGAGGGCGACAGAGTGCGAGATCGGGACCTGAGGTCACTTAAGTCACTTAGGTGGGAGTGGCATCAACACGTTTAAAAAGTGCGGAATCAAAGCAAACCACAAAAGAAAGAAGAAACACTCTCCAAAAATATAACAAAAGCTGGATAAATTAAAACCATTCATATCCATAAGCATTCTCCAAAAGTCATGACTACAACATCCAGAATATTACACTTCATCCAAGGCACTACAGGCCTGACCACAAAATACATAACTTCATAAAAACAACAACTGCATGGCCAATGACTAACAAACACCTACACAGGAATAGAGATCCACTCGTCGAGCATGGGCTTTAAGTACACCAAACACGATCACCTCCCTCGGTCCTTGACCTGCAGAGTCAAACTACAAAAATGGAAGCAAAGGAATGACCTAAAAGGCCCAGTAAGTAGAACATAGTATCACGCTTCCCTGCCTATACACCTAATATCACAACAGTGCTCAAGGTTCAATGCCATACTCATAAAATATGAATCGTGCACCACAATTATGTCATAATTATAGAATGACTCATTTCATGGCAGAGCAGGCACAATATAAGATATTAGATAACACATACACTAGTAATCCATCCATCTCAACAGATCAACACAAATAAGAGAGCATAACAAAATCAACAGACACTAATTAAGTCTCTAGCCCTATGCATCAGGCCAAACACATCTCTGAAATCAGTTATAATAACTCAGGAAACCATATACTTCAGGTCAATCACACATCTCAAGCCAATTACATAACTTAGGCGATTACCCATCTTGGGCGATGCAATTCGCATAAGGCCTTGCTAGGAAGTCACATATCACTTCGTGCGCACCCCACTGGTGTCATCATGGCTACACTCAAAGCATGCCAAGTAATCACATAACAATCACAGTATCACAATACTACTAAATGATGACCCATTCACATAACTCATAAAATGCACGGTACCATCATTCATACAGTAAGTACCCATTCACATATCACATAAGCAGCAAGGTACCATCATTCACACATTAGGTACCCATTCACATGACACATAAGCAGCAAGGTTCCATCATTCATACAGTAGGTACCCATTCACATAAAACATAAGCTGCACGGTACCATCATTCACACAGTAGGTACCCATTCACTTATCACATAAGAAACACGGTACCATCATTTACACAGTAAGTACCCATTCACTTAACACATAAGCAGCACGATACCATCATTCACACAGTAGGTACCCATTCACATAACACATAAGCTGCATGGTACCATCATTGACATAATAGGTACCCATTCCCATAACACAAGCTACAAGGTACCATCATTCACACAGTAGGTACCCATTCACATATCACATAAGCAGCATGGTACCATCATTTACACAATAGGTACCCATTCACATAACACATAAGTAGCATGTCACCATCATTCACATAGTAGGTACTCATTCATATAACACATAAGCTGCACAGTACCATCATTCACACAGGACGTACCCATTCACATATCACATAAGTAGCACAGTACCATCATTCACATAATAGGTATCCATTCACATAACACATAAGCAGCACAATACCATCATTCACATAGTAGGTACCCATTCACATAACACATTAGCAGCATGGTACCCTCATTTATACAGTAGGTACCCATTCACATAACACATAAGCAGTACAGTACCATCATTCACGCAGTAGGTACCCATTTACATGTCACATAAGCAGCACGGTACCATCATTCACACAGTAGGTACCCATTCACATAACACATAGCACTTATCACTTATCACGTAGCACTTATCTTAGAATCATGTACACATATAACTGAGCATGTCTCGAAGTCATGCCACATATCACTGAGCATGTATCAAAATCATACACACACATCACTGAGCATGTCTCAAAATCATACCTTCATATCACAACAGGGTATACATCATAATCATGCTTCCATATCATAGCAGAGCATAACTCATTTTCCTGCATTCATATCATAATAGGACAAGTCATACTACGTGCATTCATATCATTATAGGGCATGTCATACTATGTCCATTCATATCATAATAGGGCATATCATGCACTCATTTTTTATTAGCAACACTTTCCAGTCTTATAGAAAACATCAGCAATTCATACATGGAATCATACCACCATGCCCATTAACTCAAAATACATAATCATACAGTTTCATGGTTTTTTTATATTGAGCACAGTCTACTTCTAAAGGCATATTGAGAGATTCAAAATCCATTTGGACCTGAGATCAATTTTATGACAAATTTTTCTCATAAAAACACAACTTTTAAGAAGGGGGTAAGCCCAAAATTTGGCTTAAAGCTCATCAAACTAGTTCGTGTTCTTTTGATAAAGTTCTTGTCTTTGCAGCAGAAAACACAGTGTGACATGCTCGTAGAGATTGGGTATAACGTCCAAAATACATTAAATTTTAACATACTTCCAAAACCATTTTTAAAATTGACTTATAAATATTTCATTTAGAAGTGGTTTGAGCGCATTCTAATATATTTTGGTCAGTTAAAAGCCCTAAACTAAACTATGTAAAATCCCTGGAATTACATCACAGTTTTGCCATACTTCAGAAATTGACTAATAACATCCAAAATAAAATAGATATTAAAACAAGGTATTTTCCATCTTAAAATAGACTCACAGGAGTTCTTTCCCACCAAATTTCATAACCATCATAGATATTTTCAATACTCTACTTATCCCACGAATAAGAGTCACAGTTCTGTAAAATACAGAGCACATTCCAACCATATCTCAATGTCATACATTCACACACATATTTACCATCACATCCATATTCATGCTTGGAATTCACACTTTTATGATCTAAATATTATGCATCAAGAAAAAGTAGGAAAACATTGAAGCTAGATCTGCTTACCAACTGCAAATGAAACTCCAAAGTCTTCCTCCAACTTCACCTTGATTGCCCAGCTCCAATGGCTAAGGTCCAAGCTGGGACAAGGCATGGAGAGGTCAAATGATAAAGGGAGGAGAGGTGAACGTGGGTGAGAGCTAAAAACCCCATTTCATGGGGTGGTGGGGTATATAAATAATCACAAATGGTGGCAGCATGTAATGGATCAGTGGTGGTAGCATGGGACAAGTGGCATACCACAAATGACATGTGATATGGGGGAGGAGAGAGAGAAGGGCAAGCATGGGAGACATGATTATTATGGGCTCAACATGGGAGACAAGCATCATTGTGGGTACCACAATCCATTGCCACTTGGAACAAGGGGGAGAGAGAGAACATGAGAGAGAAGAAACTCCTTAGACTACTATACACCTCCCGCACATAGCCACGTACTCATCAACCCGCGCCCTTAACGTGCGCGGCGATACTCCTTAGTCTTCACGCTCGGTGTTAGCCTAGGAGACGTTACCCCAAACGGCGATGCTCCACATGACGAGGCTCCACACGATGATGCTCCACACGACGATGCTTCACACGGCCAAGCTCCACTCGGCGATCCTCCTGACGACAAGGCTCCACACGGCGATGCTCCACATGGCATTGCACTCGCGGCACTGCCTTTTACGCTTGCAGCGATACTCCCCTTTACGTGCGGCGATACCAGTTTTCACATGACGTTACCCCATCACTCCACAGCCGGCATTACCACTCTCTCTTCATAGTCGGCGCTGGCTCTTTCTCTCTCTTCACAGTCAGCGTTAGGCTCCTTTCACAGACGGTGCTCAGCCTCTTTCACAGACGGTGTTAGGCCCCACACAGGATGATAGCCTTCTTCCTTAGCATCGGGCGTGGGCTTCCGCCTCCCTACTACCATTAGTGTCTTAAGTCTAGGAAAATTGGGGTCCTTACACAATATAGGCCTAAAGCCGCGTGCTCCATTCAACACTTAGTGCCACGAGCATGCCATGAAACTCCCATTTGGACCATTGTCCTCCTCCTCAGGAAGTTCATTCCCTGCACCACAGTCTCACTCCTTAGGGAGTCTAGTCCCCGATGACGGCTCTGTTCTCCATGGAGTTGCATTCCCTCACTACACCATGGTCCGCGCTGTATGAACTTAAATTGCACAACCATAGTCCACACTGCATGAAATTAAACTACACAAGCCATGGTCCGTGCTGCATGACCTTAAACTGCACAACCATGGTTCGTGCTGCATGACCTTAAACTGCACAGCCATAGCCCTAAATGCATGACTTTAAACTGCACAGCTTGGGTCCATGCTGTATCACCTTAAATTACACAGCCATGGTTCGCATTGCAAGACCTTAGACTGCACATCCATGGTCTGCACCGCATGACCTTAAACTACAGAACCATGGTCCGCACTGCATGACCTTAAATTACATAGCCATGGTCCAAACTGTATGACCATAAACTGCATAACCATGGTCTGCACTGCAAGACCTTAAACTACACAGCCATGGTCCGTGCTGCATGACCTTAAACTGGACAGCCATGGTGGGTGCTGCATGACCTTAAACTGCACAGCCATGGTTTGTGCTGCATGACATTAAACTGCACAGCCATGGTTCGTGCTGCATGACCTTAAACTGTACAGCTATGGTCTATGCAGCATGACCTTAAACTGCACAGCCATGGTCCGTACTGCATGAACTTAAACTGTACAAGCCATGGTCCACATTGCATGACCTTAAACTGCACAACCATAGTCTGTGCTGCATGACCTTAAACTAAACAGCCATGGTCTGCACTGCGTGACCTTAAACTGCACAGCCATGGTCCAAACTGCATGACCATAAACTGCATAGCCATGGTCTACACTGCAAGACCTTAAACTGCACAGCCATGGTCCGTGCTACATGACCTTAAACTACATAGCCATGGTCCATGCTGCATGACCTTAAACTGCACAGCCATGGTCCGTGCTACATGACTTTAAACTGCACAGCCATGGTCAGTGCAGCATGACCTTAAACTGCACAGCCATGGTCCGCCATGACCTTAAACTGCACAAGCCATGGTCCACATTGCATGACCTTAAAATGCACAGCCATGGTCCGTGCTGCATGACCTTAAACTGCACAACCATGGTCCACACTGCATGACCTTAAACTTCACAAGCCATGGTCTGCATTGCATGACTTTAAACTGCACAACCATGATCCGCATTGCATGACCTTAAACTGCATAGCCATGGTCCGCACTCCATGACCTTAAACAGCGTAGCCATGATCCGCACTGCATGACCTTAAACTACACAACCATGGTTTGCATTGCATGACCTTAAACTGCATATCCATGGTCCGCACTGCATGACCTTAACTTGCACAGTTATAGTCCATGCTCATGACCTTAAACTGCATAGCCATGGTCCAAACTATATGACCTTAAACTATAGCGTAGGTCTAGTTGCATGACCTTAAACTGCTTAGTCCTCATTGCATGACACTAAAATGCACGACCATGGTCTAGCTATGTGACCTTAAATCATAGTACACATCCTGGCCGCATGACGTTAAAGGGCCTAGTGCAACGATCCAAACTACATGACCTTAAACTGTAGTGAATGTCTAGTTGCATGACCTTAAATTGCATGGTCCTGGCCGCATGACTTTAGACTTCATCGCCATGGCTCGAGCTATAAGACCCTAAAATTGTAACGCACAGCCCGAGAGATGCACCACCTCTTTGCTAAGGTGTATTTCATCGACTTCCCCAGTAGAGTTAGATGTATGCAAAGGTCATACCTACCCCTCTAATCCCCATTGGGATTGTTTCGCACCAAAGTCCCAATCACATCCTACTATGACCCATTATCCCCAGGGAGTTAGGGTCATTTTTAACCCTTTAACCCTCACTGAGGTTCATCTGTGCTCTATCATTCTCAGTAGAGTTACATGCATACCATTACTTATTGTCCCTGTGGAGTAACACTGGCCCTCTTAATCCCTAGTGAAGTCTCTTCCACCTGTCACTCCTTGTAACGCCACCATTTTCATCTAAATCTATCTGCTTGTGTATAGCCTATCTTTTTCCTTAGGAAGTCTAATGGCTATCCATAGACCTATCCCCCATGCAGCTTCACCTACATGACAATCCACATTCTGGTCCATACTACATGACCTTTAACTGTAAAATGCTGGTCCATACTGCATGACTTTAAGCTGCATAGCCATAGCCCTAACTGCATGACTTTAAAGTGCACAGCTCTAGTCCATGGTGCATGACTTTAAACTGCACAACCACGATCCAAACTATATGACCTTAAACTGTAGCAGAGGTCTAGTTGCACGACCTTAAACTGCACGGTCCTAGCTGCATGACCTTAAACTGCACAAGCCGCAGTCCAAACTATATCACGTTAAACTGTAGCGGAGGTCTAGTTGCACGACCTTAAATGCAGGGTCCTAGTTGCATGACTTTAAACTACATATCCACTGTCTAAGCAATATGACCTTTAACCATAGTGCACGTCCTGACCGCATGACGTTAAACTTCTTTGCCCAAGTCTAGGAGGCATGACCTTAAACGTGTCCTAACATCTGCACACACACGCATGCCTTCCTTAACCTATCCGCTCGTGTGCGCGCACCACCTTCATTACCACCCCAGTGAATCTACATACGCACATAACCCCTTTACATGCATCTTCACTCACATTTTCCCTAATCGACCCATTCTTATGCGCACACCACCTTCATTACCTCCCCAGTGAGTCCACATATGCCCACATGCCCTTTACGTGCATCTTCACAAACGCCTTCCCTAATCGACCCGTTCATGTGCGCACACCATCCATCATTCCCCAATGAGTTTTACCGATGCTCACGAAACTACCAACCATTTCACAATCCATATTCACTGTCAACTAGTGGGCTACCATTCTCCCTTCATATGTAGCCTTGTGCCATCTTCCCAAAGTGAGTCCTAACTACCACCATACTCACTCCATGGCCTCTACAGACTGCCATTCATCACCATCACGGTCCAGCTCTATGACCCTAAACTATAGTACACGTCCTGACAACATGACGTTAAAAGGCTTTGCATAGGTCTTGAAGGCATGACCCTAAAACACGACTTCACAAAAAAGGGGAATGGTGTACACCTGGACAAGAGAATGCCATGAGTAAAAATGATGGATGGGCATAGTCACGAAACCATGAGTAAAAGAGTTATGTGAAAACAAAAACCCAGGCATGCTGAAAACCCCAAAAGGGCACCGTGAGCAAAAATTGATGAAAAGGACGAACATGACAGCGAGGTCATGGGTAAAAGAGCCCAAAAATAACAGAAGTTGGTGAAAATCGCCTTTACGGCTCCACCTCTCCTGTTCAAGTGAAAACCCAAGAAAGGGTGCTCAGACTGACAAAACAGGTTGATGCACTACCGCCACCTCAGTCGACACTCAATTTCCAAACAGTCACAAGTTTGACTAATGATGTCTACTTAAAATCCTCAAATGCCAGCATCCAAACATCAATAATGCAAATTGGCTCATTAGGGAGTGAGAGCCCCCTAAGATCTCCCACATTTCAACATCATCAACGTGAAGAGTCCTTGAGGGTGATGACCAAAAGATCCCTCCAGAATGCTAACGACCATCACGAAGGCAAGAAACTGACGAAGCCAGCTGCCAGAGACTTCAGGTTATTCCTCGCCATGAGATCGCCTCACCAGAAACCATCCTTGATCGATAGGCCTAGACCTTCTGGACCCGACAGGATGGGCTCATGAGGTCACCTCTCCAAAATTCCCCTAGCCATCAGGTCTAGTCTTTCAGGATGGTCAGAAGCCCTCGACTGAACCCCGCTATGTGGGACATACAGAGATACCCTAAACATCAAAAGCAAACCTAGTGTAGCATCGAACAATGCTAGCCAAAGGTTCATAGCATTTGGCCTCCAGACAGGTTTGATTCTGTTTGAGGAGGTCCCTACAAAAGCCTCACGCTTCAGAATCACAAATAGTCCCTTGAGGGTGAGGATTTTGATAGGATCCCTCAAAATTTTTTTTCTCCGCCTATAAGTCTCCACGGATGGACCCGCACATTGCGTCTAAACGTCTAATCATCCTGGTAACGACATTGCGTGGACCTCCTTAGTGTTCGCGTAGTCCTTCGCTAGCCCGAGAGAAAATTTCCTGAATGATGGCACTTCTCGATTCTCTCGAAGCACAACATTCGGCGGGGCATGCTGTTGGAAGATATTTTTCATCAACATGAGGCCCCCACTCAATGAATGCCTAATAAACAATAGAAATTTTGATAGTCTCATAATAGACCCAGAACTGATCAAGATCTTCATGAAGACTCTCAAAAGTCTCCTGCCAGGTTTCATCATATTTTGACATGTCTAAGGTAGTACAGACTAAGAAACAGTTCCGACAAAATCAGCCTCTTGCACCCTGAAATGGACCCTATAACTAAAGCTACACTTTTGCTGTCTCAATTTTATGTGGGACCATCCCTATTAGGTCTGACACAATTGAAAACCCTTAGGGGTCAAATTTCAACTTAAACGGACACTCCATGAGTAAGTTTAGGCATAAGAGTGAAACAGGAGGAGCCGCACGCTATTCCCATGCAGCCACCCTGCAACCACACCATTGAAGGGACAGTCACAAATAGTGACTTTCGACGCTCATATCTCGCCTGTCGCAAGTCTGATCAAGCTCAAATTTGATGAATATATTCATCTCGTTAAGACAAGCGTTTCGATATGTGGCACGCTCCGCGACAACATCTGAGCTCGAAGAAAAGCTAGAGAGAAGTTGCTAATCCATGAAGAAAGTGCAAGCAATTCAACAGCATCGTGCCTCGCTTGAGAGGCCAAATCACGCCGTTCACGAGCCTGATCCACATGAGACTAATTCCATCGCATGAGCAAGGTCTCGAGTTATCTCTGACAAGAACCCCATACATGATGAACGGTTGGATTCTGCACACAAAGCCAATGAAGTGACTGTAAATTCTGTTGCCAGAATTCCAGATTCCGACAAAAATTCCAAAGTTTCAAAATCTTCGTTCAAGCAAGAAATCAAGCTGTGTTTGTTGCCCCATGATCATACCGGTATGCTCAGTATGATCCAGTGAAGAAATCACTGAAAAACATCAAGGAGCGAGCACACTATCGATTCGAAGTTTTAAGATCCATTCAAATTTCAAATCACATGATCGTGCACCTAAAACACGATCTATGACTCGAAGTTGGTATTAAATCGATCACCATACCTAGCCCTACAATCGGGCATCAGAACAACCCCGGATCATCCATGAAAAATCATGCACATTCTAAGGTAACACTGAGACTATACTGGAATTCCACCACTTGTTAAGAAGGGGCAAATTTTTCATTTTTCACCCTATTTTCTAATTTATTTTAGTTCAATTTATTCTTAATTTTCAGCAATGAGGGTTACTTTTGATCATCCACCCATGTTTAGTTAAAATTCTATATATACCACATACCATCATTGTTCACAAGAGGCAATAGACACACACAGAATACACAAAGAGAGAGTTTTTACTTAATAAAGTTTCTTTTTCTTCTCATTGTTATGTTATGTTTGGAGAGAGAGAGTAAGGTGAGAAAAACTTTTGGATCGGTACGCTTAGGCTCGAGGTAAATCTTCTCTCTCTTCTTTTTCTTTTCTTCTCTCACTTCCTCTCTTTCTTCTTCTTCTCCGTCTAAGATCCTCTCAGAGGCCATGCATGGTAGTGGCAGTGTCGTGCATGCCTATCCTGTAGTCTCATAGGTCACGCATGGCGATGGTAGCACCATGCGAGCTTCCTTCTCCCTCTATTTCATTCTCCATGTCCCTACGAGGCTTGCAGACGGTGCTGCTCATCGCTGTCGGCAGACGTATCTTCGATGTCTCAGCGAGGAATGCAGGTAACGAAGCTTATTGCCTTCCCAAAGGGTTGCAGCAATACCTGTCGCCACGTGCAGGCTCCTTCTGCTCCTCTCTGTGCCCATCGCCATGCACCTCGTTAGGAGTTATCGTCGTCCTCAAGGGACGTGTTGCCTCCTCACATTGCCAATTGTGACACTTCTTGCCGTTCATGGGCTTCTCTCGTATTCTCCATCTAATGTCGTGTGTCTCGTGGGGAGCTATTGTCATGAGCCTCACCACAATCCATCGCCACTTGTAGTGAAAGTGGCGTCTTCTCATGATGCCAATGGCGATGCCCATTGTCGTTTGGGTTCTTCCCCCTCCACCGTCTCACTCTCTTTCTCTTCGTTCTTTTTTCGTCTCTTCAATCTTTTCTCCTTTCACTTGACTGAGGGTAGACTTAGCTTAGCACCGCCATATCGGCCTCAGTTTCGAGTAGTATTGCCGCCATGCTGGTCTTGAGAACCATGCCCATCTTGCTACCACTCCGTGTCAGTCTCTTTTTAGCTGTCATGCTAGTCTCGCCCCTCATCAAGTTCCCTTCTCTTTTGTATCCTTATTTTAACTTTCCATTTCATTATTCTCTCACACGAACATACAATGCTCTAAGACAAGGTTGGGTCCCTTCAACCCACTTGTCTTGCAAATTAACCATAGAAATGTTGTGCAGAAAACAAGAGGATTGTAGGTCAAGAGAGGTGATTCTGAACTAGTTAAAGCAACTTGGGGGCCTTTTTTCGTGATCTAAGAGGGCGCACACGCGAGCCTCCCGAACCCACCTTAAAGTCCTCTCTCATTAGTTGATATACCTGTCCTTGCTCTTAAGCAAGGTTCCTAGAGAGTGATCTAAAATCTTGAGTTCATCAGAAACTCGAGATACATGTCACCAGATCATATAAATCTGGAAAGCGAGATCTAAGCATCTAAGCAGCTGGGCGAGTCCACTGGGAACCACCCCTTAGTTGCTTCGCTCTTGTTTGACCAATATCCTCTTCTATTTTTTGCATTAATTTCTATGGCATCTGAGTTGTTCAACCCGTTTATCCGAGTCGAGGACTTTCATATCCCCAAACTTTTGATGCTTCCAGGGAAGCGAATTTCTCAAGCTTCCTTCCCTACTCTCTTGCTGAGTTGCGACTCACAGTCCGGCTCCTAGGTTATTTCCTGGGTCAGTGCAATAGGGGACTTAAAGGTCCCTGACTCCCTGCTTCCTCGCCTTGGTGGACCCTCCACTAAGGCCCCTTGCATTGGTTGCACATCTGCTACTGCACACCGCAAACACCCAAGGGCTTGTGGTACATCCACTCGAGCTGCAGCTCGAGGCAACCTTCACGTCACCTTGAGCTCACATTTAGAACTAGGCCTTCTCGGGCTGAACCCTGCATGCGCCATGCATTTGTTTTCCACAGCTCGGGGCAGCCCTAGCTCTACGCCACCTCAAGCACATGGGGGTCGACTGCTCTGTCCTCCTCCCAATACACACAGCTCCACCCTGTGAGAGATGGGCTCCTGCTTAGTCCCTTGCAGACACAAGCTCGTAGGTCTTGACCTCCTCATGTCGAACCCATTGATCGAGCCGAGGAAGACCCCCAAGTCATCCGGAAGGCTAACCCAAGGGTGAACACGCACCATCTTTGCATGTTCGTCCACAGTCCAAACTCAGGCGGAGTCATGAACCAGCTACCTCCTGACCCTAGGCAAGCACCTCGAGCCCTTGTACTCAAAGGTCTTCCCTAAGAGTACCATCTTGAGCCAGCCTTAGGTCAGCCGCACACCCGAGCATCACAAAGGGATTTGGGGCAGTGACCTAATGTCAAACAAAAGCCTTCGACCTCCATGGCAGAAACCCAAGTCGCCTTCTGTCCTTGGAGCCCACTCCCTACTCCAACTCATGGACACGACACTTGCATGCTCAAAGAAAGCAGGGCAGTCTAAGTCTCTGGCTCGGTTCTAGAATGAAGTTCACAACCGCCTCAGGATTAAGCAGAAGAAGGGCCAGTGGATCCTAACCAAAGAAGCATCATAGGAAGTTGAGGTCACCATCCTTGGTGACCTCTTGCCTCATAATCCCTTTTTCCCCCACCAAACTCCAGAGCCTAAGCAAGTCCAAGAGTATTGCTCGGTCATCACTACCCAGAAGCCACGGTCCCAAGACCGTTGAGAACCGGTCCTCACAAGATCGATTTATAAGGCTCTAGTGCAGTCGAGGCAAGCTGAGCCCCTTCAAACTGACTTGCCACCCACGACTCAGCAACCACGATAGTCCACTACGCCACCAGGCTCTGACCCCCCGAAAGAGACGGTCAGTGTCATGGTGATAGAAGATCCGGATGACACTCAAGAAGAGCGGATAAACAAGTTTGAGGTAATGATGCAATCCATCCTTGAAAAGATGGAATGCCTAGAAGCCTTCAAGTACCCTTCTTCAATCGATTCCCCGACCAGTGAAGACGCGGTTCCCAGGCAAACTCCCCCACCGGTCTCTCAAGACAGCTCTACCTCTCGAGGAGTTTCCTAGACCGATATAGACGCCATGGTCATCCACAGTCTCAAGAACATGGTCCTAGGCACGCAAGAGGCCCTGCTCTACTAAAAGCCATACCCTTTGTACATTGACCAGATGTCGTTTCCCCCAAACTACCAAAAAGGGAAACTCCCCCTGTTCAATGGTACTATGTCCCCTCACCAGCATACCGCCCACTTTCAAGTAGTGTGTCAGGAGGTGACGACTAATGGATGACTCCTCCTCTGTCAGTTCGTCTAGACTCTTGAAGGACCAGCCTTTTAGTGGTATGCTCGCCTGCCTCCATACTTGGTGCACACGTGGCAAGAAATGGAGTAGTTGTTTTACCAATGCTTCTACAAAGTCCAAAAGAATGTGGAAACCATCGAGCTTCTCATGCTAATGCAAAACCTTGGTGAGCCGGTTGACAAGTTCATTGCCCAATGGAGAGAGCTGACAACTTTTCAGGCCACTCCTATGACTGAGAAGGAAGAGGTCCAGACCTCCATATGGAATATGCTTCCCGAGAACGCCTTACATGTTGTCCTCCATGTCAGAGCTCATCTCTAAGGCATTTCGTATTGAGGGATTGTTCAAACAACATGGCAGCTCTCGACATCAACCCTCCAACTCAAATTCTCGCTCCAATAGTTGGGGCAACCAAAAGGAAGTGATCAGCGCGGCCGTCACCGTCACACACATTCAGAGCGCGGCTCCTCAAACCTTGGACCTTTCCAAGGCACAGATGCCTCAGACCCGGGGCAAGCAGCAGTCCTATAATGAGGTCCCCCATCCTAAAAATTTCAAGTGAAATGACTTCTGGATCCAGCACTGGAACAAAGTTTACCCCTTTGATAAGGAGTGGACTCTTACACTTCTTCGACTACTGTTAATATAAAACATGATCCAGCTACCGGAGGTCAACACCGACGAGCCGGCTGGTTAGGAGAGAAATGAGAGGAACTGCGCCTATCACAAGAGAGTAGGCCACCCTACTCATGACTGTTATAAGCTCAACGACATTATTGAAGTTCTTATTAATAAGGGTCAGATAAAGCTCGCAGAGTTAAAGAAGTCGTTCCGGGCAACTGAGGCTTCTCATATAGTGACAAACCAAGAGGGTGACGATACACCCACGATCCTCTGTGCATTTTTCTCCATAATGCTCGAAGAAGGACTCGTCACATCTAAGCTGACAAGGCAACCTAAGTTCCTGTCTCTAGGAACCGAGAACCTCTGGTGCGCGTACCACCAGATACAAGGTCATGATGTCAGCAAATGCACTGGTTTCCACAAGCTCTTGGTAGAGAAGATGCAGTAATGTCAAGAAGTTCAGGGTAACCCAAAATGACACCCTCAAGTCCCTCTCCCATCGGTGCCAGAACACCTCTCGATTCAAGCCCATGAAAACACTGTGCAAGACCCTCTGCAAGCCCTCTTCGAAGCGATGCTCCAGCAGGGTCTCATCACTCCTAAGCTCACCAGGCAACAGAGGCATCTTGCCCAGGGCACGAAAAATCTTTGGTGCCCATATCATCAAGAATGGGGCCACGAACTCCAAGAGTGCTCTAGGTTCGAAGCTACAGTCGTGGAGAAAGTCCAGCAAGGCCACATCGTTTGGGCAGTTCTCCCAGAATGATTCCAAGCCATCGCTCCCATTCAAGAGGAAGCCACACTACAAGCCTCTCATGAGCATACACTGGACCCTTCAGAACCCTCGACCTCTCAACCTTGAGAAGTTTTCCATGAACAAAGCAAGCTTAAGTCCTTGAAGAGTGAGGCAGTCCACCAAGCTAGGGCTACTCACCGGCCCGATAGGATGGTCCAAACACCTCCTCAACGATCTAGAAGGAGACAATGAGCACCCAGGTCGGTTCGACGAAGAAATCATCTTCCTCAGCCACTAGTTAAGGAAGAATTTCTTAGGCCACTCTCCCCTCTACCGACCTTGCAAGACTTCATCCCAAACGCAGCTCATGTTGTCCTTTATTCCAATCAGGTAGACATCCCCAAGTCACCAGCTGTTCGGCATTCCTCCAATATGGGTGATGATGCTAAAAGCACCCCACAATGATCAAAGCCGGGCTAAGACCTTAAATACCCCATGTAAATGTCCAATTTCGAGGACGACGTAAAAAGCTGTCCTCCTCTTCTATTTCTCTTACAGGTGCAGCTCCAAAATACTTAGACTTTGACTCTCTAAATCGAGAGCTTGGATGTACCAGCCTCAGCGAGTCGCAGCAAAAGCACCTCAGAGAAATGCTGGCCTAGATGGCTGGATTCTCGATAGTCATTGGTGTCCTGGCAGTCCGAGCCAAAATTGAGTCATCTTTAGGCTCCTGCTCCCACGAGGCCTGCCACATGATCCAAGTGCATGAAGCACCCACATCGGGGCAAGCACCAAGTTATCGCAGTCATGAGATCATCGACTCATACCCTTCCATTGCCCAGACCAGCCAGAGGCCGGTCCTCTCCCACACTGTGCCCCTCTTAGAAGCCGAGATGTCGGGATCATGGGTTTCTACATTCGAGATCATTGAGAATCCTTGTGAGTCCCCTGACTAGGAACTCCAAGAAGCTTCATAAGAGTGGGAAGAAGGTGGTTTGGCCACGGCAAATGAGCTTGAAGACATCAACCTGGGCGATGAGGCCGACCTAAGGCCAAGTTTCATCTCAAGAAAAATGTCCCCAGAGGAGAAAGAAAGTTATATTTCCCTCCTCCGAGAAAATCGAGACGTCTTCTCCTGGCATTATCATGAGATGTCGGGTCTAGAGCCCCCAAATTGTTGTCCATCACCTCGGCATTCATCCAAACATCAAACCCATGAAGCAGAAATCAAGAAGGTTTAGACCTAATCTCGAGATATAGATTGACGCTGATGTGAACAAGCTCGTAGATTGACGCTGATGTGAACAAGCTCAAGCAAGATGGATTCATACATGAAGTCAAATACCCAAAATGGCTGGCAAATGTTGTCTTAGTCAAGAAGAAAAATGGCTAAATCAGGGTCTATATTGATTTTTGTGACTTGAACACTGCCTGCTTTAAGGACGACTTCCCCTTGCCGTTCACCGAGATGATTGTCGACTCCATGACTCATTACCAAATTTTCTCCTATGTGGATGTGTATTCTGGTTATAATCAAATCAGGATGGCATCAAAAGATGAGGAGGCCATCGCGTTCTTGACCCCAAAGGTTTTCTTTTTCTACACTGTGATGCCTTTCGGGTTAAAGAACATCGGTGCCACATACCAACGAGCCATGACGACCATCTTCAAGGACATGATCCACAGGAAGGTCAACTGCTATGTGGACGACCTGGTGGTAAAATCTGAAACAAAAGATGCTCACATACAAGACCTTAAAAAGGTATTTGAATGGCTGTGGCGTTACCAACTTCAGATGAACCACTTGAAATGCGCCTTTGGCATACGCGCAGGAAAATTCTTAGGGTTCATCATGAGGTACTGAGGATAGGAGATCGAACCTGTCAAGATCAAGGCAATTCAGGACATGCCACTGCCTACAATCCTGCATGGACTGTGGTCTCATAGCTAGCCTACATTCGAAGGTTCATCTCAAACCTTTCTAGACAATGTATACCCTTTTCACACCTCTTGAAGAAGGACACCTCGATGGGATGAAGTGTGCCAAGCTGCGCTCGATGACATCAGGCAGTACTTGTTGAATCCACCAGTACTCTCTACGCTAGTGTTAGGAAGGCCTCTCATTCTATACGTGACCGCCCTTGATGAGTCACTCGAGGCACTCTTAGTGTAGAACAATGATGGAGGGAAAGAGACAACACTCTATTGTCTCAGCTGCAAAATGCAAGGAGCCGAGAAGAATTACCCTCCCATCGAAAAGATGTGCTTAACCTTGATCTTTGCGGTACATATGCTCCACCATTACTTGCTTGGTTACGAGGTCAAGTTAATATCTAAGGCGGACCCAGTCAAGTTCCTTATGACCCGGCCATGCTTGTCAAGATGTTTGACCAAGTGGGCATTATTGTTGATGGAGTTTGACATCACGTATGTACCACAGAAGGAAGTCAAAGGTCAAGCCCTAGAAGACTTCCTCGCGGCACCTAGTCCCTTCGGAATCTCCCCTGTCAAGCGATCTCCCGGATGAAGAAGTTTTTTGTACAGCCTAACTCGGTCGTGGGAGATGTACTTCGATGGAGCATTCCAGTTTGATAGAGGGGGTATCGGAGTCGTGTTCTTGACTCCTGACGGTGGAATGATTTCTCTATCCTTCTCACTGACAGAGTCATTTTCTCATAATGAAGCTGAATATCAAGCCCTCATAATCGAGTTTGAGATAGCCCAAGAGCTAGATCTGGGGCGGCTAAACATCTTCGGTGACTCTGAGCTGCTCATCTGGCAGCTTAAGGGTATTTATGACGTAAGGAAGGACACTCTCAAGTGTTATCATGACACGACCAAATCTTATATGGCCCAGTTTGATGATTAATCCCTAAGTCATATCCTTAGAAGGCTAAACTCACAAGCGGATGTGCTCTCAAAGCTCGACGCCACCATTCAACTGTCTTCATCAGGGGCTACATCAGTCTAGGTAACCAAATGGAAACACGTCGACTTGGGAACTGAAGTTGATGGAGATGAACAGGATGTCTTTCCTGAATGCCCGCCTTACCCATTTGGAGCACTCCTTGTGGCTAAATATGTCATTAAGGCATAACATGAAATATCCTGGGACCAAGAATCCAAGGATGAGAAGTAAGAGCCTGAATTCTTTGACCCGATGTGCGCAAAGGTCGAACAAGGGGAAGATTGGAGGGAGCCTATGATGGACTTCATAAAGCATAGAAGGCAACCTCAGGATCGGGCGGAACGTAACGACATACGAGAGATGTCTACCAAGTACACCCTTCTCAACGGGGATGTTCTCTTTCGTCGGCCATTTGATGGAATTCTCCTCAGATGCGTTGATGCACAAGAGGCAATCAAAGTACTGAAAGAAGTGCATTCAGGTATCTGTGGGTTGCATCAGTTTGACCCTAAGATCTACGAGCGCATACACAAACTCGGCTATTATTGGCCTTTAATGGTGGCTGACGCCCAAAACTATGCCAAGAGATGCCAGGTGTGCCAAATTCATTCAAGCCTCATTTATCAGCTCCCGGAGCCTCTCCATCATACATTAACATCATGACCCTTTTCCCAATGGGGTATGAACATTGTAGGATCCTTCCGCCTTGGGTCATGCCTTCATTCTGGTAGCGAAAGATTACTTCTCCAAATGGGTTGAAGGCAATCCTTCCCAAATAGGTTTTAGGTACCATTGTCTCTAACTTCGTGCGTCACCACATCATATACCAATTCGGGGTTTCGGACTGAATA
This sequence comes from Amborella trichopoda, assembly GCF_054954075.1. NCBI lineage: Eukaryota > Viridiplantae > Streptophyta > Magnoliopsida > Amborellales > Amborellaceae > Amborella > Amborella trichopoda. The sequence continues at coordinate 24,101,419 of NC_142346.1, forward strand.
ATCTCTGATAATGGCCCTCAGTTCAGAAGTCATCATGTTGATCGCCTGGCCAACCAGTTCGGTTTCGAGTGTAAGTACTAGATTATGTACTACCCTCGAGCCAGCTGTTTAGCTGAGGTGTTCAACAAAACTCTATGCGGGGTGCTCTGGAAGTCAGTCTCAAAGTCAAAGAAGAACTGACATGAGAAGCTGTCTGAGGCTCTATAGGCCTATCGCACCACCACTCGCAATGCTATAAACTCTACCCCTTTTTCCTTGGTCTATGGAGGTGAGGCAATCCTACCCTTCGAGGTTCAAATACCCACACTCCATGTTGCTATACATCATGGACTAACCTAGGACGAGAGGGTTAAGCTCCGTTACCAGGAGTTGGATGCCCTTGATGAAAAGAGACTAGAGGCTCAACAGAACCTCGAGCTCAATCAAGGAAGAATGAAGAGAGCCTTTGACAAGTCTGTTAAGGTTCGCTCATTCGCTCGTGGGGACCTAGTATTAGAAGTCAAAAGACCGATTCTCATGCATGGGCGCTGCAAAGGAAAGTTTGAACCCAAGTGGGAAGGTCCATCAATAGTCAATAAGGTCACTCCAAATGGGGCCTATATACTGGCGAACCCAGATGGAGAGGAGGCAATGACCCTTATCAACGGGCGATACCTAAAGAATTACTATCCGTGATGCATACTCAAGAAAAGAGACTCAACGCAAAGCAAGCAAGGCGGTCCAAACAAATTCTAACTCTTTTTATTGTAGTAAAAATGAGTTACAAGATACAAGCCAAGAGGCCCATTATTAGGGAGATTACAATTCTCTTATATCTGAGGGAAAGAAAACAGTTGACACCAAAAGTGTTGCTCTGGCATCTAAGGATAAGAAGACCGTTACAGGCAAAAAAAAATTTGTTCCTCATGAGGAGGAAGCAAACCCACTAAAGAAATGCTCTCCTCATGAAGAAGAAGCAAAACTACTTGGAGAAGTTAGCTTCAGTTCATCTGACAAGTGCCATCAAAGAGGATGGTTACAGGAAAAAAGAAGAGGCCAACCATTTCCAAGTCAGGTCCAATTCATTTGGCGTGTATATCAAATATACAAGGCAGACTTCTCTGGTAAGAAACTGGCCTATGATGGAGATCATACCCTGTTCACAATAGATGCCCTTCCACAGAACATCATGGACTCTAAGGTTGTGCTGGAGGACTTGGCTTCCAAAAGACTGTAGCGGCAGGGCCTCCTCACTTGCCATCACTCTTGACCCTCGCGAGACATCGCCGTCCATGGTCATCGCCACGTGCAAGTAGCCATCGTCGTGTGTAACATAAAGCCATGTTCTACCATCACCACGAGAGGCACACTCCCGAGCATGGCTATTGTCGTGCGTGGCCTAGGGACATGCAAAGGCACTGCTGCATGCAACTTAATGTCCTACGTATTCTTAAAGTATCTTAGTTCCCACTGTTCCCAATGTCCAGGGGACATTAACTCCCACGCGTCTTCGGTTCCCCCAACCGTTGCCCCTTGCGGATGGTTTACCTTCTCACGACCCTTCGACTGCCTTGCAAACCTTCGGGTTTTTGTCGGAAACTCCCTCTACTCTCCGAGAAACCCCTCTGACCTTGTTCTTTCTCCTTTTTAATAGTCGCAAAAATTGAAAAAACCACCTAAAATCCCCAAACGGCTTCCCTGACCATGCGGTTTTCCCTCCTCCTTGGTTTTCCCACTTCAGCAGTTCACCACAAAACTCACCGAAATCCCATTGAGTTTTCGGTGAGCCCACCACTGCTCCTTCTTCTTCTCCTCCAACAACTAGAGGACTGACAGAGCCCTCTAAACTCTCTGCAACTTCCCTTCAGCCACGGGACTGCCGGAGAAACACTCGAACCTCTGAGAAGCTCTGTTTCCTCCTTCGAGAGCTTCGGCACTCCCTGAAAATGTCCGTAATCATGGTACGAAGCTTCGCAGCCTCCTGAACATCGTAAGAAAAGCTCTTGAAGACCTCTGCAAATTTTGGCCGGGATGTTCGCACCGGAAATCTCTTGCCAAAAGCTTTATCTCTCTCTCTCTAAAACTCTTCAACCGTTTTACCGTTTGATAAAACAGTAAAATGGGGTTTTCCCCCTTTTATACTCAGCAATGCCGTAAACTGCCCTCGACAAAGATGAAATGACACTCTAATCGTCAGTTTCTGATGGCAATAAGATCAGGCTGGGGCGAGTCAACCGTACGCCTCGTCAAGGCTCTCGCCACGCACTTCACCTAAGGGGTTATCACCACGCGCCTCACCGCGAAGCCAGTGCCGCACTCCTTATCAGAAGGAAATGACGTGTGCTTCACAATAGGCCTAAAGCTGCGTGCCCCATTCAACACATAGTGCCACGCGCATGCCATGACACTCCCATTTGGTCCATTGTCCTCCTCCTCAGGAAGTTCATTCCCTGCACCACAGTCTCACTCCTCAAGGAGTCCAGTCCTTGGTGATAGCTCTGTTCCCCATGGAGTCGCATTCCCTCACCACACCAAGGTCCATGCTGCATGACCTTAAACCACACAACCATGGTCTGTGTTATATGACAGTAAACTGCACAGCCATGGTCCGTGTTGCATGACCTTAAACTGCACAGCCATGGTCCATGCTTCATGACCTTAAACTGCACAGCCATGGTCCGTGCTGCATGACCTTAAACTGCATAGCCATGGTCCACACTGCATGACCTTAAACTGCACAAGCCATGGTCCGCATTGCATGACCTTAAACTGCACAGCCATGGTCCGTGTTGCATGACCTTAAACTGCATAGCCATGGTTTGCACAACATGACCTTAAACTGCACAAGCCATGGTCTGCATTGCATGACCTTAAACTGCATAGTCATGGTTCCGCATTACATAACCTTAAACTGCACAGCCATGGTCCGTACTGCATGACCTTAAATTGCACAGCCACGGTCCGCACTGCATGACCTTAATTTGCACAGCCATGGTCCGCATTACATGACCTTAAACAGCACAGCTTTGGTCTGCACTGCATGACCTTAAACTGCACAACCATGGTTTATGCTGCATGACCTTATACTATACGGCCATGATCCAAACTATATGACCTTAAACTGCACAGCCATGGTTCATGCTGCGTGACCTTATACTATACGGCCATGATCCAAATATATGACCTTAAACTGTAGCAGAGGTCTAGTTGCTTAGTCCTCATCGCATGACACTAAACTGCATGACCATGGTCCAGCGGTGTGACCTTAAACCATAGTGCATGTCTTAGCTGCCAGACGTTAAAAGGCTTAGCGCTGTGGTCCAAACTACATGACCTTAAACTATAGCGAAGGTTTAGTTGCACGACCTTAAACTGCATGGTCCTAACCGCATGACTTTAAGCTGCATCACCATGGTCCCAGCTACAAGACCCTAAAACTATAACACATGGCTGAAGAGATGAACCACCTCTTCGCTAAGGTGTATGTCATTGACATCCCCAGTAGAGTTAGTTGTATGCAAAGGTCATACCTACCCCTTTAATCCCCAATGGGTTTGTTTCACACGAACATCTCAGTGAGAGTCACGTCCTACTGCTACCCACTATCCCCAAGGAGTTAGGGTCATTCTAATCCCTTCAACCCTCAGTGAGGTTCATCTATGCTCTGTCATTCTCAGTAGAGTTACATGCATACCATTACTCATTGTCCCCGTGGAGTCACACTGGCCCTCTTAATCCCCAGTGAAGTCTCTTCTGCTTGCCACTCCTCATAGGGCTACCATATTCATCTAAATCTATCTGCTTGTGTATAGCCTTAACTATCTTTATCCCCAAGGAGTCAGATGGCTATCCATAGACTTATCCCCCATGCAGCTTCACCTACATGGCGATCCACATTTTGGTCCATACTGTATGACCTTCAACTGCACAACTCTGGTCCATACTGCATGACCTTAAACTGCACAGCCATAGTCCTAACTGCATGACTTTAAACTGTGGAGCTCTGGTCCATGCTGCATGACTTTAAACTGCACAGTTACGGTCCAAACTATATGATCTTAAACTATAGCAGAGGTCTAGTTGCACGACCTTAAACTGCACGGTCCCAGTTGCATGACCTTAAATTGCACAAACCACAGTCCAAACCATATGACCTTAAACTGTAGCGGAGGTCGAGTTGCATGACTTTAAACTACATAACCACGGTCCAAGCTATATGACCTTAAACCATAGTGCATGTCCTGACTGCATGATGTTAAACTGTTTCACCCAAGTCTAGGAGGCATGACCTTAAACACGCCCTCACATACGTGCACACCCCCTCTATGTGCATCTTCACGCACGCCTTCTCTAACCAAACCGCTCGTGTGCGCTCACCACCTTCATTACCTCCCTAGTGAGTCCACTTACACACACACCTCCTTTACGTGCATCTTCACGTATATTTTCCCTAACTTACCCATTCGTGTGCGCACACCACCTTCATTACCTTTCGAGTGAGTCCACATACATGCCCACGCCCTTTACGTGCATCTTTATGCACGCCTTCCCTAACCGACCCGTTCATGTGCGCACACCATCCATCATTTCCCAGTGAGTCTTACCCATGCTCACGAAACAACGAACCATTTCACAATCCATATTCACTGTCAACTAGTGGGTCACCATTCTTCACCCACCATTCTCCCTTCATGGTAGCCTTGTGCCATCTTCCCAAAGTGAGTCGTAACTATGACCATACTCACTCCATGGCCTCTACAGACTGTCATTTGTCACCATCACGGTCCAGTTGTATGACCCTAAACTATAGTGCATGTCGTAGCGTGATGTTAAAAGGCTTTGCACAGGTCTCGAAGTCATGACCCTAAAACACGCCTTCACAAAAAAATGGGTGTGGTGTACACCTGGACAAGGGAATGCCATGAGTAAAAGAGAAAAACTTAGAATGGTCTCCTAAAGAGATTAAAAAAACACTAGTTATTAGCTCTTAATGAAGAAAAGCCCGATGATATGTCCCTTACTTCCTCAAAAGACAAGGAAAAAGATTGTGCACAAGAAAATGAGGATGATTCATATGGCATCCTTACTGCTAAAAATTAAAGAGACGAATTATTTGGGCTGACCTGACTCCAAAAATATCCAGGACATGAAGGCCCGAAGAAAATAGCGTAAGCCATGATGTCACCCCCCACCGACAGGGGCAATTGTAGTAGATACGATATTTTAATATAGTAAGGACAAATGGCAGATAAAAAACACTATTTAAGATGCCAGTTACGGTAATTGTCACCTGATGAAGTTACTGTTATGTCGGTGCAATTATTGGAGGTTACTATTTGGACTTCAAATAGACATTTTGAAATCCAAAAATTCGGCTATAAAATAGATAGCTGTGTTATTGACTCAATGGCTAGCCTGTTTAGAAGTAGATCTCAAACCTTAAACAATGAAGCAAGTTCTTCTAGTTCTCATATTAGTAGAATTAATAATACAAAAGAAATAAGCATATCTAACATAGAAAAAAGTATACAAAATTAGAGTATTCCAAAAGTCACAATATATGAAATATATATAAAAGGACCTTTTCAATTCAAAAGTGATTATGCATAAAGACAATTGAAAAAACTGTATCTATTTTAGAGTTACAAGATGTTTTTTGTCTACTATCTAAAGACAGATTAGAAGAGCATAAGAAAAAATGATATAATTGCTTGCATATAGGAGTGGTTCAGATCGCTGTCAAAACTTTAACTCGAACTGGACTTAATAATTCTGTTTTTCTTTGCTTAAGAGATGTTAGGCACAAAAACTTTTCTGATTCCTTATTAGGAATTGTTGAATCTAGCCTTTGTAAAGGCCCGATTTATTTTAATTGCTATTCCAATTTCTCGGTATCTCTAACTGAACCTAATTTGTTAAAGGTATTAACTTTAAACCTTAAAACTCAAGGTTATGATATGGAATTGGCTTAGCAAAATATTGTTATAATCTATCATATTTGTTATAAAATAATGAATACAATCTGCCCTGATGTCAAAAAAATGGACAAAAGGGGTCAAACTATATATTTTCAAACTAATGTTAAAAAATCAAACCTTATAGTCCCAAAGACAGTAGCTTGGGACCAAGTTAAATTGCCACCACAATGGAATTTATATAATAAAACCCCATCTAGACCTGTACAAACTACTAACATCAACTCTATAGTTGAATTTCAAATATAATTCAACCTTCAAAGGAGTGCTAGAATTCCTATAGCCACACATAATTCTAGAATTCCGGCTAGAAGCTCAACTTCCTCTATTTCTATTATGGAATATGAACATCAACATATTGATGCCATTATACAAGGATTACAAGGGGTTGGTGGTATACAATAACCTATTTACAATGTGGAAACACCAAAGACATAGAATTCTATACCAATATCACCTGAACCAACCTTCTCTGATGTAGAATATGACCCTCAAGTTAATGTAACTAAAATCAAGACATTTAAAATTAATTATGAAAAAATTGAAGGTGATCAATTCTGATCATAATAAAGATTCTGATCATAATAAAGATGTTAGGGAATGGTTCCTAAATAAAGGAACTCAAAGATTATGACAATATATTAAAGAAAAATATATTGAAGCTATGGAAAAGGCTGGAGGAATATGTTCTTTTTTAGATGTTTTGGATAATTTTTTGCCAAACAAAATAAATTAACTTTCCCATTTGAGTACATGGGAAAGAGGTATGTCAGAAAATCTCTTGATATTAGTACTATTAATTCACAATAGAATTATTATAACACTGCTAAAGGAGAAAGTACGACCCTTGTATGCATCTAACTCCACTGGGGGTGTTGATGAAGTACACCTTTAGCTAATAGGTGGCCCATCTCTTGGTTGGAGTTATGCATATGGACCATTTATCATGTCGTACGTTACAGTTTTAGGGTCTTGTAACTTGGGCCATGGCTATGTAGTTTTAAGTCATGCGGTTAGGACCATGCAGTTTAAGGTCGTGCAATTAGACCTTCGCTATAGTTTAAGGTCATGTAGTTTGGACCATGTGGCTAAGCCTTTTAACTCATGCGGTAGGGACATGTACTATGGTTTAAAGTCACACAGCTGGACCATTGTCGTACAGTTTTGAGTTGTGTGACGAGGAGTAAGCAATTTAAGGTCGTGCAACTAGACCTCCGCTACAGTTTAGGGTCATAGAGTGTGGACCATGGCTGCACAGTTTAAGGTCATGCAGTACAAACCATGCACTATAGTTTCAGGTCACACAGCTAGACCATAGTCGTACAGTTTTGAGTCATGTGACGAGGACTAAGTAGTTTAAGGTCGTGCAACTAGACCTCCGCTACACTTTAGGGTCATATAGTTGGACCATGGCTGCGCAGTTGAAGGTCATGCAGCACAGACCGTCCACTATGGTTTAAGGTCACACAGCTGGACCATAGTCGTATAGTTTTGAGTCGTGTGACGAGGACTAAGCAATTTAAGGTCGTGCAACTAGACCTCTACTACAGTTTAGGGCCATATAGTTTGGACCATGGCTGCGCCGTTTAAGGTCATGCAACACGGACAGTGGTGTGGTGAAGGAATGCGACTCCATGGGGAACAGAGCCTTCACCAGAGACTTAACTCCCTGAGGAGTGAGATTGTGATGTAGGGAATGAACTTCCTGAAGAGATAGCACAATGGTTCATGGGGGAGTGTCGTGGTATGCACGTAGTACTAAGTGTTGAATGGCTCACGCGGCTTTAAGCCTATTGTGAAGTGCACGACGTTTCCTTCTGATAAGGCGTGCGACGCTGGCTTCTCGGTGAGACACGCGGCAATAACCCCTTAGGTGAAGCGTGCGACGATGGCTCCATGACGAAGCGCATGGTGATAGCCTTGACGAAGAGGGCAGCAATAGCCCCCTGATGAAACACGCGGTGATAGCCTTGACAAGGAGCGCGACATTAGCCCCCTGACGAAGCACGCAGCGATAGCCTTTGGGTGAAACGTGTGACGATGACCCTTTCGAGTCTCGGGCTTGACCCGCCCTGGCTTAGTCTTATTTTCGTCAGGAACTGAGGACCGGTCATCCTTTCATCTTTGTCGAGGGAAGTTTGTAGCACTGCCAAGTATAAAAAAGGGGAAAGCCCCTTTCTACTATTTTTTATCGAAGGGTAAAACGGTTAAAGAGTTTCTAGAGAGAGAGAGCGCCTGAGCTTCTGAGAAGAGACTTATGACGAGAGTTTTGTGGCCAAAGTTGTAGCAGTCAGACGTTCAAGGGATTTCTGGTGAACTCGAGCAGGTCATGAGCCTCGTAGCGTGGTCGCGGATACTTTTGAAGAGTGCGAAGGCTTTTTGAGCAGGGAACAGGGTTCCTTGGGGTCTTAGCAAGATTTATAGAGGTGCTCTGCTAGAGTTCCAGTGCCTTCTTTTGTAGTCCCGTGGCTGAAGGGGAGGTCGCAAAGAAGTCGAGGGAGTCTGACGGTCCTCTAGCTATCAGAAGCGAAGAAGGAGCAGTAGTAGTGGACTCACCAGGAATTCAGTGGAATTCTGATGAGTTTGTGGTGAACTGTCGAAGTGCAAAAATAGGGAGAGGGGAAAGCCGAGGATTCTCAAGGAGGATTTCAGGGATTTTTGGTGGTTTTTCATCATATTCCCGACTATCAGAAAAGGAGAAAGAACAGGGTCAGGTAAGGATTCCCGACGGGCGAAAAAGTGTTTCTGACAAGGAGAGGTTACACCGGCAAGGGAAAGAGTAGGGCCAAGCGAGGATTCCCGAGTGTTTCCGGAGAAACCCGAAGGTTGTGAGGGAGGCGAAGGGCCTTGAGGAGGTGGACCATCCACGAGGGGCGACGGTTGGGGGAACCGAAGAGGCGTGGGAGTCAATGCCCTCTGGAAATTGGGAGCAGTGGAAACTGGGATATTTCAAGGACATGCATGTCATTAAGTCGCATGCAGCGCTGCCTTAACGCATCCCTAGGCCACACACAATGATAGCCATGCTCGGGAGCATGTCGCTGGTGGCAATGGTCTCGCGCGGCATTGCCCTGCCCGTGGTGATGGAAGGATGCGGCATTGTGTTGCACCCGGTGATGACCATGGACGACAATGTCTTGCGGGGGTCAAGAGTGATGGAAAATGAGGAGGTCCTGCCGCTGTGGTTTGTTGGAAGCCAAGTCCTCCAGTACAACCGTGAAGTCCATAATGTTATGTGGAAGGGCATCTACTGTAAATAGGGTATGCTCTCCATCATTGGCCAGTTCCTTACCAGAGAAGTCTACCTTGAATGTTTGATATACACGCCAAATGAATTAGAGATGACTCGGAAATGGTTGGCCTCTTCTTTTGGCCTGTAACCATCCTCTTTGGTGGCACTTGTCAGATGAACTGAAGCTAACTTTTCCAAGTGGTTTTTCTTCTTCTTCATGAGGAGAGAATTTCTTAGGTGGGTTTGCTTCCTCTTCATGAGGAAGGCATTTCTTTTGACCTGTAACCATCTTCTTATCCTCAGATGCAAGAGTAACACTTTTGGTGTCAACTATTTTCTTTCCCTCATATATAAGAGAATTGTAATCTCCCTAATAATGAGCCTCTTGGCTTGTATCTTGTAACTCATTTTTTCTGCAATAAAAAGAGTTAGAATTTGTTCGAATCACCTTGCTTGCTTTGCGTTGAGTCTCTTATCTTGAGTATGCATCATATATAGTACTTCTTTAGGTATCGCCCCTTGATAAGGGGCATTGCCTCCTCTCCATTTGGTGTGACCTTCTTGACTATAAATGGACCTTCCCACTTCGGCTCGAACTTTCCTTTACGGTGCTCGTGCATGATAATTGGTCTCCTGACTGTTAAGACAAGGTCCCCACAAGAGAATGAGCGAACCTTGATAGACTTGTCAAAGGCTCTCTTCATTCTTCCTTGATTGAGCTCGAGGTACTGCTAAGCCTCTAGTCTCTTTTCGTCAAGGGCATCCAACTCTTGGTAATGAAGCTTAACCCTCTCATCCTCGGTTAGTCCTTAATGTAGCGCCACGGACTGAGGGTATTTGAACCTCGAGGGTAGGACTACCTCACCTCCATAGACCAGGGAAAAAGGAGTAGAGTTTGTAGCATTGCAAGTGGTGGTGTGATCGGCCCACAAAGCCTCAGGCAGCTTCTCATGCTAGTTCTTCTTTGACGTTGAGATTGACTTCCGGAGCACCCCACATAGAGTTTTCTTGAACGCCTCAGCGAAACCGTTGGCTCGAGGGTAGTACATGGTCGAGTATTTCCACTTGAAACTGAACTGGTTGGCAAGGTGATCGACATGACGGCTGCTGAACTGAGGGCCATTATCAAAGATTTTTGGGTCCGGAACCCTAAACCTGTATATGATGTGGTGACGCACGAAGTTAGCCATGGTGGCGCACGAAGTTAGCCACAATGGTCCCTGGAACCTATTTGAGAGGGACTGCCTCAGCCTACTTGGAGAAGTAATCTGTCGCTGTTAGAATGTAGACATGACCTAGGTTGGAAGAAGGGTCGATGGGTCCTACAATGTTCATACTCCACTGGGAAAAGAGCCATGACATCACTGTAGGAAGGAGAGGCTCCAGGGGCTGATGAATTTGGCACACTTGGCATCTTTTGGCATAGTTTTAGGTGTCGGCCACCATTGAAGGCCAATAATAGCTGAATCTGCAGATGCGCTCGTAGAGCTTAGGGCCGGACTGATGCAGCCCATAGATACTTGAATGCACTTCCTCGAGTACCTTGCTCGCCTCTTGTGTATCGACGCATCTGAGGAGAATTTCGTCAAATGATCATGAAAGAGGACATCCCCGTCAAGAAGGCCGTACTTGGTAAACATCCGTCGTATGCCGCTGCGTTCCGCCTGATCCTGAGGTAGCCTTCCATGCTTTATGAATTCCATGATAGGCTCCCTCTAGTCTTCTCCTTGTTCGACCTTAGTGCACATCGGTTCAAAGAATTCAGGCTCTTGTTTCTAGGCTTTGGATTCTTTGCCTTGGAATATCCCCTATTTTTCCTTAATGACATCCTTGGCTACTAGGAGAGCTCTGAATGAATAAGGCAGGCACTCAGGGAAGACATGCCTCTCATCATCTACGTCAACTTCGGTTCTCCAGTCGACATGTATCTATTAGGTTACCCAGATTGGGGTGGGTCTTGATGAAGATAGCTGAATGCTGGCCTCGAGCTTTGAAAGCACACCAGCCTGGGATTTCAGGCTTCTAGGGATATGACTCATGGAGAAATCATGAAACTGGGCCATATAGGATTTGGTCGTGTCATGTTAAGGTCTGAGAGTATCCTTCCTTACGTCATAAATCCCCTTAAGTTGTCTGATGACCAGCTTAGAGTCGCCGCAGATGTTCAGCTGCCCTAGGTCTAGTTTCTGGGCGATCTCCAATTCGATTATGAGGGCTTGATATTCAGCTTTGTTATGAGACAGTGTCTCTGTTAGAGAGAAGGATAAAGGAATCATTCCCCGCTTCCTTGGGACGGTCAGGATTGCAGGGATAAGAAACTGACTCGGATGAAAGGGTTGAATAACTGAGGTGTCATAGAAAGTAGTGCAGAAAGTGAAAGAAGATATTGATCAAACAAGAGCGAACTAATGAAGAGGTACTAAGTCCCCAGTGGAGTCACCAAGCTGGTTGGGTGCCTCGTTCTCACCTTCCCGGATCTAGGTGATCGGCTGATAATGTCTTGGGTTCAGAAAATCCGGGACCTGAGATCTCTCGCTCGGGAACCTTGTTTAAGAACAAGGGAATTTATCCAACTAATGAGAGAGGAATTTTGGATGTGAGGTGGGGACCAACCTCCACTAGGTCCGTGACTTACTCAAGCTGACTCGCGTGGGCACCCTCTTAGATCACGACGGAAAGTCCCCTAGTTGTTTTAGCTAGTTCGGAATTGCCTCTCTTGTCTTGCAATCTTCTTGTTTTTCTGCACAACGCTACTATAGTTAATTTGTAAGATAAGTGGGTTGAAGGGCCAGCCCTTGTTGTAAGGCAATGCACATTCATGTGGCTAGGAATGTGAGGGCTTAGAGTGATAAAGTAGAAAGTTCGAACAAAGGTTGAAGGGAGAAGAAAACTTGATGAAGGGGCGAGACTAGCTTGATAGCCGAACAGTGATCGACTTGGAGTGGTTGTAAGATGGGCATGGTACTCAAGACTAGCACGACGACAATACTACTCGAAACTGAGGCCGATATGGTGGTGCTAGGCTAGGTCAACCCTCGATCAAGTGAGAAGAGGAGAGAAGACATGAGAGGGCGAAGGGATAGGGTCCGTCGATGCTAGGCGCCGCCACCCACAACTGTGGAGTAGCAGTGTCACAGCCCTGGGACAGCGCTAGACACTACTGGTTATGGCTTGAGTGGGAACATGCGATAGCTTCTCGTTAAGCACGTGGCGATAGCTTCTCGTGAAGCACACAGCAATATCCCTTTACAAAGCCAGCGGTGATAGTTCTCATGAGGTGCAAGGATAGCCGTGGGATGCAGGAGGGATGGCGATGAGCACTGAATGCATGAAGGAGACTCGTAGACGAATATGGGCACCTAGCAGGCAAAGGAGGCTCGCAGACGGCGATTGCCACCACGCATGCAAAGGAAACTCGTGGATGGCGATAGATATCGTGCATGTAAAAGAAGCTCACGGACGACAATAGGTATTGCTGAGACCTCTCGCGAACGGCGATGGGCATCGCCGTCTGTGATAGGCACGCAACAAGGGGAGACCCCTGCGGGCGGTAATGAGTTTCGCTGTTTGCACTCTTCACTGAGGCGTTGAGGATATGTCCGTGGACGGTGATGAGCAGTGTCGTCTACATGCCACATTAGAGGATAGAGATGGACAAACAAGAGGAGAAGGTGGCTCGCGCATGACCCTGCCATCGCCATGCGCGACCTGTGAGACCGCAGGAGAGGCACGCACGGCACTGCCATTGCCATGCATGGCCTCAGAGGGGAGCTCAGATGGAGAAGAGGAAGAAGAAGGAGAGGAAGAGAGAGAAGAAGAAAAGAAAAAGAAGAGAGAGAAGATTTACCTTGAGCTTAGGGGTACCAGTTCAATAGTTTCTCTCTCCTTACTCTATCGGTCCCAACGTGACCCAACAATGAGAAGAAAGAGAAACTCTATTAAGTAAAAACTCTCTCTTTTGTGAAGAGTTCAAGCCCTTTTGCGTACAATGATGGTAAGGTATATATAGAATTGTGCCCAAACATGGGTGGATGATCAAAAGTAACCCTAATTGCTGAAAATTAAGATTAAAATGAATTAAAAGAAATTAGAAAATAGGGTGCAAAATGATAGATTTGCCCCTTCTTAACAAGTTATGGAATTCCAGAACAGTCCCTATGTTGCCCTAGAACGTGTATGATTTTTCGTGGATGATCCGGGGTCATTCTGATGCCTGGTTGATCAAGGGATGATTGTTTTCTTGTAGGGCTTGGCATGGCGATCGATTTGATACCAACATCGAGCCATGAATCATGTTTTTAGGGCACGATCATGTGACTAGAAATTTGAAAAAATCTTGAAACTTTTGATAGATTGTGCGCTCGTTCCTTGATGTTTTCTATGATTTCTTCATTGATTCACACTGAGCATGTCATCACGATCGCGAGACAACAAACGCAGCTCGATTCCATGCCCAAAAGAAGATTTTGCAACTTTGGAACTTTGGTCGGAATCTGGAATTCTGATGATGGAATTTGCAGTCACTTCATTGGCTTCGTGTGCAGAATCCGACCGTTCATAATGTACGGGGTTCGGGTCAGAGATAGTACGCACGCAATGGAATTGGTTTTACAATAATCGGCTCACGAGCGGTGTGATTTGGCCACTTGAGCAAGGCATGAAGCTGCTGATTTTCCTGCATTTTTTTTACAGATCAGCAATTTCTCTCTAGATTTTCTATGCACTCGAGCGTCGTTGCGGGGCGTGCCACATAATGAAATGCTCATCTCAATTTTCATGAGGCCCTAAGCTGTTGTGCGTTGAAGCAGTTCGAATTAAGGGGGCATTTTAAAGATTAATTCAAACTTGTAACGGTCCACTAGTTTTCCTCTCTATGTGTAGTGGTTATCTCATGTTCTACGCAATATTAATTCAAACATGTAATTTTGATGTAAAAATTCTTAGGAATAGTTGAAAATCTATTTTCAAATCTAATTTTGAAATTTTAAACTCTAAAAAATAGTTAAAATCAAGTAGATCAATAAACATATGAAAATATTAAAAAATGGACTGTCTAGATAATATGTTGCAAGATGCACTATTTTTTGAACTAAAAAATTATTATTATTATTATTAGTCATAATCATAAATCTCAATATGAGATGATCAATTAGTTGGTTTTTCAACATTAAAACCACCTTTTCCAATGGATTTTTTATGTGCATCTTTAATTCTACATTTTTAGGTTGCAATCTTATATAAACTTTTTCCTTGTGTTAATAGTTAGTTATTATGTAATTGGTAGTTATTGAACTATAGTGAGAATGGGCTTGGGGTCATGGTGATAGCACCACTTATGCCCTAGCTAAGGTATGGGCTTCTATTCTCAACTTGCGCATTTAAAAACCGCCAACGATTTCAAAAATAGATAGGTGCTCATCATCCCCACTGAATTATCCAAAAAAAAAGTTCTCGAACTATAGTGGATTATTAGTTATTGTAAGTGGAAGTCAAATATGCCATCCAATGTGTAGATATTCACTATAATACCATGGGCATAAGTGTAAACATGAATTTGGACTTAATGGAAAATAAGACATGGTGCTAAGGGCTTCAAGTTAAAATGACTATAAACCTAGGTTTTAAGGAGTGAAAGATGTTAAAAGCTCATCCATTGATCTTGGAGATAAGATATAGACGACTGGCTTGGATAAAAGCCTCTTATGTGCTATTGATCTAAGGCATCAAGGATCAAGATCCAATCCATTTTTATGATCTAAGTATAAAAGTAACTTATGAGATCAATTATAGCTCTAACTTGAGTATTCACTTCAAAGAGAGGGAGAGAGAGAGAGTGAGAGAGAGAGAGAGCCCTTGGCAAAAATGTGGTGACCCATGAGACTATTTTCTTCCTTGAGCTTTCATTTGAAACCCATCCATGGAGTAGTCCCTCATTTATGTGATCAACCCATACTATTGCTTCATTAAGGTATTGATTTTTCTTCTCATATTTTTAATTCCTTCATCATTTCCATAATCAAAGCTTGCTATAATTCTTAATTTACAGTAGCTTTATTCATTTTTGGTCATGAAAACTTGATATTTGAAGAGTCCCAAAGCAATAGTGTAGTCTATAAACATAGTATGTATAGACTATCTTGCTTACTCTATGATCTTGAGTAGTTTGAACTTGATTTCTTGATCTTTTTTTTTATGGGATTTTTACTGAGAATATACAACGGATGAGAGGTTTATTTCATCAAATTTGAGCCTAAGAAATAGTCCATTGAGTTCCCATTTTAATTTTGAAAAGTTCGTGTGGCCCCTTATGGACCACATGGTGTAGTTTCGTCATAACTTCCTTATTTTGTGTAGTATGTCTCTCAAACTTTGAACGGCTATTTTGATACCTGTCTCTTTCATGATTTGATCCACATTAAGTAAAATAAATGTGATCATTTGCTTCCCATTGGATTGCTCTCCTTGAGTTATTATTATCACCCGTGCCTTAGACAATAGGACAAAATTAAGTCCTCGAAAAAGGCCCTTTCGTTGCCCGGGGATAAGGGGTTCGATCCATGGTTTCCTCATGTATGTTTGCATGTTAATTTGATGTATTTACAATTATTAAATGTATTCATGATTGGTTAAATTGAGTATGTTGTGTGAATATTGAGATTGTTTTTTAATCTTGTGGTATGAGCTTTAATGTTATGCATTATTGTTTATGCCAATTGAAATCTTATTGAATTATTATGATTAAGTGTATGAGATATTATGATATATGATGAGGATGAAGAATGAAGATGGAATTATTATATAATTTTGATATAATGAGGAATTGCGAGTGCAAGTCATGCAATATGTTGTAGAGATGTACAATGTGAATATCTTAATATTGTCTTCAGTTTAATTGAATTTTTAAGTAAGGGATTTGTAAGGGAGCTATTAGGGTTGAATTTTATTATTCCAATGTGTATAAACAATGTTTGTAGGTTGTAATATATTAATTATGGTTTTGTATCGAGATATTTATGCATTTAAACCCTTGAGTTTTTATATAATGGAAATTTTTTAAAAGATTGCATTTTTATCTCATTGGTCTCATACCACCAACAAATGGTATCAGAGCAAGGCCGTAATATGGTCACTTAGTGCTCCTATACTGTGTATAATTTAATTTTTAAATTGCATAAACACTCGATCATGATTGTCATGATGTATATGCTTTGAATTTGAGAATTGATAGTGTCATTGGCACGAGAATTGTGAATATTTTTCAGAACTGTTGTATATTTGTGACAGAATGGTAGGGCATTCAATACTTTATATAAGAGAATAATATTTGGTTGTATTTTGTGTTATCCAATGCATTTTCATATGGAAAAAGTCTCATGATTATAATTCGTATATTTTTTAAGTTATTGATCGTTTATTAAGGTGTGCCAGATCTGAGAAAGACATTTTCAAGAACTTTATACTTTTTTCAGTGGGGGATTTGATCAATCAAAACTTATGGGAATGAGTTAGGACCACTTTGTGCTTTTGAGGAATCGAGTCTAGTTTAAATGTACATTTGGGCTCATTGAAAACTTTCCTATATTTGAAAAATTATGGTCATTTCACTTGAGGGGTATCATACTATAATTTCTTCTACACAAAGCAGAAATTAACCCTAGGAGAATCATGTTATTTAATCCACTTCGAACCATTATTCAATGCTATTTTCTAAATGAAAGTTGTATAATTTTTAGTTTATTTTATCTGAGAATAAGTCTCATATTTAAATGATGTGTAAATTTAAAGTTATGTCCATTGAATTGTACCGTACTCATCCTGGAAAACCATAAAAACATTATTTCCTATATGTGTAAGAAGGGCATTGATTCTTTATATTTTTTTGTAATCTCACTATGAAGTATAAGTTGTTGAAAGTCTTTGTGAGTTCTTAGGGTATTTTAGATCAGTAGGAGAGTTTTAGAAGCCCCACCGAATCGTGAGTGTTAAGTTTTAATACCCGATACCCGAATCTTGGTCTAGATCCAGACTAGTCTCAGATAGTATGTGATGAAGTTGACAACAAGACTAAAGACACATGTGGATAGATGAGACAATGATCATAGTTACAAAAGAGAGAAATAAATAGTGAAACCAAATCACAGATCGAAGACAAAGGTATTGGTAAATTATGACTTGGTCACTTTAAAACCATAAGGTATGACTTCTTTCTACTTATGAGCATGATTTTAATATATTGAGAATTCATTTCTTAGAGAATAATTATTTTGGTTTTATGATATCATGTAAGCAATTATTAGTAGAATATCTTGGTGTATTAGATTAGCTTAATAATTGGAAGGCTTGGACTCGTCACATAAGTTATAAACATGAACTAGGCCGATACTTACATATTGAGATTTTGAATGCTTGTGTCCACTCTTATATAAGCTTAAGACATATGGAATATGCTTAAGTCATTTGATTCTAGATTTATGATTTATGATTCAGATTACTGATCCTATAGATATGGCTATTTCAAGATATGTGGCATGTGTAAGGATTGCACTTGTGATTGCTTGAGAATTATGAGACATGAGAAATGTTTAATAATTGTGAGTTACTTCATGATTTGAGAACTCATGAGATGTATCATGAATATGACATCGACTAATCCTTATGGTGTCTCAAGCTACATGCTTCATTATTTTGAGCTTTCCTAAATGATGAGATAATGTGATGTATTATATTATCATATTGTGAGTACTTAGTGATGCATGATTCTGCCATAATTCTTATGTGAATAAGTGAATGTGGTATTATGTTATGAATGTCATATGAGGATTATTACATGGCACATTAGGCTCAATGGTCATGAAAAATTATTTTCATGTATGGGATAACATTTTCCTTTAAAGGAACATGTTTTTCACTATTTTGGAAATTGAGATCAATCGAACCAAAATATATCTTAAGTATGGATTGTAATAATTAAGAAAATGTGATGAAAGAGATTTTATCTTAAACACTTGTTCTTCTAAACCAAGATTTCTATATTTAAATTTTTTTGGCACAAGAGGATGTTAGAAACCATAAAGGGAATTTCACCCCATTTTATGTATTGCTACATTGTATTGTCTTTCTATTAAAGAGTTATGAATATGCTAAACTCCATGCTTCTTCCTTTTTGGAAGATCACCCTTAAAGAGGTTCTTTTAACATTATGGTATGACCACATAACCGTTTGTCATAATATTTTGGAGTAGTTTATAGTCATCAGTCCTTTTTGAAATATTTGAATTTTTACTTAAAAGTAAACTACTTTCTAAGACATAAATTCAAGTTATTTTGAAAGGCAATTTTGTTGGTTTCAGTGGGAGCATCTTTGGTAAGTCTAAATAGTAAAACCATACCATCCTAAAAGAAAGAACCTTGGTATTGATTTTGGAAATACTTATATCTCAAATTAATTTCACTTATGAGAAAATTAGAAGAGGCATTGAATTAAAATGATTTGTAAATAAAAGTCGAAAGAGTGTTTGACCTTTTATTTGAAAATTTATCATTTTATGAACCCATTGGTCGTTTTCTTCCGCTGCTTTACAAGTATTATTGTTTTCATTTAGTACCACAGTGAAAAGTTTTAAGTCACTTAGAGACATGTCACTTGATAGAGTTGTGAGGCATCTCTTTGATGGACTTTTGAATTTTCAATGATTAATCGTGTGACATTATGGTAATAGATCCTCACTTATCTATACATGCATTTCATGTCATGGTGATCACATGCATTTACTTTCACATAGATGATCCACTAGATAGCTTCTACCGGTCTCTAAAAGGCTAGTAGGCCTTTTACTGGAGTATGCATAAGCCATTTGAAAATGTTATTAATAGTATGTGAGACCTTAAATAGATCTGCATATTTATATGTGGATTATGATATGATTATATGGTGATAAGGACACCTCATTTTGTGGGCTAGTCACACTGATAGTGACTATCTATGCATGGACTAGATGCATATGACTTGATGCAATTGGTTATTTGTCATGAGATAATTTGTGAGATTAAATGTGAGAGAAATCCGAAAAACTTTGATAAGTCCCACATTACATGAGATATTGTCCTAATTGATTCGAACTTATAATCTATTTGGTCACTCGAATATGTATAATTGAACCTCTCTTGATCTTGGGATTGGATTTAATTAATAGGTTAATGATGACACCCGCTAGCCATCTAATCCGAGTATAATATCAATAAGAGATTGAATGTATTAAATGGTGAAATGCTTGAAAGTCCAAGCACTACTCCCACACCTTGGTCTTGAATGGATAAATTACATGTTCGTGACTAAAGAAACTTTGAGAACAATGCATGAGATTAAAGCATGGTTTTAATGAACTTTTGTTTGAGTAAAAATCTATGTTACTTGAGAATTGATATGTACATAGAGTTGTGAACTTTTGAGCACATGAATAAATGTTGAGAGAGCAAATAAGAAGATAGATATGAACATATATGTCATTATTTATGAGCATAAACTATCATGAACATACATATAAAAGTACTGTACTCTTTGCCATACCATATGTTCACATATTTCTTTTGCTTTAGGGATACCCATTGCATTACTAGAATATGTGATTGTTGAAAATGATGATTACTTTCGCAATTAGCACCTAGTAGATTAGTATGTCAAGCATTGGCGTGAGTATGATGTGATATGTTAACACATAAACTACATGATATTTGATTAAAATATGTGGATGAAGGTGATCGAACATGACATTTAAATTATGATTTTTGGTTTATATGACATACACCAGACATAGCAAGAGTTCTTGATAATTTTCTCTTGCGATTGCATATGTTTGACCACACTTGCTTTTATTAGTTCATAACTATTGATTATGTTAATCGACCATATTGATTGACTATGCTTTTGAAGCATACAATGGGTTATGCTTATGCATGATATGAGATTGAGAAAGTTAACTTGGTTGTTGATACTTGCCCCCTTGCTTAATATGAGTATTGCTTTTATGATAGAGAATTGATGCTCTTAAGAATGAGAGAGATGATCGTTTATAAAGCCTCAAAAGGCCAAGTGGGAGAATGTTGGCTATGTGGCCTCTCAAGGATTTAAAGTTAATAGTCTTACTCTCAGTGGGAGTTAGAGAGAGACTGAATCTAGGTGCTCGACGTACTAGGGCCCAGATTCATATACTCCGAGTATTTGAGGCATTGAGAGTATACATTTTGAGAGTGTGAACTCTCAGAGAGGTGTGAGGGCCACCTCCCAGTCAGGATTATATTGATTAGAATGCCTCATAGTTGATGTGATAAGCCAGGGCTTGGAGCATCCAATCGAGAATAATAGAACCCGAATATTTAAAAGAGTATTTGCATTGTATGGAATGGGTGGCGCATGGGACATGAGCCCGTATGATGATACGAGATTGGTCCATAGTATGAGCACCCACAGTCGTATGGGGAAGCCACTCTTCTATATTATTATCCGACTTAGAAGAGTTCGTGCACATGTGCTTTAAGAGGATCCTTGTATTTGAGTAGGAACATGTCCCACGGGGGTGCACCAATAATCCATTGAACTCCTGGAGACGGGAAGCTCTAGCTTAACGAATTTGATGTGAGCAATTATGTGTCATTTTCATAGACTGTGGAGCATAGGTCTATTGGATCAGCTTGAGACACCGGTGGAACGTCATTCAAGTTAGCCCAATGGAAGACTCCGACTAGTGTTATAAGTCTAGAGTTCTCATTTACCTTTGGCCAATATTAATCTCAAATTGATGATAAAATATTTTATATCGATAAAAAATTGTGTAATAATATTGAGAATTTATTTAGAAAATTTTTGGGATTTTTGGAATTTTTTGTTCAGTTTTTTTTTAAATAATAAAATATGATTTTCAAATTTGTTTGACATAAATACCAAACAAAGGACGTTCTATAGGGATGCCACATGGATCCCTAGTGGCCATAAGGATGCCATGTGGCACCCTCACCTCGCCACTCGTGGATGACATCATGCTGATGTCATACCTATGTGGGGACCTATTTGTCATTAATTCTTTGTTGATATTATGTTATAACATGTTATCTTGTTATTTAAAGTGTTATATATTGTTATGACTTAAGTTTGATTTAAGTCACATATTTTTTTTTGCTCATATGTGTCATTTTTGGCATGTATGAAGTCATGAAATTTTGAGAATTAATTTAATTCATATTATTATCCTCTTATGATTTTGTAGCATGTGAGTATATCTTATGTGGCACTACCGTATGGACTTGACCCATATGAAACTTTAGTGTTGTTAAAATCTTATTGGTGGTGTAGTAAGATATTTTATTCACATGTGTGGATGTCCTGTATTACCTTTATGTCCATGTCCTTGTATTTTATTGACTCTCACAAATTATTCAAAAATAATGGGTGTAAGTGTAAACATGAATTTGGACTTAATGAGAAATAAAATATGGAGCTAAGGACTTCAAGGTAAAATGACTATAAACCTAGGTTTTAAAGAGTGAAAGATGTCAAAAGCCCATCCATTGATCTCGGTGATAAGATATAGATGAGTGGCTTGGATAAAATCTTCTCATGTGCTATTGATCTAAGGCATCAAGGATCAAGATCAAATTCATCTTTATGATCTAAGTATAAAAGTAACTTATGGAATCAATTATAACTCTAACTTGAGTATTGACTTCAAAGTGAGAGAAAGAGAGAGAGCTATTGACAAAAATGTGGTCACCTATGAGACTATCTTCTTCCTTGAGCTTTCATTTGAAACCTTCCATGGAGTAGTCCCTCATTTATGTGATCAAGCCCATACTATTGCTTCATTAAGGTATTGATTTTTCTTTTCATATTTTTAATTCTTACCTCATTTCCATTATCTAAGCTTGTTGTAATTCTTAATTTACAGTAGTTTTCTTCATTTTTTGTCATGAAAACTTGATATTTGAAGAGTCCCAAAGCAATAATGTTGTAGTCTATACATATAATATGTGTATACTACCTTGCTTACTCCATGATCTTGGTAGTTTCAACTTGATTTCTTGATCTTTTTTATTCTGGAATTTTTATTGAGAATATACAATTGATGATAGATTTATTTCATCATATTTGAGCATAAAAAATAGTCCATTGAGTTCCTTTTTAATTTTGAAAAGTTTGTGTCGTCCCTTATGAACCACATGGTATAGTTTCACTATAACTTCCTTAATTTGTGTAGTATCTCTCTCAAACTTTGAATGACTATTTTGATACATGTTTATCTCATGATTTGATGACCATTAAGTGAAATAAATTTGATCATTTGCTTCCCATTGGATTGATCTCCTTGAGTTATTCTTATCACCTGTGCTTTAGACAATGGGACAAAATTAAATCTTCAAAAGGCCCTTTCATGGCCCGGACACAAGGGGTTCGAACCATGGTTTCCCCATGTATGTTTGCATGTTAATTTGATATATTTACAATTATTAAATAGATTCATGATTGGTTAAATTGAGTATATTACTTGAATATTGATATTGTTTTTTAGTCTTGCAGTATGAGCTTTAATGTTATGCATTATTGTTTATGCGAATTGAAATCTTATTGAATTATTATGATCAAGTGTATGAGATATTATGATATATGATGATGATGAAGAATGAAGATGAAATTATTACATAATTTCGATATAATGAAATTGCGAGTGCAAGTCATGCAATATATTGTAGAGATGTACAATGTAAATATTTGAAATTTTTAAGTAAGGGATTTGTAATGGACCAATTAGGGTTGAATTCTATTATTCAAATGTATATAAACCATGTTTGTAGGCTGAAATATATGTATTATGGTTTTGTATTAAGATATTCTTGCATTTAAACCCTTGAGTTTTTATATAGTGGAATTTTTTTAGAAGATTGCATTTCTTGCTCATTGGATAGAAAGTTTTTTTCATTAAGAGACGATCATACACTGATACAATTATTTGATAAAAACTTTTAAAAGAAAATAAGAAATATAATTACGTACACATAAGTACCCTACAAGTAGCTATAGTACCCCTAACAAAACAAGGTCTAAATATAACAGTATTAGCTATGTTCAGGATAATAGACATCTAGACTTTTAGGATTTTTTATTAGGAGTCAAAAAAGCTAGTTTACATCAAGGTCCAGTTTACTTTAATTGTTACCTTAATTATTGTTTAAGCATAGGTGATCCCAACCTATTAAAAGGTCTTACTTTAACCATAGGAACCCGCGGTTTCAATATGATCCTTGGATCTCAAAATATATCTGTAATATATAGAATATATTACAAAATACACTTAATCTTAATAATAAACACTAGAGTTTTTACGACTCTATTTGAGTCAAATAATCATAGTAAAACCATAATATCCAAACAAATTAAATGGGAAGACGTAAGACTACCTGGCACCCTACATGGAGGTGATAGACAGCTCCAAAGGATTGGATAGATTATATTAAGGAATTACAAAGAGGAGAGGTTAAACTGACTTTTCAAGAGATGCATTTGAGATTTGAAGCACCACCAAGAAGCTCATTAAAATTAAAAGACAAAACTTTAGAAGAATTTACTACAAGACAGATGCACCCATAGGAGTTAGTTACCCCGTGTATAGAAATAGAAATAGAAATAGAAATTTTGTTAATGCTAGTCTTAGACGAAGAAATAAATTATTTTGAAATAAATAAAAAATTACTACGAAAAGATTTCTACTCAAAAAGAAAATAGAGACAAAAGAAAATTATTTTTAAAAATTTTCCTAAGGAAGAGAGAAAAAAATTCACGACGAATTTTATACTTACATCAGAAAAAATAAGTGTCATGTATTTTTTTTTAATTAATTTTAAAATGTATATTTAGAAGAAATTATATTAGAAGTACAAACTATCCAAAGGATAACTAAAACTTGGAAACTGTAGTAATAAACCAAGAAACACACACTTTAGCTATCCCAGTAAGGGATACTAATACACAAAAAGAAAGGTTAAATAAAATAGCAGAACAATTAAAATTTACAAATGTCTACTTAGAATCTGTTGGTTCTCAGACAAAATTAATAGAAATAAAAATAAAAATAAATAATATAAAAAAAAGAAACTAAAGCTGTGGAAAACATAGTATTTACAGATGGACGAAACGAAATATTTAAACAATTTGCTCCAAAAATAAGTAGGAATATTAGTTTAATAAAACCCTTTATTATTACAACCCCTTCTATGCCTAACTCTGTAAATTTAGTAAAAGGAAAAATTAATAAAGTACAATTATTAAGTAATCAATTAAAGATAATGTAGAATTATTAAGTAATCAATTATCTATAAAGGACAAAATTAATAAAAATCAAATAATTGCTTTAACAGAAAATAATGTAAAGACTTCCTCTAAATCGACTCAGATTCAGATCTATTTAATAAAGAAGAATACTTCGAAAATGATTCCGATATTGAAAAATATATTAATGCCTATACCAAACCCATCCATGTAACGCAAATTTCTCAAACAAAAAATTATCACAAAAGAGCAACACCTTTAGATCTTTGTCTTCGACTGTGAAGACTTTGTCTATACAGCTCTGATCATTTTATGAGTCCACTGGTAGCTCTAGCCTTATATCTATTTATATACCTTTAAAGCTTCCTAACATTTAAATAAATCAAAGAATAAAGAAATATCCATAAAAATAAAATAAAATAAAAAAAGGAGGCAAGAAATAAATAAAAGTCACATACTTGAGAATCCCAGAATTTGGGCCTCTATCAGGAACGTGGGTTGATTTACACCTTTGGATGCATTCTCTTGCCTTCTTGAATTATGGCTCTAAGGTTGTTGATCTAGGAGAACTAATTTCGGGGTTTGATCTTGATGTTGAAGGGATTTTTGGGAGGATTTAGGCTTAGAGGTTTTTACCTAAGGCTTTATATGGTTTTTCCTATTCTTCTAAGGAGTTTCAGATTTTTCTTATGTTTTTAGGATTTCTTGACAAATTTCCTATATTTCTAGGATTTATAGGATTTAACTTAATTGTTTTTAGGATTTTTCATAATTATCTATAGGGGTTTTCCTATTTACTCGAAATTTTCTGGGATATTCTAATTATCTGGGAATTTTCCTAAGATTTTCCTAGGGATTTTTGGTCAAAATTTTAATGTATTTTAGAGGGGGTATTTATAGGCTTTCACTAGGGTTAGGGTTTAAATTAATGAAGATCTAATCTCCAAATTCTAACAGAATTACGTTTGGGGATTGTTTTTTATTTTTTAAGAATATTCTATATCAAAACTTACCTTGGAAACCTATTTCTAGAAGGATGTGCTGCCTAGCGAAACACGGGCTGCCTCACATTGCCTGACGTGCCACTTACGGGCCTGACGCAAGGGTATTTTGGTAATTTTGATCTCTAAAACGTCTGAGACCTTTATTGCTTGATCCGCAGGCATGATTTGAGTGATTCTTGAACCATTGGAAGGCTATCGTGGTCTACTATGGTTTAGGATATGTTTTGGATGGTTTTGGGAAATTTAAACTAGTTCGAAGTATTTTAGGGTTCACTAGGGTTTGTAAGGTCCTTTGGGTTCAGAATCAGGGTTTTTAGAAAGTCCCTCAGCTAAAATTTCGAGGGGGGTCGTCTACCATTGCCCCTCTTTTGCATTCACTTGGGATACCAGGGGAATGACAAAGAAGTAGATACTTGAGAAAGAAAATTTGAGGGGTCATCCTTTTGAATGACCAATACCCTTTGAGAAGGCGGTATGTGGATGTGCATTATTTATCCACAAGACATCAAACTAAAACTACATTTGTCTTTTAGGTAGTGCCATTGAGGGGTCTCTGACAATCAGGATCCAAATTGACAATCAGCAGGAACCGTGTTACCTTTGAGCCGGTGTCTTCTCATTGTTGAGGTTACCCCAATTCTACCTAAGATGTCAGTGTAGTTATTTTCAGCTTTAAAACATTTTCATGGGGTCAAGTTTTCAATTGAACAGGAGTTTTGAATTTAAGAAGAAGTAATGACGATTAATGGTGAATTTCTGGCTATTTAAACTTGTGTTCATCTTCTATTCTAAATTCTTAGGATGCAAAGGTTCAGGCTAAGGTTTTGAGAGCCTATGGTTTTTTTATTCCTAAAAATGGGCTTTCTTAAGAGTTTTAGTCCATGCATTAAGACTTGCAGAGTACGAAAAAATGTGATGGCATGATGTACAACTTGTCCAACTCCTTCGTTTTTTTAGAAACATTTTTAGCAATTTTGAAAATAGAGAGATTTTTTTAAAAAATAGAACCAGGTGTCTAGGCATATGCTTTCAACAAAGAAATTTAAATTTCTAAAATCATGACAAACACATACAGGGGAAATTTTTAAAGCGGGATACTTTCAAAAAACTGGTTGGTAAGCAGTTTAAGCTCATACTACTATGGAGCTCTGTTTTTTTTTTTTTTTTTTTTTTTTTAAAAAAAAAGTGAGCTTGGTAAGCCTTTGTTTCAAACCTTCAAGATGAGGAAACCTTGAGTATTAATCATCTTCCAATTTTGGTACTTGTGTCATAACTCAAGGGAGAATTTTCTAAAGTTTTTGGACAAGCCGGTGTCTTCAATAATATATGACATACTGCTCTTGATTACTCATAATCTCCTTGGACTTCAAATTTTGGTCTTCCACTACTGACTCTTTTGAAGATAAGACAATTGAGGCTTTTCAAGTTTACTTAGATTGTTGCCTTCAATTTACTTGGCTTTCTGACACGATTCTGACTTGGGAAGAGAAATTGAGAACAATTTCTAGAGATATTGTAGAAGAGACGAAAAGGAAGAAAATATATTTTTTCTTCGCCCCCAGGGTTCCTTTTGGGTGGTCAGCCCAATGGCCCTTTGTTGAAAGCTCAGAGTTCCTTTCAGATTTTTAACCTGGTAGACTTTTTTTTTTTCTTTTTTCCCGTCGTCCCCATGGTCTCTTTTAGGTGTTCAACTTTGTGGCCCTGTTCCAATGCTTGGGTTCCTCTTAGATTTTCAACATTGTAGAATTTCTTTTTCTTTTTCACCTTTGAAGAAGATGAAGAAAGAGGAGGAGCAAAAGAAGAGGATAAAGGAAGAGGATGAAAATAAGAGGATAAAGGAAGAGGATGAAAAGAAGAGTCAGTGGTGTTTTACCTTTTTTTGGTACTTCATCTTAGAAAAAGATAAGAACTCTATCATCCTTCCTTCCTCCAGGTGGCAGGGAGGTTCTAATACTTGCCCATGCTTGCTATCCCACACATTCTTGATAGATGTTGTTAGATTCCCAATGAATCTTTCCTCCTTGAATTGCTCCACTCAGACCTTGATCTTCAGACTCGTAGTCCTCTCAGCTTCCTAGTCCTTCAATCTCTTGCTGGGTTGGCCAAACTCCTTTCCTTCTATTTTTTTAACATCTGTAAGAGTACTTAGGACCATTTCAAATATTTTTAACTGACATCTTAGGCCGTAATGCCACAAGTAGGATGCCCAAGAAGAGTGTGGATGTCCCACTTAGCTTATTTGAGGAGAAGCATGTGATCACCCCACTCCATTTCATTAATCTTTTTTTAATTGCAACTTCATGTTGCTCTTGGGGAGTATATTGCCTTGAGGCATTTAGAGAGTCATCAGATAAGTTGTGAGCCTCACTAGATGCCCATGTTATATTCTCGTTATCAAATGAAGGTGTACCTATCAAGTAGTTTGGTGGGACTGCCCTTATAGGGTTCCTTTTTTGGATGAGACAGTCCCTATTGGTATATTTGATGGGATTGCTTATATTATATTTTGTATTAGTGGCTGATACTACCACTATTGGTTTATCAGATGGGACAACCTCTAAAATGTTTTCAACGGATCGGCAATCCCTATCATGTTGTAGATGGGATTGCCCTGCTAGATATTTTTTTCCTCTTGAATATGTTGTGCCCCAAGCAGTGGCGTCATGCCCCTGTCCATGTATTCTTTTTGGGATTCTTCGTCTCGAAGTGGGTTATCCAGAAAATCATGTGAAAGTGGCCTAAGTGCCCCCCTTGGAACTTATAGGGGTTCGACCTCTTCTAAATCTAGCATAGATGTTGAATCTTTAGGAATGGTCAAATTTGAGCCTTCTTCTTCTTCGTTGTTAACTGGTGGATTTGTCTTAGGGGATGACGTGATTAGGCTTTAACTTCGCGTCCCAAATAGGTGAGTCTACCTAGAACTCAGGTAAAGGTGGCCCAGGCAGGCCCCTTAGGATTTTTAGATGTTTCATCCCTTTCATCCATTCTTCAGAGGATGGATTTTCTTTTGGGTTCACCTTAGGGGACAATTTAACAGAATTTCATAGGCTTGGATACATTGTTTTTCTTTAGATTTCAGCTTCAAGATTAAGGCATTCCCTATCACTACGGTCTTGGGAATCCTTAACCTCGGGGTCTCGATTGGGGTCATTGATGGCTTAAGCATCTTGTAGGTCTTCTTTTGCACTAATTTGGAATATGGGATTGACTACTCCCTCAACCTTTGTGGTGACATATATCCTGGGGATGTCTTGGATCTTCTGCGAACTCGTATCTTCAATTGGAATTGAGACACTCCATTAGTAACTTTGTTTTTCCTGGCTTCCTCAAATATCAGACAGAGGCTATTCCCCTCATTTGTATTATTTTCCCCTATGCCACTAACTAGGACAGGTGCATCTTGGACCATTTGTGCTTTTGTCATCAACGGTGACTAGAATTCATTGCATAGTTTGTTCATCTTTCTTTCCTTCAATTGTAAATCTTGAGCTAAGGCAATCATTGACATATTTATTTTGAGGTCCCCTAGCTAAAGGGTTTTGAGTGACCTCTGGCTCATCTGTTACTTTTTCCACAAGGTGGATAATTTAGTCCCTTTGTGTCTTCTTATTTTTCATTTTTACTAGGACAACTGGACTTGCTTCATCCTTTTGTTGACATACATTATTTGGTTTTGATCCTTGGAGGAGCTCCACTGCAGTACTAGTTGTAGAGGCAATATGCTCCGTTTGCGGATTGGACCTTTCTAATTCTATAGGAGCTTCCCATGGAATAGATCCAGAGCTATGGAAAATCTCATCTTTTGGTTTTTGAAATTCCCTAGCCGCATATGTCATCTTATCATTTTGTTCTTCATTTTCGAGTTGGTTTCTTCCAGTGCCCCAAGGCCATATGGGATGATTTTCAAACGTGGGCATGGGTTTTGATTCGTCAGACCTTATCAAATTGGTATCAACTAGCTCTTCTTCATCGTCATTAGTCGTATCATCTGATGTTACTTGGCTTTGCCATGAGTGAGCCCCATGTATATCCCAAAGAGATCCTAAAGATGATTCTAACTTAGGATTACCTGCACATTTTTGTGAGTCTTCATTGTGGTCATGTTCTTGCTCCATCATGACTTCAGTCGACTCTTACCCCAGTATGATTTCATAAGGTCCTTGCTCAATTATGGTCGGTTACTGATCTCAGGCCCTTTCCTTTGCTTTTGCATAGCATGAAACCATTTCAAGCATTAAGTCAAAAGGAAAGGACAAATGCATTTACTAAAGTAAGTTTATAATCAAGGGATGCATTTTCTACAGCCATACTGATATGAGAGGCTTTAGAAACTATGTTATCGATAACTTTCGATGCGACATCTCTAAATCTATTGGCGAAGTCCACAAATAGCTCGTCAGGATTTTGTCGAGTGGAGACTAATTCGGCAAGGGTCATTGGTCTCTCTCTAGTCTCACCATATTTCTTAATAAAATGTCAAAACAATTCATCAGGACTTTGATCTGAGTATTTAGTCATGACTTCTCATAATTACGTTAGAGATTGTCCTGTGAGGGTATACTGAAACATTTCCTTTAGTCGACAAGGTCTGTCTTCAAGAGATGGAAGAGATAAAAGGCAAGAGGTGAGATGATTTTCCGGGTCACCCTTCCCACTAAACTTGTTTTCAAATTGGGGGAATTCGAAACCCGATTGGAGAGGTTCAACATCTCGGAGGAGACATAAGATTTTGGTGGGAGGACATTAGGAACCCCCATCGTTGCTAGTGTATGATTAAAGGCCTTTAGTTCACCTTTCAGGTTGGCTAACTTAGTTCATTGGCCAGCTGAGAATGTCCTAGCCAGCTGGTTAGCTAGTAGTGATGGACTGGGGGTATGATTAGGACCGACTGGACTGGGTAAGACTGAACTAGATGATAGACATGACATACATGGGTCTATGCTACAACTTAGGTTGGCCAAACTTGGACCTATGGCATATTTGGAAGGGACTGGTGTTATACGTCATTTTTGACGTACTTGTATCCCCGAGAAGCATAAGGAGAGAGTTAATAACAACTTGGTCCTGCCGGTACCCAAAACCTACCTCTTCTCTTTCTTTCTTTGCTCGTCCCAAAACCCAGGTTCGCAATTGCATGCATACCCAGCTCACCAACTCACATCCTACTTGTCTCTCTTACTAACTTCCCCAAACACACAGTCGCACCTAGAGGCGGTTTTTCCTCTGCTCTCTCTAATCTCCCTTTCTTCACCCCCTCAACGCACGGGTATGCACCCTAGAGCAGACACCCTCGTTTTTGTCCCACTTATCTTCTTTCTCCTTGTCTCTCATCTACACTTGACACCCGAAGCTGCGCACTAGAGCAGACTCCCCCTCTCTTGCCTTCTTATCTTCAACCACCCCTCTCTCTTACTCGTATTTGAACTTGTGACCTCCCCTTACTGAACTTGTGACACAACTCTCTTGTCCAATCCTCTTTTGTCTTCTAGCCGCAAATACTCATAATTCTAACCCCTCACTCCGTACAGTTGAGCTGAGTTGCGAGAGATATAGATGCTCTTACCCTCGCTCACTCGGGTGGGGTCATCTTGAGTTAGCATCATGTAGAGTTCTAACTCTTTTGACTGCTCTGATCACTAAGTGTCGTAACACTTGAGCGATAAATGAGCTTCCATCACCTTTCTTTCTTCGTCCTATATTCGCCAGCCAGCCCACTCAAATAACCTATTTGAGAGGGCAATATTTGAGATAAAGAAGCGAAGCGACATGTCTAGTTCGAAAGGTTCCTCATCTAAACTGTGCTACTGGACAGCCAGAGGGCTTCGTAATTCTTCAAAGAGGGAGACTACCCGGGCATATCCTCGAACCCCAAATGGCAAGGTAGGCATCTGAACACTTCTTTATCGATAAAATCTCTCTTACTGTTGGTTCCTATCCGCATTGAAAGATCACACGTCCCACACCGGATCGCTTCTGATAGATTGCCTACACCAACATGTCATATATAGATTCAGTGTACTTGATCGGATCACTTCTGATAACATCCCCCAATTTTGGAGTAATGAAATTGACAGCCTGGTCAACCAGTTCAGGTTTAAGTGGAAATACTCGATCATGAACCATCAAAGAGCTAATGGACTGGTCAAAGATTTTCACAAAACCCTTTGTGATGCTCTGAGGAAGTCTGCCTAGGACACTAAGCGGGATTGACATGAAATACTCTCTGAAATTTATGGGTTTATTGTATTACGACCCGAGGTCCAACTCAGTCGACTCCCTACATTTTGGTATATGGGGGTGAAGCTATGTTGCCTTTAGAAATTCAATTATCTTCTCTCAGAATAGCCCTTCATTATGGGATGACAAATGAAGAACGGGCTACTCTTCGCTATTAAGAACTAGATAGACTTGATGAAAATAGATTGCAAGCACAACAAAGCCTCGATATTCACTAGAACCGTATGTGGCGAGCCTTCGATAAATCAATCAGAATACAATCATTTGTAAAGGGGGAATTGGTCTTAACAGTAACAAGACCCATTGTTACTCATGGTCGAACCAAGGGGACGTTCGAGCCAAAATGGGAAGGTCCTTTTGTTGTGAAAAAGGCTTTTCCTAATGGAGAGTGCTAGTAAATGCTGAAGGTGAAGAAGCTATAACCCCAATCAATGCGAGATACTTGAAAAAGTATTATTCATGAGCTACGGTCCAATCGATATGACCTAAAACTATAGCACACGTCATGATCAGATGACTTTAAACTACTTCGCACAACGCACGACCTTAAATTGCACGGTAACGGTACAAGCTATACGGCCTCTAAACTGTTAGCACATGTCTTGGCAGCATGACATTAAACTGATTCACACAATGGTCCAAGTCATACGACACTTAAACTATAGCACATGCCCTGACTGTATGACGCTAAAATGCTTCGCACAACGGTCCTAACCGCATGACCTTAGACTGCACGGTAACAGTCCGAGCTATATGACCCTAAAACTGTAGCACATATCCTATTAGCATGTCATTAAACTGAATTACATACAGTCTCGAAGGTGTGACCTTAAAATTTCCTTCACTCGGTCTTAGTGGATGACCTTAAAATACACCAACTCTACAGTCTCAAAGGCATGACCTTAAAATTAGCCTTCACTCGGTCTTGGTGGAAGACCTTAAAATGCACCAACACGGTGGTTGTGAAGACATGACCTTAAACACGCTTCTCCATGATCACGACGGTATGACCTTAAAATTATCTCCTCAGAAAGATGGATGGGACAAAAACCCGCAAGAGTGTCACAGGTAAAAAAAGTCTAAGAAAAGAAAAAAAAAAAAAATGACGGACGTAATAGTATCACCTACTGTTACGAGTAAAATATGTAAAAAATAAAGAAATGGGCACGATGAAAACCTGCAACGACATCATGAATAATAATAATAATAAAATGGTAGACATAATGTAAAAGCTTTGGACAAAAAGAACCATAAAGAAAAAATATGGGGTTCTTGTGAAAACCAGAAATAGCGAATACCTAAAGGACTTAGATGAAAACCCGAAAGGGCATTCAAGTCACGCATGATGAGGGGTGAGCCAAGCCTTCATATGAAGCAGACCTCTAAGATTATCTCTCATTCCTCTCTGAAAGAGATTAGAGTTAGCCACAAGAGATAAAGGAGAAAAGAGGAAACCATGAAGAAAAGAGAAGCATACAAGCAAAGGATGAGAAAGAAGAAATTTTTCATTCCACAATTCAAAGATTACAAAATTTTGTGGTGACAATCATCAGGTATCTACAAAAGGAATGAAAAGAAAGTAAAAAAAGCATAAAAGAGTGAAGAATTCACAAACTCTTAGATGTTTTCAAGGACCTCCTGAATCTTGATCTTCAGTGCTGCCGTCGACTCTAGGGCGTTCTCCATCTGCTCCTTCAGGAGTGAGATTGCTTGAGTTACTTGGCACGACATGGTTTTGGTCACAGCTACCTGGGAGTCCAAAGTCTCCAATTTCTACGACTGGACTTCTACTCTTGCTGGTTCCTCAGCTGAGGGATATTGACATCCAATTTGGCCATTTCTTCTTACAAAGCTGCAACTTTTGTAGAGTACATTTCGTCTTCTTTCTTGAGACATGCCTGGTTGGAAAGGAGGATGCTCTTCTTCTCTGCATAGCCTCTTATAAGACTTTGGTGTTGGGCCAGAGTCTCCTCAGCAGAAGCCAGACGAGTCTAATATGCTGTCTGTATCTCAGACTTGCACTGCAAGGCCTCGATCCCCATTGTTCAAGATTCTTCAAAAGACCTTCGAACCTATCAAAGGTCTCCATATCATAATGAAATAGTCTCAGGGTAGCCGCACAGTCTTTGACTAGGCCTATCTCAACTGTAAGATTAGAGAGGGAGCACTCCTTCACTCCCTGGAGACTTGATTGTAACAAGTTTCTTACAAGTGAAGCTTTCCTAATCATGGCCGAGAGGGCAAAATATGAATATTTTGAAACAATAAGAGGAACATCAACAATGACAGTTGGTTCTTAAAGCAAGAGAGTCAAGGGCTCACTTGAGATGATGACGAGCTCAGCTGAAACACCTTCAACTGGGGGCACTGAAGGAGATGCCTTTAAAGTAGCAACTACTATAAGCTCCAATCCAGCATTGGAAGAGGCGGCAGGCCAAGACTCTGCTTCTGAGGTGATAGGGGCAAAGGCTTCAAGAATAGCTACTTCAATGGCTTCGGCCTCAAGAATATCTCCCTCCTTAGTGATGGTACAGAGGAAGTCTCCCTGACTCATAGAGGAGCGGGCAGGAGATGGCGCTATAAGACCCTCAATAATATTTTCAGTAGGAGATGCCTCTATCACTACTGGAGGAGGGGGAATTTTCTTTGATATACGTTCACGACCACTTGTTTGAACCACTACAATTTTGAGCAGGGGTCGCTACTGCTGATGGAAAGATAGGGCTTGCAGAGGCCTAGGTCTTTGCGTGTTTCTCAGGTCGGGG
This sequence comes from Amborella trichopoda, assembly GCF_054954075.1. Taxonomy (NCBI): domain Eukaryota; kingdom Viridiplantae; phylum Streptophyta; class Magnoliopsida; order Amborellales; family Amborellaceae; genus Amborella; species Amborella trichopoda. The sequence goes on from NC_142346.1 coordinate 24,135,924, forward strand.
AGGCGCATCGATCCCCTTTCTCAAAGAAGACCAATTCAATTGAGGTGCATCTGGGCTTGATGCAGCCTTCTTACTCAGAAAGGTACCCTTCTTAAGGATTATGGGTTCTGCGACCATACTGGGTTCATAACTCACTGGAGCTTTCTTTCTCTTACTCTCTCTCTTCTTTTCCCCTTCTTCTGGGACAACTTCAAGAGCATCTGAGACTTTCTTGCCACAACAGGGCCTGGCTGCTGGGACAGAATGAGGCCCACTTCCAATTAAAGCATTCAGATCTTAAAACAGGCAACCTTCATAGCCAGGGATTGCACAACCGTTGGCCCATTCAAAGATGGAACAAAGGTCATCAAACAAAGACCTCGTTTCACCTTCTAGTGAAAGGTACTCTATGCCAGTGGGGTCCATATTCAAGAATCGAGGTCGGGCAAGTTCTCTCCATTCATAAGGGTAATCCAGCGCACAAACCCTGGGAAACGATGGAGGAGCAAAGTGTCTCCCAACCCTGCTATCACGTTTGGTGTTGTTGACAGCTTCTATGGATGGTTGCCAATAGGAGTGGTTGGTGACATTCCACCACCACCAGTAGCCTTATGTGGCATGGCCTACATGACCATAATAGGGGACTACGAACTTGCTTAGGCCTGTGAGATAGATACAGGTCTCCTATGCCATCCTCATGTTGAGTTCTGTCCAAGACTCATGGCTGCCCCAAAGAGCCTCATGATCCTGCTGTGTCCCTTTTTTCCCGTACTTCTTCTCAAAAAGCACGGTGAGGGAAATAGCCTTCCAATTTCCTATCCCTAACTCCTCTACCTGGAAAATATCTCTCCAAAGGTGTTTATATAGACTTGATCAGTGGGACTGCCCACGGGAAAGGGTCTCTGTAACAATCTTAAAATTTAAAAAAAAAAAAAAAAAAGAAAAAAAAAGGAGAAAATATGCTTTTAAATAGGTGATGTTCTGTTTGAATATGATGGTCCTTGAGGACCATCACTGTTTTAAAAAACTTTTGCTTTGGATTAACTTTTGCTTTGCCTTTACTTTTTTTCCTTTGCCCGCTTTTGCCTCCTGCTGCTTGCAGCTGGCAGCGCCTTTAGCGGACGTGGTTTTCGTACGATAAAAGTCTGCTTTTAACGCGACACCTCAGGTATGAGGTAGAGCGTAAGAAAATAATATAATAATACGTTAGAAGAATTTAAATAGGGGATGGGAGCACTCCCACCCTAAAACAAAATTTTGAGATCTCTCTCTCTGGTCAAAATACAGTGAACTTCTCTCTCGAACCGAATTTTTTATCGGAAGCTCCCTCTCAAATAATTGTGGGTAAGTGACATCGTCTTCTTGAAAAATAGTCTGTTTTCAATAAATAGTGATATTTCCGTCCAGGATCTTTATTTTATAAGTTTTGTGTGTAAGTGACATCGTCTTTCTGAAAAATAGTCTATTTTTAATAAATAGTGATATTTCCATCTAGGATCTTCATTTTATCAGTTTTGTGTGTAAGTGACCTCATTGTCTCGAAAAATAATCCATTCTTTTTAAAAATAAAATGAAATAATTATTTCTGCTTATTATCATGAATTTTAGGCGCGATAAATTTTATGCGCACGTGACCTCATTATCTTGAAAAATAATCTTTTTAATAAAAATTGTGATATTTTATCTATATTAAAAATTTTGACTGCTGTAAATTAGAAAAATAAATTTATTTATTTTTCTTGTCTATTGTTAGAAATAAATGTGATATTTCCGCTTTTAGTAAAATTGTGATATTTCTTTCTACTGTTTTGAATATTTAGACATTGTAAAATTCGTGTGCAAATGACTGCCGTATTATTTAAAAATTGACATTTTTGCAATTGATTATAGTATTGTTGTAAAATGTTTATTTGTGAATTGATATTCCATAAATTGTGATAATTCCGTATTCTTGAATTTTTATAAGAGTTTTTTTATACATATTAAATTGGCAATTATGCTAGAATGCCTTTACAAACTGCTACCTTTCTAAATTTGAGCCCAAAATATTTGATTGGTTATTTTTGAAATGTTATAGAGAGTGATTGTTATTAATGGTTTAAGTGAAATTTATATTAATGGTTTCAGTGATATGTTGAGTACATGATATTGCTGCTTTCGAATGTTTAAAGAGATTTAGAAATAATTTAAGTATGCAAGTGGACTCATCCGGTTCGCCGGTGAGGTATAAGTGGACCTATCTGGGACGCCGGTAGGGTTTAAGTGGACTCATCCGGTACGCCGGTGAGGTATAAGTGGACCTGCAGGGATTAAGTGGACCTATCTGGGACGCCGATAGGGATTAAGTGGACCCATCAGGACGCTGATGGGGTATATAGGTGACCTACTTGGGACGCTAGTAGGGTATTTTGTGAAATCCTTTGAATTATGTACTGCCGTTAAAAGTGTTATAAGCATTTCAATTACTCGGATTATACTTAATTATGCAATTATTGAAAGTGAAATTGTTGATGCATTTCTATTAATAGATCTCATTTTGGAAAATATTGATATCTTTCAATCATGATTATTTTTAGGATTATGATGTTCACTTACTGAGTAGCCAAACTCATCAAACTATGGTAAACATTTTTTCAGGATAACTACGGATTCATTTTGAGTACTCGTCAAAGGCAACTTTGGAAGATATTGTAGTTGTGTCTAAGCTTTTTTTTTTGTTACTTTTAAGAATTCGTTAGTGTAAATTTGTCCTATCAAGAGATGTACATATGTTTTGACGTCACAACTCAGGAATATCAGTATTGTAAATTCTTGGGGTGTGACAATTATGGTATCAGAGCAATAGGTTTAAGATCCTTAGGAAATTTAAAATCTTTTTCAATAATCAGGTACACAAATTTAGAGGACTAAATTTATTTAAGGAGGGAAGAATGTAACAATCTTAAAATTTTAAAAAAAAAAAAAAAAAAAAAAAAAAAGGAGAAAATATGCTTTTAAATAGGTGATGTTCTGTTTGAATATGATGGTCCTTGAGGACCATCACTGTTTTAAAAAACTTTTGCTTTGGATTAACTTTTGCTTTGCCTTTACTTTTTTTCCTTTGCCCGCTTTTGCCTCCTGCTGCTTGCAGCTGGCAGCGCCTTTAGCGGACGTGGTTTTCGTACGATAAAAGTCTGCTTTTAACGCGACACCTCAGGTATGAGGTAGAGCGTAAGAAAATAATATAATAATACGTTAGAAGAATTTAAATAGGGGATGGGAGCACTCCCACCCTAAAACAAAATTTTGAGATCTCTCTCTCTGGTCAAAATACAGTGAACTTCTCTCTCGAACCGAATTTTTTATCGGAAGCTCCCTCTCAAATAATTGTGGGTAAGTGACATCGTCTTCTTGAAAAATAGTCTGTTTTCAATAAATAGTGATATTTCCGTCCAGGATCTTTATTTTATAAGTTTTGTGTGTAAGTGACATCGTCTTTCTGAAAAATAGTCTATTTTTAATAAATAGTGATATTTCCGTCTAGGATCTTTATTTTATCAATTTTATGAGTAAGTGACATCGTCTTTCTGAAAAATAGTCTATTTTTAATAAATAGTGATATTTCCGTCTAGGATCTTTATTTTATCAATTTTATGTGTAAGTGACATCGTCTTCTTGAAAAATAGTCTGTTTTCAATAAATAGTGATATTTCCGTCCAGGATCTTTATTTTATAAGTTTTCTGTGTAAGTGACATCGTCTTTCTGAAAAATAGTCTATTTTTAATAAATAGTGATATTTCCGTCTAGAATCTTTATTTTATCAGTTTTGTGTGTAAGTGACCTCATTGTCTCAAAAAATAATCCATTCTTTTTAAAAATAAAATAAAATAATTATTTCTGCTTATTATCATGAATTTTAGGCGCGATAAATTTTATGCGCACTTGACCTCATTATCTTGAAAAATAATCTTTTTAATAAAATTGTGATATTTTATCTATATTAGAAATTTTGACTGCTGGAAATTAGAAAAATAAATTTATTTATTTTTCTTGTCTATTGTTAGAAATAAATGTGATATTTTCGCTTTTAGTAAAATTGTGATATTTCTTTCTACTGTTTTGAATATTTAGACATTGTAAAATTCGTGTGCAAATGACTGCCGTATTATTTAAAAATTGACATTTTTGCAATTGATTATAGTATTGTTGTAAAATGTTTATTTGTGAATTGATATTCCATAAATTGTGATAATTCCGTATTCTTGAATTTTTATAAGAGTTTTTTTATACATATTAAATTGGCAATTATGCTAGAATGCCTTTACAAACTGCTACCTTTCTAAATTTGAGCCCAAAATATTTGATTGGTTATTTTTGAAATGTTATAGAGAGTGATTGTTATTAATAGTTTAAGTGAAATTCATATTAATGGTTTCAGTGATATGTTGAGTACATGATATTGCTGCTTTCGAATGTTTAAAGAGATTTAGAAATAATTTAAGTACGCAAGTGGACTCATCCGGTTCGCCGGTGAGGTATAAGTGGACCTATCTGGGACGCCGGTAGGGTTTAAGTGGACTCATCCGGTACGCCAGTGAGGTATAAGTGGACCTGCAGGGATTAAGTGGACCTATCTGGGACGCCGATAGGGATTAAGTGGACCCATCAGGACGCTGATGGGGTATATAGATGACCTACTTGGGACGCCAGTAGGGTATTTTGTGAAATCCTTTGAATTATGTACTGCCGTTAAAAGTGTTATAAGCATTTCAATTACTCGGATTATACTTAATTATGCAATTATTGAAAGTGAAATTGTTGATGCATTTCTATTAATAGATCTCATTTTGGAAAATATTGATATCTTTCAATCATGATTATTTTTAGGATTATGATGATCACTTACTGAGTAGCCAAACTCATCAAACTATGGTAAACATTTTTTCAGGATAACTACGGATTCATTTTGAGTACTCGTCAAAGGCAACTTTGGAAGATATTGTAGTTGTGTCTAAGCTTTTTTTGTTACTTTGTAAGAATTCGTCAGTGTAAATTTGTCCTATCAAGAGATGTACATATGTTTTGACTGTCACATCTCAGGAATATTAGTATTGTAAATTCTTGGGGTGTGACAGTCTCCCACGAGAGAAGAAAGAGATGTCAATAAAAAACTCACGAGCTTCCCCTGGGCATCTAAAGACCTCATTCATCTCTACCATCCTCAACAAGTGAGGGCAAGAGTACCCAACAAGACTCTCATTTATCTCATATGTCCCAAGGGTGCAAGGTTCACTTCCCTTTTCTGAGAAATAGGCAGAGGGCCCGCTGAAGACGTAATGGACCGGGAAGCCAATTGAGAAAAGGCCAGGCAAGACCTCGCCAGCAAAGGACTTGCTCCTGTTTTCTTTGGAGGGAGCCTTACCATGTGCAATAGCTCCCAAGCGAGATACAAAGGACTGGTTGAGTTAGGGCATATTCACGCCATTGGGCTAGCCTGCAAGCCACAAAGAAGCAACCCGGCCGAATGTTGTTTCTTCTTGACCACAGCAAAGCAAATTTGCATAAGAAGAGGACCAAGTAGACAGCCAAAGATACACGATCCCTCTCGAGTCTTCTAGGAGGAACGATCGGCCTTTTGGAATCCTTGACGGCCTCGCCCTTTGTTCCTCATCCCAGATGGTGCTAGAACTCGTTTCCCCTCTATCTTGGCGGTTCCCATTAAAGTAATCTCTCCAAGAATCAAAACGCACCCCTTTGGATTTAAGCTTTGTCTCTAAATGCAAGAGTTGGTAAATTTCAAACAGCTCGCGGAGACCATGAGGGGGTAGTTCGCCATTGATGGGTAGATCTCCAAAGATTACTTCATTGCTTGGTATGAATTCTTCATACATGCCTCCCAGCATAGGTAATCCACCAATAAGTACATATCCAAAAGGGTGATGCTTGCTTCACCCCCATCAAACTGCTACCTATTGGTTTTATAACACCATGTCTCCAACAAGACTTTGATAGTGTTGGGACATCGGTCGTAGTAGCCAGTTGAGCATTGACATGCTGCAGCCAATCCACATGCCTTCAAGACATCAGCATGTGAATCTAGGACATTGACATGTCCAAGTGTTGTATCCATGCATGTATTGATGCTCTCCCTCAAAACAGAGACCGGCAAGGGCCCAATAGAGTCTGAGCTTCTCTAACATCCTCTTCCCCAGTGCAGGAAGATTTTCACTGGAATCAAAGTTACTATGAAAAGCATGATAAATGGGGATACCGTCTCCTTCAACTATAGGTTTCCCATCAGCATCCTCATATCTACATAGTCAAGCATCCTCCCCCACGTAAGTGATGCCCAGGGCCCATTCTAATAACTAGGTCTGTTCAAGAATACCGAGGGTGCTGGATCTGGTGAAGGAGGCACCTATATAGGAGTTGGTTCCCAACTCTCCAGCACGAGGCAGCTGGTTTACATCAAGAATTCTCACAACAAAAGACACACAAAAGAAGAGGGTCATGTGAAAGCATGCATAAAAATGTATAATTCTGCTTAAAAAAATTACAAAATGCATCATTCTGCAAAAGGGGATGCTCAAGCATGCAATGATGAAAAAGTGGCATAAAAAGTGCTTGTTGATGTCAGATTATGGTTCTTGATGCCCAACCATCACCAAACAAACATGCAGAGCATGGTGGCAATGTACAAGATTGATGTTCAAGAGTTCAGAGATTCAGGACGAAGGATGAAGCACTTGGTGCGTACATGCACAAACGTGTGCATGAATGAGTTCACTCAAGGCATCCATGGTGTGTACACACCAACAACGCCTCACCTAGGCATTCCTGAAGTGTTCGTGCAAACAATAATGCACCTTAGTGCTTACAATGCACACGCGCAAGGGGTTCTCATAGCGCGTGCACAAGAAAATTCACTCATGGTTTGACCCGCTCAAGATGCTTATGGCGAGTTTCACCAAGTTATTTGGGGCGTGTATGCACGCGTTAAGCCTCACTTAGGTGTTCATGGCATATCTGTGCAGCTGAAGATGCACGCATGTGCATGCACAAGTACGTACACGCATAAGCTGAAAATGGTGCGTACACGCATAAGCTCAAGCCTGGTCATGGTGTACATAGTGCGTACATGCGCTGAAAATGGTGCATACACGCACAAGCTCAAGCTTGGCCATGGTGCACATGGAGCGTATACACGCTAAAAATGGTGTGTACATGCACAAGCTCAAGCCTGGTCATGGGTGTACATAGCGTGTATACGTGCTGAAAATGGTGTGTATGTGCACAAGCTCAAGCCTGGTCATGGTGAACATAACGCATATACGTGCTGAAAATGGTGTGTACACGAACAAGCTCAAGGTTGGCCATAGCGTACATACCGCATATACGTGCTGAAAATAGCACGTACACACGTAAGGTCAAGAATGGTCCTGACGCACGTAGCGCGTATGCGCGCTGAAGTTGGTGCGTGTAAGCACAAGTTCAAGCACAACCAAGACTCAATAGGGCACAAATGTTGTATATGCGCTGAAAATATTGTGTGCACGCACAAATTCAAACACAACCAAGGCTCAAGCAAGACACACCGAAGTGTTCATGCTACTCATGGTGCATACGCATCAACAACACCTCATCTAGGTGTTCACAGCGTATAAACGTGCAAGGCTCAAGTAAGACAACCCAAAGCGATCATGCTACTCATGGTGCATACGCACCAATAACACCTCATATAGGTGTTCACAGTGTATGAATGCGCAAGGCCCAAACAAGAAGCACCGAAGTTCTCATGCTACTCATGGTGCATACGCACCAATAACACCTCACCTAGGTGTTCACAGCGTATGCACGTGCAAGATTCAAGCATGACTCACCTAATCTCTTAGGACCCACACGCGAACAAGTCCACCCGAGCATGGCAAGCCTCTCCAAGAGGCTCATGGTGCAAATGGACCTTGTGCTTATGACCAAACTGAGGCAAAGCTCATACAAAATGTTTGTGAAAATGGCTCGTGGAATAAGTAAGAGGCATCAAATCAATAAAGTGTGTTGAAGAATTGCAAGACGAACCACAAATAAAAACAAGTGTTGGGGCATTAAGCCAAACACTTGGTATGCGGGAAAAGAAAAAAGGAAAAATGGGAAGCCTAAACCTATGAAAAATGGCATGGAAAACATTGGGGTGCGGCAGAACTTGTGCTAGCCATGGCTTTGAAAGTTGCTCTTCGTTGATGAAATCTGTTGTGTTACTATCTCTCGGGTGAAAACAATGGAGGTATGGTAAAAAAGTGTATTGAAAAGTAAAATTGAAATGGGATAAAAATGCCCCATCACGCTTCTTATACACAGTAAACACGTGGGGCGCGTGTCTAGGCACGGCCCCGTCACTCGTCGCTCTGGCTTCCTCCTCTAAACTTCTTAGTCCGCGCAATCACGTGGCTACATCCTAGAGCTTCTCGTCCAAACAAGCTCGGGTCTGCACAATGGCGTGACCCCATCAAAACTGACCTCTTCTTCTCGCTCGACGCTGTATAGAAGCTTGGGTCCGTGCAATCGTGTGATCCTATCAAAACTGACCTCTTCTTATCGCTCAACTCCGCGTACAGATGCGCAGCCCTGTCAAAATGGCCTCTTTTTCTCTCTTTTGAACCTCTCGTGTACACCCGGGCACGTGCCTTCCATGCAGCCCTGTTAGCACATCCTCTTTTTCTCTCTTCCTGAGCTCTTGTAAAAGCTCGGGCATGCGCAATCATGTGGCCCTGGAAAAATGGAAAAATGCCCTTCTCCTCCTTTAAAAACATGGGCACGCACAGATGAGCGGCCTCGTTAAAATCACCTTGTTCCCTTCTTATTAGTTAAGGTTTCTCGGTTTGCACTTAAACCTAAACACCTGTCTCTTGAGTCCATTGTTGTTTCGACTCTTAAACATTCAAACACATGGATTCATTCGTAGACCCACACAAGCCCTTGGATTAGCCATGGGCATAACACACACACTTGTGCACAATTACAATTGGTAGACAAATGGGCTACGGTCTTTGTACTACCTACACACACTAGCCCTTCCGTGAGTGACATTTTTTGGCTAGAACAAAGCCCATAACCCTGAGCTCATTAGCCCCCATTCTAAACCCTATGATTTCTAGACATGTGCCCACTAATCCAGTAAAACCTTGGATCAATCCAATCAATCTTAAGAGATCTTAAAGACAATTACTACCCACAAAACCATTATTCCCAGGGAGGTAATTATTTTCTTACATTTCCAAAAACATTTTCATCCTCATGGAGTTTTTATGCGTCAGCTAGCCACTAGACCATCTAAAACCCCATACCCTGTAAATGTGAACCATACATTACCTTGAAAGGACCCAAAATCCCTAGGGTGGTTCACTTCCCAAATAAAAGTCTCACATATGGTGTTTGACACCCTAGTGAGCCTTATCCTAACGTAACCCCTATGTCTTATGCCTTGTTAAGGAAGTGAGAATCTTTTTTTTAAAAAAACAAACAAAAAAAAAAAAAACAGTCGAGCATAATGAGCATCCGATGTAGATCATAATGAGTAAAAGTGAGAGCTTCCGACAGACTTAGCCACAAAGCTTTGGGTAAAATCACCAAAATAAATGAATTGGGCATGGTGAAAACCCACAAGGGCACCATGAGAAAAAAGGAAAATCAAAAGTGGATGTGACCTCGAAGTCACGAGTAGAAGAGCCTCAATAAAAAAAAGAGGAAGTCAGTGAAAGCCATTTTTTGTGGTGCCACTTCTATCTAGTTCAGGTGAAAAACTGAAAGGGCTTCTGGACTAATAAACATATTGATGCAGCTCTCGACCAAAGACATCTTCAACCAATTATAGCAGAAGATTGGAAGGTGTTGACAGAAACCCAAATCAACCCTTTTCCATGAACTGATGTGGGAGCAAGCCCTTAAACAAGGCACTCACTTAGAATCAAAATGAACTTCCTGCAACATTGGGATAAAGTCCACTAGGGGCCCTCAGTCGTTGCAAATAAAGCTGCTAATGTGGGAGCAAGCCCTTAAATAAAGCACTCGCTGATAATCAAAATGAAGTTCCTGCAACATTGGGATCAAGTCCATCAAGGACCCTCAGTTTGTGCAAATAAAACTGTTGATATGGGAGAAATCCCTAAAGCAAGGCACTCACTCAAAGCTAAGAATGTTGGAAGGTGCTAGCAGAAACCCAGATCAGCCCTTCCCCACCAACTGATGTGAGAGCAAGCCCTTAAACAAGGCACTCACTCTGAACTAAGATGAAGTTCCTTCACCACTGGGATCAAGTCCACTAAGGGGCCTTAGTTGATGCAAATAAAGTTGTTGATTTGGGAAAAATCCCTTAAGAAAGGGACTCACTCAAAGCCAAGAAGATTGGAAGGTGCTGGAAAAAGCCCAAATCACCCCTTCACCACCGACTAGATTGGGAGAAAAAAGTCCACCAAAGGTACCCACTAGCTGGTCTATTAGGAGGAGTTATTGAGATGGAAAGGTAAGCCCTTACACAAGGCACCCTATCAGCATGCTCTCCTAAAAAATAGATTTTTAGTGACATTGGGAAGGAGAGGAACTAGGAACAAGATGAGAAGGATCGGTGGACGAGATAGTTGCATAATGATTCAAAATGCACCTGGTTCAAATAGCTTGAATCCTTCTATTGGAGGTATAAAAGCATCCATTCCTCTTACTCATATAAAAGAAAGCAGACTAATACTAAAGAAGCATAAGATTAAGACTAATAAGGGAATCTACTCCTTTGATTTGATTCCTTCCTTTGACCTCTATTCCTTCAACTAAGCCTAAAGGAATCTATTGCTATTCCCTAAGCTTAATATTCCTATTATTACTACCGGCATTTGATTCAACCCTTCCTTTTTCCACAGGTTTTAGGGCTGCCGAAAGGATGGTAGCACACGATGGATGGAATTGTGTATTGGCTATCTCTCGGGATGGAATATAGTCTAGGGGTGGAAGAGAAGATCGTATCTAATTGAGAGTAAGGATGACTTATCATTGTATCCCTTTATCAGGTGGGATGGCTCTATCGGGCAAGATGGAATGAAATTTGTGCCTTCCACGACCTTGCTTTTCGTTTGCAGCCCTTCAGCAAGGCCCGCAATTGCTAGAGTCCACTTCAGTCGCCCCTCTAGGAAGAATTTTAGCAGGGTCACCTCCTCAAGCATCATGCTGATGTTGGTGATCAAGAAGAAAAATATTGTTGAGAGGCAATAAAAGCGTCTAAGTAATGATTCGAAAGATGAACTTCAACAAAAATTTTTTTGTTCTGAATGCTAAACTTCTCGCTTCTCTCGAAGAGTAGTATTTGGTGGAGAAAGTTGTTATACATCATTTTTGATGTACTTGTATCCCTGATATGCAAAAGAAGATAGCTAGCAACAACCTGGGCCTGTCAGTACCTAAGACACCACCAGACCACGGAAATACTGCAAAATAAGCCTAAAACTGGGCGACCTTTGAAAGAGTACTAAAATAACTTCAAAATACATGAAAAGGGTAGCTTGGGATGCCCGAAGGATAATCACAAAGTTTTGTCACATTCTGATAAGTTTTGATATGATCAGGACGAAACTCGATTATCAAATCTTATTCCTTTCATGCTAAAAAGGGACCTTAAAACTACAACCCTATTTTTGGGGCTTTAAAATAGTACCATACCATCGCCATTAGATTCAAAACGTGGAAAAACCCCCAAGGACCAAATTTGGGCTCAATCGTACCTTTCAAGACAATTTTGGGTCCAACTTACTATAAAAAGGTGGGTTTTATACTATTGCAGCGGAGCTTCGGTGAATCAGTTTCTATTTATGGAAACTATTTTTTCCCATTTCAGAATGATTTTCAAATTCTCCTAACTGAGTCGAAACAAACTCAAATTTGGACACAAGCTAGGTCTCGACGACTTGGTCATTTTGACATATGGCACACATCATGACGTGGCCCGGAACGAGAGAATTTCTAGAGAGAAGATGAGCTCAAAAGCTTAAAAATCAGACTTTATACAAGAAGACATCACAAACTTCATGAAGTCATAACTTGAAATCTCGGTGTCGGATTGTCGCAAAAATAGGTCTGCTGTGACCGTATCGCGAAGGGCCACGATTTGGTATAGTTTTTACTCATAATCGGAGGTTGGATAGTGCAAATTTTGAGGTTGAAAAAGGAATGATTTTTTGGTCACCAGAATCCCATTTTTCGACGCTTCCTAAATTTGGAATATGATCAAATAGAAACCAAATAGGACACCATTTAGTGAAAAATGATCATGACAATGTCCTCTTCAATTTATTATCAAAATGAGGACTTCGAACATTGTGAATCGCATCGGATTAATGGTCGAAATTTATGGACTTGGCTGGATTTTTGGTCCTTCACGTAAAGTCCATTTCAACACGATCAAAGGGCATTAAAATGTTCGTGATAGGTCAAGCATCGATTCTATGACAATTGATCGCTCGAATTATCGCCGCAAGCTTTCAAAAAAGCTCCTGAAGTCTAGCCATGGTAAAAGGCCCCTCTTAGAGGAATGGCTTTGTCATTTTCTCAAAAGTACTAAAGGGTATTTTGGTCATTTGGTCCAAAAACGGGATTTTACTTGAATTCATTTAATATGTAATTTTCTACAATTTGGCTTGATTTTTAACATTCCACCCTTGTTTTGTGGTTACTCTATATAAGTGGGCTTAAGTCATTTGTAAAAGGGCTTTGATCATTTGAATGAACTTGAGCATTGAAATGAGTCTTGAGTTCAATATATTGCCTTGCTTCCAAGTTTCTAGATCAAGTGGTGAGGAGAGAGAAATTTTTGGTAGAGAGAGAAACGACCCCTAGCCCATACACCCTAGCCCGTATACCACACCCTACACCCTATTCCATGCCCCCTACCATACACCATAGTCTATACACCCTAGCCTACACTCCGAGTCAATACACCACCCATCAAACCCTGACCAAAACTTAGCCCTTCTCTCTCTCATGTGCATTCGAGGAGGCCAATGGGGTTACACCTAGGTTAAGACACACCCCAAGCCCACTCCCTATCTACTTTCCTTTCTCTTTTTTTCTTATTTCTCTCTCTACCCCTCCTTCCCTACACGCATAACTCAGGCCGCCCCAACTAGTGGGAATGTCTCTTCTCCCTTCTTTCTTTGCCACCCTTCTTCTCCTGTTCTACATGCATGTTCGGAGCCACAACAACCTGCGGCCTCGGCTCTGCACACCCTTGCCTCTCTTTCACTCGCGCACGCAAGGTCCAAACCCGCCTCAGCCAGTGACCCCATCCCTTATTCTTCTTTCTTCACTGCTTCTCTCTCCTTCTGCTGTATGCAAGTTTCAAGGCCGCCATATATTGTTAATGTCATACTGTGATATTGTACCGTGATACTATGATACTGTTATCGTCATATTGTGATACTGCTACTATCCTACTGAGATGATGATGTCGTCATAATGTGACATTGCTACTATTACGAAGTGGGACAGGAGTAGGCTTCTCTAGCTCTCATTGCGTGAAACTGTGAACTATTAATCTTACTAACTGTTCAAAATGAAATGATTTATGATTTAAGCACTACATATTCCTGATTATCGAACTGTTTTTATTTTTATACTATGAGAGTATTAAAGAGCATAATATGAGGAACTTTCTTGATATCTCTGTAAATTAGTGAGCACTGTTAACTGCTATCACCGTTTATAGAGTTAAAATGAAAGGGTGTACATCTGCTTACTTGGTTGTTAGCTCATTCCATTTTTATTCCCATGATTATAGAGTGATAGTCTTGATCTGAAGGATGGACAGCTGGCTTGCGTGCTGAATGTGTGAAGCTTGGAGTTTTAGAGATAGGATCTTGCAGAAGTTTTCTTAGTAGGTGTTTAGTGGCTATGACGCTGAGATGTTTTTGTAGCTCTGTTTTGTGGGCCAGTAGTGCCTTAAAAGACAGGCCCGAAAATCTCCAAGGAGAGAATTTTAGGGTAAGAATAACCAGGGCGGTGTCAAGATCCAGAGGACTTTTCCAAGTGATGTGAGGGGCAATCTACGCCCAGTCAGCCCTCATTGTGGTATGACTAACCATACAACAACATAATGCTTAAGGAAGACCTGGGCCTGTTTTCGATGTGGCAAGCCAGGCCATCCAGTTAAAGACTGCTCAGTCAAAGGACCAGAGGACCGACCAAGGACACAAGGTCCGGTCTTCGCCATGACAGAGCAAGAAGCTAAGGCGTCAACCTCTGTGATTTGAGGTACGCTTTCTGCGTGTGGTATTGAAGCAAGAATTTTAATTGATCCAGGATCATCCCATTCTTTTGTTTTACCACACTTTGCATGCCACCTGAATGCTAAACCTGCACAACTTGATTGGACTTTAGTAGTATGCACACCCATGGGAGAATCTATAGAAACTGACGTAGTGTATAAACATTGTGGGGTTGTACTTGCAGGGCACATGTTACCTATAGACCTAATACTCGTAGATATCCAAGACTTTGATGTTATCTTTGGCATGGACTGGTTGTCCTGCCATTATGCCACAGTAAACTGCCATGACAAGACTGTAACTTTTAGAAGCCCAAACCAACCTGAACTGAGTTTTATGGGTATCAAGGATGTTTCCCCTCTACTCATCATCTCAGCCCTTCGGGCTTCCCGCATATTGGCCAAAAGATGTGTGGGGTACTTGGCTTATGTAGTAGAAAATCGGAATATCCAAGCCAAGTTAGAAGAGATACTGATGGTGAGAGACTATCTAGAGATCTTACCTGAAGAATTAACCTCTTTGCCCCTAGTAAGGGAGATCAAGTTTGAAATAGAAGTAGCCCCTAATACTGCTCCCATTTCTAAAGGCCCTTACAAGATGGCCCCAGTTGAGTTAAAGGAACTAAAAGAGCAATTGGAGGAATTATTAGATAAAGGGTTCATCCAACTTAGTGTATCACCATGAGGCGCACCAGTTTTGTTTGTAAAGAAGAAAGATGGGTCTTTCAGACTATGCATTGATTATAGACAACTAAATCTGGTGATGGTAAAGAATAAGTATCCCTTGCCCAAAATTGATGACTTATTTGATCAACTTCAAGGGACCCAAGTATTTCCTAAGATTGACCTCCGGTCGAGTTACCATTAGCTGCGGGTTAAGAAAGAAAATATTCTCAAGACCGCATTCAGAACCTGGTATGGTCATTATGAATTCCTGGTGATGTCGTTTGGGTTAACCAACGCACCAGCTGTCTTTATGGATTTGATGAACCGAGTTTTTAGACCCTTTCTGGATGACTTTGTAGTGGTTTTTATCGATGATATCTTGGTGTATTCGAAGAGTTTGAACGAGTATGAGCAACACCTAGGGATGGTCCTCCAGACCTTAAAATCTGAAAAGCTGTATGCCAAGCTAAGTAAAAGTGAATTCTGACTCCCAAGCATAGCTTTCCTTAGGCATATTGTTTCTAAGGACGGGGTTGTCGTTGACCCTTGTAAAATTGAGGCTATAATTAAATGGGGAAGTCCAACAAATGTGCTTGAAATCCACAGTTTTCTAGGTCTAACAGGGTACTATAGATGTTTTGTGGAAGGTTTCTCAAATATAACACTTCCTCTGACTCGCTTAACCCAGAAGGAAGTAAAGTTTGTATGGTCAAATGACTGTGAGAGAAGTTTTCAGGAACTAAAGAAGAGACTCACTACAGCCCCATTTCTAACCTTGCTTGAGGGGAATGAAGATTTTGTAGTTTACACTGATGCCTCGCACAAAGGGCTTGGATGTGTATTGATGCAACAGGGAAAGGTCATAGCTTATTTCTCTAGACAGTTGAAGCCATATGAGCAAAACTATCCCCCCCATCATTTGGAGCTGGCGGCTGTGGTTTTCGCCCTAAAACTTTGGAGGCACTATCTCTATGGGACCCAATTTAAAGTGCTTATTGACCATAAGAGCCTTAAGTATTTATTCTCTCTGAAAGAGTTGAACATGAGGCAAAGAAGATGGATGGACCTGCTGAATGATTATGATTGTACCATTAATTACCTCTCAGGTAAAACAAACATCGTAGCAGATGCCTTGAGCAGGAAAGCTGTGGTATCAGTGGCTCACATAATATTCCGAGAGATGAAATTATTAGAACATGCAGTAGAATGGCACCCAACTCTGTCCCTTGGTAATGAACTGAGGACAATTTCATGTATAGGGATGGAGCCCTAACTGTTTCAATGAATTCGAGCGGCACAAAAGGAAGATCCTCAACTCATGAAAATTCGTGAGGAAATTAAATTGCAAGGAAAGGAGGATTTTTCTATGGCCATTGATGAAATGTTAAGATTTAAAAATCGGGTATGCGTTCTTAGCGATGAGAATGTAGAAAGGGCCATTTTGGAAGAAGCGCACCAGTCCCATTACATGGTGCATCCCAGGGAGTACGAAAATGCATCAGGATCTAAAGAGGGTCTTCTGGTGGAACAATATGAAGAGAGAAGTAGTACAGTTTGTTCCCAAATGCTTGATCTGTCAACAAGTGAAGGATGAACATCAGAAGCCTATCGGACTGTTACAGCTCTTACTTGTACCAGAGAGGAAGTGAGAACACATCACCATGGACTTTGTGTTTGGCCTACCTAGATCGGGCACGGGACATGATAGTATTTGGGTCATTGTGGACCGACTAACAAATGCCGCCCATTTCTTACCGGTCCGCACCACCTATACTCTAGACAATCTAGCCCAGCTATACATCAAGGGAATAGTAAGACTGCATGGAGTACCTATTAGTATTGTGTCTGACACGGCCCCTATTTAGAACAGGCTGCAGTCAGCTTTAGGGTCCGAACTTCAGTACTGCTTTCCACCCTCAGACTGATGGACAATCGAAAAGGACTATTCAGACCATAGAAGATATGTTGAGGGCCTGTATTACAGATTTTAAAGAGAATTGGGATGATCATTTACCTCTTATTTAGTTTTCTTATAACAACAGTTTCCAAGCTAGTATCCAAATGGCACCTTTTAAGGCACTGTATGGGAGGAAATGCAAATCTCCCATATGTTGGGATGAAGTAGGTGAAAAGACACTGCTAGGGCCAAAGATTGTCCAGATCACATCAGAGAAGATTGTTTTAACTCGGAAAAGGCTTAAGACAGCTCAAAGTCGGCAAAAGAGATATATTAAGAATCGGAGAAGAGATCTCGAATTTGAAGTAGGTGATATGGACTTTTTGAAGGTATCGCCAACTAAGGGCATTATGAGATTTGGCAAGAAAGGGAAACTGAGTCCACGATTTATTGGACCCTTTGAGATTTTAGAAAGAATTGGAGTCGTGGCATATCGACTGGCACTATTGCCCAAGTTGGCCAATATTCATGATGTTTTTCATGTGTCACTGTTGAGAAAGTATTAGCCTGACCCGTCCCATGTTTTGAAGTATGAATCGATCCCGATCGGGGAAGATTTAACTTATGTTGAACAACCAATTGAGGTGTTGGACAGGAGGGTTCAGGTCTTGTGTAATAAAGATATTCCCCTGGTCCGGGTTCTATGGTAGTATCATTCATAAGAAGAATTGACATGGGAATGAGAGGATGAAATCCAGGATAAGTACCCCCATCTGATTAGTTAACTAAGTTACGATTTTGAGGACAAAATCTTTAAGGGGGGGATGATGTAAGGATCACGATTTCCCTACCACAGAAACACATACGGCGCCAGAAATCTGGTAGGAATGAAGCATGCGCAACAGTAAAGGGGGGAAGCTTACCGCCGTGCATGTCAAGGGAGTATCACCGTACATGGAAGGTCAGTGATGTGCGTGAAGAGGTGAAACGTCAGCGCCGTCTGGGGAATCAATGTCTTTGAAGAGTGAGGGCCATCATCGTCTATGAAGAGTGAGGGGCATCGCTGTCTGTGAAGAGAGGGGCATCGCCGTCTGTGAAGAGTGAGGGGCACACCGTCTGTGAAGAGAGGGGCATCGCCGTCTGTGAAGAGCAGGGCATCATCGTCAATGAAGAGGTGAAAGAAGCAATGTCGCAGGTGTAACACCATGTGTGAAAGGGGGAGAAAAAGGCAACATCGTGAGTGCATAAGAAGAAGAAGAAGAAATTTTCACAAGCGATAATAAGATGGAGTAACATGGACTAGCATCGTGCGTGTAGCGTCGTGCGTGCAACACCATGAGTGTAGCACTGTGGATGTCACTACCACCTGCCAGATGCATGCTGCCACACACGCCACTTCTCCTTGTGCATGTGTGGTGCTTGCCACTTATCCAGGATTGCCACCTAGCCAATAGGGTACTTAAGCCCTCATCCCTCTCACGCCATTCATTTTTCACTCTCTTTCTCTCTCTCCCTCTCTCTCTCTAAGACCCACCTGTTAGAGTCTTTGGAAGCTCACTGCTATCTCACTGTTGGAGCCTTGTAAGAAGCTTGAAGAGGATTGTAATAGAGGAATTAAAGGCATCATTGTTGATTGGGTAAGTGGACCATCCACTCCTGCATCAAGTTTATAGAACCATGAAATTGAATGCCAACAAGCATGGAATATGTGATAAAGAACAAATGAGTATAGTGATTTTATATACCAGTGTACAAAACTGATGCCTCTGTTGTATGGTTAGTTTTGATGTTAAGAATGGGTCTATTGCTCACCAAAATCTATGGAAACATGTTTATGTATGTCTAAATCAAATGGAACTGATTTTATGTTAATATCTATTGTGGATTGAAAGTTATTAAGTGCTTCATAACGTATGCCTCGTGGCACATTGAAATTCCAGGAACTTGCGTATTACTATATTAAGCATTTTAATAGTCAAATGAGGTCCAAATGCCCCTAAGTCACTGCCATCGGAAATATATATGTCTAGTAAAATTTTATGTTTGAATTTTTCCCAAATTCTTTATGCATGAAGAATTATGCTGTGAAATGTGAACATAGGTTACTGTTGATAGATTTAGTAAAATTTCAGAACCAATGTCTCTGTTGTCACAAATTTTGACAAAATGTAATCCGTTTTCTCCTAAACCACTGCTATTTGAAATATATACGAGTATTCTTGAAATCACATGTAGAATACATTTTGAAATTCCTCCTAGATTGAAAGCTATGAAATTATTGTGAAGGTATGTCATTGTGGACATATTTCAATAAAACGTAGAACCATAACTTTAGTTGGAACAGACATTTGAATGACCAAATGGAGTCCAAATTATTTCAACCTTCCCTTGTTGGAAAGATACATATTTATTCTAGAGCTTTGGTTTCAGAACCATCTCCAAATTCTAAATGGATCAAAAGCTATGTGTCTATTTATGATTGGGTGTCACTGCCTGAAATTGCAGGAAATGTGAATTGTGGTACTTGAAATATGTTACTGTCATATTGTGATACTGTTACTGTGATACTGTGATATTATTACTGTCATACTGTGATACTGTTATCATGATATTGTGATACTGTTACTATCATACTGTGATACTGTAACGTGATACTGTTACCGTCATACTGCTATTTGTCATACTGAGATGCTGATATCGTCTTAATTTGACACAATACAGTGATAGAGTCATACTAATAATGTAAGCCATTGAGATACTGACCACTACGCATTGGGACACCCATTGGTAGTGGGGACTGTTATACTGTGACACACTGTGAGACTACTATACTCTGATATGATACGAGGCTGACCACTATGCAATGGGTTACCCATTGGATGGATACTGTTTTACAGGCAAATGTTGACTGTACCATGACCCCAATGATAAGACTGTGGTCAGGAAATGAAACTGAGTAATTGGGTGAGTTGCACCCCCAATTGTAATAGGCACTACACATTGGGTCACCCAATGGTAGTGTAACACTCTCTCACCATAAGGGAATAAGGAGAGGGTCATGTCTTGCAAGGTCACTGCTTACCGAATGCCCCAAAGCACGCTGGGGACATGTGTATGTGTGAAGCCATTACGAAATGGAACACCCACTTATCATTGTCCTCCCTCTTAAACGAGAGTAGATTTTCCATGCTACAGAATTGGCTTGGCTTAATCGATGGAACTTCTATTTGTGGACTTAATTATCTTGCTTGGTCGAAAGATGTTTTTCGTTGTCTCTTTAGGATCTCTAAGCATGGATCCAACAACGGGAAGGAAAAGGCTCCAAGAAAGGGTGATCCCTCATTTGAGGAATGACAATTCATTGATCATCTTGTGATGTCATAGATCTTGAATTCTATGAAACCGAGACTTTAATTTTTTTTTTCCCTTTTGTTAAGAATGCTCAAGAGTTACAAAACTCCACTAAGGAAATGAATGGCCAACAAAACAATGGTACTGGAATTTTTTCAATTAAAACATAAAATTTCTCAAACAAAACAAGGGGATCAAACAATTTCTAAATATCTTGGCAGTTGGGATGAGTTGGTAATGTACTCAACCACAACTATTGACTGGGCAATCTTGAAAAAACATGTTGAACACAAAAAAATATTTTAACTTTTGGACAGGTTAAAAAAATGAATATGAATCCATAAGGAATCAATCTTTAATGTCTACATAATTTACCTCTTTTAGAAATGTTTGAGCTACTATTCAATGAGAGGAAAATACGAAGAAAGCTATGAGTTTTGATTTTAAAACCTCTGAAGAAAGTATTGAGAAATCCACCTTGGTTGCTAATAATGAAAATTATAAAACTAAAATATCTCAAAATAGTGGTGGAGGTGGACGTAGAGGCTCTAACAACTATTGTGGTGGTGAAAGAGGTAGTAGTCATAAAGGGCATCCATAGGACATCTCAAGGATAGGTGTTGGGTTTTATACCTTAACTTAGGACCCACCATTGTTAGGACAACCAACTGATCTACTGCTCAGGCTGCAACTACATAAATCCACTACTACAATTCTGATCATTTTCAGCAGCTAAGTAAAATGAGTGGTTCTTCCTCTACATAGGATCCTCTTACAACCTCCCATTACACTGTTAATCATTGTTCTTTCAGTCTTCTTGTGCCACTTTTGCTTTAATAATAAACTCAGGGGCTATAGATCATATTACTAGAAGTTTAAAGTGCCTATCAAACTTCAAAAACAATAGCAATTTGAACCCTATGTCTATTGCGAATGAACATATGATTCGTATCAATGGTGCTTGTAAGACCAATTCTTTCTCTATGTCTCACAACTCTAAAGTTCAGTTTATACCATATTTTCCCTCTAACTTAATGTTTATTAGTAGAATTGCTCAAAGTATGAATTTGTTTACTGTCGAATTTGTGACAATGTTTCACAAAGTTCTGCTTATACCATTTCTAGAGGTTTTATCTAATTTTCTATGGGTTATAGGGATTTTTCATATTGCCTTAGGTACATTTGACAAATTTTCTCATCTTATAGGCTTTCTTAGGATTTTACTAATTTTGTAGGCTTTTTTTGAATTCTTCTATAAGGTTTTCCAAAATTATCTAGAATTTTTTGGGAATTTTTTAATTATATGAAAATTTTCTAATTAATTTTCTAGCGCTTTTTGGGATGACTTTTCTACGATTTTAGAGGGGGTATTTATCAGCTTGAGCTATAGTTAGGCTTGAAAATAATTGATTAGTTTAAGTTTGATTAGTATTAAGGGATTTTTGGACTTTTCTGGAATATTCAAGACAAAGAACGCCTAAAAAACCTAATTGGAATAGGAATTGGATGTTTGGGCCCATCGGACCGAATGACACCTAGCATGTCACGTGGTGCTACACGCTACATGGCATGCAACACGTGCGCAACACATTCCGTGTCGTGCATAGGGGCATTTTAGTAACTTGGGCCTTGAAGTGTCCACGACCCATATCTCTTGATCCATTGGTCTAATTTGAGTGATTCTTAAACCGTTAAGAAATCTCTCAGGGTTACTACAGCTTAGGATAAGTTTTGGATAGTTTTGAGACAATATTACTTAGTCTAAGCTGACCATGGTTAACTATCGTTGCCAGTCGAGATAATTCTAATATCAATAAAATGAGGATGGATTGCTAGTCAATATTATTGTGATATCAATAAATTGAGGTATTGGAGCCACCCTTCAAATAAATTCTTGTAAATTTTAATGCCTGTTTTAATCTTTAAACTCTCATTCTTGTGAAGTCGATAAATTTTCAAAACAAACAAGACTTTCTTTTCAATCTTCTTTATATGTTTTACAAGAACCTTTTCATCTTATACATTCAAACTCAGTTGATTCTTGTAGTGGCTTTAAATATTTTGTTACTTTTATTGATGATTGGTCTCAAGCTACTTAGATGTATTCATTAATCTCAAAAGTAAAAGTTTTCTATTTCAAAGAATTTTCCAACGTAATTTCCAATCAATATAATGTCAAGATTAAAATTTTGTGAACCGAGAATGGTGTAAAGTAGGTGAATAATTTTTTTTTTCTAAGCATGTATGTAGTCATAATATTATATACCAAACATCGTGTGTTGGGATATCTCAGCATAATGGAATTGCTTAAAGGAAAACGAGACACCTT
Source organism: Amborella trichopoda (assembly GCF_054954075.1). Taxonomy (NCBI): domain Eukaryota; kingdom Viridiplantae; phylum Streptophyta; class Magnoliopsida; order Amborellales; family Amborellaceae; genus Amborella; species Amborella trichopoda. The sequence goes on from NC_142346.1 coordinate 24,158,425, forward strand.
TTATAAGCTAATAGGTTTTTGATGTTTCCAATACATATTTCAACAATTTAATGGTCTAAAGTTGTTTTAACTGCTTTCTATTTGATTATCAGATTTTCAAGTAAAATTCTTAATGATAGATCTCCCTTTGAAGTTTGAAAAATGGAAATTTTGATTTGTCCCATTTTTGTGTATTTGGGTGTGTTTCTTATGCACATGTGGTTGAGTACCACATGAGATAAACTTGATAAACAGGTCAGTAGACGCATCATTCCTAGGACTCCGCTACTAAAAAGAGACACAAATGTTATGACCCTAGAACAAGAAAAATGTATTTTTCTAGGAATGTTCAATTTGCTAAAACTGGCCCTATTTCCATGATACTTTGGAGAGTGATTTGGAAAATGGGATTCAGTGGGAGTGTTTTAGAGGTCGTTTTCCCTTTCTAATCATGTAGTAGATGTTGTCCAACACACCAAGTATAATTCATAAGACACTTTTGAAACCCACCAAGCTGGTTTTGAAGAAGAAGACTTCGTTGTGGCCCCTCCTGATCCTGATCATGCTTTGTGCATGTCCACTCTTGTCCCTTAACCTTCCTCAACGCTATAACATTTTATACATACCATGTTGTTCTTATCTAGTTCAAAGTCATATTTCCTCTATTATATCTCTCCAAGCTATTTTGTGTTTTTGAGATCTATCTCGAGTACTTTTGTGGCAACTAGTTTTCAAGATGTTATTTCTAAACCTGTGTGGAGGGTGTTGGATTTATGTCCTTCCAAGGCCTTAAATTCCTTCATTTTCAATGGCTTAATTTTAATGAGCGTATAACAACGACATGACTCTGGGATTTTGGGGCATTAGGACTAAGAGTATGGAACCCCCGATTAGGTCATGAGGTGGATTTATATAAAGAAGGTACCGAGAGGGTTGAGGGTTACCTCTAAATCAAGGTCGGTTGCTATGTTTGTACCTCATGACTGAGAGATAAGCCAGAACAATACGATGTTCGTGTCAGCTTGATGACTGAAAGTCTTGTACAAGAAGGTTAAGGTCAACAGAGGGCATTAACCTAAACCCCTAACTACTCCAAACCTTTTCGTAATATGTGCGTATATAGTCACAATGCATAGGGAGCTTCCTCTATTAGGTATTCACTGGATAAAGCTATGCATATGTGCTAACAGAGGAACACCTGCACAATGTTTGTGTGCTTGTCCTCTAAGGGGTGCACTTGAAATCCACTAAACCTTGGGGATACAAAGTCATACATCGGCTTGACTTTGATAGTCTAATATCTTGAATCCCTGATTGAACACTATAGGTCATGAGTCTGTTGTATTATTCCGAGAAGGAGTCTTGGATTCCGGGTCTAACAGGGTGGACTGCTTCATTTTGTAATTCGACTCCAAGGATCCTAATTTCCCTTGAAACTATTTTTAATCAATTCTAAAATGATTTTTTTTTTTACGAAAAATCATTAAAATGATTTTTTGGATTTATGAGAATTTTTTTGGATAAGAAAATCTGTTTTTTGAAATTTTTTCAAAATATCAAGGATAGTCCCTGGGATGCTCACAGGACACCCAAATGGCCAATGGAAATCCACGTGTCATCCCCATGGCCTGTCACGCCCGCCCACGTGGAGATGATATGGGGGTGACTTCACCTCCTCATAGGGACTCCTATATCCTTTGCTTTATTGTTATTTAAGTTATGTAGTTTTGAAATTTGACTTTCCATAAATTGTAAATTTTTGGAAATTCAATTTTAGCAAATGTTAAATGCCAAAATTAAGTCATTTGTGCACATTTACGGAGATTTCTAGAAGGGGTATAGGGTTTGTAATTATAAACCTAACCCTAAAGGTATATGGTAATCGTGAACATACTCACATAGCTTATGTGGCATGCTCGTATTGATCGCACAAGCTCTTTATAAAGGAGGGAATTTGAAAAGATTTGATTTTTTTGGAATTTTGATTAAATGATGGTAAGGGCGTACCCTCCATCATTGTTTGAATTCTTATTAATGTGAAGAGTATGAGATTTTTTATAACAGGAGAAATTGAAGTGAATTAAAGGAGGATAAAGGTGTCTAAATCCATACCACACATCTTGATGGCAGATGGTTGATGGTGGGTTAGGATCATACCTCTCTTCGTAGCATTTGGTAGACGACATGAAGGGCTATGTTTCATTATCTAGAAGCATCTCTACACATAAGGCTTGAAAAATAAACAGCCAGTGTGAGTTCATTTTTTACACGAGTTAAATCTCACTCATTTCCCTCCAAAAGTGGCTCGCCCCTCTCTGTCTTCACTCTCGCTCTTTAGGATGCCCTAATCTATGGTTTTCTCTCTCTAAAAGTGTTATTCAAGTTGTGAGAGAAAGAAGCTCCTTCTAGGTCTCATGCAACTCCATTAATAGTGATCAAAAGCTCAAATCTTAAGCCATACATGATCTTGACATCTAGCCTCCAAGAATTGGGTAAGACGTTTCAATTCCATTGATTGGATTATTGTTTCTACACAGTTAATTTTCAATTATATCAGCATCTCTCTCCCTTTTGATGATCATTCCCTTAGTTCCTTGATTCTCCATTCATCTTTTATGATATGTCTTTTAAGCATGCATCCTTGATCAATTTGAAGTGTTTCTCTATGTACTTTGTGAATTGAATTTTTGAATAGTTTGTATTGATTTTCTATGAGTTCTTAAACTCACATCAGTCCCCTAGATCACCTCTTAGTCTTCTTGAAATGATCATTTTACAAAGAGAGATTATGTCGAAGTTTTATTAGCCACTTTGTGAAAAACCTTGATCTGGTTTTGTGTTTCAAAATGCTGGATCTCTCCCATGATTTTCCCACTTGAATAGATATTTGAAACTTTACAAATTCTTCTATATTTTATGTGTGTCTCAGTAGATTCTTGGCTTCCCACTTTATTAGATGAGGAATTGGCCTGGATTTGTGAGATGCCATCACATGTCACTCATTTGCACATAGCTAAGTCCCAAGGCTGTAAACGTGCCACCCAAGAGTTCCAATTGGCTTCCCATGATCTTGATCCACTTTACAGTTAATCATATGCATGTTGTTATTATGGAGATCATGTCATGATTAGTTTTAACGATTAATTGATACATAATTTTGCTATGCAAGTTTGAATGGTGCTGATTTTTCAAATGCAAATTATACATGTGTGGTTTGATAATCGCCATTTGTAACTTTGTTTTGTTCATGTGTAAAGGACCCCTCTTGAGTTGTATCATCTCAAGTGAGTGAATTTAGAAGTCAATAACTCATGGTATCATAGTGACGCTAGTTAGATGCCTCAATTGCCCCCGGGTGGCGATGACCTGGTGACACGTGTCGTGGGTTTCAAGGAAAACCCGGGACTTGAGACTGCTCTCTCAGGAACCTCGTTAAGAAATAAGGGCAAGTACACCAACCGGTGAGAGAGGAATTTGATGTGAGGCGGGATACACCTCACTTGGGTCAGTAACTCACTCGGGTTGACTCATGTGGGTGCCCTCTTAGATCACAACGAAACGCCCCCAAGTCGTACAACTGGTTCAAAATCGCCTCCCTTGGCCTGTACTCTCGTGTTTCTGCAATCACACATGTACGGTTAATTTACAAGACAAGTGAGCCGAGGGAACCCATCTTATATTTGGGTGAATGCACACAGACATTGCATTCAACAGAAGAAAGAGAAGAATAATGAGATGAAGATTGGGGTGATTAAAGGAGAAGGAAGAAATATAATAGAGGAAAGAAGAGAGAAGAAAGAGAAATTTGACTAAGTGGCTAGACAAGTACAGTGACTGATTTTGCCTGGTAGCAAGACGGACTCGGTAACTCTGACTGGCATAGTAGCTTAACTACACGATGACAGACCCAGCACCAACCAGCCTGACACGATGGCTAGTCTGACGTGGTAGCAAGATGGGCACAGTAACTCAGACCGGCATGGCGGCTAAACTGCTCAAAGACAAGACTACCATGACAATGCTAGATATAGCCTGTCCCCTGGTCAAAAGAGAGAGGAAAAAGAAAGAAGAGAGTAAAGAAGGAGAGGGAGACAAGAGAAGAGAGGAAGAAGTAAGAGAAGAATAGTGAGAGAGAAGAAGGAAGAAAAGCAAAGAGAAAAAAGAGAGAGGGGAAGAGAGATAAAAGAAGAGAGAAGAAGTGAAGAGAAAAGAGAGGGGAGAGATAAGAGAAAAGATAGAAGAGTGAGGAAAAAGAAGAGAAAATTAAGAGAGAAGACAAAAGAGAGAGAAAAAGAAGAGAGATTAAGAGAGAAGACAGAGGAGGGAGAAGAAGTGAAGAGAAGAGAGAAGAGAAGAAGATAAGAGAAGGAAGAAGAAGAAGAAGGGAAGAAGAGAAGAGAATATAAGAGAAGAGAGAAGAAGAAGAAGAGAAAAAGAGGAAAAGAAGAGAAGGGAAGAGAGAAGAAAAAGAGAAGAAGAGGAAAAGAAGAGAAGTGAAGAGAGAAGAAAAAGAGAAGAGAGAAGAGGTAGAGAAGAGAAAAGAAGACAACAAGAGAAAAGAAGAGACGTGAAGAGAGAAGAAGAAGACGAGAAGAAGAGGAAAAGAAGAGAAGAGAAGAGAAAAGAAGAAGAAGAGAAGAAGAGAAGAAGAGAAAAGAAGATAAGAGAACATAGAAGAAGTAGAGAAGAGAAGAGAGAAGGAGAAGAAGAAGGAGAAAAGAAGAGAAAAGAAGAGATGAGAAGAGAGAAGAAGAAGAAGAAGAGGAGAAGAGAAAAAAAGAGAAAAGAAGAGAGAAGAAGTAGAGAAGAGAAGAGAAAAGAAGAAGAAGATAAGAGAAAAAGAGAAGAGGAGAGAGAAGAAGAAGAAGAGAAGAGAAATAAAAGATGGGAGAGAGCAGAAAGTATAAGAGAGAAAAGGAAGAGCTGGGGGAGAGGACAGAGAGGTGAGGAAGAAAGGAAGAAGATGAGAGGAGAGACAAAAGAGAGAAGAAAGAGAAAAAAATCAGGGGAGAGATGAGAGATATATCATGGACAGTGATGGTCATTATCGTTCATGACAGAAGGGAGACGAAGAAGGAACATGGACGGCAATGGGCTTCATCGTCCTTGACAAAAGAGAGAGAGAAAGAAGAAAGAAGCATGGACGACGATGGGTTTTGCTGTTCATGACAAAAGAGAGAGAAAGTGAAAGGAGTTTGGACGGTGATGGGTTCCACCGCTCATCACAGAAGAGAGAGAAAGAAGAAAAGAGCATGGACAATGATGGGTTCTGTCGTTCATGATAGAAGAGAGAGAAAGAGTGAATGAGAGAAGAAAATATGTACGGCGATGGGTTCTTTCATCCATGACAGGAGAGAGGGAGTAAGAGAAACATGAACGGCAATGGTTTCAGCCATCCATGATAAGAGAGAGAGTAAGAGAGAACAAGGACGATGATAAGTTCTACCGCCCATGACAAGAGGGAGAGATAGGAGAGAGCAAAGAAAAGGCACACATGACAGTGGATATCACCGTGCTTGTCAGAAGGGACTCAAACACAACCTGACCCACCACTTGGGAAAGGGTTTGATTCAATGTTCTTATCAGAGAATAGGGGGAAAAATGTCATGCGCAACAATGAGCATCGCCGTGCATAACATGGGGAAAGAGGAACCTACATAGGGCCCGACCCGCTGCTTGGGTGACCTGGCTCATTGTGCATATTTAAAGAGATCAGACAGAAGAGAAAGACTATCATGCTTGACGGCAGTTACCACCATGCATGATAGGGGAGGAGAGAGAAAAGAAGGATGAGAGAGAATAAGAAAGGAAAGAGAGAGATTAAGAAAGGGAGGAGAGACAAAGGAAGGAAACTAAAGAGAAGGAAAGGGTAAAAAGAAGATTAGGAAAGAGAGAAGAGAGAGAAGATGAAAGTAAGACATGCACGACGATGCTTATTGTCGTGCATGTTGAGAGAAGAAGAGAGAAGAAGAGGAGAGAGAAAGAAAGAAGAAGAGAAAGAAAGAGGGAAGAAGCAAAAGAGAGAGAAAGAGAGAAGAAGCATAAGAGAGACAGAGAAGAAGAAGAAGAGAAAGAAAGGGAAAAGAAAAAGAGAAAGAGAGAAGAGAGAGAAAAAAGAAGAGAGAGAAAGAAAGAAGAGAGAGAAAGGAAGAGAAGAGGAGAGGAAATTACCTTGACCTAGGGGTATCGATCCTGTTCTTCTCTCTTCTCTCTCTCTCCCTCCTGAACGTGGCCGTCAACCTCAAAGCTTAACTCTAATTTTTATTAATCCAATCGAAGGTCCTTTACAATGTATAACATAGTATATATAGAAGTGGGCCCAAAACATGGGTGGATGCCCAAAACTTATCCTAATTGCTAAAAAATACAATTTCTTGAATTAAAATAAAATCTAAAAATGGGTGCAAAATCATGGTTTTGCCCCTGCCCAACAATACATAAAATTTCAAAACAGTCCCTGTTGCAACCATGGAACGTGTTCAATTTTCTTAGGATGATTTGGGGTTGCTCCGTCGTCCGCATGGCCAAAAAATGATTACTTTCTAGTTGGACTCGACATGATGATTGATTTGGTACCAACTTCGAACAACGGATCACGGTTTTAAAGCACGATCATACGACTCAAAATTTGTAAGAAACTTGTGAACTTCGAATCGATATTGTGCTCATTTCTTAATATGTTTCCTTGGTTTCTTTGTGGAAATGTCTTGAGCATGTCATCACGGTCATGTTGCAACAAACGCAGCTCGATTTTGTTCTCGAATGAAAATTTTACAATTTTAGGTTTTTGACAGAAATTTGGACTCCGATGGCTGAAATTCTGCAGAAACTTTAACATCGTCGTATGTAAAATCCATCCGTTCATCTTGTACAGAGTTCATATCAGTGGTAGCCTTGAACCTTACATACGTAATACAACCGGTTTCACATAGATTAGGTGTGCGACCACCGTGATATGGCTGCTTGAGTGAGAAGCGCTACTGCTGATTTTCTGCTACTCTAGTTCCCGAATCGTCACCTTCTCTCTAGCTTTTCTCCTTGCTCGGACATCCTCACCGGACGTGCCACACATCAAAACGCTTGTCTTGACAAGACGAACACACTCACAAAGTTTGAGTGCAACCTGACTCGTAACGAGGGAGATATGAGTCCCCTTTAATGGAGACTGGTGTAGGGAGGGCACACGGGAATAGTGTGCGGCCTACCCTTTTTAGGTTTTTTACCCATAACTTTGTCTTGGAACGTCTGTTTAAGCCGAAATTTGACCCCGAAGGGTTTTTGACCATATCGGATCCAATGATGATTGTCCCATAGCCATTTATCGCACTAAAAATTGGGTTCCAATTATAGGGTCCGTTTCAAGGTGCTAGAGGCTGATTTTTCTGAAATTGTTTCTTTGTCTGCATTGCCTTAGACATGTTGGATTGCGACAAAACTTGGCAAGTAGCCTTCTGGAGTCCTTAGGAACATCCTCAGTTACTCTAGGGTAATTCTGGGACTGTTAAAAATTCCATTGTAAGTCAGGGATTTATTTACCGGCTTCTCTTTTATTCTGCATCGGGGACCCAAGGTTGCCCCACCAAATGTTGTGCTTCAACTGAAGCGAGATGGACAACATTCATAAAATTTCCTTCAACTTTTTTTTTTTTCTCTGTCTGGCCACAGGATCACATGAACGCCGATGAGATATCCACGTAATGCTGTAACTAGGATACTCAAACATCTAGATGCATTTGTCGTTAGTCCATTCGTGGAGACTTTGAGAGAGAAGAGACAATCGAGGGATCTTGTCGAAGTCCTCACCCTCAAGGGACTGTTTTGTGATTTGGTGGAATTAGTCTTTTACGTCCTCACCTTGTCGGACGATACCTGTGACAACCTTGTGATAGTGACTGGGCAACATGTTCACCCAGCACTGAAGATGGATGTTGACTGGGCTATGTGTTCACCCAGCACTTAAGAAGGGATGTCGACTGAGCTGCATGTTCAGCCAGCACTGAAAAAGAATGTTAATTGGGCTACATATTCACGCAACACTGAAAAAGGGATGTCGACTGGGTTACATGTTCACTCAGCACTGAAGAAGAAAGAAAGAGACCAGAGAGAAGAAAAGCGAGAGGTAGATGAAGATATAGAAAGGAGAGAGAAAGAGAGACATATGCATGGCGCTGCCACTACTATGCACATTAAGAGAGAAAAGAAAAAAAAGGCAGCGAAAGAACGAGGTAGATAAAGAAAGAGAGAAGGAAGGAAAGAGAAAGACATAAGAGAGGATGTTGACCTAGCTACGTTGTCACCCAGCATTGAAGAAGGATGTTGATTGGGCTACATATTCACTTAGCACTAAAGAAGGATGTTGACTGGGCTACGTGTTCACCCAACACTGAAGAAGGGAGAAAGAGAGGAGAATAGAGAAAGATAGGTAGATAGAAATAAAGATAAAAAGAGATAAAAAAAAGGGAAGAGAAAAAGAGAGGCATACACGGTGCTTCCATTGTCATTCATGTCAGGAGAGAGAAGAAGAAAGAAAGAAAGAAAGGAAAGGGATACACACAGCGCTGCTACTGCCATGCATGTCAAGAGAGAGAAGGAGAAAGAAGGAAAGAGAGGAATACGGACACGCACGACACTGCCACTACCGTGCATGTTAGGAGAGAGAAGGAAAAAGAAAAATGGAGAGGAAGAGGGATACACACAGCGTTGCCACTATCGTGCATCTCAAGAGAGAGAAGAAGAGAAGAAGAGAAAGAGAAATGGGCACGTACGGTGCTGCCAATACTGTTCATGTCAAGAAAAGAGTGTTTGAACACATTTTTCAGCACCTTGGTCCCTAATGCGAAATAAAGAGGAAGCAAGTCAATAAAGCCTACAAAACAATAGAAATTTCAACAGTCTCATAATGGATCCAAAATTAGTCGAGATCTTCATTAGTACTCCAAAATAACATTTGCCAAGTTTCATTACGATCAGACATGTTTAAGGCAATGAACCCAAAGAAACAATTTTGGAAAAATTTGCCACCAACACCTTGAAATGGACCCTTTAACTAGAACTATATTTTTGGAGCATAAAATTCTTGTGGACCACTTCCATTGAATTCGGCAGAGTCAAAAACCCTTATGGGTCAAGTTTCAGCTTAATCGGGTACTCCAAGACAAAGTTATGGTTAAACTATCGAAAAGGGGTGGGCCGCACACTATTCCCGTGCGACCACCTTACACCAAAACACCATTAAAGGTGGTTATTTATACAGTCCTGGGAAGTAACTTTCAGGGCCCATATCTCACTTGTTTGGGGTCAGTTCGCGCTCAAATTTTGTGAGCGTGTTCGTCTCGTCGAGACGAGCAATTCGATATGTGGTACGCCCCATGATGATGCCCGAGCAAGGAGAAAAGCATAAGGGAAGTTGATGATCCGTGAATAAAAGTTGCAGCAAATTCTGTAGCAATGTGCCCCACTCTCGTTACCAAATCATGACGCTTACATACCTGATCGGCATGAAACCAATTGCATTATGGGCATAAGGTCTGTTGTTATCGCTGGCCCGAATCCCGATGATGAACGGTTGGATTTCACACACAAAGGTGTTGAAGCTGCTTTAAATTCTAAATGCCGAATTTCAAGATTCCGATCAGAAACTCAAGACGAAAACATCTTCATCCGGACACAAAATCGAGTTGCATTTGTTGCAGCGTGATCATGATGGTATACTCAGTGTAATTCAGTAAAGAAAATGAAGAAAAACATCAAGTAACAAGCACACTATCGATCCGAAGTTTTCAAGATTCAGGAAAAATTCAAGTCTCATAGTTGTGGCTTAAAAACACTATCCATGGCTCGAAATTGGTATCAAATCAATCACCATGCTGAGCCCTATAAAAAAATAATCATCTTTAGATCAAACGGGCATTAGAACAAACCCGGATCAGTCATGGAAGATCACCGAGTTATTGGACAGCAGCAGGGACTGTTCTAAAATTCCACACATTATTAGGCAGAGGCAAAACAGTCTTTTTTTCACCCATTTTTAGAATTTCTTTTAATTCAATTAAATTGTAATTATTTTCAATTCTAAGTAGTTTTTTGGTGTACACCCATGTTTTAGCCCAATTATATATAAACATGCAAAGCCAAATTGTAAACACGAACACAATGTGCCTGGGATTCATTCTTTCTATCATTCAACAAAGACTTCATTTTTGCTTAAGATCGTGGGTGCATCTTAGAGAGAGAGAGAAGAGAAGGGCCGGTACCCTTCGGTAAGGTAATTTTCTCTCTTCCCCTCTTTCTCTCTTCTTCCTTTTTCTCATTTCTTTCTCTTCTTCTTATCTCTATCTCTGCTTTTCTCTCTCCTCTTTCTCATCTCTGTCTCTCTTTCTCTCTCCTATTTCTCATCTCTGTCAACCTTTCTCTCTTCTCTTGCTCATCTCTATCTCTTTTTCTCTCTCTCCTCTTTCTCATCTCTATCTCTCCCTTTCTCCCTCCTCTTTCTTATCTTTATCTTTCTCATCTTTATCTCTTCATTTCTCTCTCCTCTTTCTCATCTCTATCTCTTCATTTCTCTCTCCTCTTTCTCATCCCTATCTCTTCATTTCTCTCTCCTCTTTCTCATCCCTATCTCTTCATTTCTCTCTCCTCTTTCTCATCCCTATCTCTTCATTTCTCTCTCCTCTTTCTCAACTCTATATCTCTTTCACTCTCTTTTTCTCATCTTTATCTCTCTCCCCGCTCTCCTTCTAAATACAGTCGGTGAAGTCTAGCACCGACTGCATTTTCTCTCTCTTCTCTATCTAACACAGTTGGCAAAGCCTAGTGCTGATTGAATCTTCTTTCTCTTCTCTGTATAATACAGTCGATTAAGCCTAACATCGACTACATCTTCTCTCTCTAATACAGTCGGTGAAGCCTAGCACCGACTGCATCTTCTCTCTCTTCTCTGATTAATACAGTAGGTGAAGCCTAGCATCGATTGCATCTTCTCTCTCTTCTCTGTCTAATACAGTCGACGAATCTTAGCACCGACTACATCTTCTCTCTCTTCTCTGATTAATACAGTCAGTGAAGCTTAGCGTCGATTGCATCTTCTCTCTCTTCTATGTCTAATACAGTCGATGAAGCCTAGCATCACTTCATCTTCTCTCTTCTCTGTCTAACATAGTCGTCGAAGCCTAACGCCGACTGCATCTTCATTCTCTCCTCTGTATAATACAGTCGGTGATGCCTAGCGCTGATCACATTTTCTCTCTTTTCTTTGACTAATATAATCGGTGAAGCCTAGTGTCGACTGCATCTTCTCTGTCTAATACAGACGGTGAAGCTTAGCATCAACTGCATCTTCTATCTCTTCTCTGGCTAGCATAGTCGGCGATGCCCAACACCGACTTTGTCTTCTCTCTCCTCTTCTCTTTAAACACAGCAGACGAAGCCTAGCGATGACTGTGTCCTTTTTCTCCCTTCTCCTTCAACCCAGCTGGCGATGCTCAGCGTCGACTGTGTCTTCTCTCCTCACTTCTTAAACACAGCCGACGAAGCCTAACATCGACTGTGTCTGTCTCTCTCTTCTCTTTCCAACCCAGTCGGCGATGCATAGTGCCGACTGTGCCTTTCCTTCTCTTCCTCTTCCAACACAGTCGGTGATGCCTAACGCTCACTATGTCTTTCACCCTCTTTTCTCCTTCCTTCTCTCTTTTCCAATACTCTTCTCCTCCTTTCTTTCTCTTCGTCTCTTTCTTTCTCGTCTCTTGCTTATTCTCGTACTTCTTACTCTCTCTTTATGATTTTCATTCTTTTTGTTACCTTTTCATTTGATAAAGAAGGGTTGAGATTAGCCTCTTATGATAGTTCTGTCGTCTACTAGTACCAGAATTATTGCACCCGCTTTATCGCCACAACAGACTAACTATCATGTCTAGCTAGTCACTATTGGTATTGACATCTTGTAGTAATCCTGTTGAGCCTGTTTGAGTTACTGAGCCCGTTTTACTACCATGTCAGGCCAATTACCCCCAGCCTAGTCATTGTGTTGATCTCCTCGCTTGGTCAAATTCTTCTTTTGCCCATCTTTCTTCTCTCTTTTTTTCCTTCTTCTTTAGAATGTACATGCCTGCGTAAATTCAGCCAAATGGCCAGGTGAGGTCCACTGACCTACTTGTCTTATAACCTTTGCCTTATATGTGTGATTGCAGAAAACAGGGGAATACAAGCCAAGGGAGGCGATTCCGAACTAGTTTTATTACTGGGGGGCTTTCTTCATGATTTCAGCCTCCAGTAATAAAGCTCCCCGAACCCACCTTAAATTCCTCTCTCATCGGTTGGCAATAATTTCCCTTGTTCTCGAACAAGGTTCCTGAGAGCGATCTCAAAAGTCCCGGGTCTCCCCTGAAACCCGAGATGCGTGCCGGCTGATCATCCAGATCCGGAAGGCGAGATCGAGGCACGTAACTAGCCTGACGACTCCACTAGGGACTTTCTACCCCTTCGTCAGATTGTTCTTGTTTGGCTGGTTTCTTCTTTCGTTATCTGCTTTTATCTTTTAACAGTTTACTTATGGCTTGCGGGTTCTGTAACCCAATCATCCGGATTGGGGATTTTCTTATCCCTGCATTTGCGAGTGTCCCTAGAGAACAAAGTTTCTTCAACTTCGTTTCCAACCATCCTCTTGAGCAAAGATCCCTTGTCTAGCTCCTAGGTCTTAACCTGGACCGGTGTGAGATGGGACTTAATAGTCCCTCACTCCCCATCTCTTGCTCTGGTGGAAACTCCACCAAGGCACCCTGCATCGGCAGCACTTCTGTTGCCACAGACAGCATGTACCCAGCCACCGACAAGTCACTTGCCGGTCGTCTTCCCAAGGAACACCGGAAGGCTGACCAGTCCCTTTTTGTGAAAGGCAAGTAAGTTGCCATTGCTTGGCTACTCCTCACATTCCTGCAGCACCACGAGTTTCTTTCCCCAGGGGCTCGATACATAGAGACGGAGGCCGTGTGACCTCCACCTCTTACGCACACCACAAGGCTCGTGGGTTACCCACTGGAGTCACCCCTCGGCGTCGCCCTTCTATTACCTCGAGTCCGTATCCAGGATCGAACCTTCCAAGGTCAGGTCCTGCGCACACTACTTATATGCATCCCACCGCTTGGGGGAATGGCATCGCTACGTCAACCCGAGTGCACAGGAGACGACCTCCTTGTCCTCCTACTCTGCACACACAAGCGCACCTTGTGAGGGGCAGGCCAAAACCTGTTCTCTTACAGACATCTGCTCGTAGTTCTCGGCCTCCGAAGGCCAGACCACTTGCTCGAGACTGGGCTCATCCCCAGGTAACCTTCTTTACGAGGAGCACACGCATCGCCGTCACAGACAGCCCCTTGCCCTCGACTTAGGCCTCCTCATGAGTCGACCCTGCTCTTGCTTGCTGCTACTTCTTCGAGCAAGCATCTTCAACCTTGGTATTCAAAGACCTTCCCCAAGAGTACCACCCTGAACCAGCCCCGCTATTTTGATCGTGTCTCTAGAGCCCACAAGTGGGCTCGAGGCCAAGACCTGATGGAAGATCTAATCCTTCATCCATCGCAGCCCAAGATGACCCCAATCCCTGGCCCTCATCCCTTGACGCACCTGATGAAGACAACTCTCTCTTATGCAAGAAGAGCCGATCAGCCGCAGTCCCAATCACTGTTTTGACGCAAGGTCCATCAAAGCCTCAAAGTTAAACGTGATAGAGGTCTTCAAATTTTGACTAAGGAAGTGACCACTGCAATCGAAACAACCAGTTCTGATGACCCTCTTCACCTGAATCCCTTCTACCCTCTTTAGACGACGAAGCTTGAAGAAGAGCTCCATGAGCCCTGCATTATCGTTCGTGTCGTAGAAGATGAACCAGCCACTCAGCAGCCACGGTCCCAAGACCGTCGAGAACCGGTCCAAACGTGATCGGTATACAAGAGTCGAGTCTAGTCAAGGCACGCTGGCCCCCTACTGACAGACCTACCACGCATGACCTGTCAAGTTCGCAAGCCCTCAGCTGCAACTAACACTAACCTCCCTAGAGAAACAGTCAGCGTAATGGTTTTAAGTGATCTTGGTGACGCGCAGGAAGAGCGCATGAACAAATTCGAAGATATGGTTGGCGCGATGATGGAAAAGATCGATCGTATAGAAACTGCTTGCCAATCATCTAACCACGAGGTCAATTCCCATCACTCAGATGGTGCACCTCCAAGGCAGCCCCTTCCCTCTACCTCACTAGACAATTCTACACCTCACCCTGTCTCTCAGGCAGACATTGATGCGATGGTGACCCATATCCTAAAGAACAAACAAATCTTGGGGATACAGGGTGCAACGCCTTACAAAAGGCCGTACCCTTCATACATTGACCAAGCCCCGTTTCCCTCAAATTACAAGAAATGAAGTTTCCTCTATTCAATGGAACCACATCACCAAACCAGCATATTGCCCACTTTCAGGTAGCATGTCTATAAACAGCGGCCGACGAGAGACTTCTTCTCCATCAGTTTGTTGAAACCCTTGATGGCCCAGCTTTTCAGTGGTACGCTGGACTCCCTCCAAACTCAGTACATGCATGGGAGGAAATGGACAAATTGTTCTATTAGCGCTTCTATGAGGTCAAAAGAGAGGTCCAAACCATCGAGCTTCTCACCCTGACTTAAGACCCTGATGAGCTTGTAGAGCAGTTCATATCAAGATGTAGAAATTTGGTTGCTCGTCATCCCAATCCGATGCCTAAGAAGGAAGCAGTCCAAACTTGTGTGCAGAACATGCGACCAGAAATTGCTCTACACGTCGAGGCCTCTAATCCGACTTCCATGTCAGAGCTGATTTCTAATCAGCTCGCATAGAAAGTCTATCACGCCACCATGGCGGATCACGACAACAGCCTGCAACCTTTGTGAATAACCGGGGGCTTGGTACCCTCGGCCTAACACCCCGGGCAACCAACAAAAAGGAGTAATTAGTGCAGCCGTCATGGTCACTGATTACAGCGAAGGCTCCCTCCCAAACTTTGGATCTCTCTAAAGGGATGAGAATAGCGAAAACGATGCCCCACGCAGGCAAGCAACAACAGTCATACAATCGAGTACCCCTGCCATCGAATATTGGTCAGGATGATTATTTCACCAGGCATAGGAACAAGGTCTACCTCTTTGAGAAGGAATGGGTCCCTGCACTGCTCTAGTTATTATTGGAACAGAATATGATTCATCTTCTAAAAGTCAAGTTCCCTAAGCGAGCTGGCCTCGACACTCAGGCAAATTATTGTGCTTACCATAGAGCGATTAATCATCCTACAGATGCTTACTACATGCTAAAAGATATTATCGAGGCCCTTATTCACAAGGGTCAGATAAAGCTTGAAGATTTAAAGAAGGCCTTTGAGGCAGCAGAAGCCTCCCATGCAATAACTGTCCAAGAGGAAGACGAAGCCCCTAGTATCCTTCACGCCTTCTTTGTTATACTGCATCAAGAAGGCATAGTCGAACCGAATCCCGCAAGGCAGTCTCGATGCCTTGCTCAGGGGACTGAGGATCATTGGTGCCCATATCACCAGGTATGGGGCCACTACCTATGGGAATGCACTAGTTTCCATGATATATTCGCAATGAAAACGAGGGAATGTCAGGAGCTTTACAACATCCCAATACGTGATCCCCAGGCCACCACTCCATCAGTGCAAGAGAAAGACCTCCCAACACAAGACCTTCTCAATAATCATTCAGACGTTGTTAAACCCTCGACTTCCCATCCATGGATAGTTCACCACAGGCGAAGCAGACTCAAACCTTTAAGGCGAGAAGTAGTTTGTCAAGCTAGGGTTGTTCACAAGCCTAGTGACGTGAAACAATTACCACCTCAGAAAGCCAAAAGGAGACAGGCACCGAGGGCTGCTCACCGAAGTTACAAGATGGCTCAACCGTCAGTTGAGCAGAAACTTCTCAAGCCCCTTCTCCCACTGCCAACTTAACTGGACTTTCTCCGTGGCACGCTCCTTCTTCCTTCTCATCGAAAGACCTCCCAGAGTCCTCTTCCACTCACAACATGTCCAATGAGGGTGACACCGTTAAAGGCACACCTCAACGGTCTAAGCAAGGGAAAGACCTAAAAGTCCCCCCTGCACTCGTCCAACCCTGGCGATGACATAAAAAAAGCTTCCCAGAGCAGTCTGATGAGGGGAACGACTTTAAATGTACCCCACCTTCTAACCTTTCTACTTCTTCTTCTTTTGTTTCTCATTCTTCCTTGTATATGTCTCTTACAGGTACAACCTTGATATGTCCGAACTTTGAGGCGCTTGACAGAGAACTTGAGGGATCAAACATAACTAAAACGCAATGGAGGCGGTTGAAAAAGACGCTGGCTCAGAAAGCATGATTCTTGACATTTGCTGATGCCCTGACAGCTCATGCCAAAGCACATCCATTCTCTTCAAAGAAGAATAAAAGGTCAAAGCCAAAGAAACCCCTGTGCCCCCCTGAGCCGAACTTTGAGCAGAGACAGAGAGAGTCAAAGGGGCAGATTTTCTATTCACAGGAAGCCTGCCACATAGTACAAGTCTATGAAGCACCAGCTAGCATGGGGCAAACACTGCAGGCGCCCTTGCAAATACCGTGCAATTCATACGAAGACGCTTTTCTCCCCATCATCGCTGAATCTCAATTTCCATATAACCTTCAAGACAAGCTCCTGCAACCTGATGTGTTTTTCACGTTTGAGGTTGACCTTTCCATCCCTCGATTCGAGAAAGGCGCAGAAAGCATGACCTGCCCTGGAGCCCTAATGGAGGCAGAGAGGTCAAGGTCATGGGTCTCCGCACATGAAGTTGATGAAAATACATCTGAAAACAACGATGAAGAGTTGCAAGAAGCCCCCGAAGAATGGGAAGAAGGCGGTCAAGCTACTGCTAACGAACTCGAAGAAATAAATCTAGGGGATGAAGTCGACCCTAGGCCTACTTTCATCTCAGCAAATATGTCTCCAAAAGAAAAAGAAAATTTCACTACTTTCTTGCGAGCAAACTGAGATGTCTTTGCTTGGCATTACCACGAGATGCCTGGTTCAGACCCTCAAGTTTCCGTTCACCGTCTCAGCATCGATCCGACAGTCAAACCTGTCAAGCAGAAATTAACGAGGTTTAGGCCTGACCACAAAAATAGATAGATGCCGAAGTGACCAAGCTCAGACAAGCAGGTTTCATTCGTGAAGTCAAGTACCCGAAATGGTTAGCAAACATTGTGTCAGTCAAGAAGAAAAATGGCCAAATCAGGGTTTGCATTATCCTCCACGACCTCAATACCGC
This sequence comes from Amborella trichopoda, assembly GCF_054954075.1. Classification (NCBI taxonomy): domain Eukaryota; kingdom Viridiplantae; phylum Streptophyta; class Magnoliopsida; order Amborellales; family Amborellaceae; genus Amborella; species Amborella trichopoda. The sequence goes on from NC_142346.1 coordinate 24,175,721, forward strand.
CTGTCCCAAGGACGACTACCCATTACCATTTACTGAGATGCTCATTGACTCAACGGGTCACTGTCAAATCTTTTCCTTCATGGATGTATATTCCGGGTATAATCTGATACGGATGGTGCCCGAAGATGAGGAAACTACTGCATTCTTAACTCCAAAAGGGGTCTTTTGTTACCCAATGATGCCTTTTAGATTAAAGAAGGCTGGTACCACTTACTAGAGAGCAAAGATGACCATCTTCAAAGACATAATTCACAAGGAGGCGGAGTGTTATGTAGACGACCTGGTGGTAAAATCCAAAGAGGATGCTCACATGAGAGACCTTGAAAAGGTGTTTGAACGATTACGCCTTCACCAACTTAAAATGAATCCTCTAAAATGCACTTTTGGTGTGCATTCAGGAAAATTCTTAGGGTTCATTGTTAGACACCGAGGGCTTGAAGTGGAGCCGGTCAAGATCAAGGAGATCCAAGAAATGCTGTCACTAACTACATTGCGAGAACTGCGCTCACTTTAAGGATAGCTAACATACATTCGCTTGTTCATCTTGAATCTTTAAGGTCGTTGTAAACCATTTACTCACCTATTAAAGAAAGATACCCCATTCATTTGGGATGAAGCATGTCAGGCAACTCTTGATGACATCAAACAACATTTACTCAACCCTCACGTGCTCTATACACCAGTGTTGGGAAGACCTCATATCTTATACATGACTGCTGTGGACGAGTCACTCGAGGCATTGTTAGCACAAAAAGATGTCCAGGAAAAAAAAACTTATATCAAGTTTCCAATTTCTTTCTCTCTCACTTAGGTTGGCTCTCATAATGAGGTAGAAAATCAGGCCCTTATAATCGGGTTGGAGATAGCTCTCGACCTCGACTTGGAGCAGCTCAAGATTTATGGCGAATCTGAGTTGGTTATCCGACAACTCAATGGGATCTATGACATAAGAAAAGACACTCTCAAGCCTTATCATGATACTAGAAAATCATATATGACCCAATTTGAGGATGTATCCCTGAGTCACATCCGCAAGAGGCTAAACTCGCAGGCTGACGCACTTGCAAAACTCAACGCTACAATTCAGTTGTCCTCGTCAGGACCCATGCTTGTTTGGGTGGAAGAATGGAGACACATTGAACTAAGAATCGAGGTCGACGAGGATGATGAGAGGAATATCTTCCCGGAGTATCCTCCTTATCCATTTGGAGCGCTTCTATCAGCTAAGGAAGTAATTAAGATGGAACAAGAAATGGCATGTAGTCAAGGAGCTAAGGGTCGAAACCAATAACTAGAATTCTTTGACCCAATATCCGTGGAAATTGAACAGGTAGAATATTGGAGAGTGCCCATCACTAGTTTCCTAAAACATGGCAAGCTCTCGGAAGATCGTGCCGAACACAACAACATACATCGAATGTCAACAAAGTATATCCTCATTGAAGGAGATGCTCTCTTCAGACGGTCATTTGATGGTATCCTTCTTAGATGTATGGATGTCCAATAAGAAAATAAGGTGTTAGAAGAAGTCCTCTCAGGTATTTGTGGACTACACCAGTCCAGTCCTAAGCTCTATGAACAAATACGCAGGTTGGGATACTATTGGCCTTCCATGATCGCCGATTCCTTAAACTATACCAAAAAGTGCCAAGTGTGCAAAATACACTCAAGCCTTGTTCACCAACCTCCAGAGCCCTTACACCCTACAGTGGAATCATGGCCCTTCTCACAATGGGGTATGGACATTGTAGGGCTTATTGTCCCTCCTTCTGCAATGGGTCAAGTTTTCATTCTAGCTGCAACATATTACTTTTCTAAGTGGGCTGAAGCGGTCCCCCTTAACCAAGTTCTTGGGACAACAGTGGACATGACATTATATACCAGTTTGGGGTCACGGACAGGATTATATCTGACAATGATCCCCAATTTCGAATCCACCATATTGATCATTTGGTCAACCAGTTTGGTTTCGAATGGAAGTAGTCCACTATGTACCACCCTCGGGTGAATGGATTAGCTGAGGCTTTCAATAAGACTCTGTGCAACATTTTACGAAAATCGGTATCAAAGATGAAAAAGAACTGCCATGAGAGGCTTCCCAAATCGTTATGGGCCTATCACACTATTATACGAAATGCTACTGATTCTACTCCTTATTCTCTGGTCTATGGGGATGAAGCAGTTTTACCTCTCGAAATTCAAATCCCTTCACTGCGAGTCACTATTCACCAAGGAATAACTGATGATAAGAGAGTCAAGCTCCGATATCAAGAATTGGACGCACTCGATGAAAAGAGGCTAGCGGCTCTGCAAAACCTTGAACTCAACCAAGGGAGAATGAAGAGGGCCTTTGACAAGTCAATCAAGGTACGCTCATTTGCCCATGGCGATCTATTTCTACCTATCAAGAGGCCAATTGTTATGCATGGACGTCATAAAGGGAAGTTTGAACTCAAGTGGGAAGGTCCTTTTATAGTAAAAAAAGTCTCACCAAATGGAGCCTCCATATTGGCACATCCTGATAGAGAGGAGGGAATGCCCCCTATCAATCCACGATACCTAAAGAAATACTATTTGTGGTACATATTCAAAGGAAAAAGACTCAATGCAAAAGTATGCAAGATAGTCCAAACAAATTCTAACTCTTTTTATTGCAGTAAAAACGAGTTACAAGTTACAAGCTACAAGCTAAGAAGCCCATTATTAGGGAGGTTACAAGTCACTTGCATCTGAGGATAAGAGAATGGTTACAGGCCTAAAAGAATTGCTCGCCCAGAAGAAGTAAACTCAAGAAAGAATTTCTCTCTTAGAAGAAGAAAACCCACCAAAGAAGCCCCCTCATCATGAAGAAGAACCCAAACCACTTGGAGAGTCAGCTTCAATACCTCTAATGAGTGTCGCCATAAGGGGACAGTTATAGGCCAAAAGACGAAGCGAAACCACTCGGAGAAGTTGGCTTTGATCTCATCTGGCTTGTATATCAAACATACAAGGCAGAATTCATTCGACATGTGTATCAAACATACAAAATAGGTTGCTCTGGTAAGGAACTTGCATATGCTGGAGAGCATACCCTGCTCACAATGGATGTCGTTCCACAGAACAACATGGACTTCACTGTTGTGCTAGAGGACTTGGATTCCAACAAGTACTACAGGCCATGCCTTACCAGCGTTCACCACCCATTGCCGACCCATGACAGTGTCATGCATGAATATCACTGCATGTAGCTCATTACCATGCACTGCAAGTCCCGCGTGTAACTTATTGCCGCATGCGAGTAGCACTATGCACGTCATGATGTTCCACATGCCTTGATGAATACCGTCTGAAGTCAGCACTGGCTGTGTCCTCAAAAGGGCAGCACCGGTTGTGATCCCAATTCCTAGCGTCAGTTGCCTTTCTTGAGGATCAACATCGATCGTATCAATGTTGGTTATGCTTCTGACCATCAACGTCGGTTGTGTCAGCATCAGCTGTGCTTCGACCAGCGCCAGCTTTATTGTGACTGTTCGCCTCCCAAAACACCGCATTTTCAAAGCTGAAATCCCTTCGCTTTCCCAAAAATGGTTGCACGATTTCCAAGTGCAAACCGCCCACCTCCGACAACGGTTCACCTCACGTGACCATTCGTTTCTCGTGACCCTTTGGTGTCTTGCCGGAATTTCTCCTACACGGTTGAAAACTCTTTGAGAGACTTTTCCCTGCCAGCATCTTGGTCGAAAAGTCACCAAAACCCCGTTGAAAACCGTCTACAACTTTCCCTAAGTAATCGAGAAACCCCCTAAGCTCCCGAAAAACTTCCCAAAGATTGAGGAAATGCCAACTGTGGCACTTCTCACCTCTTTTACCCTCGAAGATCACAGTCACATTCTCCTGCTTCTCGAAAAACCTCTTGTGCTAACCGTGAAACTCCTGCAACTCTTCCTTTTTAGACAATCCCTTGACAATCTGCACGAAACCTTCTCTGTAAGGCTTGCTGGAACACTTGATCTCTTATCAAAATCCCTCTGCTTGCCGGAGCTTTCACCCAGAAATCCTCTACTCACTGTTAAAAAATTTTGTTCAAGTTTTTTATCTTTGGTGAATCCCAATCGCTTCCAAGGAAAACCAAATGATGATGAGCCGAGTCTGGCTTTGACCCAACAAACTGTAAAATCCCAACAAACTGGCTGGACCGGGTCGGGTTTTGAACTGAGGCCTGAAAAAATTTTCATTTACTGGTCAGGCTCGGGCTACGGCCGGAGTATCAATCCATACCTAGCGTCGGCTATGCAGTTGAAGTGACCTTGCACCGACTGAGATTCAACAGCCCTAGCGCCGGTCAGCCCTAGCGTCAGTCGTGTCCTCGATAACCTAGTGCCAGCCGTGTATTAACGATAGCTTGGGCCACCCTTAGCGCCGGCTGTGTTTTTAACAACCCAATGCTGGCTATGCGGTCGAAGTGACCTAGCGCCGGCTCTGTTTCAACAAACCTAGTGTCGGTTGTGTGCTCGGCATCTCAGCACCAGTGGTGGTACTTGTTTCCCACAGTGCGCACTGTATTTTTAACAACTTAGCACTGGTTGAGTGGTTAAGAGGTAGTGTTGGCCGACTTCAGCGTCGGGTGTGTTTTTAAAGACTTATAGGCCAAAGTTGTGAGTGACCTATCGTCCCCAATGGAGTTAGGAGCAGGCCACTGTCGCTCATCCCCAGTGCGGGTCACACCTGTACTACAGCCCATTATCCTCAGTAGAGTTACGCTCATTCTTATCTCTTCAATCCCCTGTGGGTCTGTTTTACACCAAGTCCCTACTCCTTTGCTATCTTATCCTCAAGGAGTCAGCTTACCTATTCTCCATGGAGTCTCATCTTTCAACCCCCGGGAGTCATACTCGCACCCTAATCCCCAGTGAAGTCTGCTTATTTTCCATCCCTCGCCGGGCCACTATCTCCATCTGAACCCTCTGCTTGATTATGGCATTAACCACATTATCCCCAGGGAGTCAGATTGTCATCCACATACCTATTCCCTATGGAGTCTCACCTACATAGTGACCCAAACCATGGTCCATGCTGCATGACCTTAAACTGCACAGCCTTGGTCTATATGCACGACCCTAAACTGCATGGTCCAAACTATATGACGTTAAACTGTAGTGGAGGTCTAGTTGCATGACCTTAAACTGCACAGTCTTAGTTGTATGACTCTAAACTGCATAACCACGGTCCAAACTATATGACCTTAAACTGTAACGGATGTTTAGTTGCCCGACCTTAAACCGCACGGTCCTAGTTGTATGACTCTAAATTGAATAACCACAATCCAAACTATATGATCTTAAATTGTAGTGGAGGTCTAGTTGCACGACCATAAACTGCATGGTCCTAGTCGCATGACTCTAATATGCATAACCATGATCCAAACTATACGACTTTAAACTGTATCAGAGGTCTAGTTGCATGACCTTAAACTTCACGGTCCTAGTTGTATGACTCTAAACTACATAACCACAGTCCAAGCTATATGACCCTAAAACCATAGTACACGTCCTGACCTCATGACGATAAACCGCTTTGCACAGGTCCAAGATGCATGACCATAAACTCGTCCCCACATACGTGCACCACTATTGCTATCTCCACAATGAGTCCATTCATTTCATCATCCTACATCATTTCCCAGTGCGTCTCAACCGTGCTCATAAAATGGTGAACCATCCTGCCACCATTACTCGTCATAAGCTAGTGGGTCACCACTTTCCACCTTCCTTTCATGCATCATCCGTCTTTCACGAGTATCCTCGTGCCATCTCCCCAGCAGTGAGCTAAGCCACTACCATATTCACCTCATGGCCCCTAAAGACTATTATCCATCCCTATTATGGTCCAGTTGTATGACCTTAAACTGTAGTACATGTCTTGACCGCATGACGTTAAAAGGCTTTGCAAAGGTCCCGAGGGCATGACCTTAAACACGCCTCCACAAACAAAAAAGGGTGAAATAACAGGCATGGTGTATACCTTAATAAGGGAATGCCATGAGTAAAAATGACGGACGGGCAAGGTCATGAAACCATAAGTAATAGAGTTCCATGAAAACAAACTGGACACGAGGGTGAGAACTTCGATAAGATTCCTCAAAGAGTCTCTTCTCCCCCTAAAGTCTCCATAGACGGATCTGCAAACAACGCATCCCTATGTCTGGCATCCTAGTTGCACCATTGCATGCATCTCCTCAACGTTCACGTGGTCCTATGACTAGGAAGAAAAAAACAAGTAAAAGCCGAAGGAAATTTTTCAAATGCTGTCCTTATCACTTCTCAGGAAGCACAACATTCTGCGGGCAAGCTGTTTGAACACAGTTTTCAGCACTTTGGTCAGGTCAATAAATCCTACAAAATAGTGGAAATTTTGACAGTCTCATAATGGCTTCAGAATTGGCTTCATCAGTAATCCTAAAGGCCATATGCCAAGTTTCATCGCGATCAGACATGTCTAAAGTAATGAACACAAAGAAACAATTTCTAAAAAATTGGTCTCTAGCACCCTAAAATGGACCCCATAACTAGAACTATATTTTTAGTGTATCGAATTGTTATGGGACCACCGCCATTAGATCCGATATGGCCGAAAACTCATATGGGTCAAGTTTCGGCTTAATTGGGCACTCCAAGATAAAGTTATGGGTAAAATATGAAAAAGGAGTGGGCCACACTCTATTCCCGTGTGGCCACCTTACACCAAAACACCATTAAAAGTGGTTGCTTTTACAGTCACAGGCAGTGACTTTCAGGGCCCATATCTCACTCTTTCGGAGTCGGATAGCGCTCAAATTTTGTGAGTGTGTTCGTCTCACCACGATGAATGATTCGATATGTGGTATGCCCCATGACAATGCCCAAGCAGGGGGAAAAACTAGACGGAAGTTTTTGATCCGTGAAGAAAAGCTACAGAAAATTCAATAGCAACGCACCTCACTCTGGTGACCAAATCACGATGCTCGCATTCCCAAATGGCATGAAACAATTTGCATTATGTGCGTAAGGTCCGTGGCTATCTCTGGCTCAAACCTTGTGTATGATGAATGATTGGATTTCACACATGAAGGCATCAAAGTTGTTCTAAATTTCGACTGTCAGATTTCAAGATTCTAGTAAAAAACTCAAGACGACAAAATCTTTATCCGGACACAAAATCGAGATGTGTTTGTTGCAACGTGATCATGACGGCAGGCTCAGTGTAATTCAGCTAAGAAAATTAAGAAAAAATCAAGGAACGAGCACACTATCGATCCGAAGTTTTCAAGATTCATCCAAAATTCAAGTCTAATGATCGTGGCTTAAAAACATGAATCCTGGCTCAAAATTGGTATTAAATCGATCATCATGACAAGCTTTATAAGAAAATAATCATCTTTCGATCAAACGAGCATTAGAACAACCTCGGATCAATTATGGAAGATCACCAAGTTCTTGAGCAGCAACAGGGACTATTTCGAAATTCCACACATTGTTAGGTAGGGGCAAAACAACCTTTTTGCACCCATTTTTAGAATTCTTTTAATTCAATTAAATTGTAATTATCTTCAATTCTAGGTAGTTTTTTGGCGTACATCCATGTTTTAGCCAAATTTTATATAAACATGCAACGTTAAATTGTAAACACGGACACAATGCTCATGGGATTCATTTCATCAATCAATTAATAAAGACTTCATTTTTGTTTAATCTTGTGGGTGCATCTTGGAGAGAGAGAAGAAAAGGGTCGGTACCCTTTGATAAGGTAATTTTCTCTCTTCCTCCCTCGTTCTCTCTCCTCCCCTCTTTTTCTCTCATCCCTTCTTTTCTCATTTCTCTCTTCTTTTAATCTCTCTCACCCTTTATCTCTCCTCTTAGTCTTATCTATCTCTTTCTCTCTCCTCTTTCTCATCTTTATCTCCCTTTCTCTCTCCTTTTACTTATCTTTATCTCTCTTTCTCTCTCCTCTTTCTCATCTCTATCTCTCCCTTTCTCTCTCCTCTTTCTCATCTCTATCTCTCTTTTTCTCTCCTCTTTCTTATCTCTATCTCTCCCTTTCTCTCACCACTTTCTCATCTCTATCTCTCTTTTTCTCTCTTCTTCTCACCTTTATCTCTCTCCTAGCTCTCCTTCTAAATATAGTCGGTGAAGCTTAGCACTGATTGCTTCTTCTCTCTCTTTTCTATCTAATACAGTCAGTGAAGCCTAATGTCGACTTCATCTTCTTTCTCTTCTTTGTCTAATACAGTCGGTGAAGCCTAGCGTCGACTACATCATCTCTCTCTTATCTGTCTAATATAGTCTGTGAAGCCTAGCAACTACTGCATATTCTCTCTCTTCTCTGTCTAATACAGTCGACGAAGCCTAACGCCGACTGCATCTTCTTTCTCTTCTCTGTCAAATACAAGCGGTGAAGCCTAGCGTCAACTTCATCTTCTTTGACTAATACAGTCGACGAAGCCTAGCGCCAACTGCATCTTCTTTCTCTTCTCTGTCAAATACAATCGGTGAAGCCTAGTGCTGACTGAATCTTCTTTGACTAATACATTCGACGAAACCTAGTGTCGACTACATCTTCTCTGGCTAATACAGTCGACGAAGCCTAGTGCCGACTATATCTTCTCTCTCTTTTCTGTATAATATAGTTAGTAAAGCTTAGCACCGACTGCATCTTCTCTCACTTCTCTGTCTAATATAATCGGTGAAGCCTAGTGCAAACTGCATCATCTTTCTCTTGTATGTCTAATATTATCGGTGAAGCTTAGCACCGACTGCATCTTCTCTCTCTTCTCTAACTAATACAATCGGTGAAGCCTAGTGCCGACTGCATCTTCTCTCTCTTCTCTATTTAATACAGTCGATAAGGCCTAGTGTCGACTGCATCTTCTCTCTCTTCTCTATCTAATACCGTTGACAAAGCCTAGCATCGATTGCATCTTCTTTCTATTCACTGTCAAATACATTCGGTGAAGCCTAGCGTCAACTGCCTCTTCTCGCTCTTCTTTGACTAATACAGTCGGTGAAGCTTAACACCGACTGCATGTTCTCTCTCTTCCCTTACTGATAAAGTTGACAAAGCCTAACGTCAACTGCATCTTCTTTTTCTTCTTTGTCAAATACAGTCAGTGATTCCTAGCACCGACTGCATCTTCTCTCTCTTCTTTAGCTACTGCAGTCAATGAAGCCTAGTGTCGACTGCATCTTCTCTCTCTTCTCTGTATAATATAGTCGGTAAAGCTTAACATCGGCCACATCTTCTCTCTCTTCTTTGTCTAATATAGTCGGCAAAGCCTAGCATCGATTGCATATTTTTTCTCTTCTCTGTTTAATACAGTTGACGAAGCCTAGCACCGACTGCATCATCTTTCTCTTCTCTATTTAATACAGTCGACGAAGCCTAGCACCGATTACATCTTCTCTCTCTTCTTTGTCTTATACAGTTGGTGAAGCCTAACGCCGACTGAATCTTCTCTCTCTTCTCTATCTAATACAATCAACGAAGCCTAATGCCAACTGCTGCTTCTTTCTCTTCTTTGTCAAATACAGTCGATGAAGCCTAGCACCGACTGCATCTTCTCTCTTTTCTCTAACTAATACAGTGGGTAAAGCCTAGCACCGACTGTATCTTCTCTCTCTTCTCTGTATAATATAGTCAGCAATGCCTAACACCGACTGCATCTTCTCTCTCTTCTCTATGTAATATAGTCGACGAAGCCTAGCGTCGATTGCATCTTCTTTCTCTTCTCTATCTAATACTATCGGTGAAGCCTAGCACCTACTGCATATTCTCTCTCTTCTCTGACTAATACAGGCAGTGAAGCCTAGTGCCAATTGCATCTTCTCTCTTTTCTCTGTGTAATACAGTCAACAAAACCTAGCACCGACTGCATCTTCTCACTCTTCTCTGGCTAGCAAAGTCAGTGATGCCCAGCACCGACTGTGTCTTCTCTCTCCTATTTTCTTAAACACAGCTGAAGAATTCTAACACCGACTGTGTCCTTTTTCTCCCTTCTCCTTCCAAACCCAGTCGGTGAAGCCCAGCGCCAACTGTGTCTTCTCTCTCTTCACTTCTTAAACACAGTCGATGAAGCCTAGCACCGATTATGTCTGTCTTTCTCTTCTCTTTCCAACCCAGCTGGCAATGCTTAGCACCGACTGTGGCTTTCCTTTTCTTCCTCTTCCAACACAGTCTTCTCCTTTCTTTCTTTTCCTCTCTTTCTTTCTCTTCTCTTTCTTATTCTCTTACTTCTTACTCTCTCTTTATGATTTTCATTCTTTCTGTTATCCTTTTGTTTGATTAAGAAGGGTTGAGAATAGCCACTTATGATAGTCCTGTCGTCTAGCCGTACTGTTGTTGTGCTAGAATTACTGCACGTGCTTTATCGCCACGACAGACTAACCATCGTGTCTAGCTAGTCAATATCGGTATTGACGTTTAGTACTAATCCTGTTGAGCCGATCTGAGTTATCGAGCCCGTTTTACTACCACATCAAGCCAATTACCCACCAGCCTAATCACTGTGTTGATCTCCCCGCTTGGTCAAATTCTTCTTTCCCCCATCTTTCTTCTCTCGTTCTCTCCTTCTCCTTTTGAATGTACACGCCTACGTAAGCTCACCCAAAAGGCCATGTGAGGTCCATTGACCCACCTGTCTTATAACCTTTTCCATATATGTGTGATTGCAAAAAACAAGAGAATACAAGCAAAGGGAGGTGATTCTGAACCAGTTTTATTACTAGGGGGCTTTCTTCATGATCTAAGAGGGCGCCCACGCGAGCCAGCTCGAGTAAGTCCCGAACGCACCTTAAATTCCTCTCTCATTGGTTAGTAATGTCTGCCCTTGTTCTCAAACGAGGTTCTCGAGAGAGTGATCTCAAAATTCTCGAGTCTCCCTTGAAACCCGAGACGCGTGTCACCCGATCATCCAGATCCCGAGGGCGAGATCGAGGTACCTAACCAAAGAGAAGAAGGGAAAGAGAGATGGGGGATAGAAAAGAGAAATAGAGAGATAGAGGAAAAGATAAAAGAATAAAGAGAGAAAGGGAAAGAAAGAGATAGTGAGATAGAGAAAGAGATATGAATAAGGAGAGAAAGAGGGATGAATAGAAAGAGAGATAAAGAGATAGAGAAATAGAGAGGAAGAGAGATAAAAAATTTTGAGGGATCCTATCGCAGTCCTTACCCTCATGGGACTATTTTGTGATTTGAAGGGATTAGTCTTTAAAGTCCTCACCTTGTCGGATGATACCTATGACGGCCTTGTGATAATAACTAGGCTACGTGTTCACACAGCACTGAAGAAGAGATGTCAACTGGGCTACGTGTTCACCCAACGCTGAAGAAGAGATGTCGACTGAGCTATGTGTTCACCTTGCTCTGAAGAAGGATGTTAGCTAGGCTACGTGTTCACCCATCATTGAAGAAGGATTTTGACTAGGCTACGTGTTCACCCAGCACTGAAGAAGGATGTTGACTGCGCTACATGTTTACCCATCACTAAAGAAGGATGTTGACTGGGCTAAGAAGGATGTTGACGCTATGTGTTCATCCAACACCTATTGAGCGATATTTTTTGATGATGAGGGATGCTTTATAGTCTATTCACCCTATTGGACGATATTTGTGATGTTGAAGGCTTTTGTAGAGGCGACCGCTGCATCAACCTGCTCTCTTGATCTAAGCATCCATTGCAGGTTTTCACTTGAACTTGGAAAGTAGCACCGTAGAGACGGTTTTCATAAACCCCCTTTTTATTTGGGGTTCTTTTACCCATGACGTTACGACCACGTCCACTATTATTCGTCCATTTTTTCTCATGGTGCCCTTTCAGGTTTTCATCGTGCGTGGGTTTTTATTGTCACGAAACTCTCTTACTCATGGTTATGTGACCATGCCCGTCTGTTATTTTTATTCATGGCGTTCCCTTGTTAAGGTGCACACCATGCCCGTTATTCTCTTTTTGTGAGGACATGTTTACTGTCGTGCCTCCGGGACCTGTACGAAGCCTTTTAACATCACGCGGCCAAGACGTGTACTATAGTTTAAGGTCATACAACTGGATCGTGGTGAAGATGGATAATAGACTGTGGAGGCCATGGAGTGAGGATGATGGTGGTTTGACTCACTTTGGGGAGATAGCACGAGGCTGCCTATGAAAGATGGATGGTGTCAATAAGGAAGGTGGACGGCGGTGACCCACTAGTTGAAGGTGAGAATGGATCACGGGATGGCTCGCCATTTGTGAGCACAAGTGAAACTCACTGGGGAATGATTAATGGTAACGAAGTGAATGGTATCACTGGGGAGGTAATGAAGGTCGCGAATGCGCACGGTCGGGTCAGTTAGGGAAGGCACGCATGAAGACGCATGTAATGGGCATGTGTACGTGTGTGGAGGCATGTTTAGAGTCCTACCTCCGGGACCTAGGCAAAGCACTTTAACATCATGCGGCTAGGACGTGCATTAAAGTTTAAGGTCATATAGCTTGGACCATGGCTATGTAATTTAAAGTCGTGCAGCATGGACCATGCAGTTTAAGGTCGTGCAACTAGACCTCTCTACTATTTAAGGTCTTATGGTTTGGACCATGCAGTTTAGGGTCATGCATTTAGACTATCGCTATAATTTAATGTTGTGTAGTTTGGACAATGCAATTTAGGGTCATGCATCTAGGCCATGGCTATGAAGTTTAGGTTCATGCAACATGGACCATGGCTATGCAGTTTAAAGTCATGCAGCTACGACCATCCAGTTTAAAGTCCTGCATTTAGACCTCCACTATAGTTTAAGGTCTTATAGTTTGGACCATGCAATTTAGGGTCATGCATATAGACCATGGCAATGCAATTTAGGGTCATGCAACACGGACCATGCTTGTGCAGTTTGAAGTCATGCAACTAGGACCATGCAATTTAACGTCGTGCAACTAGACCTCCACTATAGTTTAAGGTCTTATAGTCTTATAGTTTGGGCCATGCAGTTTAGGGTCGTGCACCTAAACCAATGTGTGGGTTGCCATATAGGTGAAGCTCCGTGGGGAATACGTCTGTGGATGGCAGATGGTGTAAGGGCCACAATTCAATTGAGCCTGATCACTCGCGCCAGTAGAGAGAAGGAAGTCAAAAGATACGGGAGCACACACCTGAAGCTAAGGGCGAAGGATAGTGTCGTCCGCGTAATTTGGCCTAGTGCCATTCATGTAACATGGAGACAATGCAGCGTGCAAGTGAGGGCATTGCCGCGGGTATAAGGGTTGATGCCGTGTGCGTGAGGAGGCACCGCTGCATGTGAGCTTGGGCAGCACTGGCTGTGCGATTGAACATATCGCCATCCGAAGTAAAGAGGCGGCGAAAAGAGGGCGGGTTAACGCAGTGCGCAGGCCAAACTAATGCAGCGTACGAGTGGAGGCATCGCTACTAGCGTAAGGAGTAACGCCGTGCGCAGAGTGAGGTAGTGCTATCTAAAGATTTGAGAGAGAGCGGCAAAGCCTTAGCATCATCGTTTGGAGTAATGCCGCCCGGGCTAAGGCCGCACATGAAAGGCGGCAGATGTAACTCCGAGTGTGAAGAGAAGCAATGTCGTGCGTGAGAGATAGCGACGTCGCGCATGAAATCGAGTGCCATCGCTGGCTGAAGGAAGCGTATCACTGACCACATGTGGAGGCCTAGTGTCGTGAGTGAGGAGAGAAAGAAAAACTGAAGCGTCGCCGATTGAAGCAACGCCGCACATCGACTTAAGGCATCACCATCTGGAGCATCGCCACAAGAGTGTGTTGCCATGAGGAGCGTCGCCGCCTGGAGTAACACCGTGCACAATTGGTCAAGTGTGCAGCCATCCATGGAGTCAGTGCCGCACCGTACCTGTCAGTGCCGCATGAGTGAAGCCAGCCACAGATCATTTCTCAACCACCCCGCGATGTCAACCACAGTTGGCCTCACCTACCCACACACCTATAAATCGCTCCCCTCCTCACCCTTAGCGTCGTTTCCCTCTCGTTCCCTCAAACTTTCCCTTTCTAGAGAGCCTTGTCCTTCTCCCATTGAGAGGTTACCGATTGGAGAAAGGGTCGACCTGTGCGTGAAGGCCTAGGAGTGAAGCTAGCATGGGGAGCAAGGGGTGACCTGCGAGAGGAATTTTAGGAGCACCGTGACCATAGGGGAGTGGATTTAGTGCTATGCCTTGGGATTTCCACGGAGTGAATTCTATGCCTTGAGATTTCCATCGAGTGATGGGATATGAAGAATAAGAAAATGATAGGTTAAAATCCAAGGACATAGAAATACATGGAAATTAAAAATAATGAGTATTCATCCATTGCCAATGAACTTGGAAAAATTATAAACGAAATCTTCTCTCCAAACTTGCTAGTTCAACTTGTAAATGGTGTTTATTATGCTAGTAACATGTTAATACTTGTGGGAAGGAAAAGTTTCAGCAACTGTTATGGCTCTTGCTCTAAGCCTTTCGATGGCCAAATGGCTCCCAAACTGGTCTTGGATGAGAGACATACGTACTCACTTCAAGTTTCATTTATATCCCATATTGAGATATTGTATAGATTGAAATATGTGAGCTAAAATGTTGAGGCATGTTACTGTTCATAGTTGCTGTAAATTCCAGTAACCGTTGCTTGTTTAGGGCCACGCCTTTGCCCTAGCAAATGGCTTCCAAACACCCCTAAATTACCCTGCTGTAAAGGTCTATGAATGGGCTCGAACTTGCATGTTTTGAGAATTTCAAAATTTCTTATGAATTTTGAGTTATACCCTAAAATGCATGAGTGTGTCACAACCCACTGTTTTTCAGCAACTATTGTTTGTTTAGAACTGAATTCTCGACCAAACTAATGAGGTCTGATTTCCGTGATAAGTGAAACATTGAAATTTTTTCATCTAGCTACTAATTGAAGCATTAAAATTCCATTGATGAGTGACAAGTATGAATGCTATATGATACTTGCCATGCATATGTTGTGTTATGTGAAAAGTGATAAGCACCATTCTGATGTGATTAGTATATGATGAAACTTTCATGGCGAATGCCAAAATTCTGATAATGTTATCCAATCATAAGTACTCTATGATAGCCTATGTGATGGGTGCTTCGTGCTAAATGTCATACTGTTATAATGAGAATGTGATTTATCTATTATAAAGCATTGAATTGGCATGAATGAATGGAATGCTCAAGAAAAATATGAGGCCTTAATGATGACCACTACACAATGGGACACCCATTGATAGTGGATACTATTATGTTATGTCAATGTGACACTGGCCACTGCGTACTGATGCTGACCACTACGTGATGGGACATCCATCAGAAGTGTAGACTGATGTACTGAGAAAGTAAAGCCGACATATTCCCTAACCTGCACAATGACAGGAAGTGGTTAAGGGAGAAAGGAGGGTAGCTCCTTGTGATTCATAAGATGAGATATGTGATTAATGGATGCCTTACAACGTAAAGACTTGTCCAAACCCCAATGCACGCTCGGGACTGTGTGTGTGAGTTGAGGGTATTACTAAGCGGATTACTCCACTTGTCATTAACCCCCCTCCTGTGGGATGAAAAAAGTCCTAAGCAACGAGATTGGCTTGGCCTAATGGATAGGGCTTCTACTAGTAGGAGCAGGTGAACTAGGGAGTGAGTGTGTAATGAAGAATTGTGACTGTGACTTCTTATAATTGTACTAACTGCATGATATTGTTTATACTTGATACATGATATTGTCTCTAATTGATGCATAATATTTTCAATAATTGATGCACTATTTCTTGGATATCGTATTTATAATCGATGTACTGATCTGATGACCGATAAATGTGACTACTGCACTGCCACTGATTATGATATAGTAAACTGTTACACTAGATCCTCTTACTAAGCTTCAAAGCTCATTCCATTATTCTTTCCTCCTTGTAGACTGAAAGTGACAGGTTCAGAGTTGGGAGTGCGGGTTGCGACTAAAGATCAAAGCCGTCATTTGGAGAAGGATTTTTAGATCTTGTAGGTAGCTCAGCCCTATTTGTACTACTTTCTTTGAACTATGTAACTCTGTGCCCCGGAGCCCAGACCTCTATTATACTCTTTATGGGTTGTAATGTAATGGAACATCTTTTGTTATGAATGGATTTGCTAAGTTTAATTCTTTTTTAGGCATGTGAGCATCTACTTTGCTTGGTTTGCTTGATTTCTAAGAATGAAGCGTTGAGTCTACTCCTACCTGAGTGACAGGCACTACATTGGGATCACGAAACCTCCCTTGATCGCCCTCCATCAGTAAAGGCTAGGTGATCGGGAGCATGGTCATCACGATTATGGTATTTGAGCAGTTAGGATAAGGTCTTTAGCCTAGGGAGTATAGGAGGCGAATATTTAGAATAGCTTTGAGGTAGGCAAGTGATTGGGTGCTCTTGTGGTTAGGTTGAAGATGTTGAGAGCTTGTACCCACAATGCTAGTTTCATTAATGAGGACACCGAGGCGCTCTGTGAATTCTACAGGACTCTGGGGGCTATGACCCAGATGATGAAAGAGTCGATGTCAGTTCAGTCCACCCCTACCCCGGAGAGGAACGATAGTAATCTAATAGAGAGGTTTAGAAGGCTATCGCCCCCAACCTTTCTGCGGCAAGGAGGAGTAGAGAAGGCCGAAAGGTGGACGAGATGATTTTAGAAGTGTTGCACTGCTCGGATAAGTAGAAGAAAGACTTGGGGCATTCATGGTAGAAGGAGAAGCTGAACATTGATGGGACACAGTAAAGCAAACCTAGAGGGAGTGAGGAACTGAACCCACCTGAGAGAACTTTCTGCCAGCCTTTGATGAGAAATACTTCCCATACTCAGTCAGGGAAAGGAAAGAAGTAGAATTTATTGAGCTCCAACAAGGGAACATAACTGTGGAGCAATATGCCTTCAGGTTCGCAAAACTCTATAGGTACACGCCCCATATTATCAACACCGAGGCACGAAAGGTGACCAAATTTGAAAGGGGCTTACGGTCAGATATAATAGGTAGAGCGATGTTAGCAAACCTAAATTCATGCCCCATTGGTAGACCTCACCTTGAAGATCAAGAGAGACTACGCAACAATCGAGGAAGGCTCAGTAAGACACCCCGACAAGTTCCAATAAGAGATATGAGGAGGCCACACCAGTTGAGCCCGAGAACCCAAAGTAATCTCCTGGGCAGCAGGAGCAATGATTGACGCCTGCCTTGTACTCACTGTGGGAAAGACAACCACACTGTCGAAGATTGTTACCAGAAGGAGAATGTGTGCTTAGGTGCGGCAAGCCCGGTCACTGGGCTAGGGGCCACCCTATGATGAAGACTGGAGATAGCCTGAAGACTCAAGGACGAGTGTTCGCCCTCATGGAACAAGAGGGCAAGGCGTCCACCTCAGTGATCCGAGGTACACTCTCAATTTGTGATACTAAAGCTAGAGCCTTAATTGACCCTGGATCTTCTCACTCGTTTGTTGCACCCCATTTTGCTTTCCATTTGAATGTTGCACCTGCACACCTTAACTACACCCTGGTAGTATGCACATCAATGAGAAGCTCTATGAAAAAAGGTAGAGTGTATAGGCAGTTTAAGGTTTCAATTGATGGGCATGACCTACCAGTGGACTTGATTCATCTAGACATTCAAGATTTTAATGTCATTCTAGGCATGTACTAGTTGTATACACACCATGCTACTGTCAACTACCATGAAAAGACAATGACTTTTAAGTGTCTTAACCAAGTGGAGTGGCACTACGAGGGCAATAGAGATATTACCCCTTTACATTTTGTCTCTGCCTCCAGGCCTCTCTCCTTTTGACTAAGAAATGTGATGGGTATCTGACTTATATAGTGAAAAATCGGAGTGTTCAGCCCTAGTTAGAAGGGATACCCATGGTGAAGGAGTACCCTGAAGTATTCCCTGAAGAATTGACGTCCCTACCCGTAGAAACGGAAATTGAATTTGAGATAGATATAGTCTTGGGCACTGTACCCATCTCTAAAGCCCCGTATAGGATGGCCCTAGTAGAGTTGAAGGAGTTGAAAGAGAAATTGCAAGAATTGTTAGATAAGGGGTTCATCTGACTCAGCGTGTCGCCCTGGGGTGCACCAGTTTTGTTTGTGAAGAAGAAAGATGGGTTTCCTGAGGCTATGAATCGATTATAGGTAGTTGAACCAAGTAACAGTGAAAAATAACTATCCTTTGCCTAGAACTTATGACCTCTTTGATCAGCTCCAGGGAGCCCAGGTGTTTTCTAAGATCGATCTTCGATCAGGGTATCACCAACTTAGGGTGAAGGAAGGAAACATCCCAGAGACTGTCTTCAGACCTCGATACAGTCATTACGAGTTCCTTGTGATGCCGATCGGGTTAACCAATGTCCCTGCTGCATTTATGGATCTAATGAATAGGGTGTTCCAACCTTTTCTAGATGACTTTGTGGTGGTATTTATTGATGATATTATGGGATACTCGTAAAGCTGGGAGTTACATGAGCAGCATCTAAGATCTGTTTTGTAAACTTTAAAATCAGAAAGGTTGCATGCCAAATTAAGTAAGAGTGAGTTTTGGCTTTCTAGCATAACCTTCCTGGGTCACATTATTTCCAAGGATGGACTCACGGTCAACCCCTCCAAGGTTGAAGCCCTACTTAAATGGGAGAGGCCAGTAAATGTCATCGAAGTTTGTAGTTTTTTGCGGCTAGCCTGATACTACAGGTGCTTTGTGGAGGGATTCTCAAATATAACACTTCCCCTAACTTGGCTGACCCAGAAGAACATAAAATTCATATGGTCTGAAGATTGTGAGAAAAGTTTCCAAGAACTTAAAAAGAGACTAACCACTACCCCGATCCTGGCCTTACCCAAGGGAAATGAATATTTCGTGATTTGTACTAATGCATCCTATAAAGGGCTCGGGAGTGTATTAATGCAGAGAGGTAAGGTTATTGCTTATGCCTCTAGCCGTACGAGCAGAACTATCCCACTCACGATTTAGAACTCGAGGCAGCAGTATTTGCACTAAAAATCTGGAGGAACTACCTCTATGGAGCCAAGTTTAAGGTGTTCACGGACCACAAGATCCTCAAGTACCTATTTTCCCAAAAAGCGTTGAACATAAGGCAAAGGAGATGGATGAACCTACTGAATAACTATGATTGCACAATCGAATACCATCAAGGTAAGACTAATGTAGTAGCTGATGCCTTAAGTTGGAAAACCGTGGTCTCAATAGCACACCTGATGGTGCGAGAAATGAAGATGTTTGAGGACGTGGTGGACTGACACCCATCTCAACCTCTCGGAAAAGAGAATGAAGTACTGTCATGTCTTAGGGATCCCCAACTCTTCTAACAAGTCCGAACGACTCAGAAAGAAGATACCCAACTGATAAAAATCCTCGAAGAATTGAAGATAGGAGGGAAAGCGGACTTCTCCATAGGCAGTGATGGACTGTTAAGGTTTAAAGGCCGAATATGTGTTCAAGATGATAAAAGTATAAAAAGGGCCATTCTGAAGGAAGCACACCACTCTCATTACACGATACACCCTGGGCGAACGAAGATGTATCAGAATCTCAAAAGAGCCTTCTGGTAGAACAACATGAAGCGAGACGTGGCGTAGTTTGTAGCTAAATGTCTAATGTGTCAACAAGTGAAAGCCGAACATCAGAAACCTGCTGGACTATTACAACCCCTGCCCATACCATAATGGAAATGGGAACATATCGCAATGGACTTTGTCTCCGGGTTGTCAAGATCGAATGTCGGGCATGATAGTATCTGGGTGGTGGTGGACTGACTAACTAAGGTTGCTCACTTCTTATCGGTTCGCATGACCTATACATTGGATAAGTTGGTCAAGCTGTACATCAGAGAAATTGTAAAACTTCATGGGATTCCCATCAGCATTGTGTCAGACAGGGACCCTAGGTTCACTTCTAGATTTTGGTCAAGTCTACAATCAGCCATGGGGACTGAGCTTACTTTAAGCACCACCTTTTACCCCCAAACAGACGGACAGTCGGAGAGGACCATCCAAACTTTGGAAGACATGTTGAGAGCATATGTGACAGATTTAGAGGAAGCTGAGAAGACCATCTATCCATGGTAGAATTTGCTTACAACAACAGCTTCCAGGCCAGCATCCAGATGGTACCTTACGAGGCCCTTTAAGGAAGGAAGTGCAGATCACCCATTTGCTTGGGGGAGGTAGGCGAAAGGACGTTACTAGGACCCAAAATAGTTCAGCTAACTTTCGAAAAGATTTTCATTAATGAGAGAGCGGCTCAAGACAGCCCAAAGTTAGCAAAAGAGTTAACGCTAATAATCGCAGGAGAGACCTCGAGTTTGAGGTGAGACCGGGTCTTCTTAAAGGTATCGCCAACCAAGGGCGTTACGAGATTTGGTAAGAAAGGGAAACTAAGCCCATGATTCATTGGACCTTTTGAAATCATGGAAAGAATCTTGGGTATAAGGGTTGATGGCTTGTGCGTGAGGAGGCACCACTACCCATGAGCTTGGGCAGCACCAGCTGTGCAATTGAACTTATTGCCATCTGAGGTAAAGAGGCGGCAGAAAGAGGGCGGTTTAAGGCCATGCGCTAATCAGACTAATGCCACGTGCGAATGGAGGCATCGTCGTGAGCTTAAGGAGTAACGCCGTGCGCGGCGTGAGGTAGCGCTGTATGATGATTGACGAGGGAGCGGAGAAGCCCGAGCATCGCCATTTGGAGTAATTCCGCCTGGGATAACGCTGGGCATGAAAGGTAGAAGATGTAACACTGAGCATGAAGAGAAGCAACGCTGTGCGTGAGATCTAGTGACGCCACACATGAAATCGAGTACCGCCGTCAGTGGAAGGAAGGGTAGCACCGACCATGTGAGGAGGCATAGCGTCATGAGTGAGGAGAGAAAGAGAAACTGAAGCATCACCAGTTGAAGCAACGTCACGCATCAACTTAAGGGATCGCCGTCAGGAGCATCGCCGCGTGTCACACCCCAAGAATTTACAATAGTGTTATTCCTGAGATGTGACAGACAAAACATATATACATCTATTGATAGGACAAATTTACAGTCGCGAGGTCTTACAAAGTAAATAAAGAAAGCTAGCACAACAACAGTATCTTCCAAGGTTGATCTTGACTAGCACTCAAAATGAGTCCGCAGTTATCCTGAAAAATGTTTATCATAGTTTGATGAGTTTGGCTACTCAGTAAGTGATCATCATAATCCTAAAAATAATCATGATTGAAAGATATCAATATTTTCCAAAATGAGATCTATTAACAGAAATGCATCAACAGTTTCACTTTCAATAAATGCATAATTAAGTATAATCCGAATAATTGAAATGCATATAACACTTTAACGGTAGTGCATAATTCAAAGGATTTCACAAAATACCCTACTGGCGTCCCAAGTAGGTCACCTATATACCCCATCAGCGTCCTGATGGGTCCACTTAATCCCTATCGGCGTCCCAGATAGGTCCACTTAATCCCTGCAGGTCCACTTATACATCACCGGCGTACCGGATGAGTCCACTTAATCCCTACCGGCGTCCCGGATAGGTCCACTTATACCTCACCGGCGAACCGGATGAGTCCACTTGCATACTTAAATTATTTCTAAATCTCTTTAAACATTCGAAAGCAGCAAA
The DNA here is from genome assembly GCF_054954075.1 of Amborella trichopoda. Classification (NCBI taxonomy): domain Eukaryota; kingdom Viridiplantae; phylum Streptophyta; class Magnoliopsida; order Amborellales; family Amborellaceae; genus Amborella; species Amborella trichopoda. Next base: position 24,197,389 of record NC_142346.1, read on the forward strand.
TATCATGTACTCAATATATCACTGAAATCACTAATATGAATTTCACTAAAACCATTAATAACATTCACTTTCAATAACATTTCAACCAATCAAATACTTTGGGCTAAAATTTAGAAAGGTAGCAATTCGTAAAGACATTCTAGCATAATTGCCAATCTAATATGTATAGGAAAACTCTTATAGAAATTCAAGAATACGGAATTATCACAATTTATGGGATGTTAATTTGCAAATAAACATTTCACAACAATACTATAATCAATTGCAAAAATGTCAACTTTTAAATAATACGGCAGTCATTTGCACATGAATTTTACAATGTCTAAATATTCAAAACAGTAGAAAGAAATATCACAATTTTACTAAAAGCAGAAATATCACATTTATTTCTAACAATAAACAAGAAAAATAAATAAATTTATTTTTCTAATTTACAGCATTCAAAATTTCTAACATAGATAAAATATCACAATTTTTATTAAAAAGATTATTTCTCAAGATAATGAGGTCACGTGCGCATAAAATTTATCGCGCCTAAAATTCATGATAATAAGCAGAAATAATTATTTCATTTCATTTTTAAAAAGAATGGATTATTTTTTGAGACAATGGGGTCACTTACACACAAAACTTATAAAATAAAGATCCTGGACGGAAATATCACTACTTATTAAAAACAGACTATTTTTCAGGAAGACGATGTCACTTACCCATAAATATTTGAGAGGGAGCTTCCGATAAAAATTCGGTTCGAGAGAGGAGTTCAGTGTGTTTCGACCAGAGAGAGAGAGAGATCTCAAAATTTTTTAGGGTGAGAGTGCTCACCTCCCCTATTTAAATTCTTATAACGTATTATTATATTATTTTATTACGCTCTACCTCATACCTGAGGTGTCGCGTTAAGAGTCTGCTTTTAACATACGAAAACCACGTCCACTAAAGGACGTGGCAAGCAGCAAGCAGCAGGAGGCAAAAGCAACAGGCAAAAGCAAAAGTTTAAACCAAAGTAAAAACTTTTGAAAATAGTGATGGTCCCCAAGGACCATCATACTCAAACAGACCATCACCTATTTAAAAGCATATTTTCTTCTTTTTTTTTTTTTTTTTTTTATTTTGAAATTTTAGGATTGTTACATTCTTCCCCCCTTAAAGAAATTTAGTCCTCTAAATTTGTGTACCTGATTACTAAAAAAGATAGGGATATTTTTCTCTGATTTCGTCTTCTCGTTCCCAAGTCGACTCTTCTCTTAAATGGTACTGTCATAATACACGGACCAAAGGAATCTCCTTGTTACGCAACACTTGCACCCTTCTATCCAGTATCAAAATTGGCTGCCCAATGAAGGATAGGACCTTCCTGATCGGTAAAGGTTCATATTTTAAGATATGGGATGGGTCGGGCTGATATTTTCGTAGTGAAGATACATGAAAGACATTATGGACATTTGCCAATTCGGGTGGTAAGGCAAGTCTATAAGCGACACCTCCGATTCTTTCTAGGATTTCAAATGGTCCGATGTAACGTGGGCTCAACTTTCCTTTCTTGCCAAATCTCATAATGCCCTTTATTGGTGAGATTTTTAGGAAAACTCGACCACTTTCCTCAAATTCAAGATCTCTCCTTCGGTTATCGACATAACTCTTTTGCCGACACTGAGCTGTCCTGAGCCTTTCACGAATTAATGCTATTTTATCTGTGGTTATCTGGACAATTTTTGGCCCCAAAAGCTTTCTTTCACCAACCTCGTCCCAACATATGGGTGACCTGCATTTCCTTCCATACATTGCTTCATATGGTGCCATCTGAATACTGGCTTGGAAGCTATTATTATAACCAAACTCAATCAGGGGTAAATGGTCATCCCAGCTTCCTGTAAGGTCAATAACACAGGCCCTCAGCATATCTTCCAAGGTTTGGATGGTCCTCTCCGATTGTCCATCAGTTTGGGGGTGAAAGGCAGTACTAAAAGTGAGTCTCGTCCCCATGGCTGACTGTAGTCTAGCCCAAAATTTAGAAGTAAACCGAGTATCTCTGTCCGATACAATACTATCAGGAACTCCATGCAACTGCACTATTTCCTTAATGTACAACTGAGCCAGTCGATCCAAAGTGTACGTCGTGCGAATCGGTAGAAAGTGGGCAGCTTTGGTTAACCGGTCCACAATGACCCAAATGCTATCATGTCCTGAATTTGTTCTAGGCAAGCCAGAGACAAAATCCATAGAGATGTGCTCCCACTTCCATTCTGGCACCGGTAAAGGCTGCAACAACCCAGCGGGCCTTTGATGTTCAGCTTTTACTTACTGGCATGTTAGGCATTTAGACACAAATAGTGCTACCTCTTTTTTCATATTATTCCACCAAAAGGTTTTCCTCAGGTCCTGATACATTTTAATACTTCCGGGATGTATTGTATAACGAGAATGATGTGCTTCTTACACTCTCATCATTTGGGACACAAACCCGACCTTTGAATCTTAGCAAATCCTCACTACATATAGAGAATTCATCTCTCTTTCCTTGCTTCACCTCTTCTATAATTGTTATAAGCTGAGGGTCTTTCTTTTGTGCCAATCGAATCTGTTGGATTAATTAGGGTTCCGCCTTAATATTGGCAATCATACTTACCACACCATTAATGGACGGAGTTGGATGCCAATCCACTATTTCCTCTAACAATCGCATTTCTTGGATCATTAGATGAGCTAAGACTCCCGTAGATTTTCTACTTAGAGCGTCGGCTACAACGTTAGCTTTTCCTGAATGATAATGGATTGTACAATCATAATCTTTTAAGAAATCCATCCATCTTATCTGCCGTATATTTAAATCCTTCTGAGAGAAAAGGTATTTCAAACTCTTATGATCCGTGTATATTACGAATTGCTCACCATATAGATAATGCCTCCATATTTTCAAAGCGAATACTATTGCAGCTAGCTCCAAATTATGAATTGGATATTTTTTCTCATATTCTTTCAACTGTCTGGATGCATATGCCACTACTTTCCCATATTGCATTAATACACAGCCCAAACCTTTATGTGAAGCATCACTATAAATCACAAATCCCCCACTCCCCTCAGGAATAGTTAAAATAGGTGCTGAAGTTAATCGAACTTTTAGATCTTAAAAACTCTCCTCACATTCACTTGTCCACTCAAATTTGACATATTTCTGTGTCAATCGAGTCAATGGGATTGCGATTCGAGAAAATCCTTCTACAAATTTTCTGTAATATCTTGCCAATCCCAAAAAGCTTCGAACTTCAGTCACATTACTTGGTTGTTTCCAATTAACAACGGCTTCAACCTTTGAAGGATCAACTGATAGACCTTCTTTTGATATGACATGTTCTAAAAATGTCACTTGTTCAAGCCAAAATTCACATTTACTAAGTTTGGCATACAATTTCTTCTCTCTTAATATTTGCAATACCATTCTTACATGCTGCTCATGTTCCTTCTGATTCTTGGAATAAATTAAAATATCATCGATGAATACCACAATAAATTTATCCAAAAAGGGCTTAAAGATCCGATTCATCAAATCCATAAATGCAGCTGGTGCATTGGTTAATCCAAAAGGCATGACTAAAAATTCATAATGGCCATACCTTGTTCTGAAAGCTGTCTTGAGTACATCTTCACTTTTAATCTTAAGATGATGGTATCCAGATCTAAGATCAATTTTTTAAAACACTTGTGATCCTTGTAATTGATCAAATAAATCATCAATTCTAGGTAATGGATACTTATTTTTCACTGTCACTTGGTTCAACTGTCTATAATCAATACACAATCTCATAGTCCCATCTCTCTTTTTGACAAACAGTACTGGAACACCCCAAGGTGACACACTGGGCCTAATAAAACCTTTATCTAATAATTCTTCCAATTGTTGTTTCAATTCTTTAAGTTATGCAGGAGCCATTCTGTAAGGTGCCTTAGAAATTGGTGCTACCCCTGGCAATAATTCAATGGAGAATTCAATTTCCCTGTCAGGCGGTAATCCTGGCAATTCTTCAGGAAAAACGTCGAGAAATTCTCGTATAACCGGAGTGGTATCCAAATTTATTTCTTCCTTCCTATCTTCTTTGATATAGGCAAGAAAGCCTTGACACCCTTTTCGAAGGAGGTGATTAGCTCGAATACAAGAGATTAAATATGATGGGGAGTCTTCTTTGACACCATTGAAGTAAAATACTAGTTGATTCGGAATACTAAAGGTAACCATTTTCTTATAACAATCAATACTTGCATGGTATGCAGAAAGCCAATCCATGCCTAATATTACATCAAAATCTTGAATTTTCAGGAGTATTAAATCAACCAACAGTTCCTTTTCTTCTATCTTTATTACACATGATTTGTACATTATATTGGTGTTAATTGAATCTCCCATCGGTGTGGCTACCTCTAGAATGTATTCTAATTGTTCTGGTTCTACCTTTTTCGTGGCATGCAAAGTGTTGTGACACAAATGAATGAGTAGATCCAGGATCAATCAAAACATGAGCTACTTTTTGGAAGATAGAAAGAGTACCTTGGATCACTGATTTTGAGGCCTGAGCGCCTTGCTCGGTAATCGCAAATACTCTTCCCTTCATCTGAGGCTTTGGAGCTATCTCTCCCTGCTTTGGAAGCTGTTGTGTCTGTAAGCTAGGACATTGTTTAATCTGGTGTCCCAATTTTCCACATTTAAAACAGGCTCCGGTATTCCAATAACAAGGGCTTGATCCATAATTTTTCCCACATTTTCTACATGGTTCTATTGGGTTTTGAAATGGCGAGGGCCTTGGCTTCTTGTTTGGCCTTTCAAACTGTTGTCGATTAGATGATGTAGGTCTAACATGACTGTTCCGATTTTTCGTCTTTTGGTAATCTTCAAAATCTTTTTCGACAATTTGGGCACGATCCACTATTTCAGCATAAGTTCTTAATTTCAAGACTGATATTCTGCTTCTAATAGCTGGCCTGAGACCCCTTTCAAATTTCTTCACCTTTCTTGCCTCATTGTTAATCATATGTGGTGCAAACCTGGCCAATTCAGTAAACTTGGCCTCGTACTGTGCTACTGTCCTATTTCCTTGGATTAATTCTAGAAATTCCATTTCTTTTTGGTCTCGAATAAAATCTGGGAAATATTTTTCATTAAATGCCTCTAGAAATACTTCCCAAGTCAAGGTTTTATTTTCTTTGACCAATACTCCTTTTGCCATTCGCCACCAGTGTTGTGCCTCACCTTCTAACATAAAAACTGCCAAGGCCACCTGCTGATCATCAGGACATTCCATAACCTCGAATATTTTTTCCAATTGCATAATCCATCCCTCGGCTTCCAGTGGGTTTACAGCACCCTTAAAAGAAGGTGGGTTTAATTTATTAAATTGTTCAATAGTGCCCCCACCATTTCCTGTAATTGACTGCCTGGGTGGATTGTTGTTTTCCATCTGATGTTGCATTAGAGTAACCATATTTTCCAAAGCTTTGTAAATTCCTTCCATATTGGCTTCAGCTATTCTGGATCATAACTTTATCCCGGTCTGTACAGACAATAAATGTGATTTTAAGTACATTCTTTTTAAATTTCCTAAGGATCTTAAACCTATTGCTCTGATACCATAAAATTGTCACACCCCAAGAATTTACAATAGTGTTATTCCTGAGATGTGACAGACAAAACATATATACTTCTATTGATAGGACAAATTTACAGTCGCGAGGTCTTACAAAGTAAATAAAGAAAGCTAGCACAACAACAGTATCTTCCAAGGTTGATCTTGACTAACACTCAAAATGAATCAGCAGTTATCCTGAAAAATGTTTACCATAGTTTGATGAGTTTGGCTACTCAGTAAGTGATCATCATAATCCTAAAAATAATCATGATTGAAAGATATCAATATTTTCCAAAATGAGATCTATTAACAGAAATGCATCAACAGTTTCACTTTCAATAAATGCATAATTAAGTATAATCCGAATAATTGAAATGCATATAACACTTTAACGGTAGTGCATAATTCAAAGGATTTCACAAAATACCCTACTGGCGTCCCAAGTAGGTCACCTATATACCCCATCAGCGTCCTGATGGGTCCACTTAATCCCTATCGGCGTCCCAGATAGGTCCACTTAATCCCTGCAGGTCTACTTATACCTCACCGGCGTACCGAATGAGTCCACTTAATCCCTACCGGCGTCCCGGATAGGTCCACTTATACCTCACCGGCGAACCGGCTGAGTCCACTTGCATACTTAAATTATTTCTAAATCTCTTTAAACATTCAAAAGCAGCAAATATCATGTACTCAACATATCACTGAAATCACTAATATGAATTTCACTAAAACCATTAATAACAGTCACTTTCAATAACATTTCAACCAATCAAATATTTTGGGCTAAAATTTAGAAAGGTAGCAATTCGTAAAGACATTCTAGCATAATTGCCAACCTAATATGTATAGGAAAACTCTTATAGAAATTCAAGAATACGGAATGATCACAATTTATGAGATGTTAATTTGCAAATAAACATTTCACAACAATACTATAATCAATTGCAAAAATGTCAACTTTTAAATAATACGGCAGTCATTTGCACATGAATTTTACAATGTCTAAATATTCAAAACAGTAGAAAGAAATATCACAATTTTACTAAAAGCAGAAATATCACATTTATTTCTAACAATAAACAAGAAAAATAAATAAATTTATTTTTTTAATTTACGGCATTCAAAATTTCTAACATAGATAAAATATCACAATTTTTATTAAAAAGATTATTTTTCAAGATAATGAGGTCACGTGCTCATAAAATTTATCGCGCCTAAAATTCATGATAATAAACAGAAATAATTATTTCATTTCATTTTTAAAAAGAATGGATTATTTTTCGAGACAATGGGGTCACTTACACACAAAACTTATAAAATAAAGATCCTGGACGGAAATATCACTATTTATTAAAAACAGACTATTTTTCAGGAAGACGATGTCACTTACCCACAAATATTTGAGAGGGAACTTCCAATAAAAATTCGGTTCGAGAGAGGAGTTCACTGTGTTCGACCAGAGGGAGAGAGAGATCTCAAAATTTTCTAGGGTGGGAGTGCTCACCTCCCCTATTTAAATTCTTATAACGTATTATTATATTATTTTATTACGCTCTACCTCATACCTGAGGTGTCGCGTTAAGAGTCTGCTTTTAACATACGAAAACCACGTCCACTAAAGGACGTGGCAAGCAGCAAGCAGCAGGAGGCAAAAGCAACAGGCAAAAGCAGGCAAAAGCAAAAGTTTAAACCAAAGTAAAAACTTTTGAAAATAGTGATGGTCCCCAAAGACCATCATACTCAAACAGACCATCACCTATTTAAAAGCATCTTTTCTCCTTTTTTTTTTTTTTTTTTTTTGAAATTTTAGGATTGTTACACCGCGAGAGTGTGATGCCGTCAGGAGCGTCACCGTCTAGAGTAATGTTGTGCGCGATTGATCAAGTGTGCAACTGTCTGCGGTGTCAGCATAACACCGTACTTGTCAGCACCATGTGATCGATGCCAGCCACAGCTCTTTTCTCAACCACCCCGCGACGTCAGCCACAGTTGGCCTCACCTACCCATGCGCCTATAAATCGTGCCCCTCCTCACCGTCAGCGCCATTTCCCTCTCTTTCCGTCAAACTTTCTCTTTCTAGAGAACCTTGTGTTGCTACCGTTGGGAGGCAGCCGACTGGAGCAAGGGGCGACCTGCACATGAAGGCCTAGGAGTGAAGCTGTCGTGGGGAGCAAGGGGTGACCTGTGCGAGGAAGTCTAGGAGTGTCGTAACCATAAGTGAGTGGATTTAGTGTTATGCCTTGAAATTTCTATGCAGTGATTGCTATGCCTTGAGATTTCCATGGAGTTATGGGATATGAAGATTAGGAAATGGTAGGTTAAAATGCAAGGACATAGAAATGCATGGAAAATAAAAAGAATGAGTATTCATCCATTGCCAATGAACTTGGAAAAATTATAAGGGAAATCTTCTCGCCAAACTTGCTAGTTCGACTTGTAAATGGTGTGTATTATGGTAGTAACATATTAATACTTGTGGGAAGGAAAATTTTCCAACAATTATGAGGGCTCTTGCTCTGAGCCTTCTAATGGCCAAATGGCGCCGCAACGGATCCAAACTTGTCTTGGATGAGAGATATACGTACTCACTTAAAGTTTTCTTTATATGCTATATTCAAATATTGTATAGATTGAAAGATGTGAGCTAAAATGTTTAGACATGTCACTGTTCATAGTTGCTGTAAATTCCAATAACGGTGAATTTTTTGGACCACGCCTTTGCCCTAGAAAATGGCTTCCAAATGGCCCTAAATTACCCTGCTAGAAAGGTCTGTGAATATGCTCGAATTTTCATGTTTTGAGATTTTCAAATTTCTTATAAATTTTGAGTTATACCTCAAAATGCGTGAGTGTGTCACCGCTCACTATTTTTCAGGAACTGTTATTTATTTATAATAGAATTCTCGACCAAACTAATGAGGTTCGATTTCTGTGATAAGTGAAACATTGAAATTTTCTCATCTAGCTACTAATTGAAGCTTTAAAATTCCCTTGATGAGTGTCAGGTATGAATGCTATATGATAATTGCCATGCATATGCCACAACATTATGTGAATAATGCCCCAAAACAATGTGCCATGTGAAAAGTGATAAGCGCCATATTGATGTGATTAGTTTATCCATGCGTAAGTACTCTGTGATAGCCTATGTGATGGGTGATTTGTGTTGAATGTCATATTATTATAATGAGAATGTGATTTATTTGTTATAATGAATGGAATGCTCGAGCAAAAGATGAGGCCTTAATGATGACCACAACGCAATGTGACACCCTTTGGTAGTGAACGTTGTTTTGTTATATCAATGTGAGACTAGTCACTGCTTACTGATATTGGCCACTATACGCCCATCGGTAGTGGAGACTGATGTACTGAGAAAGTAATGCCGGCATAATCCCTATCCTGCACAATGACAGGAACTGGTTAAGGGAGAAAGGAGTGTCGCTCCTTGTGATTCATGAGATGAGATACGGGATGAATCTTGCAAGGTAAAGGCCATTCAAACCCTTAATGCGCGCTGGGGATTATGAGTTGAGGGTATTACCAAGCGGATTACCCCACTTGTTTTATCCTCCCTCTAGTGGGATGGTAGAAGTCCTAAGCAACATGATTGACTTGGCCTGAAGGATATGGCTTCTTCTAGAAGGAGTAGATGAACTAGGGAGTGAGTGTGTAATAAATGAATTGTGACTCTGATTTCCTATAGTTGTAATGATTACATGATATTGTTTATAATTGATACAAGATATTCTCTCTAATTGATGCATAATATTGTCTATAATAGATGCACTATTGCTTGGATATCCTGTTTATAATAGATGTACTGATCTGATGACCGATGTACGTGACTACTGCACTGCCACTGATTATGATCTAGTAAACTGTTTATAGCACCTGGGTAGACTTGTTACCAAAGTATAATACTAGATCCTCTTACTGAGCTTCAAAGCTCATTCCATTATTTTTTCCTCCTTGTAGACTGAAAGTGACAGGTTCAGAGCTGAGAGTGCGAGTTGTAGCTAAAGATCACAGTGGCTATTCAGAGAAGGATTTTTAGATCTTGTAGGTAGCTGGCCTCTCATCCTTATTTGTAATACTTTCTTTGAATTATGTAACTCTGGGCCCTGGAGCCCTGAACTCTATTATACTACTTTTGGGTTACAATGTAATGAAACATCTTTTCTTATGAATGGATTTGCTAAATTTAAATTTTTTTTAGGCTTGTGAGCCTTGGTTTGCTTGATTACCGAGAATGAGACGCTGAGTCTACTCCTACCTGAGTGAGAAACGCTACATTGGGATCACGAACCAGTGCTCGGTCTGCCTCCATCAGTAAAGGCTAGGCGGTCGGGGGCGGCGTCGTGACAAATGGTTAAGGTCATACACAAATAGAGGGCTCAGATGACGATGGTGGCCCGACGAGGGTGTTTGAAGACATTTTTCAGCACCTTGGTCCCTGATGTGGAATAAAGAGGAAGTCGGTCACTAAAGTTTGAATTATAGTGGAATTCTCAACAATCTCAGAATTTCCCCAGAACGGGTAGAAATATTCCTAAGCACTTCAAAAGGCTACCTACTAGGTTTCGTCGCAATCTGACATGTCAAAGGTAGTGCAGACAAAAAACAATTTCGAAAAAAATCAGTCTCTAGCACCTTGAAATGGACCCCGTAACTAGAACTCTATTTTTGGTATGTCAAATTATTGTGGGGCCACCGTCAATAGATCCGACACAGGTGAAAACCCTTATGAGTCAAGTTTCGGCTTAATCGGGTACTCCAAGTCAAAGTTATGGGTAAAAGACCAAAAGGAGTAGGCCGCACGTTATTCCCGTGCACCCATCATGCACCAAATCACTATTAATGGTGGTTGTTTTTACAGTCTCGATCAGTGACTTTTGGGGGCCATATCTCGCCTGTCCCGAGCTGGATCGCGTTCAAATTTTGTGAGCGTATTCGTCTCGTCAAGTGGAGCGTTTTGATATGTGATACTCTTGGTGACGATGCCCGAGCGAGGAAAAAAGATAAAGAGAAGTTGCCGATTCGTGAAGAAAGTTACAGGAAAATCAGCAACGACACACTTTGCTCGAGCGGCCAAATCATGACGCTCGAATAACGGATGAACACGAAACCAATTCCATCATGTTCGTAAGGTCCAAGGCTACTATTGGTCCGTACCCTGTACGTGATGAACGGTCGGATTTCATACAAAAATGCATCGAAGTGACTATAAATTTCGATCACTGAAATTCATATTCCAGCCAAAACTCAAAAGATGCGGAATCTTCGTCAGGGAAGAAAACTCAGTGCAATACAGTGAAGAAATCAAAGAAAAAATCAGGAAATGAGCACACCATCGATCCTAATTTTTCAAGATTCGTGCAAATTTCGAGTTGCCTGATCGTAGCCTAAAAACGCAATCCATGGCTCGAAGTTGGTATCCAAACGATCATCATGCCAAGCCCTACAAGAAAACAATCATCTTTCAGACATACGGGCACCAGAGCAATCCATGGAAGATCACGCAAGTTCTAACGCAGTAATAGGGACTATTTTGGAATTCTATATATTGTGAAGCAGGGGCAAAACAATCATTTTACATCCATTTTTAGAATTTCTCTTAATTCAAATAAATATTATCATAAATTAGGATAGTTTTTTAGCATCCACCCATGTTTGGGCCCAATTCTATGAATATGTGTAAAACCTAATTGTAAAATGACCCCACTTTGCTTAATAAAATTTCCACGTATTGAGAGAGAAAGAAAAGAGAGAGAATTTTTGGGTCGGTACTCCTGGGCTTAAGATAAATCTCTTTCTCTCTCCTCTATTCTCTTTCTCTCTCTTCTCTTTCTCTCTTATCTTTCTCTCTTTTTTTCTCTCTCCTCTCTCTTTCTCTCTTTTTCTCTCCTCTCTCTTTCTTCAACTTTCTCTCTCCTCTCTCATAGATGGCAGAACTCCATCGTCGTCTGTGTTTCACACTTTCTCCTTCCCTCCCTGTGATCCCTCATGACCACCCTTCCCTTCTATCTCCTGGTAGTCCCCCAGGTCCACTTATCTTCTTCTTCTTTTTGTTGTGCTACCACCTGCTCCCTGTGCACCTTCCTGTCCACTTCCTCTTTCTTTTTCCATAGTCCCTCATGTCCACCTCCATTTCTCTTCTTTTTTTTTTATGTGTACCTTCACATCACCCCCTTTGTCCATCACGTTCCCTTTCCTCTCTCCCATGATCCGTGGTCCCGCGTGACCACCATTCCCCAAACGTTTCCTCTCTAACGCTGCTTCCTCCTCTCACGATCTGTGCTCCTGTACGACCACGATTCCCCAAACCTTTCCTCCTTTAATGCCACGCGTGAATTCCTCCCTAACGCTGCACGTGAATTCGTAACTTACTGCCGCAGTGAAACCTCCCTAACACAGCCTGTGCAATCCACCCTATCGCCGCCTGTTACCAACCCGGGTGCCATCACGTCTACCCAACGCAGTCTGTGAAAACAATGCTACCGTCGCGCGTGACCAATTACAACCCATCTTCACCTCAACTACCTGTGGCAAGCCAACCACCACTCACCCCATCTCTGTCCCATTGCTACCCCTCTCTCCACTTCTGCCACTGCTTTCTCTCTCTCTAACTCCCTGCCTTCAACCACGACTCACACCAACCACTACCCAGCCTACCAGCTCTCCTCATCTTCATCTCTCCCACTCCCGCACGACGTTACCCATTCCCTTCATCTGCTGTCCACCTCCCTAGCCGGCCCCTCTTCTTCAACTGACTAGTATCCACGACCTCCAACCTGCAATCACCTATAGTCGCAGCCATCAAGCCTTCTCCACCACAGCTGAGCCACTCCAAAACTTAGTTCTTTCTTACTACACCTTCACCTTGCTGCTTCACCTCATTGCCATCCCTATTCCACCACTTGAAACCAGAGCATTCTCCCTCCACTCGCTACCTTCTTCCTGCCATTTCCGCCCCTATCTCATTCGATGCAACTCCCACTCGCAAACCTCCTCCCGCTTAATTCCTCGGCCTGCAGCAATCAGTAGCCTACTCTCTTGTGCCTCCCATTCTCTATCGAACCCTTCTCTCTGGAACCTCTCTTTCTCTCTCTCAAAACCCACGAACCAGGTGCCAATTCTCTTTCGGGCAAGTTTTATATGCTTTCCCTACAGTAGAGAAGTTCTATCCTCCCCCCTATCCAACCGTTCATTCTGAATGGAGCGCTAAGATTGACTCAATCATAATGTCTCGTCTCTATATTATTTTATTTCTATTTTTTTTTTACAATATTTTTTGACACCAAAACTTGGATGTCGATTCTTCTATTAAACTCGCACTAGCAAAAAAATATAAAAAAATATTTTTGAAAAATAAAATGATAAAAATACCCTTAAAATTTTTAAAAAGTATTTTTGGTCATTATATTTTATCAAAAAAATATTTTTAATATATTTTATAAGTGTGTCCCAATGAGAAAATGACAGATACCAAATTTCATATTCATTAAATTGTATAAAAACTAAAATATTTTGAAACATCATATCTAAGATCAAACAGTGATTGACTCTCTTGATCAAAATTAAAGAGCTGATAGGGGAGGATAAAACTTCTATGGTGTAGGGGAAACATAAAAACCTTCCCCTTTTATTTCTTTCGTTCCTTTCGCTGTTTTTCGTTTCGCTTTCATCCAAACTCACTGAAAAAAACCCAATAACTCTCGCTCTCTCTCTCTCTCTCTCTAAAACCTCCCTCATTGTGTTCTTTTTCGTTTCGTTTCATCTTTCGTTTTCGTTTTGCTTTTTTTCGTCGAACCTTCCTAACCCAAAAGGAAAAAATTTCTCGTGTCTTTCTCACCCTCCAAACTTAATAACCCAAACTCCCCAGTCTTCCTTTCCCCTACCTCCTCACTCAAAGCCAATAACCCAATAGCGTAATAATAAACCCACCTTCTCATTTTATCAATTAAACCCTTATTATTATTAATATTATTTATTCCATCTCACTTCATTTCACTTTATAATTTATTTCATTTCATCTTATTCAAAGTTACCCATTTTATTTTATCTCATTCACGTCCTTCATTTTTCTTACCTCACTCACTCCATTTTATTTCTCTTTATTACATATTATTTATCTTTCTTTACCTATTTTATCCCACCATATCTTACTCTATTTCCTTCATTTATTTTTAATCATCTCATCTTATTTTGTTTGCTTCCATCTCTTATATTTTATTTTACTTTACTCTATTTTAATATATTCACTTTATTTTACTTTATTTCATTTTATTTTAGTTTGTTCCCTTTTCCATTTTCTAATTCTATTTTATTTTCATTTTAACTCATCTCTCTCATTTTTATTTCACCTCATTTTCCATCCTCCTTATTTCATCATCACTTTTATTTCACCTTCGTCTCTTTTGGAAGACCTAACGAGAGTCAAGCTAGTCTTCACCTCCCCTCTTTCTCTTCTTTGCTTGTTTGACCAGAGGGCAGGCTGAACCTTGAGCCCTCGTGCCAGTCTTGTCATCGAGCAGTATTGCCACCATGTCGGTCTAAGTTACTATGTCCGTCTTGCTGCCGCGTCAGACTAGCCATTGCACCAGACTAGTCGTCGAGCCAGTTCTCTCGTCAAGCAGTATTACCGTCATGCCGGTCTGACTTACCGTGCCCGTCTTGTTGCCACGTCAGACTAGCCATTGTGTCAGGCTGGTTGGTGTTGATTCTTTCATCGAGTAGTATTGCCACCGTGCCGGTCTAAGTTACCATGCCCGTCTTGCTACCACGTCAAGTCAGTCACTGTACTGATCTAGTCATCGTACTGGTCTAGCCACTGTGCCAGCCTAGCCTCCCGATTGAACTTCTTCTCTTATTTTTACTTCTTTTATCTCTTTATAGATAGGTGGGGTCCTATGACCCACACCTCTGTATTTTTTATGTGCGTGTGTGTGTGTTTGCAAGAAAGGAGAAACAGGTCAAGGGAGGCGATTTCGAACAGGCCATAGGGGGCATTCCAATGTGATCTAAGAGGGCATCCACACGAGCCAGCTCGAGCGTGTCACGGACCCACGTGAGGTAAGTCCTGCCTCACGACTAATTCGTCTCTCACAGGTTGGTACTCCTGCCCACGTCTTCTTTACATGGTTCCCGAGAGAGCAATCTCAGGTCCCAGGTCTATCTTGAACTCGGAACTATGCCACCAGGTCAACCTGACCCGGAGAACGAGATCGAGGCACCTAATCAGAGGGATGGAAAATGGAAGTAGACTTCACCGGGGATTACTCCCTGGGGATGAAGGGTTGTGGCATACTTATAGCTCTGGTGGGGATGACAGGCCAGGGAACAGGTGTAACTCCACTGGGGTAGTGGCAAAACACTCACATCGGTGACTAGGCTCAGACACGCACGGTGCTAGAATGGGTGGCTGTAACACACGCGAAGCTAGCATGGGAGGCAGTAACACGCACGACGCTAGCCTGTGTGACAATTACACAAACGGCGCAGAGCAGTCATCACAGACAGCATTGGTCACACGCAGCATTTGTCAGTGACTTTTATGTGCAGTGTTGGTCTTAGTTCGGGCCTTGGGCCTGAGCCTGACCCGGTCCATTCCATTGTCGTTTGGCCTTCTGGACTGGTCTGTCATTTTGCCTTGTGAGGGGTACTTCGAGGAAGTTCCTTCTATATAAGTGTTTGAGGAATCTTGTTTTTCCAGCGAGTGGTTGAGGAATCTTGTTTGTCCAGCGACTGGGCAATTGGTTGAGGAATCTTGTTTTTCCAGCAAGCCGCCCTTGGCGCCCGTCACCTCCTGGTTTCCTTTGGAGATGCTTGATCCATATTACTAGGTTTGTGAGAAGCCCTAGCTTGACGAATTGCCTCTCACTTTAAGGACTTGAGTCTGCTCCGCCCATGATAGACTCTCCATGGCTAGGAAGTCGAGGGCTCAGAGGGATCGGAGGCTTCATCACGGAAATCTTGCACTGAAACACTCTCCTGCATGGGAAAACTGACTTACGGGTATTCTTCCAGCGTGACGTAAGCAATGTGACCTCTCCGCACTTTCTTCGCAACCACGGCTTCAAACCCATAGGATTCACTCAGCTTGAGGCCTCATATTTTTTGGTACAGGCACCAGTGATTCACAGTTCCCTAAGCAAGGCGTCTGGGCTGCCTTGCTGGCTTTCATGTGACGAGTCCTTATTGGAGTATCATACTGAACAGAGTCTGAAGGAGATCTGATGGCAGCTCATCGGAAGAGCGTGGGCCTTTGTCTTCTTCCTGTACTATCACTGCGTGGGAAGCCTCAGCTTCCTCGAATGGTTTCCTAAGTTCTTGGAGTTTTATCTGACCCTTCTGGTTCAGAGCCTCGATGAAGTCTTTGAGTGTGTAGCATTCCTCTGGGGGGTGGCTTATCCTTCAATGATAAGCATAGTAGTTTGCATGCGTATCGAGACTAGCTTGATCAAGAAACTTGATCTCTGGTAGCTCAATCATATTCTACTCCAGCAATAGTCGAAGTAGTGGGGGAACCCATTCCTTTTCGAAAGGATAGACGGTGTTCTTATTCTTGGTCCAATAGTCGTTTCGATTAAGGTTTGTATGTAGGGGTACTCGGTTGTATGACTGCTACTACTTGCCTCCATGAGGTGTTGTCTACATCTTTGCTATGCTTACCCCTTTGGAGAGGTCCAAAGTTTGAGGGGCAGCCTTCTCCAGATCACTAATGGTGATGGCCGTATTAATTACCCCTTTCTGCTGATTGCCTCGGGCGTTGGTCCGAGAATTACCATTACCTCCGTTGTTTCCCCAGCTCGAAGGTTGTTGACGTGACCCGCCATGGTGGTGTGACAGGCTCTCTATGCAAACTGACTTAGAGATCAGCTCTGACATGGAGGTCGGATTGGAGGCCTCAACATGTAGGGCAATCTCAGGTCGCATGTTTCGTATACAGGTCTGGACTGCTTCTTTCTTTGACATAGGAATGGCGTGGTAAGCAACCAAGTCCCTCCATCTTGCTATGAATTGGTCCACATGCTCGTCTGGCTCTTGAGTCAGGGTGAGAAGCTCAATGGTTTGAACGTCTCTCTGAATCTCATAGAAGTGCTGGTAGAATAGTTATTCCATCTCTTCCCAATTGTGTATTGAATTTGGGGGAAGCCGAGCATACCGCTGAAAGGCCAGGCCATCAAGAGTTTCAACAAACTGATAGAGGAGGAATCTTCCATCAGCCATTGTCTCTCGACATGCCCCTTGGAAATGTGTGATATATTGGTGTGGGGATGTCATACCATTGAACAGGGGAAGCTTCCCCTTTTGGTAATCCGGGCGAAATAGAACTTGATCAATATAGGAGGGGTATGGATTTTGGTAAAGTGTTGTCCCTTACATTCCGTAGATCCGTCTGTTCTTCAAGTTGTGGGTTACTATGGCGTCAATGTCTGTTTGTGAAACCATTCGAGGGACATAACTGTCTTACGAGGCCAGCGGTGGAGTTTGATTTGGATTTGCATCTTCTAAGTGATGGGAATTGACCTCATGATGGGATGAATTGGCTAAGGATCGCATGCTTTCCATGTGGTCAATCTTCTCCATCATTGCTCGCACCATATGATCGAACCTATCCATGTGTTCTTCTTGGTTATCGTTAGGTTCGTTCACGACCATAACGCTAACCATTTCTTTGGGGAGGTCAGCTTCAGGTGCAGTTGAAGGCTTCCGAGCTTGGCGGGTCGTGCGCGGCAAATCAGTCAGCAAGGGCTCAACATGCCATGATTGAACTCGAGTCTTATATGTCGATCGCATGAGGACCGGTTCTTGACAGTCTTAGAACCATGGGTACAGGGTGGTCGGGTCATTTTCTACGACGCTTACCATTATGTAGGATTCTCGTACCTCCTCTTCGGGCTCTTTCATCTGAAGCGGGTAGAAGGGGTTCTTGTGAAGAGGGTCAACGGAGCTGGCTGCCTTGACTATTTGAGTGGCCCCTCTGGTCAAGATTTGAAGACCCCTATCACACTTGGCTTTGAGTCTTTGATGGACCTCATGCCAAGACTACGATCGGGACTGTGGCTAGCCGGCTTTTCTTGCGCACGAAAAGGCCATCTCCATCAGATGAAGCAATGGGTGCGACCAGGAACTGGGGTCAACCTAGGTCAGGGAGGATGAAGGACTTGATCTCTCATATGGTCTTTCCCATTGTTTGAAGACATTTTTCAGCACCTTGGGTCCCCGATGTGGAATAAAGAGGATGTCGGTCAATAAACCCCTGATTTACAGTGGAATTTTCGACAGTCTCATAATTACCCCAAAATGGGTGGAAATCTTCTTAAGCACTTCAAAAGGTCACCTGCCTAGTTTCGTCACAATCCAACATGTCTAAGACAGTGCAGATAAAGAAACAGTATCAAAAAAATCGGTCTCTTACACCCTGAAATGGATACCATAACTATAACTCTATTTTCGATGCATGAAATTATTGTGGGACCACCGCCATTGGATCCGGCATGGTCGAAAATCCATGAGGGTCAATTTTTCAGCTTAAACAAACATGTCAGGATAAAGTTATGGGTGAAACATTAAAATGGGTTATGCCCCACACTATCCCCGTGAGGCCTCCCTACGCCAAGTCACCATTAATGGCGACTGTTTTCACAATCACGAGCAGCAAATTTGAAGATCTGTATCTCACTTGTTTTGAGTCGAATCGCTCTCAAGCTTGTTGGAGCATGTTCATCTCGTCAAGATAAGCATTTTGATATGTGTTACGCCCCGTGACGACATCCGAGTAGGGAGAAAAGCTAGAGATAAGTTGCGATTCGCGACAAAAGTTGAAGAAAATTCAGCAACACCACGACCTACTCGAGTGGTCAAATCGTGGCGCTCGAGCATCAGATTGACGCGAGACTAGTTCCATCGTGTGCGCAAGGTCCATCGCTACCATTGACTTGGAATCCGTATATGATGAACGGTCGGATTTCGTACACTAAGGCGTCAAAACTGCTGTAAATTTTGGCCGCCGGATTTTAGATTCTGGCCAAAATCCAAAAGTTTTGAAATCTTCATCCAGGAACGAAATCCAATTGCATTTGTTGCAACGCGATCATGACGACATGCTCAGTACAGTGCAGCGAAGAAATTGAAGAAAAACACTAAGAAAAGAGCACACTATCGATCTAAATCTTTCAAGATTCATGCAAATTGAGTCTTGTGATCGTGGCCTAAAAACACTATTCGTCGTTCAAAATTGGTATCAAATCGATCGTCATGCTAAGCTCAACAAGAAAGTAGTCATCTTTCGACCAAACAAGCGCTAGAGCAACCCCGAATCATCCATGGAAGATCACGCATTTTCTAGGGCAGATTTTGAGCATCCACCCATGTTTGGGCCCAATTATATAAATATGTGCTAAACTTAATTGTAAGGCCCCCTCCTTCATTCTTCATGCTGATTAATAAAATTTGAGTTTTTACTTTGAGTTCATGGGTGTGTCTTGGAGAGAGAGAGAGGCGAGAGAAGTCGATATTCATCGATAAGGTAATTTTCTCTCTCCTCCTCTCATCTCTCTCTTTCTCTCTCCTACTCTCATCTTACTCTCTTTCTTTCTCCTCCTTTGATCTCTATCTCGTTTTCTTTTTTCTCTCTCTCTTCTCCTACAAGCATGATAGAGGGCAATCGTTGTGCATGTCTTTCATTTTCTTCTTCCCTCTTTCTCTCTGCCCCCTTTCTTCTCCATTCATGCACAATGAGGCCTATTACAGGGCATGACAACTTCCCATAGGACACATACAGTGGGCAGGCCATAACCCGAGTGGTGGGACAAGCCACTGTTTGAGTCCCTTCCTTTATCATGGACGATAGAAGCACATCGTCATCCATGCATTTTCTCTCTCCTCTTTCCTTATCATAAACGATGGAAGTTCATCGCCATCCATATTTTCTCTCTTCTCATCTCTTTGTCAAGGACAACAAAGGCTCATCATTGTCCAAGTTTTCTCTCTCCTCATCGCTTTATCATGAGCGACGAAGTCTCATCACCATCCATGTTTTCTCTCTCCTTATCTCTTTGTCACGGACGGTGGAGGCTCATCGTCATTCATGTTTTCTCTCTCCTCATCTCTTTATCACGGACGGTGGAGGCTCATCACCATCCATATTTTCTCTCTCCTCAGCTCTTTATCGCGGACGGTGGAGGCTCATCGCCTTTGTCATCTCTTTGTCATGGATAGTGGAAGCTCATCGCCGTTCATGTTTTCTCTCTTATCATCTCTTCGTCATGGACACCGGAAGCACATCGTTGTCCATGTTCTTTCCTCTTTTCCCTCTCCTGCCATGGGCGGTAGGAGTCCATCGACATCCATGTTTCCCTTCTCCTTTCTCTTTCTTCTCTCTCTCTTTCTTCTTTCCCATCTCCTTTCTCTCTCTTCTTTTTTCTTATCTCTATCTCTCTCTTCTTTCTCTCTCTACTTTTCTCCCTTTTTCTCCATTCTTCTTTTTCTTTCTCTTTCCTTTCTTCCATTCTATTCTTCTCTTCTTCTTCTCTCGTTCTTTTCTCTCTCTCTCCTTGCTCTCACTTTCTTTTCTCTCTCTCTCCTTGCTCTCTCTTTTCTTTTCTTTCCCGTCTCTCTTCTTCTATTTTCCTTTTTCCCTCTCTTTCTGTCCTCTCTTCTTTCTTCTTCCTCTCTCATTTGACCAAGGGAGGTTGAGACTAGTACCGTCTTGATAGTCCTATCGTCTAGCCGTAATGTTGTTGTGCCGGTTAGAGCTACCATGCCCGCCTTACTGCCATGACAGACTAATTGGTATTGTTGTCTAGTAGGAATGCCGTTGTGCTGGTCTGAATTATCGAGCCCGTCTTGCTACCATGTCGGGTCAATCACCTACTAGTCTAGCTATCGTGTCTGTCTAACCGCTTGGTCAAATTCTTATCACCCCAATCTCTATCCATTCATTCTTCCCTTCTTCTT
Source organism: Amborella trichopoda (assembly GCF_054954075.1). Classification (NCBI taxonomy): domain Eukaryota; kingdom Viridiplantae; phylum Streptophyta; class Magnoliopsida; order Amborellales; family Amborellaceae; genus Amborella; species Amborella trichopoda. The sequence goes on from NC_142346.1 coordinate 24,217,977, forward strand.
TTGGATGTGCACACCTATGTACATTCACCCAAAGAAAAGGTGGGTCCTTTAGACCACTTGTCTTGTAACATTTGCGATGTGTGTGTGATTGCAGAAACAGGAGAGTCCAGGCTGAGGGAGGCGATTTCGAGCCAGCTGTAGGACTAGGGAGCTTTCTTCGTGATCTAAGAGGGCACCCACATGAGCCAGCCCCGAGTAAGTCTCGAACCCACCTTAAATTCCTCTCTCATCGGTTGGTATACCTACCCTTGTTCTTGAGTAAGGTTCTTGAGAGAGCGATCTCAAGTCTCGGGTTCCCTCGAAACACGAGACACGTGCAATGAGATCGAGGTACCTAACCAGCTTGGCGACTCCACTAGGGACTTACTACCCCTTTATCGGATCATTTTTGTTCGACTAGTCTCTCCTTTGTTTTTGTTTTTATGCATTACTTTCATATGGCTTCTGGGTTTGTTAACCCAATCATCCAGATCGAGGATTTCCTCATCCCCCCATTCGTGAGGGTCCCTAGGGAACAAGTTCCTCAAACTTCTTTCCCAACCTTCCTTTTGAGCAATGACCTAGTGTCTAGCTCCCATGTCTTAACTTGGATAGGAGTGAGGAGGGACTTAAAGGTCCCTAACTCCCCATCTCCTAGCTCTAGTGGAACTCCCACCAAGGCACCTTGCATTGGCAGCATGTCTGCTACCACTCACAGCATGCACTCTGTCACCACCAAATTACTTGTTGATCGTATTGCCAAGGTACGTAGAAAGGCTGCCCAGTCCCAGGCTGCAAAATGCAAGGAAGTCATCGTCGCTTCTGTGGGTCACCATAAGGCTACCCCCTACAATCATGCACCACCTCGAGTCTCTATTTTTAGAGACTCAACACATCAAGGAGGAGACCCTGGGGCCTTAACCTCTCGCACACACACTAAGACTCGTGGGTCATGCACTCGAGTCACACCTCGGGGCAGCCCTTGTACTATCTTGAGTAAGCGTTCAGCATCAGGCCTCCTTGAGCCTAAACTTGTGCGCATGCATGTGTATCTCACTGCTTGGGGCAACGCCATTGTTGCTTCAACCCAAGAACATGGGAGCTGACCCTCTCATCCTCCCACTCGGCACACACTAGCACACCCTGTAAGGGGCAAGTTTCCACTTATTTCCTTATAGACACTTGCTTGCGGTTCTCAGCCTCCTAAAGCCAGACCATTTTCTCGAGCTCGAGCTGACTCCCAAGTCACTTGTGATCCTTCTTCAAGGGGCGCACACGCGCCGTCTTCCTAAACTATCACTTCTTGCTCTCGACTCAGGAGCCATTATAAGTCGATTCTCCCCTCGTCTGCCCCGTCTCTTTTGGGCAAGCACCTCAAGCCTTAGTACTCAAATACTTCCTCAAGAGTACCATCCTGAACCAGCCCGTCATCTCAATCATGCGTCTGGAGCCCATAAGGGAGCTCAGGGCAAAGACCTAATGGGAGACCAAGTCCTTCTTTTTCCTCGACCCAGGTTGACTCCAGTCCCTGGCCCTCATCCTTCGTTGCACCTGATGGAGACAGCTCTATCTTGTGCAAGAAGAGCTGACCAGCCGCAGTCTCGATCGCAGTTTCAGCATGAGGTTCATTAATGCCTCAAAGCCAACCGTGACAAGGGTCAACAGATCCTGACTAGAGAAGCAACCAAAAAATTCGGGACACCCAATTCTGATTACCCTCTACGTCAGAACCCCTTCTACCCTCTTCAGATGACAAAGCTTGAAGGAGAGGTTTTAGAATCTTGCACGGTGACCAATGTCGTAGAAGATGATCCAGCCACTCAGCAGCCACGGTCCCAAGACCGTCGAAAACCGGTTCTTACATGCTCGACATACAAGCGTCGAGTCTAGTCGGGGCATGCGTCCCCTTGCTAACCAATCTGCTGCGTGTAACCTGACAACCTCAGAAGCCCACAACTACACCCAAAGCCGACCTCCCTGGAGAAATGGTCAACATAATGGTTGTAAATGAACCCGGTGACTCTAGTTAAGAGCGCATGAATAGGTTTGAACAGATGGTGCATGCAATGATGGAGAAGATTGATCGGCTGGAAACCACATGACACTAGGCCAACCATGAGGCCAATTCCCATCATTCAGATGATACAACTCCAAGGCAGCCTCCTCCCCCTGCCTTACACCACAATGTTGTCCCTCACCCCCTCTCACAGGTAGACATTGATGCTATGGTGACTCACAGCCTGAGAAACAGACAAATCTCGAGTATACAGGGTGCAACGCTTTACTAAAATTCGTACCCCTCTTACATTGATCAGGTGCCATTTCCTTCAGACTACAAGAAAGGGAAGTTTCCCCTGTTCAATGGAATGACATCCACGCATCAACATATTGCCCATTTTCAAGCGGCATGTCGAGAGACAGTGGCTGATGGGAGACTCCTTCTCCAACCGGTCGTTGAAACCCTTGATGGCCCTACCTTCCAAGGGTATGCTTGGCTTCCTCCAAATTCAATACATACTTAAGAAGAAATGGAGATACTGTTCCATCAGCACTTCTATGAGGTCGAAAAAGAGGTCCAAACCATTGAACTTCTCACCTTGACCCAAGAACCAGATGAACCTATGGATCAATTCATAGCAAGGTGGAGAGATTTGGCCGCTCTCCATCCCAACCCCATGTCAGAGCTCAGCTCTAAGTCTGTTCGCATAGAGAGCTTGGCACGCCACCATGACGGATCGTGTCAATTGTCTTCATGTTCAGGAAATAACCATGGCAATGGTAACTCTCAAACCAACCCTCGAGGCAATGAGAAAAAAGGGGTGATCAGTGCAGCTGTCATAGGTAGTGATCCAAAGAAGGCTGCCTCTTAGACTTCGGACCTCTCCAAAGGGGTAGTCACAACTAAGACAGCTCCTCAAGCAGGCAAGCAACAACAATCATATAATCGGGTACCTCCACCGGCAAACCTTAATCAAGATGATTATTGGGCCGGGCATAAGAATAAAGTGTACCCTTTTGAGAAAGAATGGGTTCCCGCATTAGTCCGACTGTTTCTGGAACAGAACATGATCGATCTCCTTGAGTCCAAATTCCCTGATCAAGCTGGACTCGACACTCATGCGAATTATTGTGCTTACCATAGGAGGATTAACCACCCTATGGAGGAATGCTACACGCTTAAAGACATCATCGAAGCTTTGTTCCAGAAGGGTTAGATAAAACTCGAAGAGCTAAGGAAGGCATTCGGGGCAGCAGAAGCCTCCCACATAATAACAGTCCAACAGGAAGATGAATCACCCGATCTCCTTCGCGCCTTATTCATCATGATGCTTCAAGAAGGCCTCATCGCACTAAAGCCGGTGAGGCAACCCAAGCGCCTTGCTCAGGGAACTGAGAACCATTGGTGTCCATATCATCAAATATGAGCCATGACCTGAGCGATTGTTCTAGTTTGCATGACATAATCGCGAAGAAAATACAGGGATGTCAAGAACTTTGTAACGCTACGGAAGGAGAACCACAAGCCATTATTTCACTGGTGCAAGAGAGTCTCTTGATACAAGACCCGGGTAATGATGATTTAGATCCTGTTGAACCCTCAACTTCCCAACTATGGAGAATCCACCATGGGCAAAGCAGACTCAAATCATTGAAGTAAGAGGCAGTTCGTCAAGCTAGGGCTGTTCACAAACCTAGTGAGATGGACCAAGCACCTCCGAAGGCACCCAATAGGAGACGGACATCAAGAGCTGCTTGCCAGAAGAATAAGGTTCCTCAGCCATCGGTTGAACCAGAATTCCTAAGTCCTCTTCCTCCCTTACCAACATTACCGGATTTCAGCCCTAGCATAATTGATCTTATTCCTTCATCTCATCTGGAGGACACCCCTGGGTCATCCCTTAGTCAGGACACATCCAATGAGGGTGACGACATTAAAAGCACCCCGTAACGGTTTAAACAAGGGAAATACCTAAAAGATTCCCAGAACACGTCCAACTCTGGTGATGACTTAAAAAGCTGCCCAAATCTGTCCAATGAGGGGAATGGCCTTAAAGCTCCCTCACCTACTAACCCTTCTTGTTCTTCTCCTTCCTCCACTTCCTCTTCTATGACTCCTGCAGGTACAGCCTTGAAATTTTCAGAGTTTGAAGCTCTTGACAGAGAGATTAAAGTAACCAACATAAGCAGGACGCAATAAAGGCAGTTGAAAAAGACGCTAGCCCAGGCGGCTGGATTTCTAACGGTCGCTGACGCTTTTACAGCTCGAGCTAAGTTAGAGCTATCTTCTTCTTCTGGGAAGCACAAGAATTCAAGCCAAAGGAATCCTAGTGGCCCCCTGAGCCTGACTTTGAGCAGAGACTGAGACAATCTAGAGGGAAGAGCTTTTATTCTCAGGAAGCTTGTCACATGGTGCAAACCTCAAAGGCATCACCCAGCATGGGGCACATGAGCTTGAGATCGAGGAAAACTGTCACGACCCCGCCGCTTGGCCCCTACTGTACCTAGCTGGAGGGCGACAGGGTGCGAGATCGAGACCGGAGGTCTCGACTGACACTCAAGTGGGAGTGACTCAATGCGTATATAATTTTGGAATCAAAGCAAACCACCACGAAATAAAATAAACTCATAAAACGAAAGGCCACAAACAAAGCGAAAGAAAACCATTTCATATATATATATATATATATATATATATATATATATATACATTCAGTCTCCCACAAATTCTTTTGCAATAATGTTCAAGGCGCTATCGGTCTGTCCACAAAAATTACAATATTCATCAGAATGACATTGTGGCACCGCCACCAGACACCTATAATCAAAAGATTTTTAGACAAAACTTGATCTTCAAAAGTCTGCTACCGCCATCCAACTGTCCATGCACGAGCTATCGGTTCTCACTCTACATAGAAGGGAAAAAGAGAGGTATAAGATAAAAGCTCAGAAAGTAAAACAGTACCCTTGCATTCCTGCCTAAATATACAAATAAGAAATAATAGGCTAACATATTATTACCGCTCACAAACAAGATCATGCATCAGAGTATACTGGAAGAATAAACAGAGTAAATTTTGAGTATTAAAACTTTTCACATTTACATGAGATAGTAGTTACATGAACATTTCTCAAAATCACATAGTCAGAAAATCAATTAAAGCATATTGTTCATACAGACATAAGCTAGTAGTTCCTACTTTTGAAGTAGAAGCCCCATCGATCAGGCTAAGCCAGTTCTATAACTTGAGATTTCTACCCTCATTTAGGAGCGAAGACAATGACAAATGGAGGTCCCATTTTGTAATGTCCTTACTCGCACACACAATCCCCAACGCGCTTTAGGGGTTTTGATAGGTTGATTCCTTGCAAGACATGACCCTCTCCTTGCACCTTCGGGTGAGAGGGCGTTACAACACCATTGGAGGACCCAATGCGTAGTCCCTCTATCAAAATGGTTAAGCTATGTTCAAAAACATCGCTGCATGACATGTGCATAATTCATATACAAATTAAAATTCATTATTGTTCTTATCAATCATGGGCGTATACAAAATGCGGCATAACACCCAAATTATGAGGGGAATTAACTAAATTCTGATTCTAATTCACTAACTGAGAATTACTTGGTCAATTAAGGGTTCAGTATATCATTCTGAGTCTTGCTTATTTCTACCAATAGTGACATATGTTCACAATTCAAATCATAGCTTTCAATCTAGTAGGAATTTCGAAACAATTTTAATATGCAACCTTTAGTAAACATTCAAAGCTCTCAAATGGCTGTGGTTTCGGAGTGATTGAACCCCATTTAGTCAGCCAAAATTAATGGCAACAGAGACAAAATTTCTGTGTTTTTGTGAGATATGTCAACAGTGAAATACTGGAACAGTTTTGAGCATAGCTCCTTATTTACACAGAATTTGAGCAAGGTTAAAACATGAAAATCATAGAAGACTCATGCATCTATCAAATGGCTATGTTTTTGTGTCATTTTGACTTCAATAAATCAGCTAAAGTTTTAATACGGTATAAGCAATATTCCTAGAAATTATCACAGTCTGCTAACAGCGGCATATGAGCACAAAATGAAATACATCTTCCAACCTATAAAGAATGGCAACTGGACATAAACATGAAACTCATATTAGGCTCAGAGATCTTTCCAATGGTGGTAATTTAAGGCAATTCTAAGATCATTTGATAGGCCAAAAGAGAGTCACAAGAACTTCAATTCTCCTTGGAATTCCACAGTCTAGTCATGACACACTTCCAAAATCATCTGCTAACTCTTAATTTGTGCAAGGCAACAACATGAAGCCAATTCTAGCTTAAACTAGACTCACAAGAGTATCGATCCACAGAATTTCAGAGCCATCAAAAGGACTTCAAAGCTTATTTTCGCCATGCAAAAGAAGGCAAACTTTTTAGAGAATGCAGTAATCATTTTTGCACATGCTTATGTTCAAACTATGCTCAGATCGTGCTCCATTCATGTTTTGATGCTCATGGGTCTGTAAGGTAGTGATCTACTTATCTTTATGTCCCAATGGTTATCCTAATCTCTTTCCACAGTCCACTTCACCAAGCTTCTCAAGCTCTCCAAGAATGGCAAAAAAGGGCTAAAGTTGGGCTCCAAAATGTGAGGTGTAGAGAGAAAAAGAGAGACTTTATACTCCAAAAGTGGGGAGGTGGCACTCTGGGCTTTCCAAGTGGCCTTCTAATGGCATGCAGGTTGACAATTGGTACATACGGTAGCATGCAGTCCACAGGTGGCACTCTTGATTCATGCACGGCGGTACCCCAATTCGCATGAGATGTTACACCCACGACGTTGCTCAAATACGCGCGCAACGATAGCCTATACACACGCAGCGTTAGTCTTTCCTCTTACATGAACGATGTTGGTCCCTTTGCACATGGCATTCGTCCTCCACGCGCACGACGTTACTCCTCTACTTATGCAGTGTTTCTCCTCCACGCACGCGACATTACTCCTCGATGTGCACGAGGTTACTCCTCCACATGCGTGCCGTTACTCCTCTACTCGCGTGACGTTACTTCTCAACGCGCATGATGTTACTCCTCCACGCTCATGGCGTTACACCTCCACGTGTGCGGCGTTATTTCTTTCCTCTGTTTATGCACAACGCTAGTCCCTTTGCGCGTGGAGGTTTTCCTCCACTCACGCGGCGTTTGTCCTCCACGCACGTGACGTTCGTCCTTCATGCGTGCAGCACTGCTCCCTTCACTTCACAGCCGGTGTTACCCCCTCACTTCGTTGCCGACGATGCCTCCCACTCCCTGCCGAGTGTGTCCTTTCCTTTTCTATGACTCAGAAAAATCTTGGGTCGTTACATCGTCCCCCTTAAAAAATATTTTGTCCCCAAAATCATGTCTCGATTATTTAATCAACTGGGGGTACTTGTTCCAGATCTCGTCTTCTCGTTCCCATGTTGATTCTTCCTTTGAGTGGTACTGCCATAGCACACGAACAAGGGGATTTCCTTATTGCGCAAAACCTGCACCCTCCTGTATTGAATTTCAATCGACTGTTTAATATAAATTAGGTCTTCTTTGATTGTCAATGATTCATACTTCAAAACATGGGACGGGTCTGGTTGATATTTCCTCAACAATGACACATGATATTTGCCACCTCAATTTTTAGGGAGATAAGCCATACTTCCTACTCTTTCAAAAATTTCAAATGGTCCAATAAATCGTGGGCTCAATTTTCCCTTCTTGTTGAATCTCATAATCCCCTTGGTTGGCGATACTTTCAGGAAAACGCGATCACCTACCTCACACTCAAGGCTTCTCGTTCGATAGTCGGCATAAATCTTTTGCCGACTCTGAGCAGTTTTGAGCCTCTCCCGAATCAAGGCATTCTTTTTTGAGGTAATTTGAACAATTTTGGGCCCTAAAAACCTTCTTTCACTGACCTCATCCCAACAGAAAGGTGATCAGCACTTCCTTCCATACAAGGCTTCAAAAGGTGTCATCTGGATACTGGCCTCGAAATTGTTGTTATAACCAAACTCTATCAAAGGCAAATGATCTTACGAGCTTCCCTTGAAATCAGTAACACAGGCTCTCAACATGTCTTCTAGAGTCTTAATAGTTATTTCTGATTGCCCATCTTTCTGGGGGTGAAAAGCAGTGCTAAAAGTGAGTTTTGTCCTAAAAGCTTACTGCAAATTGTACAAAAATATTGAAGTAAATCTAATGTCCCTGTCGGACACGATACTGACAAGTGTTCCATGTAATCTTACAATCTCTTTAATGTATAGTTGAGCCAATTTGTTCAAGGTATAAGTTGTGTTGACCAGTAAGAGATGAGATGCTTTCGTCAGTCGGTCCACAATGACCCAAATACTATCATGTCCAACACCCGTCCTGGGTAAGCCAGAGACAAAATCCATGGTAATGTGCTCCCACTTCCACTCTGACATAAGCAAGGGCTACAACAGTCCAGCAGGTTTTTGATGCTCATCTTTCACTTGCTGACATGTTAAGCACCTCGAAACAAAATGTGCTACTTCCTTCTTCATATCATTCCACCAGAAATTTTTCTTCAAGTGCTGATACATCTTAGTCCTCCTCGAGTGCACAGTACAACGGGAGTGCTGTGCTTCTTCTAAAATAACCCGCTTCATCACCATAATATTTGGGACACAAACCCGATCTTTAAATCTTAACTGACCATCCCCATTAACAGAGAAATCTTCTTTTCTTCCCAACTTTATTTCTTCGAGAATCTTCAGAAGTTGGGGATCCTCTTTCTACGCTTTACGAATTTGCTGAAAGAGTTGAAGCCCCGCCACTCCACTGCATCTTCTATCAGTTTCATCTCTCGAATCATCAAGTGTGCCATTGACATTAAGAGCTTCCGACTTAAAGCGTCGGCCACCACATTAGTCTTGCCCAGTTGGTAATTGATGATACAGTCATGCAATCTTAAACTTTAATATATATATATATATATATATATATATATATATATATATATATAATATAAATAATAAATAATTTGTATAGTGTGATGGTCTATATAAGTATTATGGTCCTTAGTGACCATCACCACTTTTTTCCTTTCATTATCACGTCCTTTAGTGGACGTGGGCCTTAAACGTTTCATGTGTGATATAATTGTTACACCTCATGTATGAGGTGCAACTTAATAAAATAATATAATAAAGTATCTTAAGAATTTAAATAGGAGAGGCGAGGACTCCCACCCTAGAAAATTTTTGAGATCTTTCTCCCTCTAGTCGAAATGCAGTGACCTCTTTCTCTCTTTAGCCGAATTTTTATCGGAAGCTCCCTCTCAAATATTTTAGGTAAGTGACTTCATTATCTTGAAAAATAATCCGTTCTTTTTAAAAAAGTGAAATGAAATAATTACTTCTACTTATTATCATGAATTTTAGGCGTGATAAATTTTATGCGCAAGCGACCTCATTATTTTGAAAAATATTCTTTTTAATAAAATCGTGATATTTTATCTATGTTAGAAATTTTAAATGCTGTAAATTCTTAGAAATAAATTTATTTATTTTTCTTGTCTATTGTTAGAGAGATTTAGATACTGTAAAATTATTAGAAATAAATATCATATTTCTGCGTTTAGTAAAATTGTGAGATTTCTTTCTACTATTTTTGAATATTAGACATTCTAAAATTCATGTGCAAATGACTGCCCTATTATTTGAAAACTGATATTTTGCAATTGATTATAGCATTGTCTGTGAAATGTTTATTTGCAAATTAACATCCCATAAATTGTGATAATTTCGTATTCTTGAATTTTCAAAAGAATTTTCCTATACATATTAGATAGGCAATTATACTAGAATGTCTTTACGAACTACTACCTTTCTAAATTTGAGCCTAAAATATTTGATTGGTTATTTTTGAACTGTTATTGAAAGTGATTGTTATTAATGGTTTCAGTGAAATTCATATTAATAATTTCAGTGATATGTTGAGTACATGATATTGCTGCTTTTGGATGTTTAAAGAGATTTAGAAATACTTTAAGTATGCAAGTAGACTCATCCGGATCGCCGGTGAGGTATAAGTGGACCTATCGGTACGCTGGTAGGAATTAAGTGGACACATCCGGTACGCCGGTGAGGTTTAAGTGGACCTGCATGGATTAAGTGGACCTATCTGGGATGTCGATAGGGATTAAGTAGACCCATCAGGACGATGATGGGGTATATAGGTGACCTACTTGGGATGCCAGTAGGGTAATTTGTGAAATCCTTTGAATTTTTCACTAGCGTTAAAATGTTATATGCATTTCAATTATTTGAATTATACTTAATTATGCTTTTTTTAAAGTAAAAATATTAATGCATTTCTGTTAATAGATCTCCTTTTTGAAAATATTGATATCTTTCAACCATGATTATTTTTAGGATTATGATGATCACTTACTGAGTAGCCAAACTCATCAAATTATGGTAAACATTTTTCAAGATAACTGCGAATTCATTTTGAGTGCTCGTCAAGATCAACTCTGGAAGATATTGTAGTTGTGCTTAAACTTTCTTTTGTTACTTTGTAAGAATTCGCCACTGTAAATTTGTCCTATCAAGAGATGTATATATGTTTTGATTGTCACATCTCAGGAATATCTGTATTGTAAATTCTTAGGGTGTGACAAATATGGTATCAGAGCAATAGGTTTAAGATTCTTAGGAAATTTAAAAAGAATGTACTTAAAATCACATTTATTTTATGTACAGACCGGGACGAAGTCAAGATCCAGAATAGTTGAAGCTAATATGGAAGGAATTCACAAAGCCTTGAAAAATATGGTTGCTCTAATGCAACATCAGATCAAAAACAACAATTCACCCAGGCAGTCAGTTACGAGAAATGGTGGGAGTAATATCGAACAATTTAAGAAATTGAATCCACCTTCTTTTAAGGGTGTTGTAAACCTACTGGATGCCAAGGGATGGATTATGCAATTAGAGAAAATATTCGAGGTAATGGAATGTCTTGATGATAGGAAGGTGGCCTTGGAAGTTTTTATGTTAGAAGGTGAAGCACAACATTTGTGGCGAATGACAAAAGGAGTATTGGTCAAAGAAAATAAACTCTTGACTTGGGAAGTATTTCTAGAGGCATTTAATGAAATGTATTTCCCAGATTTTGTTTGAGACCAAAAATAAATGGAATTTCTGGAATTAATCCAAGGAAACCGGACAGTGGCCAGGTTTGCACCGCATATGATTAACAATGAGGTAAGAAAGGTGAAAAAATTTGAAAGGGCTCTCAGACCAGCTTTTAGAAGCAGAATATCAGTCTTAAAATTGAGAACTTGTACTGAAATAGTGGATCGAGCCCAAATTATCGAAAAAGATTTCGAAGATTACCAAAAGATGAAAAATCAGAAAAGTCAGGTTAGACTCACACCATCTAATCGACAACAGCTTAAAAGGGCAAACAAGAAGCTAAGCCCTTTGCCACTTCAAAACCCAATAGAACCATATAAAAAATGTGGGAAAAAACATGGATCGAGCCCTTGTTATTGGAATACTAGAGCCTGTTTTAAATGTGGAAAATTGGGCACCAGACTAAAGAATGTCCTAGCTTACAGATGTAACAGCTTCCAAAGCAGGGAGAGATAACTCAAAAGCCTCAGATGAAGAGAAGAGTATTTGCGATTACCCTGTAAGACGCTCAAGCCTCAAAATTAGTGATTCAAGGTATTCTTACTATCTTTCAAAAAGTAGCTCATGTTTTGATTAATCCTGAATCTACTCATTCATTTGTGTCACCATACTTTGCATGTCACTTAAAAGTAGAACCAGAACAATTAGAATACATTCTAGAGGTAGCGACACCGATGGGAAATTCAAGTGACACGAACATAGTATACAAATCCTGTGTAATAAAGATAGAAGAAAAAGAACTGTTTGTTGATTTAATACTCCTAGAAATTCAAGATTTTGATGTAATCTTAGGCATGGATTGGCTTTCTGCATACCATGCAAGTATTGATTATTACAAGAACATGGTTACCTTTAGTATTCCGGATGAACCAGTATTTTACTTCAATGGTATCAAAGAAGACTCCCCATCATATTTAATCTCCTATATTCGAGCTAATCACCTCTTTCGAAACGGGTGTCAAGGCTTTCTTGCCTATATCAAAGAAGATAGGAAGGAAGAGATAAATTTGGATACCACTCAGGTTATCCGAGAATTTCCTGACGTTTTCTCTGAATAATTGCCAGGATTACCGCCTGACAGAGAAATTGAATTCTCAATTGAATTATTGCCAGGGGTAGCCCCAATTTCTGAGGCACCTTACAGAATGGCACCTACAGAACTTAAGGAACTTAAACAATAATTGGAAGAATTATTAGATAAAGGTTTTATCAGGCCCAGTGTGTCACCTTGGGGTGCTCCGGTATTGTTTGTTAAAAAGAAAGATGGGACCATGAGATTGTGTATCGATTATAGACAGTTGATCCAAGTGACAGTGAAAAATAAGTATCCATTACCTAGAATTGATGATTTATTTGATCAATTACAAGGATCACAAGTGTTTTAAAAAATTGATCTTAGATCTGGATACCATCAGCTTAAGATTAAAAATGAAGATGTCCCCAAGACTGCTTTCAAAACAAGGTATGGCCATTATGAATTTTTAGTCATGCCTTTTGGATTAACCAATGCACTGGCTGCATTTATGGATTTGATGAATCGGGTCTTTAAGCCCTTTTTGGATAAATTTATTGTGTATTTATCGATGATATTTTAATTTATTTCAAGAATCAGAAGGAACATGAGCAACATGTAAGAATGGTATTACAAATATTAAGAGAAAAGAAATTGTATGCCAAACTTAGTAAATGTGAATTTTGGCTTGAACAAGTGACATTTTTAGGACGTGTCATATCAAAGGAAGGTCTATCAGTTGATCTTTCAAAGTTTGAAGCTGTTGTTAATTGGAAACAACCAAGTAATGTGACTGAAGTTCGAAGCTTTTTGGGATTGGTAGGATATTATAGAAAATTTGTAGAAAGATTTTCTCGAATCGCAACCCCATTGACTCGATTGACACAGAAAAGTGTCAAATTTGAGTGGACAAGTGAATGCGAGGAGAGTTTTCAAGAAATAAAAGTTCGATTAACTTCGGCACCTATTTTAACAATTCCTGAGGGGAGTGGGGGATTTGTGATTTATAGTGATGCTTCACATAAAGGCTTGGGCTGTGTATTAATGCAATATGGAAAAGTAGTGGCATATGCATCCAGACAGTTGAAAGAATATGAGAAAAAATATCCAATTCATGACTTGGAGCTGACTGCAATAGTATTCGCTTTGAAAATGTGGAGGCATTATCTCTATGGTGAGCAATTCGAAATATACACGGATCATAAGAGCTTGAAATACCTCTTCTCTCAGAAGGATTTAAATATGCAGCAGATCAGATAGATGGATTTCTTAAAAGATTATGATTGTACAATCCATTATCATTTAGGAAAAGCTAACGTTGTGGCCGACGCTTTAAGTAGAAAATCTACAAGAGTCTTAGCTCATCTAATGATCCAAGAAATGAGATTGTTAGAGGAAATAGTGGATTGGCATCCGACTTCGTCCATTAATGGTGTGGCAAGTATGATTGTCAACATTAAGACAGAACCCCAATTAATCCAACAGATTCGATCGGCAAAAAAGAAAGACCCTCAGCTTATAACAATTGTAGAAGGGGTGAAGCTGGAAAAGAGAGACGATTTCTCTATATATTGTAAGTATTTGCTAATATTCAAAGGTCGTGTTTGTGTCCCGAATGATGAGAGTGTGAAGAAAGCAATCTTCGAAGAAGCACATCACTCTCATTATACGATACATCTTGGAAGTATTAAAATGTATCAGGACCTGAAGAAAACCTTTTGGTGGAATAATATGAAAAAATAGGTAACACTATTTGTGTCTAAGTGCCTAACATGCTAGCAAGTAAAAGCTGAGCATCAAAGGCCCGTTGGGTTGTTGCAGCCTTTACCCGTGCCAGAGTGGAAGTGGGAGTACATCTCTATGGATTTTGTCTCTGGCTTGCCTAGCACAAATTCAGCACATGATAGCATTTGGGTCATTGTGGACCAGCTGACCAAAGCTGCCCACTTTCTGTCGATTCGCACGACGTACACTTTAGATCGACTGGCCCAATTGTACATTAAGGAAATAGTGTGATTGCATGGAGTTTCGGTCAGTATTGTATCGGACAGGGATACTCGGCTTACTTCTAAATTTTGGGCTAGGCTACAGTTAGCCATGAGGACGAGACTCACCTTTAGCACTGCCTTTCACCCCCAAACTGATGGACAATCGGAGAGGACCATCCAAACCCTGGAAGATATGTTGAGGGCCTGTGCCATTGACTTTACCGGAAGCTGGGATGACCATTTACCCCTGATTGAGTTTGCTTATAATAATAACTTCCAAGCCAGTATTCAGATTGCACCATATGAAGCCCTGTATGGATGGAAATGCAAGTCACCCATCTGTTGAGACGAGGTTGGTGAAAGAAAGCTTTTGAGGCTAGAAATTGTCCAGGTAACCACAGATAAGATAACATTAATTTGAGAAAGGCTCAGGACAGCTCAAAGTTGGCAAAAGAGTTATGTCAATAACCGAAGGAGAGATCTTGAGTTTGAGGAAGGTGATCGAGTTTTCTTAAAAATCTCACCAATGAAAGGCATTATGAGATTCGACAAGAAAGGAAAGCTGAGCCCACGTTACATCGGACCATTTGAAATCCTGGAAAGAATCGGAGGTGTCGCTTATAGACTTGCCTTACCACCCAAATTGGCAAACGTCCATAATGTCTTCCATGTATCATCACTACGAAAATATCAGCCCGACCCATCGCATATCTTGAAATATGAACCTTTACCGATCAGGAAGGACCTATGCTTCATTGAGCAGCCAATTTTGATACTAAATAGAATGGTACAAGTGTTGAGCAACAAGAAGATTCCTTTGGTCTGTATATTATGACAGTACCATTCAAGAGAGGAGTCGACTTGGGAACGAGATGACGATATCAGAGAAAAATATCCCTATCTTTTTCAGTAATCAAGTACACAAATTTAGAGGACTAAATTTCTTTACGGGGAGAAGAATGTAACAATCCTTAAATTTCAAATATATATATATATATAATAAATATAAATAAATAAATATTTCTTATAGTGTGATGGGCCATATAAGTATTATGGTCCTTAGGGACCATCACCACTTTGTTAACTTTTTTCCTTTCATTACCACGTCCTTTAGTGGACGTGGGCTTTAAACGTTTCATGTGTAATATAATTGTTACACCTCATGTATGAGGAGTAACTTAATAAAGTAATATAATAAGGTATCTTAAGAATTTAAATAGGAGAGGCGAGGACTCCCACCCTAAAAATGTTTTGAGATCTTTCTTTCTCTAGTTGAAACGCAGTGAGTTCTTTCTTTCTTTAGCCAAATTTTTATCGGAAGCTCCCTCTCAAATATTTTAGGTAAGTGACTTCATTATCTTGAAAAATAATCCATTCTTTTTAAAAAAATGAAATGAAATAATTATTTCTACTTAATATCATGAATTTTAGGCACGATAAATTTTATGCTCAAGCGACCTCATTATTTTGAAAAATATTCTTTTTACCAAAATCGTGATATTTTATCTATGTTACAAATTTTAATTGCTGTAAATTCTTAGAAATAAATTTATTTATTTTTCTTGTCTATTGTTAGAGAATTTTAGATAATGTAAAATTGTTAGAAATAAATGTGATATTTCTGCTTTTAGTAAAATTGTGAAATTTCTTTCTACTATTTTTTAATATTTAGACATTGTAAAATTCATGTGCAAATGACTGCCTTATTATTTAAAAACTGATATTTTGCAATTGATTATAACATTGTCTGTGAAATGTTTATTTGCGAATTAACATCCCATAAATTGTGATAATTTTATATTCTTGAATTTCTATAAGAATTTTCCTATGCATATTAGATAGGGAATTATACTAGAATGTCTTTACGAACTACTACCTTTCTAAATTTGAGCCCAAAATATTTGACTGGTTATTTTTGAATTGTTATTGAAAGTGATTGTTATTAATGGTTTCAGTGAAATTCATATTAATAATTTCAGTGATATGTTGAGTACATGATATTGCTGCTTTTGGATGTTTAAAGAGATTTAGAAATACTTTAAGTATGCAAGTAGACTCATCCGGTTCGCCGGTGAGGTATAAGTGGATCTATCGGTATGCCGGTAGGAATTAAGTGGACACATCCGGTACGTCGGTGAGGTATAAGTGGACCTGCAGGGATTAAGTGGACCTATCTGGGACGTCAATAAGGATTAAGTAGACCCATCAGGACGATGATGGGGTATATAGGTGACCTACTTGGGATGCCAGTAGGGTAATTTGTGAAATCCTTTGAATTTTTCACTGGCGTTAAAATGTTATATGCATTTCAATTATTCGAATTATACTTAATTATGCATTTTTTAAAGTAAAAATGTTAATGCATTTCTATTAATAGATCTCCTTTTTGAAAATATTGATATCTTTCAACCATGATTATTTTTAGGATTATGATGATCACTTACTGAGTAGCCAAACTCATCAAATTATGGTAAACATTTTTTCAGGATAACTGCGGTTTCATTTTGAGTGCTCGTCAAGATCAACTCTGGAAGATATTGTAGTTGTGCCTAAACTTTCTTTTGTTACTTTGTAATAATTCGCCACTGTAAATTTGTCCTATCTAGAGATGTATATATGTTTTGACTGTCACATCTCAGGAATATCAGTATTGTAAATTCTTGGGGTGTGACAAATATGGTATCAGAGCAATAGGTTTAAGATTCTTAGGAAATTTAAAAAGAATGTACTTAAAATCACATTTACTTTGTATACAGACCGGGACGAAGTCAAGATCCAGAATAGCTGAAGCTAATATGGAAGGAATTCACAAAGCCTTGGAAAATATGGTTGCTCTAATGCAACTACAGATGGAAAACGACAATTCACCCAGGCAGTCAGTTACGAGAAATGGTGGGAGTAACATCGAACAATTTAAGAAATTGTATCCACCTTCTTTTAAGGGTGTTGTAAACCTACTGGAAGCCAAGGGATGGATTATGCAATTAGACAAAATATTCGAGGTAATGGAATGTCCTGATGATAGGAAGGTGGCCTTGGAAGTTTTTATGTTAGAAGGTGAAGCACAACATTGGTGGCAAATGACAAAAGGAGTATTGGTCAAAGAAAATAAACTCTTGACTTGGGAAGTATTTCTAAAGGCATTTAATGAAATGTATTTCCCAGATTTTGCTTAAGACCAAAAAGAAATGGAATTTCTAGAATTAATCCAAGGAAACCGGACAGTGGCCAGGTTTGCACCGCATATGACTAACAATGAGGTAAGAAAGGTGAAAAAAATTGAAAGGGCACTCAGACCAGCTTTTAGAAGCAGAATATCAGTCTTAAAATTGAGAACTTATGTTGAAATAGTGGATCGACCCCAAATTATCGAAATAGATTTCGAAGATTACTCTCAGGATTATGAGTATTGTAAATTCTTAGGGCATGACAGGTCATAGTCATTCAGTAGGTCCATCCATATTTTTTGTCTCGTATTTAACTCTTTCCAAGAAAACAGATACTTTTGGCTTTTATGATCTGTAAATATCTTAAGTTGGGTCCCATATAGGTAATGTCTTCATATTTTTAGGCAAACACTACGTCGCAAGTTCCAAGTCATGGATTGGGTAATTTTTCTCATACGACTTCAGCTATCAGGAGGCATACACTATAACCTTCTGCCACTACATCAGTACACATCCAAGCCCTTTATGGGAAGCGTTAGTATAAACCACAAAGCCTTCGTTCCCTTTGGGTAGGGTTAATATTGGGGCCGTGGTCAGTCTTCTTTTTAGTTCTTGAAAGCTTGCCTCACAATCATCTAACTAAACAACCTTTACTTATTTATGAGTTAGACGAGTCTTGGGGAGCGCTATCTTCGAGAACCCCTCTACAAAGCGTCTGTAATAACCCACCAGTCTCAGAAAACTATAGACCTCGGACACATTTATAGGTCTTCCCCACTTCAGAACCGCTTCAACTTTACAAGGGTCAATTGTGACCCCGTCCTTAAAAATAACATGCCCAAGGAAGGCCACAATTGAAAGCCAAAACTCGCTTTTCCTCATCTTAGCATATAAATTCTCTGTCTTTAGCATCTGGAGGACCATCCTCAAGTGTTGTTTATGCTCTTCTAGATTCCATGAATATATCAGAATGTCATCCATAAAAACCACCATAAAATCATCCAAAAATGATCTAAACACCCTATTCATCAAATCCATAAAGATGGCCGGGGCATTAGTTAACCCGAACGGCATTACCAAGAACTCGTAGTGTCCATATTGGATCCTGAATGTAGTGTTAGGGACATCCTCTTCTTTGACTCGCAGTTGATGATAACCCGACTGAAGGTCAATTTTTTCAAACACTTGAGCCCCTTGAAGGTGATCAAAGAGCTCGTCAATTCTAGGTAAGGGGTACTTATTCTTTACTGTGACCTGGTTCAGCTGTCTATAATCAATACAAAGTCTTAAAGACCCATCTTTCATTTTTCACAAGTAAAACTGATGCACCCCATGGTGACACACTAGGTCGAACGAATCCCCTCTCCAATAATTCTCACAATTTCTCGTTTAGTTCTTTCAATTCAGCTGGGGCCATCCTATAAGCGGCTTTAGAAATGAGAGTAGTGTCAGGAACCACCTCTAATTCAAATTTGTCTCCCTAACTGGAGGTAGATTGGTTAACACTTCAAGAAAAACTTCTGGATACTCCCTTACTACTGGCATCTCATTTAACCTTAACTAGGCATCCTGATTTTCCACTACGTAAGCCAGATACCCAACACATTCTTTGGCCAACAAACGAGAAGCTCGAAGGGCTGAGATAAAGTGTATAAGGGAAACATCCTTAATGCCAACAAAATTCAATTTAGGCCTCTTAGGGCGTCTAAAAGTTACAGTTTTGTCATAACAATTTAGTGTCGCATAGTGCGCGGACAACCAGCCCATGCCCAAATTCACCTAAAAGTCTCGAATGTCTAACAATATCAAATCTATAGGTAGAACAAACCCTTCAAGCAAAACCCCATAATGTTTTTAAACAATATCAATTTTTATAGATTCCCCCATAAGTGTGCCTACAGCCAATGTCCATTCAAGAAGTGCAGGTCTAACATTTATGTGGCATGAAAAGTGGGTGCAACAAAAGAGTGTGTGGATCCAGGGTCAATCAAAACCCTAGCTTCCATGTTGCAAATAGAAAGCATACCTCGAATCACAGAGGTGGACGCCTTGGCCTCTCGTTCTTTAGGGGCAAACTCCTGACCTTGAGTCTTTGGACGGTCTCCTGGTCCCTTCACTAGACAGTCCTTGATCATGTGGCCAGGCTTGCCACATCGGAAGCATGTTCTTATCCTTCTTCCGCACTCGGCGGCCAAGTGATTGTCCTTTCCGCAGTATGGACATGTCAGGCGCTGGTTCTCTCTTATGTCGTCCGAGAAGGTTTTCTGGATCTTCTTCCTCCCTTGATTATTATTTCCCCTGAAGCTTCTCTTTAGGGGTGGTCGTGTTTTTCTTTTAAGACTTCTAAATTGAGCTGGTCCCATCCTTCCATCTTTTCTGAACCAGGACTCTTCGCCGTCCCTTTATATTTTCATGGCCAGATCCACTAAAGGAGAGAAGGTCTTTAAATTTTCTGATATTATCCTCCCCCTTATTTCTGGTTTGAGGCCTCTTTCGAACTTACTAGCCTTCCATGCCTCGGTGTTAATGATGTGCAGCGCATATCTTGACAATTAAGCAAACTTTGCTGCATACTGTTCTACGAACAAACCCCCTTGTTGCAGCACAATAAACTCCACTTCCTTCCTTGCCCGTATTGAGTCAGGGAAGTACTTCTCATTGAAGGTTTCCAAGAAGTTCTCCAAGGTCACTTCTATCCTTGACCTTTTCCGCGATTGTTTTACTGAGCCTCACCAGTGCTCAGCATCTCCCTCTAACATGAAGGCCCCCTAACCTAACCTTCTGCTCATCACTGCAATGCAACACTTCAAATATCTTTTCCACTTGCCTTTTCTA
The DNA here is from genome assembly GCF_054954075.1 of Amborella trichopoda. Classification (NCBI taxonomy): domain Eukaryota; kingdom Viridiplantae; phylum Streptophyta; class Magnoliopsida; order Amborellales; family Amborellaceae; genus Amborella; species Amborella trichopoda. The sequence continues at coordinate 24,238,147 of NC_142346.1, forward strand.
CCATCCTGCTTTTTCTACTCCCCCATGCCCTAAGAATGTCAGAGGTGCTAGTCTCTTGAACCTTTCTATTAGTCCACCATCAGTCTGCTCTGGGGCAGGGGTAACCGGGGCCGTCATACTAACTTTCATCATCTGAGTCATGGCCCCCAAGGTCCTAAAGAATTCTTCAAGGGCATCTGTGTTCTTGTTACTAGAACTCGCATTAGCATGAGTCCTTGGCATCTTTGTCTTACAATAGGGGCACCCCAGTCACTAGTCTACTCAAAACTACTCTAGAGACACCTCTACAACATTATAAGCTAAGAATCCTATCATGGCTGCTTTGATATAACAACTGTCATGATCCCGCCCCCTAGCCCCTATCGTACCTAGTCGGAGGGCGCCAGGGTGCAGCATCGCGACTAGAGATCACGATTGACACTCAGGTGGGAGTGGCTCAACGGGTATATAATTTCTGAATCAAAGCAAACCATGGAAAAAAATAAACTCATAAAACGAAAGGCCATAAGCGAAATAAAACCATTTCATATATATATATATATATATATATATATATTCAGTCTCGCAAAACTTCTTTTATAATAATGTTCAATATTCATCAGAATGACATTGTGGCATTACCACCAAACACCTACAATCAAAAGATTCCTGGACAGAACTCAAGATTCAAAAGTCTGCTACCGCTGTCCAGTTGTCCACACATGAGCTATCAGTTCTCCCTCTACATAGAAGGGAAAAGGAGAGGTATGAGCTAAAAGCCCAGTAAGTAAAACGGTACCATTGCATTCCTTCTGAAATGCAAACATAAGGGACAATAGGCCCACCGATTATTATAGTTCGCACGGTGTCACAGAACAAGATCATGCATCAGAGTATACTGGCCGAATAAACAGTGTAAAGTTCAGGTATTAAAACTTTGCAAATTTAAATGAGCTAATAGTTACATGAACATTTCTTGAAATCACACAATAAGAAACTTAGCTAAAGCATACAGTTTTGGACATAAGCTAATAATACCTACTCCTGAAGTAGAAGTCCCATCGATCAGGTTAAGGCAATCTTGTAACTTGGGACTTCTACCCTCATTCAGGAGCGAGGACAATGACAAATGAAGATCCCATTTCGTAATTTCCTTACTTACATACACAATCCCCTGCACGCTTTGGGGGTTTTGATAGGCTGATGTCTTGCAAGACACGACCCTCTCCTTGTGCCTTCTGGCAAGAGGGCGTTACTCCACCATTAGAGGACCCAATGTGTACTGGCCATAACAAATTGGTGGGCGCAACCCACCTTGTTATTTATAGTTGCCTCCCGACTCCACTCTTATTTGTAGTTATCCATCATGGGCATATACAAAATAAGGCATAGCACCCAAGTTATGATAGGAATTTAACTAAATTCCGATTCCAATTCACTAACTGAGCATTACTTGATCAATTAAGGGTTCAGTATACCGTTCTGAGTCTTGGTGAATTCTGCCAATAGTGACATATGTTAACAATTCAAATCATAGCTTTCAACCTAACAGGAATTTAGAAACAATTTTAACATGCAACGTTTAGTATACGTTCGAAGCTTTCAAATGGCTATGGTTTTGGAATGATTGGACTCCATTTGGTCAGTCAAAATTCATGGCAAAGAAGATCAAACTTCTGAGTTTCTGTGAGATTTGTCAACAGCGATATACTAGAGGAGTTTTTAGCATAGCTCCTTATTTACACAGAATTTGGGAAATGTTAAAACATGAAAATCATAGAAGACCCATGCATCTATCAAATGGATGTGGCTTTTGTATCATTTGGACTCCAATATGTTAGGAAAAGTTTTAATACAGTAGAAATAATATTTCGGGAAATTATCACAATCTGTTAATAGTGGCATATGAGCACAAAATGAAACACATCTTCCAAACTATCAAGAATCTCAACTGGACATAAACATCAAAAGTGAATTAGGCTCAGAGATATTTCTAATGGTGGTAATTCAAGGCAATTTTGAGATCATTTGGTAGGTCAATAGAGAGTCACAAGAACCTCAATTCTCCCTAGAATTCCACAGTCCAATCATGACACACTTCCAAAATCATCCCGTAACTCTTAATCTATGCAAGCTAACAACCTGAAGCCAAATCTAGCTTAAACTAGACTCACAATAGTATCACCCCACAGAATTTCAAGGCCATCAAAAGGATTTCAATGCTTATTTTCACCATGCAAAAGAAGGCAACTTTTTGGAGAATGCAATAATCATTTTTGTACATGCTTATGTTCAAACTATGCTCAAACCGTGCCTCATTCGTGTTTTCATGCTCATGGGTTTGCAAGGTAGTGATCTACTTACCTTTTTGTCCCAATGGTAATCCCAATCTCCTTCCACAGTCCACTTCACCAAGCTTCTCAAGCTCTCCAACAATGGCACAAATGGGCAGAACTTAGGCTCCAAAATGTGACGTGTAGAGAATGAAAGAGAAACTTTATACTCCAAAAGTGGGGAGGTGGCACTCTGGGTTTACCAAGTACCCTTCTAATGGCATGCAGGTTGACAATTGGTGAAAACGGTAACATGCAATCAACGGGTGGCAAGCTTGCTTCATGCACGACGGTACCCCAATTCCCGCGGGGCATTACAACTGCGGCATTGCTCAACTACGCCCGCGGAGATAGCTTATACGCACACGATGTTAGTCTTTCCTCTTACATGCACGACATTGGTCCCTTTGGGCACTGCGTTCATCCTCCACGTGCACGACGTTACTCCTCGACGGGCACAGTGTTACTTCTCCACGTGCACAGCTTTACTCCTCTACGCGCGCGGCGTTTCTCCTCCATGCGCGAGGTGTTACTCCTTGACACGCACGGTGTTACTCCTCCACGCGCGCAGCGTTACTCCTCCACATGCGTGGCGTTACTTCTTGACACATATGACATTACTCGTCCATGCTTGTGACGATACGCCTCCACGCGTGTGGCGTTACTTCTTTCCTCTGTTTACACACAACGCTGGTCCCTTTGCACTTGATGTTCATTCTCCACGCGCGCGGCGTATGTCCTCCACCCGCGCGGTGCTGCTCCCTTCACTTCACAGCAGCGTTACCCCCTAACTTTATAGCCGGCGATGCCTCTCACTCCCTGCCGAGTGTGTCCTTTCGTTTTCTCTGACTTAGAAAAATCTTGGGTCATTACAAAAACACTGCAATCCCCACCTCAAAAGCTAGGCATCTTGAATCTCCTAGTCCTCCACTTCTCCCTCACCTGAGTACTTCAAGCAATTTACCGACCCTCCAACTCCCTGGGCTCATTCCTCACACAAATACCTCAAGCAATCCACCTATCCTTCAATTCCTTGGGATGCCTCTGATCCCATATATTCAACCACCTCTTAAGCTCCAACCTCAAACATCCACTTATCTTAAACAAATCTCTATCACCCAATCTACCCAGACCACCCAAACCAAGTCGGTTGCACAACTAAGCCAGTCAACTGACCAAAACAAACCTCTTCCACCTAAATTTGTTCCTCAACCTCCACACCACCCAAACCAGTGGCAGCGCTAGCAGGACAAAGGGCTGACCAGGAAAAGGTGAAGCTTCCAGCCCTTCTCAGCATCTATGATGCCCTTATTCTCTCAAGGGATTATCGGATGGCTTTTGTTCAGGCTCTTTCCAATCTAGAGGTGCATGAGACCGAAGTGGAACCTCTTGAGGTGGACCCAGCAATTTTAAGTGGATGCATGTCGATCACCTTCTCAAAGGATGATCTGCTATTGGGAGAAAAATTTCACAATCACCCTCTCTTTATAACTGGTGAATTACATGCATGCCCCATCAACCGAATTATGTTAGATGGAGGGTTAGTAGTCAACCTTATCCCAAGAAGGATCCTCACTCAATTGGGGATCAACCAGTCAGGAGAGAACCCGACTAGCACAGTCCGCCGTCGTCTCAAGATCGGTGAGCTAAACCATTACGCTTAGTTTCATGTAATCGACACCGATACTTCCTACAACATTCTTCTTGGCCGACCATGACTCCATGATCAAGGGGTGGTTCTATTGACATTGCACCAGTGCTTCAAGTATTGTTGCGATGAGAGACAGCATATTGTCTATGCTGATAACAGACAGTTTCTTGTAGCCATATACAGATGTCAAGTATTACTTCACAGATCTGGTGTCACCCCAAAAGCCGAATGATGGGGATCAAAAGTCTACGATGAATACAGATCCTTCGCCTCATGGAGATGTTGAGGACGTTGGGCGAATATTGGCAAACATGTTCAAAGAAGAGGAAAGACAAGGCAGAATTATCCCTCTAACTCCCATCCATCCTAGTATGCCGTCAACCATCCCTGAGGAAACTCCATTTTCACTTAAAGATGAGGCTTCCCCTTCTGCCTCCAGTCCTGATCCACCTTCGTAAGAAGATGAACCAGAAGCCTCTCCTGAGATCATGGGGAAAGAACTCCCGGCTCCAAAGGTTACCTTTACGTCAGAACATCAAAAGGTCCTACATGTCCCTATTGCGCTCTTGAAAGCCGAGTTGGCACGCCAGCCGCCACGGAAGATACTCCAAACCTCGATTGCCATAGGTAAGGAGGATGACTCTCAAGTCATGCGCTTCTCTGATTCTATAAGAGGACAGCAGTTTGAGAAAGGACATCCTTCTCCCCCTCCAAAAACAGGATCCCTTGGCAGAGTTAAGAAGTGAGGTTCACGGCTGAATTGAAGGTCATGCATATCGCTTCAAAACATCTGAAGGAGTTCGTGCCTGAGACCAGTGGCTATGATGAATATGAAGTAAATATGCCTCGAATAGAAGCTAAAACCCCTTCTAATTGAACTATTTATAGCGAGCAGGCTCATCAAATGATGAGAAAAATGAATTATGAGCCCCTGCCCATGTTTATGATGAAAATCTAACAGATCTTCCGATGAATATCTCTCAAATTTTAACACCTGAAACTAATAAAATAGATGTAAATAAATTCGTAGAGAAAGTGCCACTAATCGAATTCAGACCTGAGGCTAGATCTGCCCGAAAACGAGCAGTTCTACTCTCAGATCTGTGGCAGAGCCACCATGATCCAAAGCATTAAAATCCGATTTTAAGTCAAATTTAACAGATCAAAATAAATAAAAATAGAAATAAAACAATAAAAGAATAAAAGAGAGAGTGGAAGAAACAATACCAAACTGGTCTGGATGGCCCGGAATTCCTGAGCCTTCGAGGGCTTGCTCGTATCAGAACTAGTCCTCTTTGCCTCTCTGATTCGGATGTTGACCAACATATCTCTAGTGTTGAATGGTTGTTGTGCCCTAAATCTAGTTTTTATCTAGGGTTGTTGTGCCCTAGGTCTAGGTTTTCTCAAGCTTGGGGGTCAGGGTCTCAGGAGGTTAGGGTTTCTGTCTTTCTGAAGTACTAAGGTTTCAATCTCTATCAGTTTCTCTGCATTTCTCTCGAGTCTGGAGGAGAATTTCTTTAGTTTTCTAAGGTTTTTGTGATCTCTAGAGGTTGAATATGAATTCTGAGATTTTCTTTAATTTTTTGGGATTTATTCAAAATTTTTAGGAATTTTCTAAGGGTTCTTCCTAGTTTTGGTATATTTAGGTTATTTTCTTAGTTTCGAGAATTTCTAAGGTTTTTGTTTTGTCTCTTTTTCTCTCTCTTTTTGGGTTAGGAAGAGGGGGTATTTATAAGATTCAATTGTTGATTTTTCCTAAAAATTTTAGAGTCTTTTCTGAAATTTTTGGATTTATCTTAAAGTTTTAGCCTTATCTAATTAAAAAAATCGTGTCTACTGCATCATCAAATATGTTGACTGCATCATCAACCCACATCTAGGCTTATTGGGTCGGTTACAGTCTGGCCCTCGACCGGACAGTTGTGTCTCATAAGGACTAAATTATCATTTGTTATATCGTTTTATCCGTAGGTCCGATTCAGATGATTCTTAGACCATTGGAAAGCTCTTGGGCTCTACTTCAAATTGGGATAGGATTTGAGTAGTTTTGGGATACTTAAATTGGTTTTATTAGGACAATGTGGTTCTAAGGGTTTAAAAAACCATAGAATTTGCCATATTTAAAATGGGGTGTCTACAGTTGCCCATAGTTTGCACTCCCAGTCCTTCGAGGGACATGTGAGTGGCAATGAAGTAGACAGTTTGGTGTTCCCTGTCCTTCGAGGGGTAGGTGAATGTTAAAGATAAAGCAGACATTTTAAATTTCTTCTTGAGGTCACGTGGTTAGGGGGCACACCAACTATCCCTCCAAGTCATCGGGCTCACCGAGCTCATCCACCTAAAGCATTTTTCCTCCTAGGGTTTTCGGTGTGAGATGTCGATGAGTTACACAAGCTTGAAACTCGAGTTGGATTTTCTAGCCATGCCACTTAACTTCAGGGGTTTTTGTAGTTTGAATTTTTAACCCTAGTATTTTTTTTTTCTCCTCAGGGTTTCCTAAGACTGTCTATAAGAAAAGGCTTTCTATAAGAAGAGACTTGTCTGGCCTAATCCGAAGTGGGAGATGAGGCAACAACGTGGTATTCATCATATATGGGTGTCCAAGCTCCTTCAATTTTTTAATACTTTTTTAGAATTTTTTTGAAAGTAGAGGGAGATTTGAAATAGAACCGGAGCAAGGACAAGTTACAATTTTAACAAAGAAATTAAAGGTTTTGGAAAACACAAGACATAGTGAAAATTTTGAAAATATAAAGATATTTCGAAAAACAAGGTTGGTTAGTAGTTTTAACTCCTGCAACCATAGAGCCCTCTAAGTAGTTTACAGTCATGCAGCAATGGACCATATACCCAACCCTTTTACATCAATACGTGGATAGACGGAATCCATCTAATAGGGTGGTTGTGCCCTGGATACACCCGACCTTTTTGTGTCATACGGGGCTAGACGGTACCTACCATGGCTCTTTTACCTCATACGAGTTTGAAGTTTTTCCATTGAACAGGGTGGTTATGCCCTAGTGACACCCGACCTTTCACGTCATACGGGGATAGACGGTACCTTCCTTGGCTCTTTTACTTCACACGAGTTTGACATTTTTCCATTGAAATAGGGTAGTTGTCCCCTAGATACACCCCACCTTTCATGTCATACAGGGCTAGACAATACCTATCTCAGATCTTTTACGTCGCATGAGTTTGATGTTTTTCTATTGAATGTGTGGTTGTGCCCTTGATACACCCGACCTTTCACGTGATACGGGGCTGGACGATACTTGTCTCAACTCTTTTACGTCGCACGAGTTTGATGTCTTTCTAATAAATAGGGTGGTTGTGCCCTGAATATTCTCGACCCTTCACGTGATATCGGGATAAACAGTACATGCCTCGGCTCTTTTACCTCACACAAGTTTTATTTATTTCCATTGAAATAGGGTGGTTGTGCCCTGAATACACCCGACCTTTCACGTCATACGGGGGTAGACGATATTTGTATCGGCTCTTTTACGTCTCACGAGTTCTAACATATTTCCTATCTCGGCTCTTTAACGTCGCGCGAGTTTGATGTTTTCTTTTCTCGACCCTTTAACATCGCACTAGCTTAACGTTTTTCTGTCTCGACTCTTTAACGTAGTATGCGTTTGACGTTTATCCTTGAAACTGGGTGGTTGTGCCCTGGATACACCCGACCTTTCACATCATACGGGGATAGAAGATAACTGTCGTGGCTCTTTTACGTCGCATGAGTTTGACGTATTTTTATTGAAATAGGGTGGTTGTGCCCTGGATACACCTGACCTTTCACATCATATGGGGCTAGACGATACATGTCTCGGCTCTTCTATGTGGCACGAGTTTGACGCTTTTTTGAATTGGACTTTGGGACATCATACGCACTCACGGGGATGAGCTTGCCTTACTTCTTCTCAAGGGATCCAGTCGAGAGAAAAATGCTCCCAAACTAGCTAGTATCATCATTAGAGAGGTTCCCAATATCGTCATTAGAGAGGTTCACTCATCTCCGACATGTGGTAGTTGGTAGTTATACTTATATAACCATGTAGTGCCTGGCTAGTTTCAAGCCTTCATAACAGGCATAGGAAGTTGGTTTCAAGAACGAGGCCAGATCGAGGGTTTTAACAATCAGATTGAAAAAGCGCTTTTAAAAGGGACATGCCTTACAGTTTTGCCACCTCTGGCCCCTTTGGTGCTTCATATGTGAGCGTATCGGATCCTTGCTTGAATCTTCGGGACTAGAAATCATCAAGTATTTCTTTATCTTCCGACCTCAGCTCTTGTATTGCAATTCAAGGAGAGTTCTCTAGAGTTTCGAGCGAAACAGAGTCTTGAAAATATAGGATACCGCCCCTGGGTATTCAGAATCTCTTTAGATTTCCGATTTCATTCCTCGATCACTCACCATTCGAAGTTCCAGGCGATGTAGGTCCTTAACAATGTTCCGTTAGGCTAATTCTTATTAACTTTTTCTTTTTTCTTTTTTTAACACCACATTGACTCAGGGGGAGGAAGAGAAGATGTTTAAAGAGAAAATACTTTGGAGAGTAGAAGAAAGGAAAGAACTTCTTCTTTTTCATCGCCCTGGGGTTCCTTTTGGGTGTTCAGCCTGGTAGCCTTTTTTCCAATGCTTGGGCTTCCTTTCGGATTTTCTGCCCAGCAAATTTTTTTTTTTTTTTTGTCTAATTGCTTTGGGGTCCCTTACGGGTGTTCAGCCCGGTAGCCTTATTTCCAACTCTTGGGGTTCCTTTCGGATTTTCAGGCCAACGGATTTTTTTCTTTTTTTTAAGAAGAAAACAGTGACAAAGGAAGAGGGGGAGGAAGAAGAAGAGTCAAAAGGTGCCCTTTTTTTTTTTTGGCAACTCGCCTTAAGATTATGTAAGAATTCGATCATCTTTCCCTCCTCCAAGTGGCAGGGAGGTTCTAATATCGGTCTTCCTCTGATTTCCCTTGACCCAAGTTGGCATCTAAAATCTCTTTGACAATGGTTGTTGAGTCTTCGTTGAACTTTTCCTTTAAACTGCTATACTTGAACGTTGATTTTGGGACTAAAAATCACTCTCATTTTCCTAATCCCTAAATCTTTTGTAAGGACGGATAGGCTCATCAGGTTTTTCCCATTAATGGAGTACTTCATGTTACACATTAAGCGTTAATGCCTTTTCAAAAAAAGGCATGAATGCCTCATTTGTTTATTTGTAAAACGTGAGTGATCACCCAACTCCTTTTCGATAGTCTTTTTCATTGCAATTTTTGAATTACTTTACGGAGGTTAACCCCGTAGTAGGCTCTTGCTCAGTGCTCGAGCTTAGGTGAGACTCTCACACCTGAAGAGTGATTAAGTTGGTATCAGATGGCCTTACTGCATGTTGGGAGTCAACGAAGAAGGGTTCAATCTCATTAGTTGCCCTATTGTATCCTCTTTATGAAAGGAGTTTGTCCCTATTGAATATTTTGACGGGGTTGCCCCTGAAGGGCTTTCTACTCCATTGGGAACTTGTTTTTCACATGATAAATTCTCTTGATATGGTGGTGCTCCGATTATCGGAGTTGTGCTCATGTCATTAATGAATTTTAAAGAGCTTGTCTCTTGAGGAGGTAACATGGTCGAATTTTCGATGTCCAATTCTTGATCTCAGAATGGTGGATCATTCAAGAAATTTTGTGAAGGTGGTCCAAGTGGGCCCCTTAGAATTTCCAAAGGTTCGAGCTCTATCAACTCTAGTGAAGATGTCAAATCTTTGGGAATAGTCAAATTTGGGCTCTTCGCTTCTCAATCATCTATAACTGGGTTCACCTCAAGGGGTGACTCGGTTAAATCTTCTAAGCATGGCTCCTCATCCCATATAGGTGGGTTGGCGAAGAAGTCTGGTCAAGGTGGCCCAGGTGGGCCGCTTAGCATTTTCAAAAGTTCAACTTCTTTTGATATTTGAGGTGTTGGCCCCTTGATTGGAAGCGTAATGGGAGACTTTAGGGTGTTGACCCCTTGTTTGGAAGATGATCGCTTTTCGTTGATCTAAATCACATCAATTTCTAACCCGTCGTCCTCATTATATTGATTCCACTTAGGTGGGTCATCAAGGTTGTGGGGTGAAGGGCTTCCTTTTAGCACTTGCTCATTTGCCCTCACGAGTTATGTCCTAGAAATTAAGAGTTTTCTTGTCGGCATGGGCTTGGGAATCCGTATCTTCAAAACCTTGGTTGATCTTACGCTCGAGTTCATATTGCTCTTGCGAGTTTGATTCGTTGCCACACACATGTGAACCCTTTATTGTGTTAACTTGGAAGTACGTGTTGAAGGGTTCATGTGCCCTAGTGTGGCTCTCGATGATGGGGATATCTTGTGCCACTTTTGGGAGTGTATATTATAGTGAAATTCCATATGCGATACCCCTTTTTTTGGTTATGGGCTTAGAGCTAAGATCATCCTCGCTGCTTTGATCTTTAGTCATCAACTCTTGGGTGAGGTTATGCTCGTTTTGTTCTCCATCTACTGGACTTTCCAGTTGATTTCTTCTTGTACTCCAAGTTCTTTATGGATGGTCTTTGGTTTTAAGCACAGCTTGTGATTATCCTGAGTTAATTAGATTGACATCAGATTTGTTTGTTGAGATATCAAGAGTTTCTGATTCATGTTTGTCATCAACATTTTCCTTTTTTACACATATCATGCTGTTATCGATGAGATCTTGAACTCTGTCAAAAAGCTCGACATTCCTCAGTGCTATGGGCATAGTTTCGATGCCAGTCGCACCATTGAGATGTATTGCGTCCATGGAAAGGAGGAATCTTGGTTTCTATCGGTAATTCTATAATCCTTGCTTTAAGAAACTTCCTCATGACATCGGTCATAGGCTCATCAATGGGAGTGAATTTCCTTGGTGTGAAAGTCTGCATTCTCCATGTGATAGAATGAATTTTAGTCTTTCCCTGTGAATGGTTTGCACAAGGATTGCTTCTCTTGATAATGTTTACCTCTCGTTCTTGAGAGGCTTTTTCGGTTGCGGCCTTATCTTCCTTGGCTCGCTCATACCGCGATACCCTTTCAAGAATAGCATTAAATGAGTAAGGGATTTCCCCCATACTAAAGAACATGACATATTCTGGAGTCATGTTCTCTAATGTTAGGTTTACCTTCACGGCTTAAGGAGTGGAGTTTCAATGACTCGCATAGCGACCTTTCTAAATCTAGTTATAAACAGGGAAGGAGACTCGCACGACTTCTGTTTGGTGGAAGTTAACTCACCAAGGGTGATGGGTCTTGGCCTTCCTCCACTATAACAGGAGGAAATTGCTTGAACATTTCATTAGGAGATGCTTGTGGGTCATCCTTCATGAATATTCGGTGATAAGATATGCGAGACCATGACCTTAAGTTTGTTGGGTTGGTCTCATAATGTGTGGACCATCAATAAGTAGGCGTTGATTTGTGCCTCAGGATCCTCTTTCCTTGAAAATCTTTTTCTGAACTGTGGCACCACAAACCCCACTAGTAGATCTTCTAGGTGTCCTAAAATTTCTTGTACATAAGCTTTAGGAGTTGAGGTGTTTAATATTCTCATTTTCTCTAAAGAGTCTTGGAGGTGTTTCATATGAGCGAATTGAGTCGTCGTTATAACTGTAAGCTGGCCCGGTGGTATGGTCTGTTGAACCTGACTTTGTGGTATGTGGCTCCTATAAACTAGCTATTGGGCCCATGTAGCGAGTTGCCTCAAGGACTGAGCCTGAGGTTGAACTTGAAGTACCGGTTGTCGGCTTGTAGACTCACCCGAGCTTAGTTGGGTCAGAGCATACTCATTACTCGGAGGTTTGGCTTGCAGGATAGGATCACCACTTAACTGCGATGGACGACTCAAGCTGCTATGACGACTAGACCTCTGACCTTGGGTGGCTAGGTCTACCTAACTTTGACCTTGGTTAGATGATCTATCCTTAAGGTTAGGGTATTCTCTTACCCCAATACTAGATTGAAAGAGTGAAGGGAAGTTATAGCTACTGCCAGATGAAATCTGCACTCTAGGTAATCTTGGGCTCAAGTGATGATTAGACCTCTGACCCGTAGTGGATTGGATTGGCTGGCTAGCAGCCTTAAGATTATCCTGGTTTGAGCCAAAATGTTGGAATTGGCCAATGACTGACCTGACTTTCCTGAATTGAGTGTGTTGTATGGTTTATCCTCTATTGACGAAGTCTCGAAAGTAAGCATGCACTTTAGGATTGTCTTTATATCGAGTTAGGTCAAAACCCTGATCTTCACAGATGATGAGTTGCTTGGGTAGACTTTCTTTAGTTGTATGTGAACCCACTCGCCCACTGACTCGCTGATAGCCAAGACTGAAATGTTGGGCTGCTAATTGACCACGGGGTTCACACGGTTGGGATCGGCTGACTCGAAGATTTGGGCCGGGGCCTTATTCTCATTGAACCAACTGGATTTGAGGTTAACGCCTATGTCTTGGAGGATTGGCCCCAGCCTGACCCCTTGACTTTTCAAGGTGTTACGGACCTTATCAACCTTTTGGCTCATGACTTCTAAAGGGTGGCCTTGAAGACGGCTTGGATGACTAGGTTTGGTTCCATGTGGGTCGAGAGTCGGCTCACTGACACGAGTGATATGGATGATCTAAGAGGGAGCACTGTAACAGTGCCTCTCGGACCAACTAGGTTCTCTAGATCTAGACTGAGCTAGGACCATAGGGTTGGACCTTACTCCATTATGATCCTGAGTCATGATTCCTAGACTCGGTGAGATCTAGACTCGACGCCTCAAGGTAGACCTAATCTGACTCTAGGGGCAAAAACCCTAACTAAGACCTAGGCTAAGACTAGACTGGAACCTAGACTTGCCAGACTCAATGGATTTTGGTTCAGACTCGAAACTAGGCTTACCTAGTCTAGCTCTAAAGGCTACTCTTTTCTTAAAGCTATGCTAAAAACTAAACTAATATCTAGACTATATGGTGCACGAGTCTCGGCTCGGACCAAGAGTGGGTCATGGTTTGGAGGGGTAAGCAACCCTAATGTATTTTTTTTATTTTTTAAATTTTTTTATATTTTTAATTTTGATGAAACACAGTTAAAATAAGCATAGTGAAACCAAGGAAAATATGATTTTAGTCAAAATTAACAAACTAAAATAAAATCAAAAGGGCAGAAACATAACAGATATGTCTGAAGCAAAATATTTTTTATATTTTTAAGAATTTTATTTTAGATAAAAACTTGGTCAACAGAGAGCCAGTCCCTGGAAAGTTCTTGTGGGGATGTAGAAGTGTTCTAGGATACTTGAAGTTGGGCGACACGGGTGGTGTCGCCCAGGCGACACTACTGAAGTCACCCTTGCAGGGTGAGCGACACGGCTGGTGTCGCCCAAACAATTTATTATTTTTTATCCATTTTATATTTTTATATTATTAATATTGATGAAATAAGACTACTTTAACCTTGGAAGAAGCTGGAAATAAAATTATTTATGATAAAATAAATTAAAATAAAGTGAAAACAAAAAGCCCAGATTTAATTGAAAAATACTTTTTTTGTATTTTTAAAAATTTTATTTTGATCTGAAATTTTTTGTGCAGTCACAAACGAAATCCTAAAACATATCTACAAAGTTTCAGAGGTTTCTGAGACCTTTGAATTTGAGCGACACTGACAGTGTCGCCCAGAAAAAGCAAGGTTTCGAAGCACCGAAACCCTGGATTATGGTCACATACCACTTTTTAGGATCTTTTGTGACTAAAAAAAGTGAAAAATAGTGAATAAAAATTTTATTTTGATACTTGGAACAAGCTCGAAATAGCCCCACGGTGGGCACCAAACTGTTTACGTTGAAAATCTGACAGATCTTTCGATGAAGTTCTCTCGAATTTTAATACCTTAAACTAATAAAATAGATGTAAATGAAGTGGTAGAGAATGTGGGACTGATCGAATTCAAATCTGAGGCCATATCTGTCAAAATATGAGCAGATCTACTCTCATATCTGTGGCAGAGCCAGCATAATCCAAAGCATTAAAATACGATCTTAAGACAAAGTTAACATATAAAAATAAATAAAAACAGAAATAAAACAATAAAATAGTAAAAAATAGAGAGGAAGAAACAATACCAAACCTGGCCGGATGGGGTTCCCGAGCCTTCGAGGGCATGCTCGTATCAGAACCGGTCCTCTTTGCCTCTCTGATTCGGATGTTGACCAGCAGATCTATAGTGTAGAAGGATTAGATCTAGGTTTGTTGTGCCCTAATTTTAGTTTTGATCTAGGGTTGGAGTGCCCTAGGTCTAGGTTTTCTCGAGCTTAAGGGTTAGAGTCTTAGGAGGTTAGGGTTTCTGTCTATCTGAAGCTCTAAGGTTTCAATCTCAATCTGTTTCTCTATGTTTCTCTTGGGTATGGAGGACAATTTCTTTAGTTTTCTAAGGGTATTTTGACCTCTAGAGGTTGAATATGAATTCTGAGATTTTATCTAATTTTTTGAAATTTTTGGGGAATTTTTCTAAATTTTTAGGAATTTTCTAAGGGTTTTTCCTATTTTTGTATTTTGAATAATTTTCCTAATTTTGGAAATTTCTTAGGATTTTTTGGTCTCTTTTTCTCTCTCTTTTTGGGTTAGGGATAGGGGGTATTTATAAGATTCAATTGGTGATTTTTCCTAAATGTTTTGGAGTTCTTTCATAATTTTTTTTATTTATCTTGAAGTTTTAGCCTTATCTAATTAAAGAAAATATGTTTACTGCATCATCAGATGCATTGACTGCATCATCAGCCCGCGTCTGGCCTGTCAAGCCCGTTGCAGCCCAGTCCGCTGCTTGACAGTTGGGTCTCACAGGGACTAAAGTGTCATTTATAATATCATTTTATTCATGAACCGTTTGAAAGCTCTTGAGCTCTACTTCCAATTGGAATAGGATTTGAATAATTTTGGAGTAATTAAATTGGGTATACTAGGATAATGTGGTCCTAAGGGTTCAGAAAACCATAGAATTTGTTAGATTTAAAATGGGGTGTCTACAGTCCAATCAAACATTAAGAGGAGAATAAGCAACTTCTCCTCCGTTTGAGGTCATTGGAACCACAACAGTTTGTCATAGGACAAAGCAAGGATTAGGGTTTCGCTTGGTAAAAGACAGAAGCAGTAAATGCCCTGAGACGAGGTCTACCTAAGAGCAAGAGATGAGATGCAGCAAAACAAAATTCTGCAGCAAAGTGAGAAAGAAAGGAAAAGGAGGCATTTTCATTCATAAACCCAAATTTTGTACAATTGCTGGCATACAGAGAAGGAAAGAAGAAGTAAAGAAAGGAAACTCTAAAAAATGATCAATTGTCTTATTGATCTCTGCTCTACATACTGCAAAAGAAGCCTCGGTGTCTTGAATATGCTCATTCAGTTTGACCACCATTAGAGCCTCCTGCTCCATGGAGACAGTTTCTGACTCAATGGTGCGAGTGAGTTCTGATAAATCTTCAATCAAAGAAGTATCCAAGGTCCTTCTCTGAATCATGTCCTTCTTAAGTTTGTCAAATTCATTCCTCAGCTTTCGCATCTCAGCCCTTATTCCAACAATCATGTTGAAGCAAGTTCTCCCCTCCATCTTGAGATCGAGCTGATGAGCAATCATAGTGGCTTTCTTCTGAGCGCAGGAATCTATTTCCTCACGATGATGTGAGATTGGCACCTCTAAGGAAGCCAGCTCGCGGGTCTCTGCCTTATGATGCAATCTTCCCTACCTCCATCTCTCCAACTCATTTAAGGTAGCATCAAAATAAGAGAGGACTTCTGGAGCATTCCCAAAAACAGTGGTCGCAATAGCAAATTCCCTGAGTTTGGCCAATGCCTCGCCAAGCTCTGCGAAAGGTAGCTCCCTTAAACCATGGAGACCTGCACAGAGCATGTCCACAATTATGCCAGAAACCCCGTTGAAAATAGGCCTTGAGGGTACAGCCGGGTCCATCACCATTGAAGGAACCTTAGTTTCAAAGGCCGGGCTCAAAGGGGTGATAGCCATGAGAGTCGTTGGCTCTTTTGGAGCAATTGTGAAGCCCAAAGCCTCGGGCACCTCAGATTCAGAGGTAGCCCCAACCTCAATCTGCCTTGTCTCCTCAATGTCAGCCTCCTCACCTTGATTCTCATCTGCTGGAGCGACCAACCTGGTTTCACTATGCTTCATAGCAGCCTCCTCCCCTTGTTTCTCACCCTATTCCATGGCCTCAACAAGTTCAAGGCCAATATCTCTTCCTTATTCCTCACCCTCCTGAACTGTCACTTCAGCTTCAACAAGTTCAGGGGCCACCTCCTCCCTTTGGCCTTTATCTTCTAAGATCACCACCTCAGCCTCATACATGGCCCTGGTTAGGTACCTCGATCTCACCCTCCAAATCCTTGGAGGATCGGGTAGCACGTGTCTCGGGTTTCGGGAGAGACCCGAGATGTTTGTGAGATCGCACTCTCAGGTACCTCATTCGAAAACAAGGGTAGGTGTTACCAACCAGTGAGAGAGATATTTAAAGGTGGGTTCGGGACTTGCTTGAGCTGAATCGCGTCGGCACCGTCTTAGATCACGAAGAAAGGCCCCCAGTAATGAAACTGGTTCGGAATCGCCTCCCTTGGCTCGTATTCTTCTTATTTTTTGCTTTCCTACAATCACACACATATATGGAAAAGGTTATGGGACAGGTGGGTCGGACCTCACCCTTTTCCTCTTTGATGATCATACGTAAGCATGCGTATTCAAAAAGAAGAAAGAAAGACCGGGGGGAGAGAAGAATTCAACCAAGCGAGAAGGTCAGAGAAGTGACTAGGCTAGTAGATAATTAGTGTAACTTGGTAGTGAAACGGGCTTAGTAACTGAGATCGGCTCAAGGGATTGCTACTAGACGTTATTGCCAATATCGACTAACTAAGCACTATGGTCAGTTTGTTGTGGCAGTAAAGCGGGCCAAGCGAACCTGGCGCAACAACATTATAGCTAGACGACAGGACTGCCATGAGATGCTAACCTCAATCCCTCTTGGTCGAATGAAAGAGTAGCAGAGTAATGGTTAAAGAGAAGAAGGGAATGAACGGAAGGAGAGAGAAGAAGGGAGAGAGGAGGGAGAAGAAGGAAGAGGAGATGCAGTCGGCGCTAGACCTTGCCGACTGTTTCACGAGATGGGAGAGAGAGGAAGTAGTCGGCGTTAGGCTTCGCCGACTATGTCTGATGAGAAAAGAGGAACAGAACCAACTGGCATTAAGTCTCGCCAACTGACAAAAGAAGAGAGGGAAAACCAGCAGGCGCTAGGTCTTGTCGATTGACCGAAGAGGAAACCGGAGGCCAACCGGTGCCGAGTCCCACCAACTGATAGCAAAACAAAGAGAAGATCAACTGGCACTAGGCCTCGACGACTGATAGAAATAGAGAGAGAAGACCAACCAACGTTGGATCTCGCCGATTGTTAGAAGCAAAGAGAGAAGGTCAACCGATGCTAGGCCCCACGGACTCATATAAGAAGAGGGAGAAGGCCAATCAATGCTAGGTCTCACAGACAGGTAGAAGAAGAGAGAGAAGACCAACCGTCACTAAGTCTCGTCGACTCGTAAAAGAAGAGAGAGAAGACCAACTGGCGTTAGGTCTCACTAACTGATAAAAGAAGAGAGAGAGGAGGCCAACCGACACTAGGCCTCGCCAGTTGATAGAAGAAGATAGAGACGACCAACCGACGCTAGGTCTCGCCAATTGATAAAAGAAGATAGAGAGGGTCGATCGGCGCTAGATCTCGCTAATTGACAGAAGCAGATAGAGAGGACCAATCGGCACTAGGTCTCGCCAGTTGACAAAAGAAGATAGAGAAGACCAACCGGCGCTAGGTCTCGCCAGTTGATAGAAGAAGAAAGAGAAGACCAACCAGCCTTAGAACTCGCCAGTTGATAGAAGAAGATAGAGAGGGCCAACGGTGCTGGGTCTCGCCTGTTGAAAAGAGAGAGAGAGAGAGTGAGAGAGAGAGAGAGGGAGACAAAGAAGAGCGAGAAGAGAGAGAAAAGAGAGAGAAAGAGAGAAGAGAGATAAGAGAGAGAACATAGAGGGAAGAGAGATGGGAGGAAAGAGAAAGTTACCTATCGGAAGGGTACCGACCCTTTTCTTCTCTCTTCTCTCTCTCTCTCAAAGACGTACTCACAGGCTCAAGCAAGGAATAGAAATTTTATTAAATCTTCAAAAGAATGAATTGAGCGTCTCCAGTCCCTTTTTCAATGAGGCAGTGCCTATTTATATAGAATTGTGTCCAAACATGGGTGGATTAATCAAAATTAGACCTAATTACTGAAAATTAAGATTTAGTTGAATTAAAAGAAATTTAAAAAATCGGTGCAAAAGGATTGTTTTGCCCGTGTCTAACAATGAGTGGAATTCCAAAACAGTCGTTGTTGTTGCCCGAGATCTTGCGTGATCCTCCATGGCTGACCCAAGGGTGTTCTGATGCCCTTTAATCGAAAGGTTATTGTTTTCTTGTAGGGCTCGCCGTGACGATCATTTTGATTCCAACTTCAAGCCATGAATCATGTTTTTGAGCCATGATCACGAGACTTGAAATTTGGTTGAGTCTTAGAAAATTTAGATCTATAGTGCTGTCGTTCCTTAATATTTTTCTGTTATTTCTTCGTCGTAGTGCACTGGGTATGCCATCATGATGGCGTGGCAACAAACGGAACGCGATTTGGAGCCCGAACGAAGATTTCCCAACTTTTGAGTTTTGGCTGAAATCTGGAATTCGGCGATCGGAATTTCAGTCACTTCGTCGGCTTCGTGCATGAAATCTGACTGTTCATCTGTACGGGGTTCGGACCAATGATAGCCCTGGGCCTTACACACAAAATGGAATTGGTTTCACGTTGATCCGTTCCGCGAGCGTCGTGATTTGGTCTATCGAGTGAGGTGTGTCACTGCTGAATTTTCTGTAACCTCTTCAGGGATCAGCAACTTCTCTCTAGCTTTTCTCCCTACTCGAACATCATCTCAAGGCGTACCATATATTGAATTGTTCGTCTTGATGAGACGAATACGTTCACCAAATTTGGGAGCGATCCGACTTAGAACGAGTGAGATAAGAACCCCGAAAGTGACTGCCTGTGACTGTAAAAACAGATAATTTTAATGGTATTTTGGTGCAGTGAGGCCACACAGGAATAGTGTGCGGCCCCTCCTATTTCAATGTTTGGCTCATATCATTGTTCTGAAGTGTCCGATTAAATTGAAACTTAGCCTATAAGGGTTTTAAACCATTCTAGATCTAATGGCAGTAATTCCACAATGATTTGAGACATCAAAAATGTAGTTCCAGTTGTAGGGTCCGTTTCAGGGTGCTAGAGGCCATTTTTCTGAAAACTGTTCCTTTGGGTTCATTGCCTTAGACATGTCAGAATACGATGAAACTTGGCAGATTGTCTTTTGGAGTGCTGATGACGATCTTGACCAATTCTAGTTCCATTCTAAAATTGTCAGGAATTCTCACTGTTTTGTAGGTTTTAAGGATCTGCTTCCTATTAGGCACCAAGATGATGAAAAATACGTTCAAACAGGCCCCTTCTATCTGGTCTGCATCCTCTACAGCCAAAACCTCTGCTACAAAAACCTCCACCCCTAAATCTTCCTGACCTGCGCACTCTAGAGCAGCAACCTCTTGATGCTCAAGAGCCTCACTAACCATAGGCCCCTCCTCTTGAAGGTTGCATGGGCCTTCATTATACATGATCATGGCCCCTGCCTCAGTTGGGGCAATAACCTCTTGAAGGACAAAGGTCATGTCAGTATCAGGTTCCCCTCCTTGAGTAATAACTGCAGGGCCTTCAACCTCATTGATCTCCATGGTATCTAGATCTGACTCAGTAACCACCCTTGAACTTAGAGACACCACCCCAAGTTTGTGAGTCACTTCTCGATCAGAAGCGATGATAATAGGCTCAAACAGAGCTAGATTCATCCACCTTGGTCTCTGAAGAAGTAGAAACAATTTAGGAGAGGCAGAAGATGGTGGAGAAAGGGCGGAGGGTGATTCTGAAGGAGTAGCTAATGAATCATAGGACGAAGAGCTACCTCTTGATTCCAAA
The DNA here is from genome assembly GCF_054954075.1 of Amborella trichopoda. Classification (NCBI taxonomy): domain Eukaryota; kingdom Viridiplantae; phylum Streptophyta; class Magnoliopsida; order Amborellales; family Amborellaceae; genus Amborella; species Amborella trichopoda. Next base: position 24,258,204 of record NC_142346.1, read on the forward strand.
ATGATAGGATGTTTGGCACCCCTATGTCTCCGAACAGGTCTAACAGCCCGAGCTGCTGCACGAGTGCAGGTGGGGTAGGGCGTTTCCTTTTCTTCCCTCCTGCTGGAGAAGGGGTAGCTACCTTAGAGCTCCCCACTTGTGAAGAGCCTGCAACAAGCGTGCTGTGGGGGCCGCTCCCGATCAATGCGTTCAAGTCTTACATTGGACGCCCTTCATGACTTGGGACCTTTCGGCCCTCCCTCCATTTGAAGATAGAGCTGAGTTTATCAAAAAGGTTCCATGTCTTTTTCTCCATGGCAAGAAATTGGGGCGAGGTGTCATCGGCCGCTATCCCTCGAAGAGCTTGCCAATTCCAAGGATAGCCCAAGTCAAAGATCTCCCCAAGGATAGAAGTGTTGACAATTCTCCTTTGCCTAGTCTCCTGGTGCCAATTGTAATTCTCCCCGTTCTAGGGGTGATCGGCATCCCAATATCCTCGGTTGGTAATTCTCCACCAGAGTGTGTAGGCCTCAGTCACCCAAACTCTTCTGCCAAAATGGGGTAGCACACACCGACTAACCTCCGTCATCTCCAGACATGTGGACCATGCGGTCTATATATTCTCTGGCCGCCACAATTCTCAAAGAGTTCTGAGTTTTTCTTTCTCGGTATTTACTCTGCCATGGCGCTTTTCGAAAAACACAGAGAAGGGGCAGCTTTGATCAAGCCCATGCTGACAGGCGAAGCAGTGAGGGCAGTACCCTTCAAGTTTGGCACTGTGAGGAGTTTGATCTGCCAAAAGTCCTTCTCTAACGCTCAAGATGAACATGAGCTCCTTGATAGTCGTGGGAGCACCGTCCAACTCCTTTCCCAGTTCATCGATAAAGGCACAGTCAATAAAGCTCCCAACTGGAAATGGGACCTGACGCATACTTGAGTAGTCATTCTCAAACAAGTTTCGAGCTTCTGCTGGACTATGAAAAATAGCCTTTTGCCCAACAATTCTCATTAAGAAGGGGGACATTTTATCCCCCATGCCCTGAGTTCTGACATACGTGGCAAGTAAATAGGCCCCTAGCCACCCATACACATAATAGATGAGGAATGGTGTCTTAAAATCCCCAGGAAAGGCTTCGCCCCCAATAAGGTCATTGCCCCCCTCTTTACCTTTGTAGGCCTTTCCCCATGAGACGGCCCCCAATCCATGGTAAATATTGCACAAAATTGGTTGAGCAAGGGCATCCTCATGCCCTCTTGCTATGTCACAGGCCACATAGAAGGTGTCTGGATGAATGTCATCCACCCCTTCAGGGAGCAGGAACTTGCATAAAATCGAGGCCAAATAGGCGACCAAGAAGACACAGTCATCGCTGGTCTTGGATTGATAGGCGGGAGGCATCCCCTTTACAACTACCTTCCCCTTCCCTCTTGGAGCACCTCGACCATCCTCGGGGTAATCCTCATAAAAAAATTTCACCCATCCGGTGAAGGTTACCCGACCGTTGCTAGGCTTAGCATGAAGCAACTGTTAAACCTAAAAAATCATTTGAAGACTAGCAAGTGGTTCCTCTCCCCCTATGCAAGCACCACCAAAGATGATCGAGTTCTGGGGGACGAACTCGTCATACATGCCTCTGACTAGCAGAAGGCCACAAATGAAATAAAGATCCAATAGGAGATTCCTGCTTCCCCATGCCCAAGGAGCCATATGTTACTAACATGACTCCATGTCTCCAGCAGTACCTTAACAATATTGGAGCATCGATCATAATAATTGGCTCAGCACTGAACTGCTGGCAGCAGAGAAACATGCTCAAGAATGCTTCAATGAGATCCTAGCACATTGATGGTCCAAGAAGGGTACGCTTTTAAATATTGGTGATCCCCCTGTACTCGAAGGCCGACAGAAGACCACATTAACCCCTTTGTTTACACCATCCACTTTCCTAGGGTGGGCAAGTTCTCCCTAGAAGATATATTCATGTGCATACAATGAAGGACCACCACCACTTCTTCAATACTGATGTTGTCGTCATTGTCCTCCCAGACTCCAAAATGTTATGGGTTAGTAATAAAAGTGACACTAAGAGGCCACTCTGGTTTGCATATAAGCTCTGTCAGCCAAATGGGAGCCCCCCTCACTAGACTCTCACCAGTAAATTCACTGGTGCCGACCTATCCTCCCCTTGGAAGGTTGTTTACATCAGGGATTTTTAAAGAAGACACAACCATTATAAAGACGCAAGGACTCACTGACTTATGAAAACTACTAAGGCACTGAGTTAGCATCGGCTGTGTCTTCAGAGGCCTAACGCAGACTGTGTTCTTAAAAGTTGACGCCGACTGTGTTTGTGAAAGCTTAACGCCGACTGTGTCTACCGACTCCTGGTTAGGTACCTTGATCTTGCCCTCTGGATCTAGGTGATTTGGTGGCACGTATCTCGAGTCTCTGGTGGACCCGAGTTTTGAGATCGCTCTCTCGAAACCTTACTTGTGGGAAAGGACAGGTATACCAACCAATGAGAGAGCAATTTTTGGTGGGTTCGGGACTTACTCAGGCTGGCTCATGTGGGCGCCCTCTTAGATCATAAAGAAAGCCCCCCAGCTGCTTGAGCTGGTTTGGAATCGCCTCCCTTGACCTATAACCTTCTTGTTTTTCTGCACAACACTTATATGGTTAATTTGTAAGACAAGTGGGTCAAAAAAGACCCACCCTTATCTTAGGGCAATGCACGTTCATGGGAGAAGGTGATGAACTGCAAAGTTAGATGAAAGATGGAAAGTAGAAGAGAACTTGATGAAGAGGCGAGCCTGGCATAACAACCGAAAGCTGCCGACTCGGAATGGTAGCAAGACAAGCATAGTTCACAAGGCCAGCACGGAGGCAATACTACCCGAAATCGAGGTCGGCGTGTCGGCGCCAGGCTAGGTCTATCGTCAATCAAGTGAGAAGAGAAAGGGGTGGAGAGGAAAGAATGAGACACCGAAGAGAAGGGGGAATCCAAACGTCGATAGGCATCGCAGTGGGAAATGCAAGGCGCCGGCGCATCCCTTGTGAAAGGCGCTAGCTCCTGACGAGGCACACGGAGATGGTTTCTCCTAGGTCACATGATGATAGACGCGGGACGTAGGGAGAACGGCGATAGGCACCGGACACACGGAAGAAGCTCGCAGGCTGCGATGGGTGTTGCCAGGGCCTCTAACGGTCAGTGATAGGTATCGCCATCTACGTTAGGTGTGTAGTAGAGGAAGACTCCTGTAGGCGGCAACACTTCGCCGTTTAAGTTCTTCACCGAGACGTCAAAGCTACGTCTGTGGGTAGTTATGGGTAGCACCATCTACAGACTTCACTGAGAGAAAGAGACAAATGAGAAGGAGGGGAGGGAGACTCGTACATGGTGCTGCTACTGGCATGCACGACCTGTGAGACCAATGGAAGGGCGTGCACGGCATTGCCACTACCGTGCACGTCCTCCGCAAGGGACTCAAACAAAGAAGAGGGAGGAGAGAGGGGAGAAGGGAGAGAGAAGAAAAGAAAAAGAAGAGAGAGAAGATTTACCTCAACCCTTAGGTTACCAATCGAAAAGTTCTCTCACCTCACACTCTCTCTCAAGCGTAACACCACAATGGTATGTATTAAGTGAAAACTCTCTCTTGTGTGTGTGTATGTATCTGCCTGTTCTCCTTTTTTTTTGGTACAATGATGGTACATATATACAGAAGCATGCACTAAACATGGGTGGATGATCAAAAGTAACCCTAATTGATGGAAATTAAGATTAAACTGAATTAAAAAAATTAGAAAATAGGGTGAAAAATGATAGATTTGCCCCTTCTTAACAAGGTATGGAATTATAGATTAGTCCCTGTGTTGCCCTAGGACTTGCGTGTTCTTGCATGGCTGATCCGGGGTCGTTCTAATGCTCGGTTGATCGTAAGATGATTGTTTTCTTGTAGGGATCGGCATGGCGATCAATTTCATGCCAACTTTGAGTCATGTATCGTGTTTTTGGTGTACGATCATGTGACTTAAATTTTATAGTGTGTTCGTTCCTTGATGTTTTTCTATGTTTTCTTCGTTGAATCACACTGAGCATGCCGTTACGATCACGAGGCACTAAACGCAGCTCGATTCTGTGGCCGAACAAAGATTTTGCAAGTTTGGAATTTTGGCCGAAATCAAGGATTCCAGCGACAGAATTTGCAGTATGTTTGTCAGCTTCGTGTGCAGAATTCGACCATTCCTCATGTATGGGGTTTGGGTCAGAGATTGCTCGAGACCTTACACCCACAATGAAAAGTGTCTCGCATCGATCAGGTCAACGAGCGGCTTGATTCAGCTGCTCGAGGGAGGCACGACGCTGCTGATTTTCTTGCACATTCTTCACGGATTAGTGACTTCTCTTTAGCTTTTCTTTGAGCTCAGATATCGTCACTAGGCGTTCCACATATCGAATCGCTCGTCTTGACTAGACGAACATACTCACCAACTTTGAGCACGATCCAACGTGGGAGCATCGAAATTCAGTGGTCGTCATTGTCCCTTTAATGGTGTAGTGTTGCAGGGTGACCGCACGGGAATAGCGTGTGGCTCCTCCTGTATCACTCTTTCGCCTATAAAATCATCCTAAAGTTTCTGTTTGAGCTAAAACTTGACCCCTGAGGGTTTTCAACCATACCAGATCCAATGGTGGTGGTCCCACAACAGTTTGGGATGCTGAAAATGTAGCTCTAGTTATAAGGGTCAGTTTCATGGTGCTAGAAGCTGATTCTACGATAACTGTTTCTCAGTATGCACTGCCTAAGACATGTTGGAATGCGATGAAACTTGGCAGAAGACTTTTGAGAGAACTCATAAAGAACTTGGCTAGTTCAAGGGCTGTTCTAAGACTGTCGAAATTTCCACTACTTGCAAGGGCTTTATTGAGAGGGGGCCTCATGTTGATGAAAAATACCTTCCAACCGTATGCCCCGCCGAATGTTATGCCTCGAGAGAATTGATAAGTGTAATCATTCATGAATTTTGAGGGATCTTATTGAAGTCATCACCCTCACGGGACTATCCATGGTTCTGGAGCATGAGGCCTTTGTCAAGACCTCCTTGTACAGAACCAGGCCTTTTTGAACACCAAATGCTACGAACCTCTAGTCAACACTATCTGCTGCTACACCAAGTTTTCTTTTAATGCTCAGTGTGTCCCTGTAGGTCTCGTCAAATGGATTCTAGTCAGGGGCTTCTGGCCTGTCCCAAAAGTTTGGTCCCCTGCTGGCTAGAGGGTTTTAGCGAGACGTACCCTGAATCCTGTGACAACCCTAGCCTTGTCAGTTTCTTACCTTCAATATAGTCCTTAGAATTTATGGAGGGATCTTTTCGTCATCGTCTTCACGTCAAGGATTGTTGTTGTTGCTGAACTAGGGAGATATTATGAGGCTCTCACTCCCTGACGAGCCGTTGAAACTGGGGAGATCTTTTGAAGCTCTCACTTCGTGACGAGCAATGAGACTGAGGTGTCAACCGAGACTGTGGAAGTGCGTCAACCTGCTTTGTTGATCCAAGAGCCCTTTCACGGGTTTTTACTCAAACCAAGGAAGTGGCACTGTGAAGATGGTTTTCACCAACTTCTATTATTTTCAGGCTCTTTTACCCATGACTTTGTGGCCATGTCCACCCTTTTCATCTATTTTTGCTCACGGTTCCCTTTTGGGGTTTTCACTGTTCCTGAATTTATTTTTCCTCGAGACTCTCTTACTCATGGTTTCATGACCATGACCATCCATCATTTTTACTATGGCATTCCCTTGTCCAGGTGTACACCATGCCCATTTTGTTTTTTGAGAGAAGGTGTGTTTTAGGGTCGTGCCTTCGAGACTTATGTGAATCTTTTTAACATCATGCTTCTAGGCCGTGCACTGTAGTTTTAGGGTCATATATCTGGACTACAGCGGTAAGGAATGAAAGTCTGTAGAGGCCATAGAGTGAGTTTGAGGGTGACTTTGACTCACTTGGGAAGGTGCGCCTGTAGAGAGCTGATTGGATGGTAGGTGAAAAGTGGTGACCCACTAGCTGGTGGCGAGATGTCTTGCCGTTTGGTGAGCATGGGTAAGACTTATTGGGGAATGAGATGAAAGGTGGTGAAGGTGGCCCGCACACATGAATGGGCCGATTAGGGAAGACGTGTGTGGTGATGCACGTAAAGGGTGTGTGCGCGTACGTAGACTCACTAGGGAGGCAATGAAAGTGGTGTAGGTGGCCCGCACACAAGAATGGGCCGGCTGGGGAAGACGTGCGTGGTGATGCATGTAAAGGGTATGTGGGCCTAGGTAGGCTCACTGGAGAGAAGAATAAGAGGGTATGCTGTAACAATCCTAAAATCTCAAAAAAAAAAAAAAAAAAAGGAGAAAATATGCTTATAAATAGGTGATGTTCTGTTTGAGTATGATGGTCCTTGGGGACCATCACTATTTTAAAAAACTTTTACTTCGTTTAACTTTTGCTTGCCTGTTTTGCTTGCCTGCTTTTGCCTCCTGCTGCTTGCAGCTAGCAACGTCCTTTAGTGGACGTGGTTTTCGTACGATAAAAGTCTGCTTTTAACGCGACACCTCAGGTATGAGGTAGAGCGTAAGAAAATAATATAATAATACGTTATAAGAATTTAAATAGGGGATGTGAGCACTCCCACCCTAAAACAAAATTTTGAGATCTCTCTCTCTTGTCGAAACACAATGAACTTCTCTCTCGGACCGAAATTTTTTATCGGAAGCTCCCTCTCAAATAATTGTGGGTAAGTGACATCGTCTTTCTGAAAAATAGTCTATTTTTAATAAATAGTGATATTTCCGTCTAGGATCTTTATTTTATCAGTTTTATGTGTAAGTGACCTCATTGTCTCGAAAAATAATCCATTCTTTTTAAAAATGAAATGAAATAATTATTTCTGCTTATTATCATGAATTTTAGGCGCGATAAATTTTATGCGCACGTGACCTCATTATCATGAAAAATAATCTTTTTAATAAAAATTGTGATATTTTATCTATGTTAGAAATTTTGAATGCTGTAAATTAGAAAAATAAATTTATTTATTTTTCTTGTTTATTGTTAGAAATAAATGTGATATTTTTGCTTTTAGTAAAATTGTGATATTTCTTTCTACTGTTTTGAATATTTAGACATTGTAAAATTCGTGTGCAAATAACTGCCGTATTATTTAAAAATTGACATTTTTGCAATTGATTATAGTATTGTTGTGAAATGTTTATTTGCAAATTAACATCCCATAAATTGTGATAATTCTGTATTCTTGAATTTTTATAAGAGTTTTTCTATACATATTAAATTGGATATTATGCTAGAATGCCTTTACAAACTGCTAGCTTTCTAAATTTGAGCCCAAGATATTTGATTGGTTATTTTTGAAATGTTATATAGAGTGATTGTTATTAATGGTTTAAGTGAAATTCATATTAATGATTTTAGTGATATGTTGAGTACATGATATTGCTGCTTTCGAATGTTTAAAGAGATTTAGAAATAATTTAAGTATGCAAGTGGACTCATCCGGTTCGCCGGTGAGGTATAAGTGGACCTATCTGGGACGCCGGTAGGGATTAAGTGGACTCATCCTGTACGCCGGTGAGGTATAAGTGGACCTGCAGGGATTAAGTGGACCTATCTGGGACGCCGATAGGGATTAAGTGGACCCATCAGGACGCTGATGGGGTTTATAGATGACCTACTTGGGACGCCAGTAGGGTATTTTGTGAAATCCTTTGAATTATGTATTGTCGTTAAAAGTGTTATAAGCATTTCAATTACTCGGATTATACTTAATTATGCAGTTATGGAAAGTGAAATTGTTGATGCATTTCTATTAATAGATCTCATTTTGGAAAATATTGATATCTTTCAATCATGATTATTTTTAGGATTATGATGATCACTTACTGAATAGCCAAACTCATCAAACTATGGTAAACATTTTTTCAGGATAGCTATGGATTCATTTTGAGTGCTAGTCAAGATCAACCTTGGAAGATACTGTTGTTGTGCTAGCTTTCTTTACTTACTATGTAAGACCTCGCCACTGTAAATTTGTCCTATCAATAGATGTATATATGTTTTGTCGGTCACATCTCAGGAATAACAGTACTGTAAATTCTTGGGGTGTGACAATTATGGTATCAGAGCAATAGGTTTAAGATCCTTAGGAAATTTTAAAAGAATGTACTTAAAATCACATTTATTGTGTGTACAGACCGGGATAAGGTCAGGATCCAGAATAGCTGAAGCCAATATGGAAGGAATTCACAAAGCCTTGGAAAATATGGTTTCTCTAATGCAACATCAGATGGAAAACAACAATCCACCCAGGCAGTCAGTTACAGGAAATGGTGGGAGCAATATCGAACAATTTAAGAAATTAAACCCACCTTCTTTTAAGGGTGCTGTAAACCCACTGGAAGCCGAGGGATGGATTATGCAACTGGAAAAAATATTCGAGGTTATGGAATGTCTTGATGATAGGAAGGTGGCCTTGGCAGTTTTTATGTTAGAAGGTGAGGCACAACACTGGTGGCGAATGGCAAAAGGAGTATTGGTCAAAGAAAATAAAACCTTGACTTGGGAAGTATTTCTAGAGGCATTTAATGAAAAATATTTCCCAGATTTTATTCGAGACCAAAAAGAAATGGAATTTCTAGAATTAATCCAAGGAAATAAGACAGTAGCACAGTACGAGGCCAAGTTTACTGAATTGGCCAGGTTTGCACCGCATATGATTAATAATGAGGCAAGAAAGGTGAAGAAATTTGAAAAGGGTCTCAGGCCAGCTATTAGAAGCACAATATCAGTCTTGAAATTAAGAACTTATGCTAAAATAGTGAATCGTGCCCAAATTGTCGAAAAAGATTTTGAAGATTACCAAAAGACGAAAAATCAGAGCAGTCATGTTAGACTTACATCATCTAATCGACAACAGTTTGAAAGGCCAAACAAGAAGCCAAGGCCCTCGCCATTTCAAAACCCAATAGAACCATGTAGAAAATGTGGGAAAAATCATGGATCAAGCCCTTGTTATTGGAATACCGGAGCCTGTTTTAAATGTGGAAAATTGGGACACCAGATTAAACAATGTCCTAGCTTACAGACACAACAGCTTCCAAAGCAGGGAGAGATAGCTCCGAAGCCTCAGATGAAGGGAAGAGTATTTGCGATTACCAAGCAAGACGCTCAGGCCTCAAAATCAGTGATCCAAAGTACTCTTACTATCTTCCAAAAAGTAGCTCATGTTTTGATTGATCCTGGATCTACTCATTCATTTGTGTCACAACACTTCGCATGCCACTTAAAGGTAGAACCAGAACAATTAGAATACATTCTAAAGGTAGCCACACCGATGGGAGATTCAATTAACATCAATATAATATACAAATCATGTGCAATAAAGATAGAAGAAAAGGAACTGTTGGTTGATTTAATACTCCTGGAAATTCAAGATTTTGATGTAATCTTAGGCATGGATTGGCTTTCTGCATACCATGCAAGTATTGATTGTTATAAAAAAATTGTTACCTTTAGTATTCCGAATCAGCCAGTATTTTACTTCAATGGTGTCAAAGAAGACTCCCCATCATATTTAATCTCTTGTATTCGAGCTAATCGCCTCCTTCGAAAAGGGTGTCAAGGCTTTCTTGCCTATATCAAAGAAGATAGGAAGGAAGAAATAAATTTGGATACCACTCCGGTTATCCGAGAATTTCCCGACGTTTTTCCTGAAGAATTGCCAGGATTACCGCCTGACAGGGAAATTGAATTTTCCATTGAATTATTGCCAGGGGTAGCACCAATTTCTAAGGCACCTTACAGAATGGCTCCTGCAGAACTTAAAGAACTGAAACAACAATTGGAAGAATTATTAGATAAAGGTTTTATCAGGCCCAGTGTGTCACCTTGGGGTGCTCCAGTACTGTTTGTCAAAAAGAGAGATGGGACTATGAGATTGTGTATTGATTATAGACAGTTGAACCAAGTGACAGTGAAAAATAAGTATCCACTACCTAGGATTGATGATTTATTTGATCAATTACAAGGATCACAAGTGTTTTCAAAAATTGATCTTAGATCTGGATACCATCAGCTTAAGATTAAAAGTGAAGATGTACTCAAGACAGCTTTCAAAACAAGGTATGGCCATTATGAATTTTTAGTCATGCCTTTTGGATTAACCAATGCACCAGCTGCATTTATGGATTTGATGAATCGGATCTTTAAGCCCTTTTTGGATAAATTTATTGTGGTATTCATCGATGATATTTTAATTTATTCCAAGAATCAGAAGGAACATGAGCAGCATGTAAGAATGGTATTGCAAATATTAAGAGAGAAGAAATTATATGCCAAACTTAGTAAATGTGAATTTTGGCTTGAACAAGTGACATTTTTAGGACATGTCATATCAAAAGAAGGTCTATCAGTTGATCCTTCAAAGGTTGAAGCCGTTGTTAATTGGAAACAACCAAGTAATGTGACTGAAGTTCGAAGCTTTTTGGGATTGGCAGGATATTACAGAAAATTTGTAGAAGGATTTTCTCGAATCGCAATCCCATTGACTCGATTGACACAAAAAAATGTCAAATTTGAGTGGACAAGTGAATGTGAGGAGAGTTTTCAAGAACTAAAAGTTCGATTAACTTCAGCACCTATTTTAACTATTCCTGAGGGGAGTGGGGGATTTGTGATTTATAGTGATGCTTCACATAAAGGTTTGGGCTGTGTATTAATGCAATATGGGAAAGTAGTGGCATATGCATCCAGACAGTTGAAAGAATATGAGAAAAAATATCCAATTCATGATTTGGAGCTAGCTGCAATAGTATTCGCTTTGAAAATATGGAGGCATTATCTATATGGTGAACAATTCGTAATATACACGGATCATAAGAGTATGAAATACCTTTTCTCTCAGAAGGATTTAAATATGCGGCAGATAAGATGGATGGATTTCTTAAAAGATTATGATTGTACAATCCATTATCATTCAGGAAAAGCTAACGTTGTGGCCGACGCTCTAAGTAGAAAATCTATGGGAGTCTTAGCTCATCTAATGATCCAAAAAATGCGATTGTTAGAGGAAATAGTGGATTGGCATCCAACTCCGTCCATTAATGGTGTGGTAAGTATGATTGCCAATATTAAGGCGGAACCCCAACTAATCCAACAGATTCGATTGGCACAAAAGAAAGACCCTCAGCTTATAACAATTATAGAAGAGGTGAAGCAAGGAAAGAGAGATGAATTCTGTATATGTAGTGAGGATTTGCTAAGATTCAAAAGTCGGGTTTGTGTCCCGAATGATGAGAGTGTAAAGAAAGCTATCTTAGAAGAAGCACATCATTCTCGTTATACAATACATCCCGGAAGTATTAAAATGTATCAAGACCTGAAGAAAACCTTTTGGTGGAATAATATGAAAAAAGAGGTAGCATTATGTGTGTCTAAATGCCTAACATGCCAGCAAGTAAAAGTTGAACATCAAAGGCCCGCTGGATTGTTGCAGCCTTTACCGGTGCCAGAATGGAAATGGGAGCACATCTCTATGGATTTTGTCTCTGGCTTGCCTAGAACAAATTCAGGACATGATAGCATTTGGGTCATTGTGGACCGGTTAACCAAAGCTGCCCACTTTCTACCGATTCGCACGACGTACACTTTGGATCGACTGGCTCAGTTGTACATTAAGGAAATAGTGCGGTTGTATGGAGTTCCTGTCATTATTGTATCGGACAGGGATACTCGGTTTACTTCTAAATTTTGGGCTAGACTACAGTCAGCCATGGGGACGAGACTCACCTTTAGTACTGCCTTTCACCCCCAAACTGATGGACAATCGGAGAGGACCATCCAAACCTTAGAAGATATGCTGAGGGCCTGTGTTATTGACCTTACAGGAAGCTGGGATGACCATTTATTCCCTGATTGAGTTTGCTTATAATAATAGCTTCCAAGCCAGTATTCAGATGGCACCATATGAAGCCCTGTATGGAAGGAAATGCAGGTCACCCATATGTTGGGACGAGGTTGGTGAAAGAAAGCTTTTGGGGCCCGAAATTGTCCGGGTAACCACAGATAAAATAACATTAATTCGTGAAAGGCTCAAGACAGCTCAGTGTCGGCAAAAGAGTTATGCCGATAACCGAAGGAGAGATCTTGAATTTGAAGAAGGTGATCGAGTTTTCCTAAAAATCTCACCAATAAAGGGTATTATGAGATTCGGCAAGAAAGGAAAGTTGAGCCCACGTTACATCGAACCATTTGAAATCCTGGAAAGAATTGGAGGTGTCACTTATAGACTTGCCTTACCACCCGAATTGGCAAATGTCCATAATGTCTTTCATGTATCTTCACTACGAAAATATCAGCTCGATCCATCCCATATCTTAAAATATGAACCTTTACCGATCAGGAAGGACCTATCCTTCATTGAGCAGCCAATTTTGATACTGGATAGAAGGGTGCAAGTGTTGCGTAACAAGGAGATTCCTTTAGTCCACGTATTATGGCAGTACCATTCAAGAGAAGAGTCGACTTGGGAACGAGAAGACGAAATCAGAGAAAAATACCCCTATCTTTTTCAGTAATCAGGTACACAAATTTAGAGGACTAAATTTCTTTAAGGAGGGAAGAATGTAACAATCCTAAAATTTCAAAAAAAAGGAGAAAATATGCTTATAAATAGGTGATGTTCTGTTTGAGTATGATGGTCCTTGGGGACCATCACTATTTTCAAAAACTTTTACTTCGTTTAACTCTTGCTTGCCTGTTTTGCTTGCCTGTTTTTGCCTCCTGCTGCTTGCAGCTGGCAACGTCCTTTCGTACAATAAAAGTCTGCTTTTAACGCGACACCTTAGGTATGAGGTAGAGCGTAAGAAAATAATATAATAATACGTTATAAGAATTTAAATAGGGGATGTGAGCACTCCCACCCTAAAACAAAATTTTGATATCTCTCTCTCTGGTCGAAACACAGTGAACTTCTCTCTCGAACCGAAATTTTTTATCGGAAGCTCCCTCTCAAATAATTGTGGGTAAGTGACATCGTCTTTCTGAAAAATAGTCTATTTTTAATAAATAGTGATATTTCCGTCTAGGATCTTTATTTTATCAGTTTTATGTGTAAGTGACCTCATTGTCTCGAAAAATAATCCATTCTTTTTAAAAATAAAATGAAATAATTATTTCTTCTTATTATCATGAATTTTAGGTGCGATAAATTTTAGGCGCACGTGACCTCATTATCATGAAAAATAATCTTTCTAATAAAAATTGTGATATTTTATCTATGTTAGAAATTTTGAATGCTGTAAATTAGAAAAATAAATTTATTTATTTTTCTTGTTTATTGTTAGAAATAAATGTGATATTTCTGCTTTTAGTAAAATTGTGATATTTCTTTCTACTGTTTTGAATATTTAGACATTGTAAAATTCGTGTGCAAATAACTGTCGTATTATTTAAAAATTGACATTTTTGCAATTGATTATAGTATTGTTGTGAAATGTTTATTTACAAATTAACATCCCATAAATTGTGATAATTCTGTATTCTTGAATTTTTATAAGAGTTTTTCTATACATATTAAATTGGCAATTATGCTAGAATGCCTTTACAAACTGCTAGCTTTCTAAATTTGAGCCCAAGATATTTGATTGGTTATTTTTGAAATGTTATATAGAGTGATTGTTATTAATGGTTTAAGTGAAATTCATATTAATGATTTTAGTGATATGTTGAGTACATGATATTGCTGCTTTCGAATGTTTAAAGAGATTTAGAAATAATTTAAGTATGCAAGTGGACTCATCCGGTTCGTCGGTGAGGTATAAGTGGACCTATCTGGGACGCCGGTAGGGATTAAGTGGACTCGTCCGGTACGCCGGTGAGGTATAAGTTGACCTGCAAGGATTAAGTGGACATATCTGGGACGCCGATAGGGATTAAGTGGACCCATCAGGACGCTGATGGGTTATATAGGTGACCTACTTGGGACGCTAGTAGGGTATTTTGTGAAATCCTTTGAATTATGTACTGTCGTTAAAAGTGTTATAAGCATTTCAATTACTCGGATTATACTTAATTATGCAATTATGGAAAGTGAAATTGTTGATGCATTTCTATTAATAGATCTCATTTTGGAAAATATTGATATCTTTCAATCATGATTATTTTTAGGATTATGATGATCACTTACTGAGTAGCCAAATCATCAAACTATGGTAAACATTTTTTCAGGATAACTATGGATTCATTTTGAGTGCTTGTCAAGATCAACCTTGGAAGATACTGTTGTTGTGCTAGCTTTCTTTACTTACTATGTAAGACCTCGCCACTGTAAATTTGTCATATCAATAGATGTATATATGTTTTGTCGGTCACATCTCAGGAATAACAGTACTGTAAATTCTTTGGGTGTGACATATGCGCACACCAATGGGCTGGTTAGGGAAGAAGTGTGTGAAGATGCACACAAAAAGGGAGGTGTGAGCACACATGCGGCATCTTTAAGGTCGTGCCTCCTAGACCTTGACAAAGCAGTTTAAGGTTGTGCGGTCAAGATGTGTATTATGGTTTAAGGTCATATAGCTTGGACCGTGGTTATACAGTTTGAAGTCATGCAACTAGGATTGTGCAGTTTAAGGTCGTGCGACTAGACCTCCACTACATTTTATGGTCATATAGTTTGGACCATGGCTATGAAATTTAATGTCATGCAGCATGGTGTACAAGTCGCCATGTCAGTAGGGTTGCATGAAGGGTAGGTATGTGGATAGCAATCTGACTCCATGGGGATAAAGATAGTCAAGGCTATCCACATGTGAAGAGATGTAGATGAAGGTGGTGACCCTACAAGGGGGAGTTAACGGCAAAAGCTTCACTGGGATTAAGAGTGTGACTCCACGAGGATAATGAATATCGGTGTTCATGAGGCCAGAGCATAGATGAACCCCACCGTGGATTGAAGGAAGGATGTCTCTAACTCTTTGGAGATGATGGGATGAGCACGACCCTTACATGCACTTAACTCCGTTGGGGATCTAATTGGAGTTATGAGTACGGACCATTCGATGCGCTGCGCGTTACAGTTTTAGGGTCTTGTAACTCGAACCATGGTTGTGTAGTTTAAAGTTATAAAACTAGGACCATGTAGTTTGTGGTCGTGCAACTAGACCTCTGCTACAGTTTAGTGTCATATAGTTTGGAACGTGGTGCTAGGCCTTCTACGTCATGTGGCAAGGACGTGCACTATGGTTTAAGGTCACACAGCTAAACCATGGTCGTAAGTTTAAAGTCATGTGATAAGGACTTTGCAATTTGAGGTCGTGCAACTAGACCTCCACTATAGTTTAAGGTCATATAGTTTGGACCATGGTCATACATATTTGAATCGTGAGACAAGGACTATGGCTATGCAGTTTAGGGTCATGCAGCATGGACTGACCATGGCTGTGCAGTTTAAGGTCATGCAGGGTGGACAATGGAGGTGCAATTTAAGGTCATGCATCGCGGACCACAGCGGTGCACTTTAAGGTCCCAGCGCGGACTATGGCGGTGCAGTTTAAGGTCATGCAGTGCGAACCATGGCAGTGTAGTTTAAGGTCATGCAGCATGGACTATGGCGGTGAAGTTTAAGGCCATGTAGCGTGGACCATAACGGTGCAGTTTAAGGTCATGCAACGCGGACCATGGCGATGCTGTTTAGGGTCAGGCAGCGCGAACCATGGCAGTGCAATTTAAGGTCATGCAGCGAGGACCATGGGGGAAGCAACTCTGTGGGGAATAAAACCATTACCATAAACTGAGCTCGCTGAGGGGCGATATTGTGGTGTAGGGAATGAACATCCTGAGGGTATGGGTGGTCCGAAGGGGAGCGCCAAGATCTGTGTATGATGTTAAGTGCAACATTAGACCCGGATGATGGTGTCAGGTCCCTTGGTGAAGCACGAGGCAGTAGCCCTTGGCCAGACACTAGGCGAAAACTCCTTGACAGGACACACGACAATAGCCTCCTGATGAAGCACTCAGTGGGAATCCCTAGACGAGATGCGCGGTGACAACCTTCTGAACGAAGCGCACAACACTAGTCCCCTAGACGAAGTCTTGAAGAGGCGCATGGCAATGCTACTTCGGGTCTCGAGCTTGGCCGCCCCGGCCTGGCCTTATAGCCCTCAAGGGCTGGGACTGGAACATCATTCTGAGTTTGTGAGGATAGTCTCCGATACTGTGGGGTATAAAAGGGGGAGAAACCCCACATTACTATTTTATCGAAGGGCAAAGCAGTAGAAGGGATTTTTAGAGAGAGAGAGAGTCAAAGCTCTTGGCGAGGGTTTTTCGACGAGCCCCTCCCTGTTAGAATTTGCAGAGAAAGATCCTTAGGGAGTTTTCTAGTGAACTTCATGAGGTGTGAAGCTTCGCAACATGCTTACAAATAGTTTTCAGCTAGCATTGAAGCTTTATGAGCAAGGAAGAGGATCTCTCAGGGCCTTGGCAGAATTTACAAGGGTGCCTTGCCAGGGTTTGAGTGCTTCTCCAACTGTTCTACTGCTGAAGGAGAGGTCGCAGAGTGCTCAGAGGGCTCTATCAGCTATGTGGTTGTCAGAGGAGAAGGAGAAGGGGCTGCATTGAGCTCACCAAAAATTTAGCGGAATTTTGGTGAGCTTTGGTGGAGCGCTGAAGTCAGAAAAATCAAGGCGAAGGGCAATATGCCAAGTCTCATGGAAGTCTTCTGAGGACTTCCGATGGTTTTCGCTAACTCCGATAACAAGCAAGAGGTGGGAGAGGGTTTTCTCAGTGTTTTCCACGATATTTCTAGCTATCGAAAAAGGGGAAAAAATATGGTCAAACGGGAGCTTCCCATTGGGTGGAAAGGTGTTTCTGACAGGGGGCTGGTAGGGGAAAGAATAGGGTCAATCGAGGGATCCCAATGGTCGGAGGTGTGTTTCCGACGAAGCCCAAAGGATTGCGGGGAAGGCGAATGGTCGCAAGAAGGTGGACTGTTGGCTGTGGGCAACAGTTGGGGGAACAGAAGAGGTGTGGGAGTCAATGTCCCTCGGTAATTAGGAACAGCGGGAATCGAAGTACTTCAAAGTCATGCATGACATTAAGTCGCATGCGGTGCCGCGATGCTTGGGCTTATGAGGCTCGCGACAATAGTCCCACGCGGCATTAGCCTGCCCGTGGTGATGAAAGGACGCAGCATTGTGTTGCACATAGTGATGACCTCGGACGGCGATGCCTCGCAGGGGTCAAGAGTGATGGCAAACGGGGAGGCCTTGCCACCGCAGTGTGTTGGAAGCATAGTCCTTCAGCACATTCGTGAAGTCCATGTTGTTCTGTGGAAGGGCGTTCATTGTGAATAGGGTATGCTCTCCCTCATAGGCTAGTTCCTTGCCAGAGAAGTCCGCCTTGTATATTTGATATACTCGTCAGATGAATTGAAGCTAACTTGGAAGTGGTTGGCTTGTTCTTTTGGCCTGTAATTGTCCTCTTATCCTCATATGCTAGAGCAACACCGCTGGCTTTGGTTTGTAATCGTCCTCTTATCCTCAGATGCAAGAGCTTTGTAACTTCCCTGATAATGGGCATTCGGTTGTAACTTGCAGCTTTTTCTAATTTAATGAAAGAAATGAATTTCCTTTGAGGTGGCTTAATGTTTCTTCATTTCTATCATTTTGTTGCACACACCATGCTTTATTTCCATGTTAGGGATAGTACTTCTTTAAAATCGCCCTTGATAGGGGGCATCGCCTCTTCTCCATCAGAGTTCATCAGTACATAGGCCCCACTTGGTGTAACCTTTTGATTATGAATGGACCCTCCCACTTAGGCTCGAACTTTCCTTTGCGACGTCCGTGAATGACGATCGGTTTCTTGACTGCTAGAACTAGGTCACCCCGAGTGAATGAATGAACCTTGATAGACTTGTCAAAGGCTCTCTTCATTCATCCTTGATTGAACTTGAGGTTCTGTTGAGGCTCTAGTCTCTTTTCATCAAGGGCATCCAGCTCTTAGTAACGGAGCCTGACACTCTCGTCTTCAGCTAGTCCCTGAGGTATAGCAACACAGAGTGAGGGTATTTGAATTTCAAGGGGTAGGAGTGGTAGTGCGATAGGACTACAAAGCTTCAGGCAGCTTCTCGTGCCAGTTCTTCTTTGACTTTGACACTAACTTTTGGAGCACCCCGCACAAAGTCTTGTTGAACGCCTCAGGTAACCTGTTGGCTCGAGGATAATACATAGTCGAGTACTTCCACTCAAAACTGAACTTGTTGACTAGGAGGTCAACATGCTGGCTCCTGAACTGGGGCCCATTGTCAGAAATTATTTGGTCTGGGACCTCGAATATGTATATGATGTGGTGTCGCACGAAGTTCGCCACAGCAGTCCCCAGAACCTGTCTGAGAGGGATTGCCTCAGCCCATTTGGAAAAGTAGTCTGTCGCCGTCAGGATGAAGGCATGACCCAAGGCAGAGGGAGGGTCAATGGGTCCTACAATGTCCATACCCCACTGGTAAAAGGGCCATGATGTCACCATAGGATGGAGATGCTCTAGGGGCTGATGAATGAGGCTTGAGTGGATTTGGCACACCTGGCATCTTTTGACGTAGTACCATGGAAGGCCAGCAATAGTCGAGTCTGCGTATGCGTTCGTAGAGCTTGGGGCAGGACTGATGCAGCTTGCAGTTGCTCGAGTTTACTTCTTCGAGTACTTTGGTTGCCTCTTGTGCATCGACACATCTGATGAGGATTCTGTCAAATGACCGACGAAAGAGGACATCCCCATCAAGAAGGGTGTACTTGGGGGGCATATGTTGTATGTCGTTGCACTCTGCTTGATCTTGAGGTAGCCTTCCATGCTTTAAGAAGTCCACAATGGGCTCCCTCCAGTCTTCTATTTTTTCAACCTCTTCACACATCGGGTTGAAGAATTCGGGCTCCTGCTCCTTGGCTTTGGCTTCTTTTCCTTGAGAAACTTCCTGTTTCGCCTTGAGGATATCCCTAGCGGCAAGGAGTGCCCCGAATGGGTAAAGTGGGCACTCAGGGAAGACATCCCTCTCATCATCTGCGTCAACTTCAGTTCTCAAGTCAACATGTCTCCATTCGGTTACCCAGACTAGAGTGGGCCCTGATGAAGACAAATGGATGGTGGCACCGAGCTTTGAGAGTGCATCAGCCTGCAAGTTTAGCTTTCTAGGGATATGACTTAGAGAGAAGTCATTGAACTGGGCCATGTAAGTCTTGAGAGTATCCTTCCTTACGTCAAAGATCCCCTTTAGCTGCCGGATGACCAGCTCAGAGTCGCCAAAGATGTTTAGATGTTTCAGGTCTAGCTCCTGATTGATCTCCAGTCCGATTATGAGGGCTTGATACTCAGCTTCATTATGAGAAAATTCCTCCACAAGTGAGAAGGATAGAGGAATCATTCCTTCATCAGGACTCAGGAAGACTACTCTGGTGCCCCCTCTATCAGACTGGAATGCTCCGTCGAAGTACATCTCCCACGGTCGAGTTAGTGCCGTATAAAAAACATCCTCATTCGAGAGATCACTCGACAGGGAGATTCTGACGGGACAGGATGAGTCGTAAGGAAGTCAGCTAGGGCTTAACCTTTAACTACGTTATGTGGTACATACATGACGTGGAACTCCATTAGCAATAATGCCCACTTGGCTAAAGGTCTTGACAAACATGGCCGAGTCATAAGAAACTTGACAGGGTCACCTTGGAGATTAACTTGACCTCGTGGCCGAGCAAGTAATGGCAAAGCTTCTGCACTGCAAGGATCAAGGCTAGGCACATCTTGTCAATGGGAGGGTAGTTCTTCTCGATCCCTTGCATTCTGCGGCTGAGATAATAGAGCGACATCTCTTTTCCTCCATCGTTGTTCTGCGCCAGGAGTGCCTCGAGTGACTCGTTGAGGGAGGTCACGTATAGGTTGAGGGGCCTTCCTAATATTGACGTAGAGAGTACTGATGGATTCAACAAGTACTGCTTGATGTCCTCGAACACAGCTTGGCACGCATCGTCCCATATGAAGGGAGTATCCTTCTTCAGGAGGTGTGAAAAGGGTCTGAATCACCCTGAGAGGTTCGAAATGAACCTTCAAATGTAGGCAAGCTGTCCTTGGTGGGACCGTAGTTCATGGAGTGTTGCAAGTGGCGACAGGTCATGAATTGTCTTGATTTTGACATGGCTCGATCTCCAGCCCACGATATCTCACAATAAACCCTAAGAGTTTTCCTGAGCATACACTGAAGGCACATTTCGAGGGGTTCATCTTGAGCTGGTGATGGCACAACAACTCAAACATCTTTTTAAGGTCTTGCACATGAGTGGCTTTTGTTTTAGACTTTACCACCAAGTCATCCACATAGCACTCAACCTCCTTGTGAATGATGTCCCTGAAGAGGTTGTCATAGCTCGTTGGTACGTGGCACCTGCATTCTTTAGCCCAAAAGGCATCACAGTGTGGAAAAAGACACCTTTTGGAGTCAAGAACGCAGTGGCCTCCTCATCCTCTGGCGCCATCCTGATTTGGTTATAACCAGAATAACTGTTCATAAAGGAGAAGATTTGGCAATGGGCCATGGAGTCAACCAGCATCTCGGTGAATGATAGAGGGAAATTGTCCTTGGGGCAAGCAGTGTTCAAGTCACGAAACTCGATGCAAACCCTGATTTGGCCATTCTTCTTCTTGACTGGGACGACATTCACCAACCATCTTGGTCACTTGACCTCACATATGAATCTAGCTTGTTTGAGCTTGTTCACCTCGGCATCGATCTACATCTTGAGGTCAGGCCTAAAACTTCTTGACTTCTACTTCATGAGTTTGATGGTAGGATCAATACCGAGGCGATGGACAATAATCTGGGGATCTAGACCAGGCATCTCGTGATAATACCAGGCGAAGACATCCCGATTTTCTTCAAGGAGGGAGATATAGATTTCTTTCTCTTGTGGGGACATCTTTGCTAAGATGAAATTTTTCCTTGGGTTGGTCTCATCCCCCAGGTTGATCTCTTTCAGTTCACCAGTCGTGGCCTGATGGCCCTCTTCCCACTCTTTGGGAGCTTCCTGAAGTTCCTCCTCAGGAGGCTCACAAGGGTTTTCTTCGATCTGGAGTGTAGCCACCCATGACCTTGACATCTCAACTTCTAGGAGGGGCACAATGTGGGGGAGGGCTGATCTTTGGTTAGTCTAGGTGATAAAAGGGTCAGCTTCAAGCGGGGGATCCATAGCCTTGTGATGGGGCTCACTCCGCGCTTTCCCCAAACTAGGTGATGCCTCGTGCACTTGGATCATGTGGCAGGCTTCGTGGAGGGAGGAGCTCGGAGATGGCTCGGCTTTGACTCGGGTTGCCAAGGCATCGGCGGTAGTTGAGAATCCTGCCACTTGGGCCAGCATTTCTTTAAGGCGTTCTTGTTGCGGCATGGTAAGGAAGGTGTCTCCAAACTCTATGTTTAGAGAGTTGAAGTATGGGCATTGCCGAGCAATACCTATAAAAGGAATAGAGGAGAGGTATCGCTGACCAGTACCTGTAGAACGTTCCGGGCAGCGTTTTACGTCGTCGCCAGAGTTGGATGTTTGCAGGGGGTATTTAAGATCTTGCCTTGGCTTTGACCATTGTGGGGTTCTTTTAACGTTGTCACGCATTTTAGCTGGCTCATGAGATATTGATGACTCAGGACCGTCTACCTGATTGGACGATAAGATGAGGTGAGCTGTGCCGGGGATGAAGTCCCGCAAGGTTAGTAGCAGAGGAAGGGGTTTGAGGAATTCTTCCTCAACTGGTGGCTGAAGAAGATGATCCCTTCGATGGGCCGACCTAGGTGTTTGCCGTCTCCTTCGGGATCCCCGAGGTGGTTTTTAGACCGCCCTATCAAGCTGGCGAGCGGCGGTAGCGTAGCGGACTGCCTCGCGTCTCAGGGACTTGAGCCTACTTCACCCATGGTCCCACGGTCGAGAGGTCGAAGGCTCTGAGGAGTCTAGTGCATACTTATGAGGGGCCTGCTACGTGGCTTTTCCTTGAGTGGGAGCGAGGGCTTGGATGTGTTCTGGAAGAATCACACTGTCGATGCAACCTTGCCGGACTTCCTCTACGACTATGGCCTCGAATGCAAAGCAGTCATTGAGTTCATGGCCCAACACTTGGTGGTATGTGCACCAGAGGTTTTTCGTGCCCCGAGCAAGGCATCTCGACTGCCTGGTGAGCTTGGGAGTGACAAGACCTTTGTTGAAGCATTGCCTCGAAGAGGGCCTGGAGAGGGTACCATTGGAAGGCTGGTCCTTTGATTGTTTTGACAAATTGGCGGAGGAGAAGACATCTGTCAGTTGGTGTCCGCTTAGAAGTGGGCCGTATGCTGGTGAGAAGACATGGTACCATTGAACAGGGGGAGTTTCTCTTTTTGGTAGTTCAAGGGAAACGACAATTGGTCATTGTACGAAGGATACGACTTTTGGTATAGTGGCGCCTCTTACATGCTCGGGACGTTATTCTTGAGGCAATGGGCCACCATAGCATCTATGTCTGTTTGGGAGACCCCGCGAGTAGAGGAGCTGTCTTGAGAGACTGGTGGGGGAGTTTTCCTAAGACCTGTGTCCTCACAGGTAGGGGAATCAGGCGTAGAAGGGGCCCTGGAAGCCTTGACTAGCTCAACTTCGAGCCCTCAATGTCTGACGATGAACCCCAAGAATTTTCTGGAGCGCACGCCAAAATCTCATCTTAGCGGGTTCATTTTAAGTTGATGAAGACGTAAACACTTGAATACCTTTTTAAAGTCTCTCATGTGAGCATCCTTCTCTTTGGATTTTAGCACCAACTCATCTACATAACACTCCACCTCTTTGTGAATCATGTCATTGAAAATGGTCGTCATTGCTCTCTGGTATGTGGTGTCAGCATTCTTTCATCCAAAAGGCATCATTGTGTAACAGAAGACCCCTTTTGGAGTTAAGAATGCAGTGGTCTCTTCATCTTCAAGCGCCATCGTTATCTGATTATACCCGGCGTATCCGTCCAAGTAGGAAAATATTTGACACTGAGTTGTAGAGTCGATGAGCATCTCGGTGAATGGCAACGGGAAGTCATCCTTGAGACATGCGGTATTCAAATCGTGAAAGTCAATGCACACCCTGATTTGCCCATTCTTCATCTTGATCGGAACGACATTTGCTAGCCATTTTAGGCACTTTACTTCAGGGATGAAACTTGCTTGTCTGAGTTTGGTTATCTCGGTGTATATCTTCATTTTAAGGTCATGCCTGAACCTTCTTGATTTCTGTTTGATAGGTTTGACAGTTGGATCAATGCCAAGACAGTGAACAACGTCTTAAGGGTCTAAACCAGGCATCTCATGGTAATGCCAAGCAAAGACGTCCCGTTTTGCTCTCAAGAAGGTAGTGAAATCCTCTTTCTCTTTTGGAGACATATTCGCTGAAATGAAAGTGGGTCTAAGATTCGCTTGGTCTCCAAGCTTTATTTCATCGAGTTCGTCAGCTGTGGCCTAACCACCTTCTTTCCATTCTTCTGGGTCTTCTTGCAACTCTTCCTCATTGTTCTCAGAGGCATTTTTACTAACTTCATGCGTGGAGACGTATGGCCCTAACATCTCTACCTTCAATACAACTCCAGGGTTGGTCATGCTTCCTGTGTTTTTCTAGAATCGGGTGATGGAAAAGTCAACTCCAAATGTAGAAAACACATCAATTTGGAGAAGCTTGTCTAGACAGTTAGGAGGAAATTGAGGTTGAGTGATGGTGATGCGGAGAATGTCTTCGTACGAATCACATGGTATTTGTACGGATGCCTGGAGTGTTTGCTCCAAGCCACTTGGTTCTTCATAGACTTCTATTATATGGGAAGCTTCCTATGAATGGGAGCTTTTCCCATTTGATTTTCTCAGTCTCTACTCAAAGTCAGGCCACTGGGGTTTCTTTGCCTTCGACTCCTTGTGATTCTTTGAAGAAGGTGGCTCTGCCTTGGCTTTAGCAACCAGGGCATCAACAACTGTTAGAAATCCTGTTGCGTGTGCTAGGGTCTTTCTCAATAGTTTTTGCTACGTCCTGCTTATATTGATTCCTACGAATTCTTGGTCGAAAGGCTCGAAGTCTGAGCATATCAAGGTTCTACCTACAGAAATGTAGAAGAGGGAGAATGAGAAGTAGGAGAAGAAGAAGGAGAAGGGTTAGAAGGTGGGGGACTTTTAAGGTCGTTCCCCTCATCAGATCGATCTGGATAGCTTTTTACATCATCACCAGGGTTGGACGGGTGCAGGGGGCCTTTTAGGCCTTTCCCTTGCTTAGACCATTGGGGAGTTCTTTAACGTCGTCACCCTCATTAGACATGTGCTGAGTGGACAATGCCACGGGAATGTCTTCTGGACAAGATGAAGAAGGTCGTGCAGGGATGAAGTCTAATAAAGTTGGCAGTGGAGGAAGGGGCTTGAGAAATTCCTACTAGACTGTGGGTTGAGCGGTCAAGTTTCTTCGGCTAGTAGCCCTTGGTGCCCGTCTCTTTCTGGTTTTATGAGGTGGTGTTTGATTCGTCTCGCTGGGCTTGCGAACAGCTCTGTCTTGACGAGGTGCTTCTCACCTTAAGGACTTGAGTTTGCTTCGGCCATGGTAGACTATCCATAGCTGGGAAGTTGAGGAATCGACGGAGTCCAAGTCATTGATAGGAAGGTCTTGCTTTGTGAGATCTTCTTGCCCCGATAGAGGAATGACTTGGGGATCACTTACGGGGAGAATGTAAAAATCCTGACACTTTTGCATTTTCTTCGCGAATATATCAAAGAAACTGGTGCATTCCGACAGGTAATGGCCTCTTATCTGATGGTACAGGCACCAACAATCTTCAGTTCCTTAGCAAGGTGAAGGGGTTGCCTTGCCTGCTTCAGTGTGATTATGCCTTCTTGAAGCATTATAATGAAGAAGGCATAAAGGATACCAGGCATTTCATCTTCCTCTTGGATGATTAAGGCATGGGAGGCCTTGGCTGCCTCAAAGGCCTTCTTTAAGTCTTCAAGCTTTATCTAACCCTTCTAAATCAGGGCCTCGATAATATCCTTCAGTGTGTAGCAGTCATCTGTAGGATGATTGATCCTCCGATGGAAGGCACAATAATTCGCCTGAGTGTCAAGGACAGGTTGCTCGGGGAATTTGGCTTCTGGAAGTTGGATCATATTTTGTTCCAATAATAACCGGAACAACTTGGGGACCCATTGCTTCTCGATGGGATAGACCTTGTTCCTATGCCTGGTGAAATAATCACCCCTATCAAGGTTGGCTGGTGGGGGTATCCGATTATACAACTGTTGTTGCTTGGCAGCCTAGGGTGTTACCTTTGCCGTGCTTATCCCTTTAGAGAGGTCAAAAGTTTGGGAGGGAGCGTTCTTTGAATCAATGACCATGACGGCTACACTAATTACCCCTTTTTGTTGGCTGCCCCGTGTGTTATTCCGAGAGCTACCATTGCCTCAGTTGTTTGCTGAGATTGTAGATGGTTGTAGTGTACCACCATGGTGGCGTGATAAACTTTCTATGCAAACTAATTTAGAGATCAACTTTGACATGGAGGTCGGATTAGAGGCCTCGACATATAGAGTGATCCCAGGTCACATGTTCCACATGCAAGTTTGGACTGCTTCCTTCTCAAGTATAGGATTAGGATTGCGGGAAGCCAAATTTCTCCATCTTGATATGAACTGATCCACGGGCTCATCGGGGTCTTTAGTCAGGGTGAGAAGTTCGATGGTTTGAACCTCTCTCTCGACCTCATAAAAGCGTTGATAGAACAGTTTCTCCATCTCCTCCCATGTATGCATTGAGTTTGGAGGAAGTCAGACATACCATTGAAATGCTGGCCCATCGAGGGTCTCAATGAACTGTCGGAGCGGAAGTCGCCCATCAGCCGTTGTTTCTTGACATGTTGCCTAGAAGTGGACAATATGCTGGTTTCGGGATGTGGTTCCATTGAATAAATGAAACTTCCCTTTCTTATAATATGAGGGAAACGAGACCTGATCAATATACTAGGGGTATGACCTTTGATAAGGCGTCGCACCCTGTATCCCTGGGATTTATCTGTTCTTTAGGCTATGGGTGACCATAATGTCAATGTCTGTCTTGGAGATGGGATGAGGAACAGAATTGTCCTGTGAGGTAGAAGGAGGGGGCTGCCATGGAGGTGCACCATCATAGTGATGGGAATTGACCTCTTGGTTAGCCGACTGGGGTGTGGCATCGATACGATCGATCTTTTCCATCATCGCACACACCATATCCTCAAACTTGTTCATGCGCTCTTCCTGCGCATCACCAGGCTCGCTTACAACCATTACGCTAACGGATTCTCTATGGAGGTCAACGTTAGTGGCAACTGAGGGCTTGAGAACTTGACGGGTCGTACATGGTACGTCAGTCAGCAGGGGGCTAGCAAGCCCTGACTGAACTCGACTCTTGTATGCTGATCGCGTTTGGATCGATTCTCGACGGTCTTGGGACCGTGGCTGCTAAGTGGCTTGGTCTTCTTCTACAACAGTAAACAAAGCACAAGGCTTATGAAGCTCTTCTTCAGGCTGATCATCTAAAGGGGTAGAAGGTATTCAGGTGAAGATGGTCATCAGAATTGGTTGTTTTGATTACCTTGGTCACCTCCCTAGTCAAAATTTGCAGACCTCTATCGCGTTTAGCCTTGAGGTTTTGATGGACCTCGCGCCAAAACTGCGATCTAGGTCGTGACTAGTCAACTCTTCTTGCACAGGAGAGAGTTGCCTCCATCAGGTGCAGCAATGGATGAGGGCCAGGAACTGGAGTCATCTTGGGCCGGGGAGGATGAAGGACACGATCTTCCATCAGATCAATGCCCCGAGGTCTCTTATGAGCTCTAGAGACACAACCAAAGTGACGAGGCTAGTTCAGGATGGTACTATTTAGGAAAAACTTCGAGTGCCAAGGTTGAAGATGCTTGCTCGATAGAGGAGTGGGCCACAGCAGGATTGAGTCATGAGCAGGCCCAAGTCTACGGCGAGGGGACGTCTGTGATGGCGACGCGTGTGCGCCCCTTGAAGAAGGATTACGGGAGACTTGGGGGTCAGCCCAGGCTCTCGCAAGTGATCTGGCCTTAGGAGGCCAAGAACTACGAGCAGGTGTCTGTAAGAGAACAGGTGTAGGCCTACCCCTTACAGGGTGCACTTGTGTGGGCTGAATAGGAAGACGAGGAGGTCATCTCTTGTGTACTCGGGTTGGCATAATGACGACATTGCCCCGAATAGTGAGATGCATATGATTAGCGTGCACAGGATCTGACCTAACGTCAGATCCTAAATGCTGACTAGGGGTTGCACAAGGGTTGCCCCGAAATGTGGCTCGTGTGGGTGACCCACGAGCCTTGTGCTGTGTGTGAGGGGTGAAGACCGTGGGGTTTCCACCTTTATGTGTTGATCCTCTAGGGATAGAGACTAATAGTGCAGAAATGTGGGGGGTAGCCTTATGGCGATCGATAGAAGTAATGACAACGTGTTTGCCTTTTGCAGAAAGGGACTGGGCAGCCTTCCGGCATACCTCAGGAACTGGATCGTCAAGTGACTTACCGATGGCTGGGTGCATGCTGTGTGGGGCAACAAAAGTGCTGCTGATGCACGACACCTTAGTGGAGTTTCCACCAGAGCGATGAAATGGGATGTGAGGGACCTTTAAGTCCCACCTCACACCGCTCCAGGTTAAGACCTGGGAGCTAGACAAGGGTCTTTGTTCAAGAGGATGGTTGGGAATGAAGTCAAAGGAACTTGTTCCCTAGGGACACTCTCGAATGGGGGGATAAGAAAATCCCCGATCCAGATAAATGGGATACAGGACCCGCAAGCCATAAATAAAATGTGAAAAGATAATGAAAGCAAATAATAAAAGAAGAAACTAACCAAACAAGAACGATCCGACTAAGGGGTAGTAAGTCCCTAGTGGAGTCGTCAAGCTTGTTAGTTGCCTCGATCTTGCGCTCTGGATCCTTGAAGGATCGGGGGGCACGTATCTTGGGTTTCGATAAAAGACCCAAGACATTTTTGAGATCACTCTCCCGAGAACCTCATTCGAGAACGGGAGCAGGTGTTATCAACCTGTGAGAGAGGAATTTAAGAAGGGTTCGAGACTTACTCGGGCTGGCTCGCGTGGGTTCCCTCTTAAATCATGAAGAAAGCCCCTTAGTAATAAAACTCGTTCGGAATCGCCTCCCTTGGCTTGTATTCTTTTGTTTTCTGTAATCACACACAAATGGAAAAGGTTATAAGACTGGGGGATCAGACCTCACCCTTTTCCTCTTTGATGAACGTACACAAGCATGCGCGCCCAAAAAGAACGTACACAAACATGCACACCCAATTAAGCTGGTGAATAATTGGCCTGACATGGTAGCAAAATAGGCTCGGTAACTAAGACCGGCTCATAGGATTACTACTAGATATCATTACCAGTACCGACTAGCTAGGCACAATGGTTAGTTTGTCGTGGAAATAAAGCAGGCCAAGTAATCCTGACACAACAACATTATAGCTAGACGACAGGACTACTAGGAGAGTCTAACCTCAATGCCTCTTAGTCGAATGAAAGAATAGTAGAATGATGGTTATGCGGAGAGAATAAGAAATGAAATAAGAGAAGAAGGGAACATAAGGAAGGAGGGAGAAGAGTATGCAAAGCAAGAGAATAAAAGAGAGAAAGGGAAGGAAAACGCAGTCGGCGCTAGGCATTGCCGACTGTGTTAGAAGGAAGAGAGAGAAAATGCAGTCAGTGCCAGGCTTCACCAACTGTGTTATATAGAGGAGAAGAGAGAGAAGATGCAGTTGGCGCTAAGCTTCACTGACTATGCCAGAAGAAGAGAGAGAAAATACAGTCAGCGCTAGGCTTCGCCGACTGTGTTAAAAGAAAAGAGAGAAGAT
Organism: Amborella trichopoda; assembly: GCF_054954075.1. Lineage (NCBI taxonomy): Eukaryota > Viridiplantae > Streptophyta > Magnoliopsida > Amborellales > Amborellaceae > Amborella > Amborella trichopoda. The sequence goes on from NC_142346.1 coordinate 24,287,168, forward strand.
GCAGTCGGCGCTAGGTTTCACCGACTGTGCCAAAAGAGAAGAAAGAACAAAAGAGAGAGAGAAATATTGAGCCGACGCTAAGCTTCATCGACTGCCATAGTAGAGAAGGAGAGAGACAAACTCAGCCGGCACTAGGTCTCGCCGACTGCAACAAACGATAAGGAGAGAGAAATCCTGTCGGTGCTAGGCATTGCCTACTGCAACAGATGAAGAACAGAGGGAGATAGAGATGAGAAGAAGAGAGAGAAAAAGATAGAGATGAGAAAGAGGGGAGGAGAGAGAAAGCGATAGAGATAAGAAGAAGAAAGAGAAAGAGATAGAGACGAGAAAGATGGGAGAGAAAGAGATAGAGACGAGAAATAGGGGAGGTGAGAGAAAGAGGGGAGGAGAGAGAAAGTTACCTGCTTGAAGGGAGGTGAGACAAAAAGAACACTATAAAATGGTCCCTAAACCCATTTCCATGAACCAAAAAACCCCAACAGAGAAAGGAAAAGCTTGCACAATACATTGGTAGAGAGTGGTAGAGAAAAGAGAGAAAGGATGAGGTCCAAGCAGCTTCGAGTGCCCGTACTACGTACTGTAGCAATGCTACAGGAAGTGGCCGTACTGGCAATGGCACAATGTCTGGCACCATCATCGTTGGATTGTTTTGGGTACAGGCATCCCCGGTTGCATTGAATTCATTCTTAACTTCTTGACCTGCACTGGCACCTTACCTACTCTAGACTGCTGCAAGGCCTTCCGACCAGTCAAAGCAGGCTGTTGGGCGGGGTTCCGAGTACTCAACCAAGTTGTCATTGCCGAGCTTAAGTGCTTCTGTTCCAACCTTGCAAACCCATCTAGGCGAAGGCACTGTGCCTAAGAGTGCTTTACCATATATACAACAAATAATTTTACTTCATTCAGATAATTGGGAGAAATGAACATATAGTAATGCATCTTGTTCAATAAAGCTATGTTTATGTTTCATGTGATCCTAAGGACCTAATCTTTATAATGTTGGCTTTAGTTTTCTGTAATTGATACAACTCGGTTATCTTGATTTGAGGCATCAGCAAATTTTGGGTAGAAAATTTGATGAATCCGGTGACGTTAGTGTTCAAAACAACAGATCACGCCAACCAGTCGATCCTGGCCCGATCTGATTAGTTCGACCGATTCCGACTAGATCTGCCGATTAGTGCCTGATTGTTTTTGAAAAATGCAATTTTGGTAAAAAATCTCAAAAAAAATTGTAAAAAATGTTTAAAATTTACATGTATCTTTTTTTTATATTGTCACATAAAAAAATAAAAAAATAAATGTTAATATTATATATTATATATATATATAGGGATTGTATACAATGAGACCATTTACCATTAGCACAAGGAGGTCACAACTACTTATAACCATCCAAAGTGAAATCTGATACTTAGATGTGTCACAAAGTTCAAGAAAGTTTATTTTGAAATTTGTGTTTGATCAATAAAATAAATTAGACCAATCAATTTCATATCCAATGGTCAAGATTAATTGTGACCACCTTACATCAAAAGTAAATACTCTTATTATATACTTTCTCTCATATATAACATGTATAAAATTGTTCTTCTCTTTGTGACAATTTTGATAAATTTTTATCTCTCTCTCTCTCTCTCTCTCTCTCTCTCTCTCTCTCTCTCTCTCTCTCTCTCTCTCTCTCTCTCTCTCTCTCTCTCTCTCTCTCTCTCTCTCTCTCTCTCTCTCATATTTGTGTCTATATGTATATCTATGTGCCCATCGGGGGTTGGTGGAGTAGGTATTAGATTGAAGATCAAATCAAATGAAAAATGAATAAATTTATATCCCCCGAGTTGAGGTACATACGGGCTTGGCCCACTGTCGGGCCTGACCAACTCTGGTGCATTTGAGTCTACTCGCTCAAGTCGACAAACCCTGCAATTAGCAAATAAAAAAATTGCAATAATATATAATGTTTTAAGTAAAGAAATAGAAGAAGGAAAATTGTTTCATGTGGGCTGGACCGCATTTCTACAATATGCGGTCTAGAGGTGTAAACACCCCATTTTGAAAACTGACAAATTCAATTACTTTTTAAAGCCTAGACTGCCTTATGATCACACTATCCAAGTAAACCCCCGGACTATAGACCACCATAGTCTATATTGCCTGCCAAAATCCTGCAAACTCACCGTTTTAGAATAAAATCAAATAAAAATAGCAAAACCACATATTTTTATTTGATGTTTGCCATGTAGTATCTTAAAAGCCTTTTGAACACCCCATAATCGGAATCTACCGATTCTGGGCAGATTTGGTTTGCACAACACACTTAGTATCGCCTAACCAAAACTGTCCATAATCACATGATTTTTAGCAGGTGATATCTCAAAAGCCTTTGGATCACCTCGGAATCAGAAATTGCTAATTTTGGACAGATTTGGTTTGGGCGACCACCTAGTATCGCCCAACTGAAACTATTCAGAATCCCGTGATTTTTGGCAGATGATATCTCAAAAGCCTTTGAAACACCCTAGAATCAGAATCTGTTGATTCTAGGTAGATTTGGTTTGGGCGACACTAGGCCAAAACTATCCAAAATCATGTATCTTTGACCCAGGTCATCTCCCGAATCATTTTTTTGTTAGGTTCATTGAACTTGGACTATTTTGGTATGGGTGACATGGGTAGTTCAACCTTTGAACACCAAAATGGTAGTTCAGGCTAGGAAATCCCTTTGTTACAGGTTGTTATCCAATCCAGTCATTTTTTACCTTTAAAAAGATGATTTCGGGACCCATTTTAGGTTAGACCATGTTAGACTTTTAGATGCCTTCAACTCTTAAAAACCAATATGCCAAGAAACCTGAGGCTCTAAAATTAGAGAGAAGACCTTGAAAAAACCCTTATCAACCTTCAAGCCATTAACAAGCAACACTTAGATTAAGAAAGTCATCCAACCAAGCTAAAGCCTGGTTAAAACTTGAAGAGAGACAAAGAGAACGCACGACATAAACTTAGCCGGTCTAGATACGAGCGAGGCCTCAAAGTCTCAAGAGCTCAGGCCAATTGGTCCGATCTGGTATATTTCACTTTCTTCTGTTCATTTCCTTTTTATTTGTTTTATTAGAATTAAATCAGTTTTAATTGAATTTTATATAGTATTTCGTATTTCATATCAATGCTGGCTCTACCATTGATCTGAGAGGAGATCTACTCATTTCTAAGTAGATCAATATTGGCTTTAGATCAGAATTTGATTCTCCCTACTCTCTATAACTCTTAGAAAAAACAGTTTATGGTTCAGCTCTGGTCGATTCTCATTCCGAGATCGTCTTGAGCTGCACTGTCAACAAGATGTATAAAGCATCCATCTTAAAGATGGATGCAAATAGGTAGTCCATCTAAAAACAAGTGTAACTAACGGTCAAAAAAATTTCTTAATATAATTATTATTTCTACTTTTCAAATTATTTTATTTTTTTTCATATTCACGATCTCTAAGTTAAAGGTTATATACTCTCTCAAAATTAGGATCAAATTATATTTAATAAATATATTTATTATCAAGCCTGCATTTCTACAATATGCCGGCTAGCCGCATAGAAATTGTGTCCATGGAAGAATAGGGAGAAAAAAAAAAGGAGAAATATATAAAAAATGTTATAAAGAAAGCTTTGCAGACTTTGCACTATGACAGGGCACTTATCAGCCGATTTTTAGAACAAATCGCCGATTAGTGCACTGAAAAAAAAAATCCTACATATACATGACCATTGGAATTGGGCCAGATCGAGATCGACTAGTGACCAATCTTAAGGTTAGTCAGCCGATCTTTTAAATACCACATTCCAGATGAATTAACCTTTTAGAGTAGTCCCTAAGGTGTCGTTTGGATCCTAGGGTATCCAAAACTATGGTTCGTATACCTAAGGTATCTTGCATAAAAACACGTTTGGCAACTTTTTTGAATACATAACCATCTTTTCTGTAACCAAGAAAGAGGGCCAAAACATGGGTATACAAAACCAAGGAAAAAAATTGAGTTATTCAAAACATTGTTTTGTGTAAGCATGAAAGCGGGGACGCAATATAATACAAATGATGATAATACTATTTTCACACACCAGAGCTACCCACTTTATTAAATATAATTAATTATGCTAAAATGTTTTTACAAATTAGAGAGAGAAACTACTTTAGATTTTAAGTTTTAGAGATAGAAAGTATCTTAAAATCTTAAAATTACTATATCACATTTTAAAGATAGAAATTATATCAAATTATAAATTTTAGATGGATAAAATATCTTAACGTTTTCGAGAGAGAAACTATATCAAATTTTAGAGAGAGAAACTACCTGAATTTTTTTTAGAGAGGGAAACTATTTCAAGAATTTTAGAAAACAAAACTCTATCAAATTTGAATATTTATTGAGAGAAAATATCTTAAAACTTTATAGAGAGCAAATAATCAAATTTTAGAGAGAGAAATTACTTAAAAAAATTTAGAGAGAGAAACCATCTCAAAAATTTTAGATAGAAAAAGCATGTCAAATTTTAAGTTTTAGATAGATAAAGTATCTTAAAATTTAAGAGAGAAACTATATCAAATTTTAGAGAGAGAAACTACCTGAAATTTTTAGAGAGAGAAACTACTTGAAAGTTTTAGAGAGAGAGACTATCTCAAATTTAAATTTTTAGAGAGAAAACAAACCTTAAAATTTTAGAGAGATAAATTATATCAAATTTTAGAGAGAGAAATTGCCTGAAATTTTTAGAGAGAGATTATCTCAAATTTCAAATTTAGAGATAAAGTACCATAAAATTTTAGAGGGAAACTATATCAAATTTTAGAAAGACAAACTATCTAAATTTTTTAGAGAGAGAAATATCATACAATTTTTAGTGAAAGAAACTATCTCAAAATTTCAAGTTTTAGAGAGAGAAAGAGTCTTAAAATTTTAGAGATAGAAACTATATCAAATTTTAGAGAGAGAGACTATTTAAAAAATTTTAGGGAGAGAAACTATCTCAAAAATTTTAGAGTGAGAAATTATATTAAATTTCAAGTTTTAAAGAGAGAAAGTATCTTAAACTTTTAGATAGAGAAAGTATCTCAAAAATTTAAAAGAAAAATTATCTCAAATTTTAAGCTTTAGAGAGATAAGAGTGTATTAAAATTTAAGAGAAAAAAACTATTCAAAATTTTAGAGAGAGAAACTATATCAAATTTTGGAGAAAAACTACCTAAATATGTTTAGAGAAAAACTATCTTAAAATTTTTAGAGAGATAAACTATCTCAAATTGTAAGTTTTAGAGAGAGAAAATACATTAAAATTTAGAAAGAAACAACCTGAAACGTTTTAAAGAGAACTATCTCAAAAACTCTAGAGAGAAATCTTATAAAATCTCAAGTTTTAGAGGGAGTATCTTAAAGCTTTAGAGAGCAAAACTATATCAAATTTTAGAGAGAGAAATTACCTAAACAAATTTAGAGAGAGAACTATCTCAAAATTTTTAAAGAGAGAACTATCTCAAAATTTTTAGAGAAACTATCTCAAATTTTAAGTTTTAGAAAGTAGTATCTTAAAGTTTTCGTGAGAGAAACTACATCAAATTTTAGAAAGAGAAACTACCTGAAAAATGTTAGTGATAGAAACTATCTCAAAAAATTTAGAGAGAGAAACTTTCAACTATCTGAAATTTCAAATTTTTAGAGAGAAACTGTCTCAAAAATTTGGACAGAAACTGTATCAAATTTAAAGTTTTAGATAGTTTTTCTCTCTAATCATGTTGAGATAATTTTTATCTCTAAAAGTTTTTAGGTAGTTTCTCTCTCTAAATTTGGTATAGTTTCTCTCTCTAAAATTTTGGTAAAATTTTTAACAATTGGAAAATTTCTATATGTATTTGTTGCATTCCAAATATGTGTTACATAAATTTCACAAGAAAATAATTTGCACAAAAATGTTTTCATACCTACCAAATATGTCCTAAATAGTATAAACCCAGGTTTGGAAATAGATAACCCAAACGAGGGATTTGCATAATTTGGGTATTATCTACAAGCTATCAAAACAGTCATTTCTCAATAACCAGGTTTTGACATAACTAGAGTTTGCATAACCAAGATCCAAAACATGGTTTTGTTTACTCTAGGATCCAAAGAGCCCCAAGGACTAATATCTATCTATGCAAAACTACTCATGATATTCATAGACACCCTAACCTCCACTTTTGCCCATAGCAAACAAAATAACTTGTTAAGCCCTCCACCCAATAAACCCTGCTAATGGGTGACTTCTACACGTTTACAACCATCTCCTTCTTCACCCTCTCCAAACTAGCATTTTCCTTCGACCCAATTTTCTTTTTCTCTTTCTCATTCGGGGTAGCAAACATTGCCTAGAATTTGTCTTAGATTCAAACCCATAGCTGATGGTAGAACTAGAATATAAATTTTTTGTTTCCTGCTCACATGGGCCCATATCCTTGCTTTTCTATCAATCTCTAATTCTGATCTTCTCACCGGTCTGATATTATGGTGCTGATATAAACAGAAATCCCGTTATGGTCCAATTCTGAACTGTAATAAATACCGGGGCTCAACAACTAAATAAAACATGACAAGAGAACACTATAAAATGGTCCTTAAACCCATTTCCATGAACCAAGAAACCCCAACAGTGAAAGGAAAAGTTTGCATGATACTTTGATGGAGAGCGGTACAGAAAAAGAGAGAAAGGATGAGGTCCAAGCAGCATCTAGTTGTTGTACTACTTGTTGTAGCAATGCTACAGGAAGTTGTCGTGGTTGCGATGGCACAATCACCGTGATCATCATTGTTAGATTGTTTTGGGTCTCTAAAAGGCATCGCAGGTTGCATGAAATCAGTTCTGGACTTCTTCACCAACCCCGGCACCTTCCCTGGTCCAGACTGCTGCAAGGATGTCCTGCAAATCGGAAAAGGTTGTTGGGTGGGGTTCGGAGCACTCAACCAAGTTGTGATTTCCGAGTTGTACTCCTTTTGTTCCAACCTACCAAACCCTGTCTAGGCCAAGGCACTGTGCCTAACCGTGCTTTACCATATATACAACAAATAACTTTCACTTCATTCAAATTATGGGGATAAATGAACATACATCAATACCTTGTTCAATAAAGCTATGTTTATGTGTCATGTGATCCTAAGGACCTAATCTTTATAGTGTTGGATTTAGTTTTCTATATTTGATACAATTGATGGGTTTATGTGGCCTTTAAACGCTTTATGAGAACTTGTATGAGCATTTTATATAGTGGAACATAAACCAAGTAGGAGTGTGGTCCTTTTGTTGACCATACTAGGCAAATGTTATTTGCTGACTAGGCTCGACAAGCTAGGTCAATCGACGTTTGAAAAAACTCAAGATACTTGGGCATAGGGATTTACCGAGAACGGTTTAGTGGGTTATCCCTTGATGAGCTCGGAGTATGCCCAGATGAGAGTCAAGAGACTGTGTGGCATTTGCGTGTGATGAATAGCCTTTAGAGACAAGGCTAAAAACCTCATTGTTATATCATCACACAGCATATACATAGATAGTCGTTTTGATATTCACTAATGAGGGTGAAGCGTGTACATGTGCGAGAAATTACACCTATGCATCATAGAGTCATGGTTGCTTCATGGTCTAGAGGACCATGATTTTTGTCTCTAAGGGAAAACTGAAATCCATAAACTGGGATTACGTCTCCTAGTCTATTGGCTGACTTTGATGGTCAAATTATGAATCCCTGCAGTGGACTGTGGGTCATGAAAACTGCTGGGTTAGTTTAAGAAAGCTCGGCAGATCGTAATTCACAGTTGAAGGTGGAGTGCTCCCATATATTGATAATTTCCTAGATCTAACGAATCTGATTCCCATCAAAATTAATTAATTTTAATTAATTATAATTAATTATATGTTATGTGATTTTTAAAATTTTTATTTGAATTTTTGTAAATCTTATAATATTTTATTTTTTTCATTTGGATTTATAAATTAAGAGAAATTAATTTTTCGATATTTTAAATAAAATATAAGATTTAAAAATTCTAAATATGAAATAAAATATTTTCTAAAAATATATGGTACCTTCATAAAATATGGGGCCCAAAATTAAAATATATGTGGATTAGGTGGGGCCAACACGGGTAGCATGCCCTACCCATTCACGTATTCTTGTTGGGAAGAATGTTTATCCCTTGTTGGCTTATCTTTTGGGTATAGCCATGATAAGGTTGAATATTTGAGATATTTACTAAATCTTTGAATCAAGATTGGTTGATTCAATAATTAAGGATTAGATATATTAAAATATAAGTTTTCTTTATTTAATGATAATCTTGATTCAATAATTAAGGATTTGATATATTAAAATATAAGCTTTCCTTATTTAATGGGAATAAGTTTAGGAAATGGAGGATAAGACTCTAGCTCATCTCTTTGAATCTTGATGGTGGATCAAAGAGATTGATTGCTCAGATCTCTCACCCCTCAAGTCTCCTTAGATCGACGGTTGAGATTTGACCCTACGAATTGATGCAAAATCTATGGCATAGAACATCTATAAAAAGAGGCATCCCCATGAGATATGTATTCTCTTCTATCTCTTTAACAATCATCTCTCTCCTTACCCAAAATTGAACTCTCTTCCAAAGGATAGGCAAACCCAATTTTTTATCTCTCTCTCCCATCTCTCTCTCCAAGTTGTACCATGTTTTGATGGCGCGCACCACCTCTATTCTTTGTGGGTGGCAAAGGGGTAGAACCCTTTATTAGTAGATATCTTCCTCTCTCTTCATATTCATCTCCCATCTCGCTAAAATCAAGCTAAGAAGCTTGATCAAAATTAAGTCATTGAGTGGATTTTTTCATGGTAGGAAAATCAATATGCCGATCATATATCCCGAGCACCATCGGAACGAGAAGATTCGGCGTGGGGTGTACTAAGCACGGTTGACGTAATCTCCGGCAATTTTACCTTTTTAAATATTTTCTTCTCTTCCCATAAAGCAATAAATTCTAGTTTTGTTTCGTGAATAAAGAATTGTATTTGAAGAGGTAGTAATTGAGAACAGATTTTATTTTTATTTTATTTATTTCAAGAGTGGTTTGATTATAATTGGACATTGTAAGTGATATTGCCGGTGTTGAGGTAAAGAATTTTTTAAACATATATACATCGTGTTTTATCATAAAATCATTTCATTGGTATCAGAGCAAGGTTGCTATTTGAAGCTATTAGATGTTTTTTCCCTTTATTGAGTTGAGATCAAGGTTGGGAACGAGATGTAAGAAAGCTACTAATCTTTGTGGTCAAGTAATACATCCCCGTTAAGAATTATTGAAATATTCAAAACACCGAGAAAGACACTTTGCATAATAAGTATTTTGTGCTATTTTAGAGTAGTTATATGAAGATGATAATGGTGTATTTCTCTATTGTATACTAAGTGATTTTGCGTATCTTTGAGAGTAGAATTTCTCTACAAAATTTCCGTGGGAGATCCTAAGGGAATTGAGAGTTATGGATTCATGATTGAAGGGTACCAGTTTTGATCCGGCAAAATCTAGGAATTGTCTATTGAGTTCCATGATTTTTCCTACCAATGATATCATTTTATTTCTTGCTGAAATTTTACTGTGACTCATAAAATTGAGACTACTTTCAAACAAAAATATATATTTCATAAAAAAATTATTTGTGGTTTGAAAGATATGATTGATTTATTGAACGGTGCATCTGCAACAAAGAATATTTCCATGACTTGGAAGTCAAGATTTTATTTTTATTCTTAACAGAATATTTTATGGCACACACTAAGTTTTCAGACTTCAATTTTGAGTCTAGTTTCTAATGAAATTTATTTGAGAGATAAATATCTATGGGAAGAGAAGAATAAAAAATTTGGATTAAAGAGAGGTCATCCTGAATTTTTTGTAATTATGGTATGCTCTTCATTGAGACTTAAAAACTATAATTATCAAGCCTATTTAACACAGTAATATGAGACTTGTGGAAATATATGTGCTGCCATTATATGTCTACTTTTAAAAAAAATTAGTTTGAAAGGAAAACTCCACAAAGATAGAGATAAAATACAATTTTACTAGATAGTGTTCATCTTACAGTATAAGTTATTTTGTGATGTGTATGTCACCTTATTTATTTTTCTGAAAAACGATATTATTTAGGATTCACACCATGATGTTATGATTTGGTTTTGAGTCTAGTTTTCAACACAAGAGATTTTCAGGAATAAATTCTTTGAGGTTTGAGAGAAACAATTTTTTTTATTGAGAGATGCTCAACCTAATTTTCTGTTGAAAAAATTGTATTGTGACATAAATATCACTAAAATGAAGACTCATTAAATGGTATGATTTAGGGATGGAACTTAGCATAATTTTATATTTTTTAGCCTATTTCAATACTCAAAAGGATTCAGAGATAAACTCTTTATGAGTTGAGAGAAATCATATTTTTGTCATGGGATGTTCAAGTTCTATTTTGCAGTAAATTGAAAAGATGCGGCATGTTAATGCACATATTTGGATTCCCAGTAATTGAGACCTTTTTAGGGCTCATTTAAAGGGTTTTATAGTGTACCATGCATATGGTTTATTATAATAAAACTTCAGAGAGAGGTAATACAGAGTTGACAAGGTACGACACACTATATGAAGAGTGTTCGATTTGAGAACAACAAAAAGAAGAAGAAACACAATACCTACAACAGCATCTTGGTTTCTTCGAAATGAATGGATACATAGAGAGTCTTGGAGGTAGCAAAAAAAAGCTAAAGATCAGTGGGAGAATCAAATTTGTGATATTTAAAATGATGGGATGCAGAAGACATTTTTTCTTCATAGCATTATATAAGGAACGATCCAAGTGCCGAAGAGATGGACACATTGTGACATGTGAAAGCAATAAATTAAGAAAGCCCAGGCACCACACTACATGGTTTTGAGGTATAAAATCTATCTCACATAACATGAAAATATTATATAGGGATTTTTTTTATATATACTTTGGTTATATTTTGGCTAATGGTTTTGTGAATATGTATGGAGTATATCGACATTGAGTGATATGTGCTAATAACTTTGAAAGTGCCTATTTACGAATACCATGTGTTGTGGTACCTCATTGTGCTAAGAGTACGAACTACTTAAGGTAGTGATACACATGGAAATCTGATTTAATCATGGGCTTTGAGTTCTAAATATGAGACACGAGATATGGTTATGGCTCATTCAAATATGTAAGCACGAAGGGAATGTTTTGATAAAACTCGGTCTTAGTGACCATCCTCCCAACAATGTCCAATAATATGATGTGTTGCAAGTGATGATGATCTCTTCATAAAGTATTCATATTTGCCAAAAATAAATTTATGATAAGATTTTGATAGCTATTATTTAGTCATGCTTTGTTTTAAATATAATTGTAATATGGACTTTCTGGCTTGTTTTTATAGCTGTAAATATGACTTGGTAGGCGAATGCGATAAAAGGATTTTTGAAGACAAAACATATATTTTAATATTAAATTGAATGTTTTGAGAAAATCGTGAGTCTTTATATAAGAAAATCACTTTAAACCATCATAATATTATCTAACCATTACTTGTGATATATATACCAAGTCAATTTTTTAAAAGGAAGAAAATCATTATGCCTTCAAGGTATTTATAAAATTGAGAGAAAGACTGTCATGCACGGTTTTTTTTTAAAATACTCATATGCCTTGACTCATGTTTGTAGTTATTTAGAATCCTCGATTACCTAAAGCCTTGAACCATATGGAATGTTGTAGGAAGGCTATCTTGCTAGGCTTCCTTGACACATGTTATATTGATTAGATAACTTGGTTTATATGGATTTACTACCAAGATAATTAGTGTGGTTGAACGTTTGTGGTTTATAAAGGTTTTATATTTTGTGAAACCAATGGCCATTGAATTACTTATTGCATGAGATTTGATATGCTACCTTATGGTATAGACATAAGAATGTTGAGAATGTATATATTGTATGTGTAATAATTGAGTGGGAGCTGCTACAGTCCCGCGTTTTTTTTAGCTGCTTGGATATTCAGATATACAGATGCAAGCTATCTCAAGGATTCAGATGATGTGAAGTCGACATTTGGATACGCATTCATGCTTGGAGGTAGAACAGTTTCTTGAAAATCAAAGAAACAAGATATGGTGGCATTGTCCATCCTAGAGGAAGAATACGTGGCGTGCTATTTGGCGGTCAAGGAAGCGTATAGATTAAAAAAAATTTCAATCGACTTCACTTTCAACCCGTGCATTGTGAGGCAGTGAAGATTTTCTACAACAACATGGCGGCGATATGCATGTAAAAGGGAGTCACGATTCCATAATAACTCTAAGCGTATAAAACTAAATATTCTTAAGTGAGCAGTTAGTGTTTGACAGGTCAGCTGGAACAACAGACTATGGTGTTGTTCACCCATGGAACCCAGATATGTGGCGCTAGTTGTATGGCTACAGAAAAAAGCGGCTTGTTTGAAGAACTCCTTTAAGCCAATGAAGATACGATCTTATGCGATAAAGATACATGATGATTTTCTGTGACAGCAGGTCCATGATTCGCAATGTTATATGAAAGATAATCCGAGCATCAAAGAAAACGAGGTGTTGTCTCTATGAGTCATCTTGTGAAAGGATTGATGGCGAAAACCATTGTTAATGTATTGAGAGAGATTGTTATTAAGAGAGACAGATGGCGATGAGAGAAAATGAGGAAGAAAGAATGTAAGGCCTTCAAAGGTCAAGTGGGAGATGTTGGGTTTATGTGGCCTTTAAAGGCCTTATGAGAACTCTTATAATCATTTTATATAATGGAACATAAACTCAGTGGGAGTATGGTCCTTTCGTGGACCATAAGAGGCAAATGTTATTTGCTGATACTCGGACTAGGCTCGACGAGCTAGGTCAGTAGAGGTTTAAAAAAACCCAAGATACCTGGGCATAGGGATCTATCGAGAAGAGTTTAGTGGGTTATCCCTTGATGATGTCGAAGTATACCCAGATGAGAGTCAAGGAGATTGTGTGGCCTTTACGTGTGATGAATAGCCTTTAGAGATAAGGCTAAAAACCTCATCGTTATATCATCACATGACATATACATAGATAATCGTTTTGAGATTCACCGATAAGGATGAAGCGTGTACATGTGCGAGAGATTACCCTTATGCACCATAGAGCCATGGTTGCATTATGGTCTGGAGGATCATGATTTTTGTCTCTAAGGGAGAACCTGAAATCCATAAACTGGGATTGCGTCCCCTAGTCTATTGGCTGACTTTGGTAATCCAATCATGAACCTCTGCAGTGGACTGTGGGTCATGGGAACTGCTGGGTCAGTTTGAGAAAGCTCGGTGGATCGTGATTCGCAGTTGAAGGTGGAGTGCTCCCATATATTGATAATTTCCTAGATCTAACGGATCTGATTCCCATCAAAATTAATTAATTGTAATTAATTTTATGTTATGTGATTTTTAGAATATTTATTTGAATTTTTGTGAATCTTATGATATTTTATTTTTTTCATTTGGATTTATAAATTAAGATAATTTATTTTTTCAATGTTTTAAATAAAATATAAGATTTAAAAATTCTAAATATGAAATAAAATATTTTCTAAAAATATATGGGACCTGCATAAAATATGGGGCCCAAAATTGCATATGGATTAGGTGGGGCTCACACTGGTGGCACGCCCTACCCATTCACGTATTCTTGGAAAGAATGTTTATCCCTTGTTGGCATATCTTTTAGGTATAGCCATGATAAGGTCGAATATTTGAGATATTTATTAAATCTTTGAATCAAGATTGGTTGATTCAATAATTAAGTATTAGATATATTAAAATATAAGATTTTTTTTATTTATGGCAATATTGATTCAATAATTAAGGATTTGATATATTAAAATATAAGCTTTCCTTATTTGAAGGGGAATAGATTTAGGAAATGGAGGATAAGGCTCTTGCTCATCTCTTTAAATCTTGATGGTAGATCAAAGAGGTTGATGGCTCAAATCTCTCACCCCACAAGTTTTTTTAGATTGACGTTTGAGATTTGACCTTACGAATTGATGCAAAATTTATGGCATAGCAAATCTATAAAAAGATGTGTCCCCATGATATATGTATTCTCTTCTATTTCTTTAACAATCCTCTCTCTCTTGACCCAAAATTGAGCTCTCTTCCAAAGGGCACGCACACCCCAATTTTTTTATCTCTCTCTCCCATCTCTCTCTTCAAGTTGTACCATATTTTGGTGGCACGCACCACCTCTGTTCTTTGTGGGTGGCAAAGGAGTAGAACCCCTTGTTAGTAGATCTCTCCCTTTCTCTTCATATTCATCTCTCATCTCGCTAAAATCAAGTTAAGAGGCTTAATCAAAATTAAAGCATTGAGTGGATTTTTGCCATGGTAGGAAAATCAACATACCGATCATAGATCCCGAGCACCATCGGAAGGAGGAGACTCGGCGTAAGGTGTATTAAACCAGGTTGAGGTAATCTCCGGTAATTTTACCTCTTTAAATATTTACTTCTCTTCCCATAAGGCAATAAATCCTAGTTTTGTTTTTTGAATAAAGAATTGTATTTGAAGAGGTAGCAATTGAAAACCGATTTTATTTTTATTTTATTTATTTCAAAAGTGGTTTGATTATAATTGGACATTATAAGTGACATTGCCGGTGTAAAAGTAAAGAATTTTTTAAATATATATACACCGTGTTTTATCATAAAGTCATTTGAACAACTTGGTTGCTTGATTTGAGGCTTCAACAAATTTTGGATAAAAAATTTGATGAAATTGGTGATGATTACTATCTTAGAGATGACATCATTCGAAGATCTCGAATGCACGTATTCGGAGCTACACGAATGCCGTAGTCGCAGAAGCCAGATCAACATCATGACAATGGTATTCTTGAAACTGTTGGGCCAGACATAATTGGTCTAATGTCTGGGTGCGTATGATGGTACACTGAGAGCAAGGCTGATCTCAATCATTATAATCATGAACCTAAAATATGTATGATTTATCTTCACTCTCTCACTACCCTAGTCATTTTAAGGATGCTTAGGATGTAGTTTTTTTACTTGGGTTTTATTAGGTTACTCCTACACATGGAGTCTTTTTTTTAATGTTCTTAACTTTCATTAGACACTCATTATCCTTGCTGTAAATACAAATTTTTTTTAGCATGGCCATTTCATCATTTATAAGGTAGAATATATATAATTATAAAAAACGAATCAAATTCTATTATTGATTAAAAACAATTAATGCTCCATATAAACAATGATACACTTCATGTAGATCATGTCATTCTCTATTATAGTTAATAAATGTTTTTCTTTCGATTAAGAATTTCTACTTTACCCTTGATTAATTACCTAAAATATCGCTAGATAAAAAAGTTAAAAAATATTGCACAAATTAAGAAAATACTCCATATGTGGGAATATCTTAACAATATGATTTTTATTTTTTTGTTGTTTGTTTTCTTCTTTTTTTTGGGCTTTTTATGTAGGGACCATGTAAAATTGTAAAATTTTCACTTTCGTCCATAAGTTCAGTAATTCTAATGTGAACTCCTACTCCCTTGAATTTTGTTATGTTTTTTTTTTCAATTTTGCCATCAGGTCAATGTTTCCAACTTTGAACCGCTTTTTTTTTATTATTATTGACATTTATGAGGCTGTCTGATGTCTAAAATATCAAACTTATTGAGTTGTAAGGTGGATAACTAGAACATCGGACCGCTCTATATTTTTAGCCCATCCTTCTTTATAGGGTGGTCCAAATTTACAAATATCATACCACTTTTTTCATAATTTTTTATATTTTAGTACTCAGAGCTTTCTAACATTGGACTGCAAATACTTGGAAAGAAAAACGTAGTTCAAAAGTGGCCTGATGTTCGAAAGCTTGGACTACTAAACTATAAAAACCTATGACAAAGCCTGGTCTAATGTCTGTAACATCGGATATCCCCATAACAATATTGGGTAGAAAATGTAGGGCAGTCTAATGTTGAAATGATCCGACTACCCAACAATTGGGGAGATTTTATATAGTGAACATTAGATAGCCCTACAAATATACCAAAAAAAAACCATTTGATGTTTAAATATCGAACCGGGGCACAGCTGGAAAACAAACAAAAATAGGGGGAGTAGAAACTCGCAGTAAAATTATATGGAAAATTTGTTAATTTTATCAAGTCCATGCATAAAAATCATGCCTTTCTTTTAAGGTCGGTCCTCAGATGGGGGATACGTCCCTAAATTTGAAGTCCTAAGAAATACTCCTCTATAGAGTTTTTACGTGATGGAGCATATACCCGCGAGGACAATCTAATCTATTGGCTTGACTAAGTAGGACGATGAACCAAAACAATGTAACATACTGGGAAAGAGTGAGGTTTACATAAGGTTGCCTCCTTATACTATAAAAAGTAAGGTGTGCCTCTAAATTTTGTCGGGAGATGTGGTTTCTGTGTAGAAGCTCTAAATTCGATAAGTTATTTTTGAAAAATAAAGTACGAGAAAAAAGAACCGGCAACAAGCAAATAAAGCAAGAAAAATAATAGTAGAGAACACAAAGATTTACTTGCTTTTTTTTAGAAATTCTACATCCACGGGTACGAAAAACTAAAATCTACTCTACCGATTAAAGTTATATCATAGATTTTGGGATAGAGTTACCTCTCTAACCCTCGACAAAACCGAGTCGAGCAAACCCTTTTAAACCACTCTCTCAAACGACGCCCAACGTCGTTCTTCTTTCTCTTTACTTCTGGCAACTATTACTGACAACACTAGATAGAGACGCGAGAACAACGAGAAACTGACTTTCTCTCTAACTAAAAGGTGAAACCATCCAAAATTTCCATGGGAACCAACCTCTCAATATTCAGGAGCTCTTCTCTCTAAAGGAAGACCTTGCATCTCATGCACAGGAGGCCTGCCCCCCTCTCTGTTTAGAGGAAGAGACATTTTCCATATGGTGACCCAACTAGGGCACACATATTCTTTCATCTTTCATTCCATATATATAAGGTTAAAAATCCACACTAAATAGAAAATTTCATATAGATGTTTTATATATCTCAAAAACCAAAATATATATCCAATAGTCCTAATATTTTTGAATTTATATTTTATTTTAGAAAACTTATCAATATCAATCTCAATCCCACATAATATGAGATTTTCTTATGTGGGTGATTTTGGATAGTACCAAATCCAACAGTTTCAGTTTCAAAAACATTAGGATGCTTAAAAATTTGTATTCAACCATAGTTATAATGTATAAAATTCCAAAATGGTATAGATCAAGTAAATCTTTAAACACTTGAAAATCTTGAAAATAGACAGTCTAGAAAACTTGTTACAAGATGCACTATTTTTTGGACTTGAAATTTATTTTTTTCTGTATATCCATACATCTCAAAGTCAATATGATCAATTATAAGGTTTTTGGTGCACCTTACTTCTACAATATAAGGTTGCAACCTTATAAATAGGTTTCAAACCAAGGAACAAAATTTTGGTGGTAGATTTTATTATAGAAGGATGGGTAAATAGAAACTGGCTCTAATATACTTTTCTTTTCGTCATGCGAGAATCATGTGAGACATCCTAAGAGTCTAACTAGACATGCTTATTTGGTTGTTAAGATGATATTGCTATTAAGCTTTTATAGTCGTCCATAAAGGATTAATGTCTATCTATACAAAACTATCCGGTTTCTACACGGCCACGCCCGCATAAGTAAAAATGCGAGCTTCTTGATAAATTTATTTTTGAGATGGACTTTTGGACTTAGTTTTTAAAGGATATGTAATCTCTAACATGAGGTTCATGAATATGAAAAAATAAATAAATTTAAAAAATTAGAAATAATAATTATAGTAAGAAAACATTTGGACAGTTAGTTTTCATTATTTTTAGATAAAACATCTGCTTGCATCATGGATGTTTTACACTCTTTAGACCGCATATGTTGTCATGCAGGCCACGCCTGCCCATAACAAACAAAACAACCGATGCATGCAATAAACCCTGCTAATGGGTCACTTTTACACGTTTACAACTATCTCCTTCTCCATCCTCTCATCTACCAACAAAGAAAACAAGACAAAAGAACACTATAAAATGGTCCCTTAACCCATTTTCATGAACCAAAAAACCCCAACAGAGAAAGAAAAAGTTTGCATGATACTTTAGTCGAGAGTGGTAGAGAAAAGGAGAGAAAGGATGAGGTCCAAGCAGCTTCTAGTGACTGTACTACTTATTGTAGCAATGCTACAGGACATCACCATGCTCGCGATGGCACAATCGCCGTCACCGTCGGATTGTTTTGTGACTCTGAGAGGCATGACCGGTTGCATGGAATCTGTTATTGACTTCTTCAACAACGCCGGCACCTTCCCTGGTCCAGACTGCTGCAAGGCTGTCCTCCAAATCTGTAAAAGCTGCTGGGTGGGATTCGGAATACACAACCAAGCTGTGATTGCCGAGCTGTACTCCTTTTGTTCCAACCTAACAAACCCCGTCTAGGCCAAGGCACTGTGCCTTAGCGTGCTTTATCATATTTACAACAAATAACTCTTCACCTCATTCAGATTATGGGGATGAATGAACATACACCAATACATTGTTCAATAAAGCTATGTTTATGTGTCATGTGATCCTAAGGACCTAATCTTTATAGTGTTGGATTTAGTTTCCTGCATTTCATAAAACTTGGTTATCTTGATTTGAGGCTTCAGCAAATTTTGGGTAGAAATTTTGCTGAAATCGGTGATGATTATCTTAGAGAGGACATTGAGCGAAGAGCTCCAATGCACGTATTCGGTGCTCTGCGGATGCCATAGTCCCCGAAGCCGGATCAACATCATGACAACGGCATTCTGGAAACTGTTGAGCCAGCAACAATTGGTCTAATGTCTGGGTGTGTATGGAGGTACACTAAGAGCAAGGCTGATCTCGATCCCTATAATCGTGAACCTAAAAAATAAAATCCTAAAATTATTTTTAAGTTTTCTCAGGCCATTCATCAATATTCATTGTAGTTCTTCACATATCTGCATTATTTTCTGAAAAAAACTCATAAATCTAAAACAAAGATTCACCCAGAGCGACTTAAGATGTGTTTCAAATACTAACTTTCGAAAGCAAATGTGTTTTAAATGCTAAATCCATCTCTACGGTGGATTCTTTGATGGTGAATAAGATATTATTTAAGCTTTTCGCTTTACTAGAAAGGAAGACAAAGATCTCCCCAATTGTAAAATAGATGATATTAAGAATTAGAAAAATTAGACGCATACACCTTTAACTCACATTATATAAAATAATCTAACTTTTTTCTATTTCTACGTTCATATGTGTTTTTTTTGATACTTTTAAAAAGACCAAATTGCCAATATTTTGAATCTTAAAGATTTGAAATCAATGATGATTTACTAATGGATGAGTTTTTGGTGTGCACCTATTCAAATCCGGTGTTATTCAAATATCTATCTTAGAGCCTATTCAAATCCGGTGTTATTCAAATATCTATCTTAGAGCTAATCTCGATCGCTACAATCATGAACCTAAAGAATGACCCTAAAAATAAACTCTTTTGATTTTATGTTTTTTAGGCCCTTCATTAATATTCATCCTAGTTCTTTACATATCTGCATTATTTTTTTTTAGAAAAACTCGTAAATCTAAAACAAAAATTCATCTTGAGTAACTTAAGATGTGTTTCAAATACTAGCTTTCAAAAGCAAATGTATTTTTTAAATGCCACATCAAACTCTATAGTGGATTTTTTGGTGGGGAATAAAATATTATTTAAACTTTTCCATACTACAAAGGAAGAAAAAGATCTCCTTGATTGTTAAAAAGGTGATATTGATAAAAACAATTACACGCATATCCCTCATAATGTCGAGTGTCTCATCCCATGAGGGATATTGGGTGTCTCATCACATGATGTCTCATCGCATGAGGGATATTGGGTGTCTCATCCTATGATGTCTCATCGCATGAGGGATATTGGGTGTCTCATCCCATGAGGGATGGACACTAATAGAATTGCCTATGGTTAAAGGTGCAGTTTGAAAAAGTGGAAGAGGGTTTGACTACATCACCATCCCACACAAATAGGATCTCAATGATGTTTTTGCCATAGGAAGATATTCATCTTCTCTCTTTCTAAAAGGAGATATAAATAGATCTCTTTTTTTTTGAAGTTATGGGATAAACTTCCAAATATGGTTGTTATCACCCATATACAAAAAGAAAAAAATGTGAGAGACTCTTGATGGTCGTTTACTCTTCCTGGTGCATTGAAAAAATACAGAGACCCTTCTTTTGCAAAGAATAAGAAGAAGAGAGAAAAAGTCATCCTTCACCTAGAGAGAAGAAGAAGAGAGAAAAGAGAGAATATTTTCTTTCAGAGAGAGAGAAAACCAATGTAAAAAAAAAGATGCCTATGAGCGAGAGAAGAACCTCAGAGAAGAAAACCTAGAAAGAGAAAGTCTTTAAAGAAAGTAGAGAGCCCAAAAAAGTTTTTTTTTTTCAAACACTATTGTAACCGTTGAGTTAATAGTAGATTCGTCTCTTTCTCCCGTAGACATAGCCTGAAAAAGCGAACCGCGTAAATCTCAATGCCAGTAAGATTTATTTCTTTATTTGTTTTATAGCATGATTTTTCACTCATACATATACACACATTGACTTTGGCATATTTGTGTCCGATATATCATGGTTCTGTTGTGCACATCTGCATTTGTACAAGAGGGCTTAAATTGGGTGAGCCCAACAAGTAGTATGAGAGTGCATTTCCCTCATCGCTTGGTCCTCCCTATCACCGTCTTTTAGTATAGTGAACTTAGCGGTCGTAGGACAAGGAAGAAAACAAATCCCTCTCTTTTAATCTTAGTCACTGCTCCGGGCTTTGCTCCAACTTGACTTTTGATTAACTGGGCTTACGGGATTTTTTGGGATTCAAACCCTCATGTGGAAGCTCTGCCAAAATTTTATAAAAATTTCGTCAAAGGCTTAACTAAAGGTGGATACCCTAATGCATGGGGTATAAGCTTAATGCGCAGGGTATAAGCTTAACACACAGGGTATAATCATAATGCACGGGCGATAGCTAACTGTAACGCATGAGCGATAGCTAATCATAACACATAAGCGATAGCTAACCATAACGCATGGGTGATAGTTAACCGTAATACACGGGTGATAGCTAACTATAACGGACGGGTGATAGCTAACCATAATGCACGGGTGATAGCTAACCGTTACAAGCGATGTTTGGAAAGAAATATGTTTCAACATGTGTTGATAGAAACATCTGCTAAGTCATTGTGGAATAAGCTACATGGCTTGTACGAGAAGAAGACCGTCAGAAATAAGGTGTTCTTGATCCGAAAATTGAACATGAAGTTCAAGGATGTGGGATCCATTGCAAAGTACCTGAATGAGGTGCAAAGTATTGGTAACCAACTCACAATGATAAAGTTGTTCCTAGAATATGAGCTACAAGCTATGTTTTTGCACGGTTCACTACCGGACAGTTGAGAGACCCTAGTAATCTCAGTGAGCAACTCAACACTTGATGGAATAGTGACCATGAGTTAGGTCACTAGCAGCTTGCTGAATGGGGAGATCCTCTGATACATCAAACTCGCAAGCTCTTACCACAAATCGAGGAAGGTTCAAAACAAGGGACCAGAACCGATCTGAGGATAAAGCTAGATCGAAGTCTAGAAAGGGGGTCACGTGTTATCATTATGGTAAGAAAGGCCACTTCAAGAAAGATTGTAGAAAGCTCAAGAAAGAGCGAAATGAGGACAATGTCAAGGATGAAGGAAAGCAAACCACTGCAGTGACCGAAGATGCTGGTGTAGTTGGAAACTGTGGTGATGGATGCATCAATATTGCATCAAGTTCATGCAACTTGAATTGGGCTGTAGATACCAGAGTATTGTTTCATGTTACCCCACATAGACATTATTTTGCTTCTTACAGGATATTTTGGATTTGTAAAGATGGGGAACAATGGTTCCTCAAATATTATAGGTAAGGGAGATGTACACATTAAAACTGATGTTGGGATGAATACTAAAAGAAATCAAACACGTATCAGATATCCGTCTAAACATCATCTCAAGAGGGTGTTTAGATGATGAAGGGTACCACTAAGTGTTAGGTAAGGGACACTAGAAACTGACAAAGGGATCTCTTGTCATAGCAAAGGGCAAGACGTGTTGTTTACTCTACATAACATAGGTGCAAGTCTTTGATGGCGAAGTTAATGCTACCATGGAAGAATCCTCACAAGATCTATGGCAAGGCATCTTGGCCACATGAGTGAGAAAGGAATGCAAATCTGAGCAAACAAGTAGATTCGACTATAAGTTATGGGATCATAAGAGCATATGTGGTCTTTCAAGAAGACCTTATCATTGAAGACGTGAAGAAGTCAGAAAAGTCACTAATCTCCAATGGTTCAGATTTAAACATAGTTCCTCCTACCGTGGTACATGAAGAAGGGAGAGAGAACAATTCCTTGCACAAGAATCACACCTATAACCTAGTAAAGTTGTCAAATGGCAAGAAGGCACAAGAATTAAGTGCCAAGCAGAGCCCTTCACTCAAGAGGAAGAAGGAAGATTCGTAGGAAGTTTGATGTACGTCATGGTCTGCATGATGACATATATCACACACACAGTCGGTGTAGTGAGTAGATTCATCGCTAATCTTGACATGTTATACTAGGAAATAGTCAATTGGATATTCAAATATCTTAGAGGAACATTCAAATTGTGTTTGTGCTTTGGAGGAGATAATCATGTGTTAAATGGTACACCGATGAAGACATCATTGGAGAATTAACCTTCAAGAAGTCAATCTTGGTATACTTGATGACTTTTGTCGGGAAAGTTGATGTATGGCAGTCCAAGCTGCAGAAGGTTGAGAAACTGTTGCAACTAGGAAAAATCCATACTGATATATTTGTTGGATATGATGACGAAGACCTTGGTTAAAGGCAAACAGGAGTCATGTAGAAGCATAGTTGGCACAGATGTCATTTGAGCACTTGGTTAATCTGCAAAAGGAAACCTCCCTCCAGAGATTGGAGGGGGAGATTGTTGCGTGTCTTATCCCATGAGGGAGGGACACCATTGTAATTGCTTAATATTAGAGCGGCAGTTTGGGAAAGTGGAAGAGGGTGACTTGTTGACTAAGTCATGATCCCATACAAATTGAATTCACATATGATTTTGATATGGGAAGATATCTTTTCTCCTAAAAAGAGATAAAGATGGACCTCCTTTTTAAGAGGTTATGGGATACACTTCCAAATATAATTGTTATTCATGGACTCATATACAAAAGGGAAAAACATTAGAGACTCTTGATGGTTATTGACTCTTCTTAGTATATAAGGAAAAATACAGGGGAGTCTTCTTTTGTAAAGAAGAAAAAGAGAGAGAATCGTCATTCTCCTAGAGAGAAAAGATGTATCATTTTCTTTTAAAGAAAAAAAGCCAATATAAAAGAAAAGAAGACTCTGGGAAAGAAAAGAACATCAGAGAAGAAAATCTAGAGAGAGATAGTCTCTAAAAGAAAGTAAAGAGCTCAAAACAAAACTTATTTCTTAGAAGATTATTATAACCGTTGAGTTAATTGTGGATTCGTATCTTCCTCTTGTGGATATAGCCTGAAAAGGTGAACCACATAAAATCTCGGTGCCAGTAAGATTTATTTCTTTATTTCTTTTATTGCATGATTTCCAACTCACACACACACACATCGATTTCTGCATATTCTCATATATCCTGGTTCCACTGCGCGAATCTACATTCCTACGAGAGGGCTCTAAATTGGGTGAGCCCAATATATAATTCACAGTATTTAAACGGTGGTTTTAATAAGGGTGTGGTTGTTGGTGGTATAAGACCAATGGGCTACAAATGCAATCTTTTAAAAAAAATTCCATTGTATAAAAACTCAAGGGTTTAAATGCGCGAATATCTCAATAGAAAACCATAATACATATATTTTAGCCTACAAACATGGTTTATACACATTTGAATAATAAAATTCAACCCTAATAGGCCCCTTACAAATCCCTTACTAAAAAGTACAATTAGACTGAATACAATATTCAAATATTCACATTGTACATCTCTACAACATATTGCATGACTTGCACTCGCAATTCCTTATTATATCAAAATTATATGATAATTTCATTTTCATTCTTCATCCTCATCATATATCATAATATCGCATACACTAGATCATAGTAATTCAATAAGATTTCAATTCGCATAAACAATAATGCATAGCATTAAAGCTCATACCACAAGATAAAAAAAAACAATCTCAATATTCATACAATATACTCAACTTAATCAATCATGAATCCATTTAATAAATGTAAATACATCAAATATCAAGTTTTCATGACCAAAAGTGAATAAAGCTACTATAAATTAAGAATTACAACAAGCTTTGATAATGGAAATGATGTATGAATTAAAAATATGAGAAGAAAAATCAATACTTTAATGAAGCTATGGTATGGGCTGGATCACATAAATGATAGACTACTCCATGGAAGGGTTTCAAATGAAAGCTCAAGGAAAAAGATAGTCTCATGGGTGGTCACATTTTTGTCAAGGGCTCTCTCTCTCTCTCTCTCTCTCTCTCTCTCTCTTTGAAGTGAATACTCAAGTTAGAGTAATAATTGATCTCATAAGTTACTTTTATAATTAGATCATAAAGATGGAATTTGATCTTGATCCTTGATGCCTTAGATCAATGACACATGAGAAGCTTTTATCCAAGCCACTCATCCATATCTTATCACCAAGATCAATGGATAAGATTTTGACACCCTTCACTCCTCAAAATCTATGTTTATAGTCCTTTTACCTTGAAGCCCTTAGCTCCATGTTTTATTTCTCAATAAGTCCAAATTCATGTTTACACTTATGTCCATGGTTTTTGAATAATTTGTGGAGTCAATAAACTACAAGGATATGGACATAAAAGTAATATGGGACATCCACACATGTGAATAAAATATCTTATGACACCACCAATAGGATTTTAACAACACTAAAGTTTCACATGGGTCAAGCCCAAAAGGTGGTGTCACATAAGATATATTCACATGCTACAAAATTATATGTGGATAATAATATGAATTAAATTAATTCTCAAAATTTTATGACTTCATACATGCCAAAAATGACACATATGAGCTAAAAAAAAATATGTGACTTAAATCAAACTTAAGTCATAATCATATATAACCCTTTAAAGAACAAGATAACATGTTATAACTTAATACAAACAAAAGAATTAATGACAAATAGGTCCCCATATGGATATGACGTCAGCATGATGTCATCCATGAGTGGGGAGATGAGGGTGCCACGTGGCATCCCTATGGCCACTTGGGATCCATGTGGCATCCCCATAGGATGTCCTTATTTGGTATTTACGTTAAACAAATTTGAAAATTACATTTTTTTGTTGTTTAAAAAATCTAAAAATTTATCCAAAAATCTAAAAAGTTCTCTAAATAATTTATCAATATTATTACATAATTTTACATTAATATAAAATATTTTCTCGTCAAAATTTTAGATTAATTTGGGTCAAAGGTAAATGAGATCTCTAGACTTATAACATTAGTCAGAGTCATCCGTTGGGGTAACCCAAGTGACGTTCCACTGGTGTATCAAGCTGACCCAATAGACCTATGCTCTACAGTCTATGGCAGGGACACATAATTGGTCATATAAAAGTCGCTGAGTCAGAGCTTCCCGTCACCGAGGGTTCAATGGATTACTAGTGCACCCATGTGGGACATGCTCCTACTCAAATACAGGAGTCCTCTCAATGCACATGTGCACTAACTCTTCTAAGTAAGATAATGCTAAAGAAAAGTGGCTTCCCCATACAACTGTGGGTGGACATGCTATGGAATGGTCCCGTATTAAGATACAAGCTCATATCCCATGAGCCGACCATTCCATACATGGCGAATACTCTTTTAAATATTCGAGTTCTATTATTCTCGATTGGATTATCCAAGCCCTTGCTTCTCACAGCAACTATGAAGCATTCTAATCAATATATTCATGACTTGGAGGTGACCCTCACACCTCCCCAAGAGTTCATACTCTTAAAACGTATAATCTCGTTGAGTCAAATACTCAAGGTATATGAATCTAGGCTCCAGTGCGCCAAGCACACAAATTCAGTCTCTCTCTAACTCCCACTGACCATAAGACTATTGGCTTTAAGGTCTTGAAAAACCACATAGCAACATTCTCCCACTTAGCCTTTTAAGGCCTTATAAATGATTCTCTCTTATTCTTATACACGATGATATAATTTAAAACATTCATTCTCTATCATAAAAGCAATACTCATATCAAACAAAGGGGCAAGTATCAACAACCAAGTCAACTTTCTCAATCTCATATCATGCATAAGCGTAAACCATTGTATGCTCCATAAGCATAGTCAATCAACATGGTCCATTAACATAATCATTAGTTATGAACTAATAAAAGCAAGTGTGGTCAAACATATGCAATTGCAAGAGCAAATTGTCAAAAATTCTTTCTATGTCTGGTGTATGTCATATAAACCACAAATCACAATTTAAATGTCATGTTCGATCTCCTTCATCCACTTATTTAATCAAATATCATGTAGTTTATGTGTCAACATTTCACATCATACTCACGCCAATGTTTGACATACTAATCTACTAGGTGCTAATTACAGAAGTAACCCTCATCTTCAACAATCACATATTTCTAATAATGCAATGGGTATCCCTAAAGGAAAAGAAATATGGGAACATATGGTATGGCAAAGAGTACAATACTTTTATGTACATGTTCATAACAATTTATGCTCATAAAGATTGACATATATGTTCACATCTATCTTCTTACTTGCTCTCTCAACATTTATTCATGTACGCAAAAGTTCACAACCCTATGTACATATCAATTCTCAAGTAACACAGATTTTTACTCGAACAAAAGTTTATTAAAATCATGCTTTAATCTCATGCATTATTCTCAAAATTTCCTTAGTCACAAACTGGTATTTTATCCATTCAAAACCAAGGTGTGAGAGTAATGCTTGGATTTTCAAATATTTTACCATTCAATCTCTTATTTATATTACACTCGGATTACATGGCTAGCAGGTATCATCATGAACCTATTAATTCAAGAGAGATTCAATTATACATGTCCGAGTGACCAAGCACGTTATAAATTCGAATCAATTAGGACAATATCTCATGCAATGTGGGACTTATCAAAGTTTATAGGATTTTTCTCAAATTTAATCTCACAAATTATCTCATGATGAACAACCAATTGCATTAAATCATATGCATATAGTCCATGCATAGATAGTCACTATCAGTGTGACTAGCCCACAAAATGAGTTGTCTTTATCATCATATAATCATATCATAATCCACATATGAATATGCAGTTCTACATAAGGTCTCACATACTATTAAAAACATTTTCAAGTGGCTTATGCGTACTCCACTAAAAGACCTACTAGCCTTTTAAAGACCAATAAAAGCTATCTAGTGGATCATCTATTTGAAAGTGAATGTATATGATCATCAAGGCATGAAATGCATGTATAAACAAGTGAGAATCTATTACCATAATGTCACACAATTAATCATTGAAATTCAAAAGTCTACTCTAACAAGTGACATATCTCTAAGTGACTTAAAACTTCTCACTGTAGCACTAAATGAAAAGAATATATTTATAATGCAGCGAAAGAAAACAGCCCATTGGATCCTAAAATGATCAATTTTCAAATAAGAAGTCAAACACTCTTTTCGGCTTTTATTTACAAATCATTCTAATTCAATGCATCTTTCAATTTTATCATAAGTGAAATTAACTTGAGATATAAGTATTTCCAAAATCAATACCAACGTTCTGTCTTTGAGGATGGTATGGTTTTACTATTTAGACTTACTAAAGATGCTCTCACTGAAACCAAACAAAGTTGCCTTTCGAAATAACTTGAATTTATATCTGAAAAAGCAGTTTACTTTTAAGTAAAAATTCAAAGGTTTCAAAAAGAACTTTATTCAAATACTTATGACTATGAGATACTCTAAAATATTATGACAAACGGTTATGTGGTCATACCATAATATTAAAAGAACCTCTTTAAGGGTGATCTTCCAAAATGGAAGAAGCATGGAGTTTACCGTAGTCATAACTCTTTAATAGAAAGACAATACAAAGTAGTAATACACAAAATGAGGTGGAATCCCCTTTATGGTTTCCATCATCCTCTTGTGCTAAAAAATTTTAAATATAGAAATCCTCATTCAGAAGAACAAGTATTTCAGATAAAATCTCTTTCATCACATTTTCTTAATTATTATAATCCATACTTAAAAAACATTTTGGTTCGATTGATCTCAATTTCCAAAATAGTGAAAAACATGCTTCTATAAAGGAAAATGTTATCTCATACATGAAAATCTTTTTTCATGACCATTGAGCCTAACTTGCCATGTAATAATCCTCATATGACATTCATAACATAAAACCACATTCACTTATTCACATAAGGATTATTGTGGGATCATGCATCACTAAGTACTCACAATATGATAATATAATACATCACATTATCGCATCATTTAGGAAAACTCAAAATAATGAATCATGTAGCTTGAGGGACCATAAGGATTAGTCGATGTCATATTCATGATACAACTCATGAGTTCTCAAATCATGAAGCAACTCATAAATAATAAGCATTTCTCATATCTCATAATTCTCAAGCAATCACAAGTGCAATCCTTACACATGTTATATATCTTGAATTAGCCATATCCATAGGATAGGTAATTTGAATCGTAGATCATAGATCTATAATCAAATTACTTAAGCATATATCATATGTCTTAAGCTTATATAAGAGTGGACACAAACATTCAAAATCTCAATAAGTAAGTATCGGCCTAATTCAAGTTTATAGCTTATGTGACAAGTCCAAGTTTTTCAATTATTAAACTCATATAATACACCAAGATATTCTACAAATAATTACTCACATGGTATTATAAAACCAAACTGATTGCTCTCTAATAAATTAATTCTCAATATATTAAAATCATGTTCATAAGTAGCAAGACATCGTATCTCATAGTTTTAAGGTGACCAAGTCATAATGTGTCAATACCTTTGTCTTCGATATGTGATTTGGTTTCACCTCTTATTTCTCTCTTTTGTAACTATGATCATTGTCTCATCTATCCACATATATCTTTAGTCTTGTTGTCAACTTCATCACACACTATCCGGGACTAGCCAAGATCTAGACCAAGACTCGGGTATCGGGTATTAAACTTTAACACTCACGATTCGGTGGAGTTTATATAACTCTCCCACAGCTCTAAAACATCCTAAGAACTCACAAGGACTTTATATTTCATAGTGGGATTACAAAAATATAAAGTATCAATTCTCACACATTGGATATAAGAAATAATGTTTTTCTGGTTTTTTAAGAAGAGCACGGTCCAATTCAATGAACGCAACTTTAAATTTACATATCATTTAATCATGAGACTTATTCTCAGATAAAAAAAAACTCAAAATGAGACAAATTTTATTTAGAAAGAAGCATTGAATAATGGTCCGAAGTGGATCAAATAATATGATTCTCATATGGTCAATGTTTGCTTTATGTAGCATAAATTACAGTATGATATCCCTCAAGCAAAACGACCATAATTTTCCAAATATGGGGAATTTTTCTTACATTTAAACTAGACTCGATTCCGTAAAAGTACAAAGTGGTCCTAACTCGTTCCCATAAGTTTTGATTGATTAATACCCCCATTGGAAAAGGTATAAAGTTCCTGGAAATGTTTTTCTTAGATTTGACACACTTTAATAAATGGTCAATAACTTCCAAAATATACACAATATGATTATGACACTTTTTCTATATGAAAATACACTCAATAACACAAAATACTACCAAATATTATTCTCTTATATAGAGTATTGAATGCCCTACCATTGTCTCACAAATATACAACAGTTCTGAAAAATATTCATTCACAGTTCTCATGCCAATGATACTATCAATTCTCATATTCAAAGCATATATATATCATAGCAATCATGATCAAGTGTTTATGCAATTTAAAAATTAAATTATACAAAATATAGAAGGACTAAGTGACCATATTAGAGCCCTGCTCAGACACCATTTGTTGGTGGTATAAGATCAATGGGCTAGAAATGTAATCTTTTAAAAAAATTTCCATTGTATAAAAACTTAAGGGTTTAAATACCATAATACATATATTCCGGCCTACAAATATGGTTTATACACATTTGAATAATAAAATTCAAGCTTAATAGGTCCCTTACAAATCCCTTACTAAAAAGCACAATTAAACTGAATACAATATTCAAATATTCACATTGTACATCTCTACAACATATTACATGACTTGCACTCGCAATTCCTTATTATATCAAAATTATATGATTATTTCATCTTCATTCTTCATCCTCATCATATGTCATAATATCTCATACACATCATACACTTGATCATAATAATTCAATAAGATTTCAATTCGCAAAAAGATTAATGCATAGCATTAAAGCTCATATCGTAAGATAAAAAAAAAAATAATCTCATTATTCATACATCATACTCAACTTAATCAATCATGGACCCATTTAATAATTGTAAATACATCAAATTAACATGCAAACATATATAGAGAAACCATGGTTCGAACCCCTTATGCTTAGGCCACGAAAGGCCTTTTGAGGACTTAATTTTGTCTCATTGTCTAAGGCACGGGTGATAATAATAACTCAAGGAGATTAATCCAATGGGAAGCAAATGATCACATTTATTTCACTTAATGGGGATCAAATTATGAGAGAGACATGTATCAAAATAGCCCTTCAAAGTTTGAGAGAGATATTACACAAAATAAAGAAGTTATGATGAAACTACATCATGTGGTCCATAAGGGACTACACGAACTTTTCAACATTAGAAAGGGAACTCAATGGATTATTTCTTATGCTCAAATATGATGAAATAAACATCTCATCAGTTGTATATTCTCAATAAAAAAATTAAGAAAAATAAGATCTAGAAATCAAGTTGAAACTACTCAAGATCATGGAGCAAGCAAGCGAGTCTATACATACTATGTGTATGGACTGCACTATTGCTTTGGGACTCTTCAAATATCAAGTTTTCATGACCAAAAGTGAAGAAAGCTACTGTAAACTAATAATTACACCAAGCTTTGCTAATGGAAATGAGGTAGGAATTAAAAATATGAAAAGAAAACTCAATACCTTAATGAAGCAATAGTATGTGCTTGATCACATAATGATGGACTACTCCATGGAAGAGTTTCATATGAAAGCTCAAGGAAAAAGCCACATTTTTGTCAAGAGCTCTCTCTTTCTCTCTCTCTCTCTCTCTCTCTCTCCCTCTTTTTGAAGTGAATACTCAAATTAGGATAATAATTGATCTCATAAGTTACTTTTATAATTAGATCATAAAGACGTAATTTGATCTTTATTTTTGATGCCTTAGATCAATGGCGCATAAGAGGCTTTTATCCAAGCCACTCATCCATATCTCATCACAAAGATCAATGAATAAGATTTTGACACCTTTCACTCCTCAAAACCTAGGTTTATAGTCATTTTACCTTAAAGCCCTTAGCTCCATGTTTTATTTCTCATTAAGTCCAAATTCATATTTACACTTATACCTATGGTTTTTGAATAATTTATGAGAGTCAATAAAATACAAGGACATGGACATAAAGGTAATATTCAACATCTACATATGTGAATAAAATATCTTATGACACCACTAATAGGATTTTAACAACACTAAAATTTCACATGGGTCAAGCCCATAAGGTGTTGCCACATAAGATATACTCACATGTTATAAAATCATATGTGGATAATAATATGAATTAAATTAATTCTCAAAATTTCATGACTTCACACATGTCAAAAATGATACATATGAGTTAAAAAAAACATGTGACTTAAATCAAACTTAAGTCATAACAATATATAACCCTTTAAATAACAAGATAACATGTTATGACATAATACCAACAAAAGAATTAATGATAAATAGGTCCCCACATGGATATGATGTCAGCATGATATCATCAACGAGTGGAGAGTTGGGTGCCACGTGGCATTCCTATGGCCACTTGGGATCCATGTGGCATCCCTATAGGATATTCTTATTTGGTATTTACGTCAAACAAATTTGAAAATCACATTTTTTATAGTTTTGAAAAATCTAAAAAATTGTCCAAAAATCTCAAAAATTCTCTAAATGATTTCTCAATATTATTACACAATTTCTCATTAATATAAAATATTTTCTCATCAATTTTAAATTAATTTGGGCCAAAGGTAAATGAGATCTCTAGACTTATAACACTAGTCGAAGTCTTCCAGTTGGCTAACCCGAGTGACGTTCCACCAGTGTCTCAAGCCGACCCAATGGACCTATGCTTCATAGTTTATGGCAGGGACACATAATTGGTCACATCAAAGTCGTTGAGCTAGAGCTTCCCGTCACCGGGGGTTTTATGGATTACTGATACACCCATGTGGGACATGTTTCTACTCAAATACAGGGGCTTCTAAGTCGGATAATACTATAGAAAAGTGGCTTCCCCATACAACTGTGGGTGCACATGCCATGGAACGGTCTCGTGTCAGGATACGGGCTCATGTCCCATGAGCCGACCATTCCATACAGGACGAATACTCTTTTAAATACTCGGGTTCTATTATTCTCGATTAGATTCTCCAAAGCTTTGCTTATCATAGCAACTATGAGGCCTTCTAATCAATACATTCATGATTGGGAGGTGACCCTCACACCTCCTCGAGAGTTAACATTCTCAAAACGTATACTCTCACTGTCTCAAATACTCAGGGTATATGAATCTGAGCTCCAATGCGCTAAGCACCCAGATTCAATCTCTCTCTAACTCCCACTGATCGTAAGACTATTAGCTTTAGGGCCTTGAAAGGCCACATAGCCAACAGTGGTCCACATATTTGCATCCATCTTTAAGATTGATGCTTTATACCTCTAGACCACATATTGTACAAATGTGGTCCAGCCCACATGAAACAATTGTTCTTTCTTTAATATACTCAACTTACTCATTATCCTTACTCTATTATACAAATTTTTTTGAGCAATGCCATTTTTATCACTTATAAGGGTAGAGTATATATTTTTATAAGAAACTAGTGTCATTTTATTAATGATAAAAAATAATTAATAATCCATATGGGCGATGTTACTTCTCATATGTGGATCATATCATTCTCTATTATAGTTAATAAATGATTTGTTTTCTATAAAAAATTTCTCGTTTACCCTTGATTAATTACCTAAAATACCCCAAAACAAAAAAGTTACTATATTGTAGGGTTAGAGTACAAAAAATTCAAAAATGTTGAGTACATTAAAAAAATACTCCATATGTAGAAGTACCGTAACAAAATATCTTTTATTTCTATGTTGTTTTTCTCTTTTTCTTTTGGATTTTTTACATATGGACCAGGTAAAACTATCAAATTTACCCTTTGGTCCATAAGTTAGGTAATTCTAATGCGTGCTCCTACTCCCTTGAATTTTGTTATGTTTTTTTTTCAATTTTGCCACCAAGTTGATGCTTCCAACATTGAACCGCTTTTTTTTATATATATTTATGAGGATGATTGATGTCTAAAATATCGAACTATCGATTTTAGGGTAGTCTCATAACTGCGACGTCGGACCGCCCTACATTTTTAGCTCATCTTTCTTTATAGGGCAGCCCAAAGTTATAAACATAAGACGTATTTTTTTTCATAATTATTTATATTTTAATGCTCATAGATTTCTAACATTGGACTGCAAATACTTGGGCAAAAAAAGTAGTTCAAAAGTGGCCCGATGTTCAAAAGTTCGGACTACTAAACATAGAAACCTAAGAAAAACGCTAGTGTAACTTCAGACCTCCCCATAAACAACAATCGGCAGAAAAATGTGGGCGGTCCAGTGCTGAAATGATCTGACCACGCCACAAATATCAAAAAAAAAAAAACAAAAACAAAAAAGAAAAAAGTTTGATGTTTGGAACATCGAATTGGGGGCAAAACTGAAAAAAAAAATGGGGAGAAGAAACTCGTAGTAAAATTATTGAACTTATGGACCAAAGGATAAATTTGGTAATTTTACCAGGAATCATGCCTTCTTTTTTTTAAGGTCGGTCCTCAGATGGGGGCTACATCCGTAAATTTGAACTCATAAAAAATACTAATCGATAGTGTTTTTATGTGATGGAGCATATATTCTCAATGACGGGAAAGCTTTTTATGTTCCCCCTACAACATAGAAGTTCTATGTTCCCCCTGCCATTCAGCCGTCCATTTTTTATCAAGAGTGTCACTCACATTTTTTATCAAGAGAGTCACTCACCATTTGATCTTAGATCCGATGTCTCAAAGTATTTTATTTTAATTTTTTTAATACAAATTTTTTTAATATGAAATTTGATATGTACCATCTTCTCATTGGGGTGCACCTATTAAAAATACTAACAATAATTTTTTGATAAAAAATAATGACCAAAATACCCCTTGAAATTTTTAGGGGTATTTTAGTCATTTTATTTTATTGAAAATATTTTTTAAAAATTTTTCGTTAGTGCAAGTTTTAATATAGGAATGGATTTCAAAATTTTGGTGTCAAAACAGTTTATAGAAAAAAATTAAAAATAAAACAATGTAGAGATGTGACATTGTGATTGGGGCAATCTTAGCCCTCCATTCAAAAATGGACGTTGGATAAAGGGAAACATAGAACTTCTATGTTGTAGGGGAACATAGAAAGCTTTCCCCTCGATGACAATTTAATCTATTGGAATGTAACGTACCAATAAAGAGTGAGGTTCACATAAGGTTGCATCCATATACTGTAGAAAGAGCGTCCTTATACTATAGAAAGTAAGGTGTACTTCTAAATTTTTTATGGGGATGTGGTTTCAGTGTTAGAAATCTTATTTGGCTTGTAAATTTTTATTCGACCATAATTGTATAAAATTTTAAAATGGTACATATCAAGCAAGTCTTTAAACAGTTGAAAATAGACGGTTTAGAAAACGTGTTATAAGATGCACTACTTTTTAGACTTAATATTCTTTTTTTTTATTATCTATGCATCTTGAGGTCGAAATGATTGATTAGAAGCTTTTCGGCACACCATTCTTCTACAATATAAGGTCATAATCTTGTCAATGGGGTCCAAACCAAGGAACAAAATAATCTATTTTATTATAGCATACTCGTTGTCAATGGGGTCCAAGCCAAGGAACAAAATGATCTATTTTATTATAGCATACTCAACACTGTATAACATATATGGATGGGGGAATAGAAAGCAGCTCTAATATTATTATTGTTTTAGTCATACAAGAATCATGTGAGACATCCTAGGAGTTTAACTAGACATGCTTATTTGGTTGTTAAGATGGTGTTGCTATTAAGCTTTCAGAGTAGTTCCTAAAGGATTAATAGCTATCTATGCACAACTATTCATGAGATTAATTGCAATAGTTCCCAGAGACCCTAAGCTCCACGCCTGCTCATAACAAATAAAACTTGTTAAGCCCTCCATGCAATAAACTCTCCTAATGGGTGACTTTTACACGTTTACAACCATCTTCTTCATCTTCTCCTCTACAAACAAAGAAAACAAGACAAGTGATAACTATAAAATGGTCCCTAAACCCATTTCCATGAACCAAAAAACCCCACTAGAGAAAGGAAAAGTTTGCATGATACTTTGGTTGAGAGTGGTAGAGAAAAAGAGAGAAAGGATGAGGTCCAAGCAGCTTCTAGTGGTTGTACTACTTGTAGCAATGCTACAGGAAGTCGTCGTGCTGGCGATGCCACAATTGCCGTCATCGTCATCATCGGATTGTTTTGGGTCTCTGAAAGGCATCGCCGGTTGCATGAAATCCGTTCCTGACTTCTTCACCAACTCTGGCACCTTCCCTACTCCAGACTGCTGCAAGGACATCCTGCAAATCGGAGAAGGCTGCTGGGCGGGGTTCATAGCACTCAACCAAGCTGTGATTGTCGAGCTGTCATTCAGATTATGGGGATGAATGAACATACACCAATACCTTGTTCAATAAAGCTATGTTTATGTGTCATGTGATCCTAATAACCTAATCTTTATAGTGTTGGATTTAGTTTTCTGCATTTGATACAACTTGGTTATCTTGATTTGAGGCTACAGCAACTTTTGGGTAGAAAATTTGATGAAATTGGTGATGATTACAATCTTAGAGAGGACATCGAGCGAATGTGTGAAAAATAATCTTTCTATATATTGAATGAATCAATAAGATTACAATACAATTGTGGATTTATAAAGAGGGTACAACCAATACTTACTAAAACTATAGGATACATTTTCTATATAGATATAGCATACAATTAGACACTGATAGTTCTGAATATCCAGTTGCTATATCTGTTCACACTCCTCAAACTCAAGATGATTTGAGAGCAATCATATAGAGTTTGGAAACAAACAGTGAGAAAGGATGCCGGGGATGAGACTTAGTGAAGAACTCGGCGAGTTGTGTGGTGGTGGGCACATAGGGCAAGGAAATGGTGCCTGCGAGATAATATTGTCAAACATAGTGGCAATCGACTTCAATATGTTTCGTGCCCTCATAGAATTCTGGATTTTAAAAATATAAATGGCACTATTGTTGTCACAATAAAGTAGAGTAGGAGTGGAGATAGTGACACCCATGTCTGGGAGCAGCCAACGTAGCCAAACAATCTCGACGGAGGTTTGTACCATAGCCTGATATTCAGCTTCAGTAGTGGACTGAACAATTCATTTTTGTCTCTTGCTTGTCCAAGGGATGAGAGAATCACTGAGAAAAATGTAGAATCCCGTGGTAGATTTGCGATCACTCGAATTTCTTGCAAAATCAGAATCTGTATATGCACGGAGCTCAAGTGAGGTAGAAGAGGAGAAGAATAAGGCATGGTGCCGAGCATCCCTGATATAACGAATGCGTAAAATGGCAGCGAGATGTACAAAACACGGACTGACTAACTATATGTATTGCATAAGCAATATCAGGGCATAAAATTGTCAGATACATCAGTTTCGCAACCAGTTGCCGATGAAAGGTTGGGTCACAAAGAGTTTCTCCATCTGTAGCCCGAAATTTGTCATTGACCTCAAGAGGGTATCAACTTTCTTGGTATCATTCTGGAGTCAAGCTTGAGAAAGAATCTTTGAAGCATATTTTAGTTGTGACAACAAAAAGCCACGAGGAGAATAGGCAACTTCTAGTCCAAGGAAATACCCCAAGAAATCCAAATCTTTCATTTCAAATGTGTTATTGAGCTTCTGTTTGATGTTATTAATTGTGCTCACATCATTACTAGAGATAATCATGTCGTCCACGTATAATAACAAGAGAAACCGTCCTTCAGAACTTTCAAACATAAACAGCGCTCGATCGTGATGACTTTGTCGAAATCCAACCGCAAGAACTTCATTACGAAATTTCTCAAACCACGCATGT
This sequence comes from Amborella trichopoda, assembly GCF_054954075.1. NCBI lineage: Eukaryota > Viridiplantae > Streptophyta > Magnoliopsida > Amborellales > Amborellaceae > Amborella > Amborella trichopoda. The sequence continues at coordinate 24,324,989 of NC_142346.1, forward strand.
GGTGCTTATTTGAGTCCATATAAGGCCCGTCGAAGTTCACACACGCGTTTGTTAGAAACCACAACACCATGTGGTAATTTCATATATACTTTCGTATCAAAATCACCACTGAGAAAAACATTTTTTACATCTAATTGACAGAGAGGCCATTGCTTAATAGAAGCTACTGATATTAATGTACGAACTGTAGTCTTATGAGCGACGGGAGCAAAAGTTTCTGCAAAGTCAATACCATATTGTTGATTGTAACTTTTTACCACAGGCGGGCTTTGTATCGTTCGAGACTGCCATATGCTTTGGTTTTAATTTTATATACCCATCAACAACCTACAACAGTTTTTTCTTTTGAGAGAGGTGTTAGGTCCATTGCTTGTTGCCACTCAGGTTGATTCGCAGCTCTTTTATAAGTCTGAGGTTTAGAAAAAGAATGAACGGAAGGAAAGAATGCTTGGTACAGAGGTAAGAAGATTTCATAATCAGCAAGTCAGGGAGGTGGAACAGATACCCGAGTACTCCATCTAAGAGTAGGGAGATGCAGAGGATCTATAGGTACATGGTTATGATCAGGACTGTCAACATGCGGTGAAGTTCCTTCCTGGACTTCAGAAGGAGGCACACGAGTGGAATAGCCAGAGGAATTAGGAACAGAATCAGAACAGGGGACCAAGAAAGAAAGGTGAGAGGGTGAAGGATTATATGTACTGTCAAAGAATGGAATGTGCTCAGAAAACACCACATATCGGGATAACGAAAGTCTTTTGGTCACAGGGTCATAACACCTATATCCTTTTTTATGATCACAGTAACCGATAAAACAACATTTGATCGTCTTTGAAGATAATTTATCTCTCTCAGTTAGGGAAACAAGGCATGTACAACTAAAAACACATACGAGGGAATAATCGGGTGATCGTGTAAACAATTTTTGGAAAGGTGTTTCGCCAGATAAAATAGAGGATAGCATGATGTTGATGAGAAAGACTGATGTACGAACAGCTTCTACCAAAGAGTCTTTTGGGACAGATGTAGAGAAAAGAAGGGATCTTGTGGTTTCTAAGATATGACGATTTTTTCGTTTAGCAACACCATTTTGTTTTGGTATATAAGGACTGGTTTTGTGGTGTTGAATGTTATGATTAGCTAAAAATTGTTGAAGCAACCCATTGATGTATTCCCCTCCAATATCGGAGTGTAGGCTTTGATTTTAGTGGAAAATTGGCTTTCTACATACGAATAAAACTGAGTGAAGATTTTAAAAAATTCAGTGCGATTATGCATAAAGAAAACTCATGTATAACGAGTATGATCATCAATAAAAGTTACAAAATAACGTGACCCTCCTTTAGATGGAATAGGTGTAGGACCCCATACATCAGTATAAATAATATCGAACATAAAAGGCGAAATAGAACTACTTCGAGAAAAAGGTAAAAGATGAGATTTAACGAATTTGCAAGTTGCACAATGTTGGACATCAATAAAAATTTTATTTGTAACAGTACCAAGCACATTGCAGTAAAATAAAGATTGTAAATGAGAAGTAGAGATGTGACCAAAACGTTGATGCCATAGATATTTGTCATCAACAGTAGAAACAGCACAGACATAAGAGGTTGGCATATGCAGATAGTCCAAGTAGTACAAATTTTCAACTTTACGACCAGACCCAATCACTTGCCCTCATTGCCAATCCGGTACGTAGCAAGAAGATGAAGAAAAAACAACATTACAATTTAAACGGGCAATCTGACCGACAGACAATAAATTCATGGCAAAGGACGGAACATGGTAAATACTAGAAACCCTTAATTTGCCAGAGAGGTCAGAGGTAAGAGATATGAAGCCCATTTGTGATACTTTCATAGCGGTTCCATCAGCAGTATATAGAATATCAAAACAAGGCATAAAATCAACTATAATTGACTCATTGGATGTCATATGATGATAAGCTCGTGAGTCGATCAGTCAAGAGGTAGAAACAAAGTTACCTGAAAAAGACGGAGTGGGTTCAGAGGCCAGGTATGACTGAGAAAGCATTGATTGCACTTGTTCCAGTGAAAATGTCACAGATGGTGAAGCAAGAGTAGGACTAGGACTTCCAATTTGAGTTGGTGGGTACTTGATCAATGGTGGTCTTGTATCAGCAACAACAGCGAAGGTGGGTTTCTTCTCATTTGGGCAGGTGTACTTGATGTGTCCCAGTTCTTTACAACAGTTACATCTAACAGATGTCATGTTCTTGGGAGGGATATAGTACGAATTGCGCTGATTTTGTTTAAGTGCGGTAGGTCTCTGAGGTCTGGTTGCCGCAAAAATTGTTTCTCCTTTAAAACTTGAGTTAAAATATTTGATCTTGGTTTCTTCTGCAATTAGCTCAGAAAGAGCCTGATTCAAAGTAGGGAGAGAGCTTTTGTGGACCAAGCCATTTCTGACACTCTCAAACTCTAGACGGAGAGCCATTAAGAATTCAATAACTTGAAATTCCTCTCGAGATTTAGCAATTATTTCTGCGTTAGGACGATCTTCAATTGCAGGTTCCATAAGTGCTAGAGCATCCCAATGTGTCTTCATGGAAAAGTAAAAATCTTGAATTGATTGGCCTCCCTATCTGAGGGAGCGAAGTTCTTGGACTAACTGGTACTTTCGTGCCCAGTTTGTCTGATTATAAATTTTCTCAATAAACTTCTTGAGCAGTTTTGAAAGTGTTCAGGTTGATCCGTATATTACTTTCAAATGCACCCATCAGTCATGCTATAATTCGTGCATTATTTATACCACATTCTTATATTTTTACTGACTCAATAGGTTTTTTTTGGGTCCTATTTATGTATCCAATGAGACATTTCCATGAATAACATTCTGCATAAATGAGGCCCAAAAAGTGTAGTTGGTGCCATTGAGTTTAATGGGTACATGTTGGAAATACTCGAATTTTTCCATTATAAGGGAAATAAGAGAGAGGTGGATAATAGAAATCCTAGAAAGATGTAGAGGATAGTATGGTCCCTCAAGAGCCTTCACAATCTCTTGTAAACAAAACCAATTTACCCAATACACCACCGAGGTAGAGAGAGAAAAAGTTTGCTGGGTGTTTTTTTTACAGTGAGATTGGAGGGTTAATGGAGGAGGGGCGCTCTCGATTTTGCAAAACGGGTTAGTAACCACCCGCGCCTGTCACCGAAGAAGAAATTCGAATGGGTTGCAGAGGAATAAGCAATAAAATTATCAGAGACACCAGATTTCCTCTTTGAAAGCCCGACCGAAATGGGGCGGTGATGTCCTTGTGGCTGGTTAGAGAAAACCAAATAGGAGGTGTCCTGATGAGAACCCAGAAGATGAAGAGAGAGAATAGGACAAGTGAAAAGAGATGGTTTTTTTTTTTTTTTGCTGATGAGAGAGAAGAAGATGTTGGGTTTGGAGGATTTGAGAGGAGAGATGAGAATGTTGTGTTGGTGTTATGGGTTTCTGAGGAAGATGAGAGTGGTATGGGTTTTTGAATTACTGTGGATGAAAAGCAGGGGAGAGATTGAAACGGCGGTCATGAGAGAGGGAGAGAATATTGATTGGGTTCATGAGAGAGAGAGACTACAGCGAGAGAAATTTGAAGTCCTTGTTGAGAGAGAGAGAGAGAGCGCCAACCTAATTTTAGAGAGAGAAAGAGAACCACTGGAATATTCTATGCCCAAGTTGCACAGAGCACCTCTTTTTCCCAAAGGCGCCTCTTAGAGATAGTGACAGCGGAAAGAGTAAAGTTAGAGGGAAGGCTCTCCCTTGCGTACAGTTGCAAGAGCGTAAGTTCAGCTGGCGTCAAAGAGAGAGAGCGTAAATCGAAAGGGTTTTGAGAGAGATTTGGGAAAAGATGAGAGAGAAAGGTGGAGATTTGGGGGCAGAGACAGAATAGAGAAAAAGTAGAGAGATGAGAGAAAAAACAAATAAAATACCGAGAGAAAGAAGAGTACCAGTTGTAGAGAGACCGGAGAAGGAGCCGGGTACCAATGCTAGAGACTTTGGGGCCAGAGTGCTTACACAAGGAAGCAAATCAAAGCGAGACCAAGAGCAAAGAACCTCTTTGATACCACGGGAGAAATAATCTTTTTATGAATGAATAAATAAGATTACAATACAATTGTAAATTTATAAAAAAAAATACGATCGATACTTACTAAAACTATATAAGATATAATTTCTATATAAATATAGCATACAATTAGACACTTATAGTTGCTATATTTGTTCACACAATGGACCTACTTGGAGCTTCGCGGATGCCGTAGTCGTGGAAGCCGGGCGGTGCACTAAGAGCAAGGCTGATCTCGATCACTATAATCATGAACTTGAAAAATGAACTTTGAAACCTAAACTAAATTAGTTTAAGTTTTCTTTCTTTTGGGCCATTCATCAATATTCATTGTAGTTCTTCACATATCTTCATTATTTTTGAAAAAAACTCGTAAATCTAAAACAAAGATTCATCCTGAGTGACTTAAGATGTGGTTCAACTGCTAATTTTCAAGAGCAAATGTGTTTTAAATCCTAAATCCATCTCTGCGGTGGATTCTTTGATGGTGAATAACATACTATTTAAACTTTTCCCTTTAGTAAAAGGGAAGACAAAGATTTCCCCAATTGTAAAAAAGATGATATTAATAAATAGAAAAATTACAAGCATACACCTTATAATTCACACTATATAAAAGTACCTAATTTTTTTCTCTTTCTACGTTCATAGGTGTTTTTCTCACATTTTTAAAAAGACCAAATTGCCAATATTTTGAATCTTCAAGATCAGAAATCCACGATGATTTGCTAATAGATGAGTTTTTGGTGTGCACCTATTCAAATGTGATCTTATTCAAATATCTCTCTTAAAGCTAATCTCGACTACTACAATCATGAACCTAAAGAATAACCCTAAAAATAAACTATTTTGATTTATTTTTTTTAGGCCCTTCATAAATATTCATCTTAGTTCTTCGCATATCTGCATTATTTTTCGGAAAAAAACTCAAGCAAAAATTCATCCCGAGTAACTTAAGATGTGTTTCAAATGCTAGCTTTCAAAAGCAAAAGTAAGTTTTAAATGCCACATCCAACTCTACGGTGGATTTTTAGATGGTGAATAGGATATTATTTAAAATTTTCCCTCTACTATATAAGGGAAGAAAAGATCGCCCTAATTGTTGAAAAGGTGATATTAATAATAATAAAAACTTACACGCATATCCCTTATATTTCACATTATTTAAAGGGTGTGGTTTGCATAAAATTGCAATTAAACAATAAAAAGGTGCACCTCTAAATTTTTATCATAAGATATAATTTGGTTGTAAAAAATTCTTAGGATTTCCTGAAAATCTATCTCTAAATCGAACTATAAAATTTTAGATTCGAACTATAAAACTTTAAACTCCAAAAATAGTTCAAACCAAGTAGATCTATAAGCATATGAAAATCTTGAAAATGGGGGTTTAGATAATATGTTGCAAATGCAGTATTTTTGGGACTCTAAATCTTTTTCCTTTTCATATACGTACATCTCGATGTTGAGGTGATCAATTAGAGGGTTTTTCAACATTAAAACAATATTTTCCGATGGATTTTTAGTTGCAACTTTAATTCTACATTGTAAGGTTGCAAGTTTGACATAGGAGAAAAATTCAAAAAACAAAAAAAAAATAGTATATAATCATTTTGATTTTTCTTAAGGATAGGAAGAGCTAATTTAGGAGGGCCTAAGTTTGGTGCGATTTGTTTTGAGAATGTCATCTCTAGTACTTAGTCAGCCTTCATCCAGGATCGTCAAATTACAGACAATGTACTTGTTGCCCAAGAATGTATTCATTCGAGAGTTTTGAGTAAGAAGCCGAGTATTCTACTTTAGTTGGATATGGAGAAAGCCTATAACCGGGTGGAATGGGGTGTTCTCCTTGAAATTCTAAGGGTTAGGGGTTTTAGTGAAAATTGGAGTTGGATTTTTAGGTGTTTCTCCTCTACGCATTTCTCGGTTTTATTTAAGGGTAATCCCATTGGCTTCTTCAATGCCTCTAGAGGATTGCGTCAAGGGGACCATCTCTCTCCGTTTTTATTTACAATCTATGTTGAATGTTTCAGTTTGATGTTAAGTAAGGTGGAAAGTTTGGGTCATTTGCAGGGTTTCATATTCTTATCTCCCATTTACAATATGTTATGACACTTTAATTTTTTGTGATGCGGAGGCCTTTCAAGTGTCAAATATCGCAAGATTCCTGGAAATTTGTGAAGTTACTCTTGGCCTTAAAGTTAATTTTCATAAGTCTTCTATGGTTGGTATTAACTGCTCTGAGGAAGTGATAGTGGAATTGGCAAATTTGATGGGTTGTAAGGTAGGTTCATTCCCTCTTACTTATCTTGGTCTTCCCATTTCTGATTCGAGACTTTCTATTGTAGTTTTGGATATTGTGCTTAAAAGAGTCCAAGTAAAATTGGATCTTTGGAAGCACAAGTATTTGTCGTTGGGTGGGAGGATAACTATGTTGAGATCGTGCTTAGCTAATCTCCCACTCTATCAAATGTCATTGATTAATATGCCTGCTTCAATTGCAAAAAAATTAGAAAAAATGATGAGGGATTTTCTTTAGGGTTCCAGTATTGATAAGAGGAAATATCATTTGCTAAGATGAGATAGAGTTTGTACCCCGAAGAAAGAAGGTGGTTTGGGCATAAGAAGAATTAGAATAGTTAACCAGGCGCTTATGTGCAAATGGTGGTGGCATAGTTTGCATTTGAAAAATCACCTTTGGTTCAAAGTTCTTTTGGCTAAGTATGAGATTGATAGATTTAATGTTTGGCTTGGAAGTGGACAAGGCAAAGAGGTGTCTCATGTATGGAAGGTTATTTACAATTGTAGGCCGATTGTGTCGGGCTACTGCAGATGGAATGTAGGTTCTGGTAGCCAAGTCTCTTTTTGCCACCAAAAATGGTTGGGGGATTACCCATTGAAATCGGTTTTTTCAGACTTATATCGGTTAGTAACCCGACCTAATATGAAAGTTAGTGAAGCATTAGAAATAAGGGGCCATCTTACGTCATGGAACATTTTTCTGACATATGGTCATTTGAGCAATGTCCTTTTATCCCAATTGTGAGCTTTGATGGAGCTATTGGATAAAGCTTATATCTCAGTGAAAGCAGAGGATGAAATTATTTGGGAGATCGAGAGTGATGGGTGTTCTTTATTAAATCGTGTTACAATCTCCTCAGATTGCCCAAATTTGGAAATGGCCCATTCCACACAAAATTCAAACCTTTATTTGGCTGGCATCATTGAATAAGATATTAACCATTAATAATCTGATCAAAAGGGGGAAAATTTTGCCGAATGTTTGTTTACTATGTAAAGCAGATGGGGAATCTGGTGCATGCCTTCTCATTCATTACTCTTGCACTGTAAGAATTTGATATTGGCTTTTTGGGGTTCTAGGGATTAATTTGGTGCTTCCTCAATTTGTTGAAGGTATAGTCTCACAATTTTTTATCTCCTATCTGCCTGAGACTGGCAAATCTATTTAGAAAATATCGAAAGGTGTCATTTTATGGGAAGTTTGGAAGGAAAGATATCGCAAACAATCGATTTGGTCCTGGTTGTCTGTGACAAAAGATGGATGGGGTATCTCCAAGGTTGATATTATGGCTAATCTCAATAGTTTTTTTCTTCTTGGGTGTGTTAGAAGTAAACCACGAAGCTTTTGGACCGCACCTTCTAATGGAAAGCTTGAAGCTTAATGTTGATGGTAGTTCCTTAGGTAACCCAGGTGTAGCTGGGATTAGTGGTGTGTTGAGAGACTCTTTGGGTAACATTCTATTTTCCTATGCATGTCAGATAGGGGTTAAAACTGTAAATTTTACTGAACTGAGTGCCCTACTGAGTGGGGTAAAAATTATGGTTGATAGGAATCTTGGTAGAAATTGTTGGATTGAAGGGGACTCTTTGAATGTCATTAGATGGTGCAAAACGGAGCAAAACGTTCCTTGGGAGCGTTGTTCCCTATGGTTGCAGGTCATGGATTCGGTTGAACCTCTGACAGTCTCATTCTCCTATGCTTATCGTGAAGCTAATTCTTTAGCTGATTCTTTGGCTGATTCCTTGGCTAAGGGGGGTGCTTTTATGCCTTCTCCTGTTATCTCCTTTAATGTAATTCCCTTTTCTTAGTCATTAACAAAAGCTAAGAATATTTGTCAAAAAATGTCTATTTCCTTTGTTTAGGGAATAACATATAGATAAGGTAAATATCTTTTGGTTTGGAAATAATAAGTGGTAGTTATCTTTTATTCTAATGTGGAAGTTAGATAGAAAATAGGGAGAGAGATTTAGGTGGTACCTGAGAGAGAGAGAGAGAGAGAGAGAGAGAAAGAGAGAGAGAACAGGTGAGCGAGAAAATAGGGAGGAGAGATAAAATTAGGGAAAGTATGTAGAAGAGAGAGAATTAGCTTTGTTGGTTTTTCTTCTAAATCTAAAAAAAGAGATTTCCTTTCATTGTAAAGAAATCAGAGAATAAGAGTGGAATGAAATTGATCTTCTTATAAGCTCTTTTTGGAGTGGAGATCTTTCTGGGGTGGATTCCCTTGGATACTTTGTTTTTTGGGGTGGATTCCCTTGCAAAACTTATTTTTGGGGTGGATTCCCCTGCAAAACTGGTTTTTGAGGTGGATTCTAGACCTTGAGAGATAGTATATTCTCTTAATGGTTTTTATTATTCTGGTTATGATTCAACTCTCATTATCTAATCATTCTATGATCTCTTTACAATGAAAGGACATCTCCCTTTAAATAAACTTTAGAAGGAAAACCCACAAACATAATTCTCTCTTCTACATACTTTCCCTACTTTTATCTCTCCTCCCTATTTTCTCTCTCACAATTTCTCTCTCTCACGTACCACCCTATTTTCTCTTTCCAGATGTGACGACTTAGATTTTATAAGCTTAGGGTGCATGTGCGGCAATGAGAAGCAGAAATGCACGTAGCGGTAGGAGTCTGAAGAAAGGGGCAACGCTGTTTGAGGGCAAAGATACCATTGCTGACTATGTAGTGTGTAGCGCTGGCTGTGTAGTGTGTAGCACCGACTGTGTAGTGTGTAGCGACGGCTATGTAGTGTGTAGCGCCGCTGTGTAGTGTGTAGCACAGGCTACGTAGTGTTTAACGCCGGCTGCATAGTGTGTAGCACCGGCTGTGAAGAGAGAGAGAGACTCAGTGCCAGCTGTGAAGAGAGAGAAAGAGAGTCAGTGCCAGCTGTGAAGAGAGAGAGAGAAAGAGAGAGAATTATCACCGTGCGTGTAATGGGTAATGCCGTGCATGAATGCCAGATAGGGAAACCTTTTTATGTTGTGCATACATGAGCATGAGCACCACATGACACTTGCATGAACATGAGTACCACATAACTCTCGCATGAGCATGAGCACCACATGACACTTGCATGAGCATGAGCATCACATGGTACTTGCGTGTCATTTAGCCCTTACATGAATGACACTTGTTGCTTGCATGTTACATCCCTTTTATGCTTATAGGTAACCCCACCCCATCCCTCTCAAGTTTTGTACGTTCTCTCTCTCTCCCCCACGTTTTTCCCTTAGCCCTTGTGAGCCCAAGCTTGAGAACCACCCTTGAAAACTTGGTCTTGGAGAAAGATTGTGTAGGGGACTTGGATTCTTTGATACAAGTAAGTAGATTCATATCTATGCTTCCATGTTTTGTGATGGATGTTTTTGGTTAGTTCATTCAAGTATGTAATCCAAGTAAAGTTATGAGTATGAATGTGTAATGCATAGAGTTCAAGATGGATTTTTGGAAAAAATCTTCTTATGTATGTGATTGTATATTGTCCACTTTGATTTTAATGTTTAGGCCCAGTCGAAATTCTTGATAGGTTTGAAGCTATGCTTTGATTTGTGCATGTATGTCACTGATTAGCAGACTATAATAAATTCTAAAAATGTTGCTTTTGTTGTACTAAGATTTTGACTAAGCAATTGAAGTCCAAATGGCTCCAAATCACCACCATTTGAAATGTACATGAGTCTGTTATAATGTTCAGGTTCAAACATTGTTCAAATTATTTATAGACGAGAAATTATGCCCCAATATGTACAAGCATGTCATTGTTAACAGTTTTCTCTTAAATTACAATTGTCGCCTCTGTTGCGATGAATTTTGACTTACCAAATGGAGTCCGATTGCTCCCAAACTACTGTCATTTGAAATATTTGTGTGTGTACTAAAAGTTGCAAGTTGAAACTATTTCGAAATTCCTTCTTGATTGAAAGTTATACCTTCGTAAATAGGGATATGTCACTATTACCAGAATTCAGAAATTGACCTCTGGTGAAAAGAGCTTTTAACTAACCAAATGGAGTCCAAATGCTTTCAAACTACCCCATTTGAAAGATACGTGTGTCTAGTATAAAATTGGTTTTAGAAGCACATCAATATTTTCTATGATTTGGAAACGGTATGCAATTTTCTAGAGCAATGTCACTGATGTGAATGTTGAAAATTCCATAATCTTTCCATTTTGTTTGATGGTTAATTAGTTGACCAAAATGCCCTTGACTTAGCCCCAAATCAGTTCTAAATGAAAGATCAACGAATACTTGACTAAGTATAAGTAGGATTGAAATAACACATACTTATGATGTGAAATGGAATATACTCATGAAATCATTAATTATGCATGGTTGAAACCAATTATGCTTATGAAATAGTGAATGCTACTGCTTGTAAAGTAGCGAATGCTCATGAGGCATGTTTATGAAAGACATGTACGCTAATGAATGAGTGAGTGCTTATTGAATATGCCTGACTCAAATGTAGTAGACTAATGATAGATCATCCAATTGTAGCATGTGATGTCGTGATGAGTGCATATGATAAGTGCAAGTGATAAGTGCTATGTGTAAATGAATGTGCATGATATTGTGACATGCTTTGTTATGATGTGTGACCTGTTGTAACTGTTGGCATGCTTTGAGTGTATTGCATGGCCATACAGTGATATGTGATATTGTGATATGTGATACCGTGATATGTGATACTGTGATATATGATACTGTGATACCGTGACATGTGATATTGTGATATGTGACCGATTGGCATGCTTTGAGCGTATTGCATGGCCATACTATGATATGTGATACTGTTATATGTGATATCGTGATATGGGATACTATGACATGTGATATTGTTGCCATGCTTTGAGAATATTGCATGACCATACTGTGAATTGTGACCGATTGGCATGCTTTGAGCGTATTGCATGGCCATGAGGTATTAAGTGATCTATGATCCAGTGGCATACTTTGAGCACATTGCATTGCCAATTGATGCCGGCAGCTTCTCTAACTCCCCAATGATAGGACGAGAGTTAGGAATAGTGTGTGATGGGAGTGTCGCACCCCCTAAATTTCTGTGTAGTAACTGGATCGTGTCTTGCAAGGCCACCGCCTATCAAAAACCCCAAAGTACGTTGAGGATTGTAGGTGTACGTGTATGAAGGCATTACGAAGTGGGACACCCAATTGTCATTGCCTTCCCTCCTGAGGGATAGTAGAGGTCGTAAGCAATGGAATTGGCTTGGCCTGATGAATAGGGTCTCTACTTCGAGAGTAGGTGACCTAGAGAGTGAGTTGGTTAATATACATGTTGATGTTGATACACAATGGTACTGGTTCAAATTTATAGCTTTTGTGATTCATTATGATACTTGTGCTGATAAGATTTGATAGATTGGTGTTTTAATTGATGTCTGTGATATTATTATTATTGCTTATCTCCGAAAAGAATTACTCATGACTCTTTGCTAGATATAGTAGTGAAACTTGTCATTTGATTCTACTTACTAGGCTTTATAGCTCATTCCTTTACTTTCTATCCTTGTAGAGTAGAAGTTGCAGGTCAAGAATAGTCGGTTGGGTGATTGTTCTGGTGGCTCTAAAGACCTGCACCTGCCGAGGAGACTTTTTTATTGCATATGTTTGATGGTCATGGGCTATGTTCTAGCTTGTGTTGTAGCTATGTATTGTTGTATCTGGGCCTTTGGTTCTTTGAAAGATTGTAATTCTCTAAGTTGCATTTGTATAAAGATAAGTATCAGTTTTAATTTGCCTAGATCTAGCATGTTTTGTAATTAGAGTTTTCTCTTCTTTTTCGTGGTTTGCTTTGATTCTGCATTTATAACACGTGTTGATGCCACTCCCACCTGAGTGATATACGCCACCTCCGGTCGTGATCCTGCACTCTGTCGTCTTCCGGTTTGGGACGGCAGGGATCAGGGGGTGGGGACGTGACAAATTTCTATATTAGAGTAAAAGACAACCACCACTTATTATTTCCTAAACCAAAAGATCCTTACCTTATCTATATGTTATTCCCTAAACAAAAAATAGACCTTCTCAAAACAAATCACGCATCAAACTTAGGCCCTCCTAACTTATATCTTCCTATCCCTAAGAAAAATCAAATACAAATATACTAAATCTTTTTTTTTTTTTGAACTTTCAACCTTGTATAAACTTTTTCCTTACTTAAAACTTACCTAAATCTTTTCTCTTTCTAGATTCATTCGTGTTTTTCTCTTTAATTTTTAAAAAAACCAACTTGCCCATATTTCATATCCTTAAGATCTAAAACTATATATTTTTAAATTTAGTTTTTTAAAATTTTCAGCATTTGAATAATAATAAAAATTCACTCAAAATTTTTTTTCTTTTATTTTATAATTTTTAGATTTTATACATAAGAAAATTTATTTAGCAAAAAAAATTCAATTTTTTTTTTTTACAATTTTGGATTTTGAATATCCGAAAATTCATGTAGCCCAAAAATTTTATTCTTTACATTTTTAGAATTTGAATATCCTAAAAAGACTTCTTTTCTTTTTTTTACATATTTTGGATTTTGAATAGCCAAAATTCATGCAGCCCAAAAATTTTATTTTTTCCATTTTTGGAATTTGAATATCCTAAAAAAATTCAGCCAGAAAGTTTCTTATATTCACAAATTTTGGACTTTTCAAAATCCGAAAATTGTAAAAGATAATAAATTCTTTGGCTGAAAAAGTTTTTAGATATTCAAGATCCAAAAATTGCAAAAAGTTAACTAATTATTAGAACTAAATAGTTTTGGTTCTTGAAGATTAATATTATGGGAAATTTAAGAAAAAATAGATACAAATGTATGGATAGAAAAAAATAAGTAAATTTTAAAGGGTGTAGTTTGTATAAGGTGGAGGCCCTAAACAATCAAAGTAAGGCACGCAATCAAATGGTGTGGAAAAAGTGTTGTTACAGTACGGGAAATCTTTGTGATGGCCTAAAAATTTGTGTTCATCCCTAACTATAAATTTCAAAGCTTAAAAAATAGATTGGATTGAAAATATCCATGAACAAGTTGACCATCTAGAAAATGCATTACAAACTGCACTATCTCCAAGACTAGAAATCCAGTTTTCTCTCATGTACATACATCTTGAAGTTGAGTTGATCGATTCTAGGATTTTTTAGCATTGAAATAGCCTCTTCTAGTGAATTTTTGAGATGCATCTTAATTTAGTTATCTATGGCCTTGCCCTCTATGAGAAATTTGAGTATTGTAGGATGGAGGGAAGACGATTATGTTGAAGAGGAACGAACACGAGAAGGCTATGACGAATTGATTTGATGTCCTCGTGCAAAAACACGTGCTTTTCAAAGTTCAAAACCTCGGGTCGACTCTAGTGGGTTGGGAGCCAGAAGAGCACATTGTGAAAGAAATAATAAGAGAAATTATCTTAAATATACTTTAATTTTCGTAAAAATACACTTTAACTTTTATAAATCACGTTCATCTTCTTTTTTTTTTTAATTTTGGGAGACGAACTAAATTGAAGTTGAGTTCTCATCGAGAAGGGCTTGGTTTGAGCAGCAGGACTGAGAGACATGGAAAGCACCATGAAAGGGGATACAACGAGCCCAAATTTAATTTTCAAAAAAAAAAAAGCAAAGAAGATACAACGAGTCCAAATTCAACAATAGAGACGGAATGAGAGGGTGCATAGGGCCTCGTGAAAAAAATAGCCAAGTATAGAGAGAAAAAGCGCAGAGTGATCGATAGAAAGCAAAAGAGAAAATGAGGGTATGCACATGGCCCTGGCCAAAATTATATACAGAGAGGGAGAGGGTCCAAATTGCTGTAAAAATGTAAGGAGAGAGAGAGGGATTCTAGATCTCAGTGAAGAGAGATAATGTCGAAATGGGACTGGTTGTAACAGCGTGTTCCAACTGTTTTCTCACCGTGTCTTAACTTCTTCTTCTATCCAATTTGGGCTGGAGAGGACCTTCACAGGCTTGTAGTCATGGTTTTAGAAACAATCACGGTTGTTTCTCTACCAATCAAAATAGGGTATTCATTACGGTATTCTAAGTACAGTATAAAATGAGGTATTTATATAGTGTTTGATGGTAATACGATTATCATGAAGGTTATTTTGATCACAAAACACCCAAAAATGAAAAAAAAATGGTGTAGATGAGGTTTATGAAAGTTGAGGGTGTTTTCTCTAAATAGATGAAAATTAAATTATATTTGTGATAATTTCCTAAACAATAATGGTAGAATCGATATCCTCCTATTTAGAAGTTACCATTGCTTATTTTTGAGGTGTGATATTTGGCTCCCTTTTTCAGGAAATTTATAAATAAATCACCTTAAAAGATCCATTTTTTGAAAGATTCTAAAAAATATTTTTTTATCTTACATTTTTTGCGAAAGTCTCATCTTTTAGTCTTGTTCATTCTCAAACTACTTTTAGGTCGGACACCAAATGATCGAGCTGGGGTATCTTTTTTAAGTGGGAGGTGGGTTTGAACAATAGGTGTCAAAACCCACTACTTTTTGTTTTTTTGTTTTTTTGTAAGTAATGTGCTCAGATGTCTCATGTTTGACGCTGTGTCCTCTACTTAAAATGTGGCAAGTCCATAAAATTCACAGTTTCAGGTATTGGCCAATCAACTGTTGTCTTGACCTTCTTGGAATCCATCTTAGTACCATTTTTAAAGAAACCACAAAACCTAGGAACATCAAACTATTGGTCATGAAGCTACAGTTCTTCAGGTTAACATGCAATCTCTCTAGTCTCAAAACAGTAAGCACTTGGAGAAAATGATTAAGATGTGCCTATCGATCAGTGCTTATATTATTAAAATATACCACTTCAAACTTGTCAAGGACATTTGGAAAGACCTGAGTCATCCGGTGCATGAAAATACTAGGTGCATTGGATAGTCCAAATGGAATGACAAGCTACTCTTACAAGCCATTCTTTGTCTTAAAGACTGCTTTAAACTTATTCCCTTACTCAAATTCGAATTTGGTATACTCACTCCTTAAATCTATTTTCAAGAACAACGAATAACCAGTCAATATGTCTAACATGTAGTCAAGTCTCATAATTGAAAACCGATACTTAACAGCAGTCATGTTTATTGGTCAGCTATCTACACAAATGAGCCATGTCCCATCTTTCTTGGGTGTAAGCAGTGCCGGAGCAGCACATGGGCTCATATTGGCCTAATCTGACCCTTAGATAATACTCATTAACTTGGCATTGTAATTCCTCATATTCCATAGGATTTATTCGATATACCAGTAAATTTAGCTAACTAGATCCTAGAATAAAATTAATACAATATTGTATACTCCTTATTGACAGTACTCTAGCTGGTAACTCTTCCAGCATAAGGTCTATAAATTCATCCATTAAAGGCTTAAGGACTTTGGGTGCCATAAAACGATGCCCTAAGCCCTTTTTAACCATCATGAAGACTTTGCCCACTTCTTTACTAGCTTCAACAAACTATCGATATGAGAGCAAAGTCACACTCAACAGACTTAGGTGAAACTTTGTCTCGCGATGGCAATTTTGCCCATCTTTATAGGTGTTACGCTCACCATTATGGAACGTTTTGTGATCTTGTTGCCATGGGCGACCAAGCAATATATGACGGGCATCCATTGGTACAACATCACACCGTACCTCAACTTTATAAAAAATTTCCAATAGAAACTTTAACAAGACAATTGGAATTAATGAGTACCTCAATTACTCTTTTAAATTAAGCAATCTTGTAATGTTGTGAATGCTTTACCTCCTATAGTAATGACTTGTCGATGGCTTCCATTGGCGCCATGTTCTCGCAACTCTCGCTAAAGATGATTAGATTGTACACTTGCTCCTCACAAGTACACCAGGTGCGAAATTTGTTTGATCTTGGTCAGTTATTATTATGTAAGGTGTAGACATGAGGATGTGTCCCTACTACGAGGGCACTATTGGGTTTATGTGGACATTTTGAATAAATGAACCATAAACTCAGTGGGAGTGTGCTCCTCCTGTGGACTATACCAGGTAAACGCCATTCGTTGATATTTGAACTAGGTTTGACATGTTAGGTCAGCCAAGTTTTGGAAAAACCCAAGATACCTGGGCCTAGAGATCTACCGAGAAGGGTTTAGTGGGTTAGCCCTTGATGATGTCGGAATATGCCCAAACAAGGGTAGAGGGATTGTTTGGCCCTTGCGTGTGATGAATAGCATTTAGAGACAGAGTTAAAACATCATCATTATATCATCGCATGGCATGCATATAAATAGCTGTATTGAGATTCACCAATGAGGGGCAAGTGTTTACATGTGCAAGAGATTACCCCTATGCACCATAGAATCATGGTTGTATCGTGGTCTTGAGGACCATGATTTTTTGTCTCTAGGGTAGAACCTGAAATCTATAAACTGGGATTGAGTCCCCTAGTCTATTGGCTGACTTTGGTGGTCCATTCATGAACCTCTACAGTGGACTGTGGGGTCATGAGAATTTCTGAGTTAGTTTGAGAAAGCTGGGTTGAACGTGGTCTGCTGTTGAAGGTGGAGTGCTCTTGTATATTAATAAATTTCTAGATCTAACGGATCTGATTGCCATCAAAATTAATTAATTTTATGTTATATGATTTTTATAATGTTTATTTGAATCTTTGTGAACCTTCTGATATTTTATTTTTGTCTTTTGGATTTATAAATTAAGATAAATTAATTTTCCATTGTTTTAAATAAAATATGAAATTTAAAATTTGAAATTCAAATAAAATATTTTTAAAAAATTATGTAGGACCCTCCATAAATATGGAGACCCAATTTATCACATCTGGGAGTTGAGTGGGGTCCATGTGTGGCCACCAAAGGGTGGCACGCCCCACCCATAAGGACAAACTTTGATCACCAAGTTTAGGTGATAGTTATCCCTTATAGGTTGGCTTTTCTTTTTATAATAAAGCCAACTTGCATGATAAATTTAAATATATGAAATATTTAGTAAATCTTTGAGTCAAGATTGCTTGATCCAAGAAATAAGGAATTAATGTACTAAAATAAAAATTAAGTTATATACTTTTCTTATTTGAAAATTTTATATGAATAGATTGAGAAAATGGATGATAAGGCTTTAGCGCATTCTTTTGAATCTTGATGGTGGATTAAGGAGATGAATATCTCACATCTCTCATCCCACTAGTCTCCCTAGATTGAGAATCAAAATTTGACTCTACGAATTGAGAAAAAACTTAAGGCATAGGAAATTTATAAAAAGAAGCTCTCCTACTTTATAAATCTATACACCAATTCTCTCTTCTCTTTCTAAGGGATATATATATATATATATATATATCTCTTTCTCTCTCTCTCTCCTCTCTCTCTCTCCAAGTTTTAAGAGGGGCAAGCCCCAACCACCTCTCTTTCTCCAAGTTTTAAGAGGGGCAAGCCCCAACCACCTCTCTTTCTCCAAGTTTTAAGAGGGGCATGCCCCAACCACCTCTCTCTCTCAAGTTTACAAGTGGTGGTACGCCCCAACCAGCAACATCTCTCTCTCTCTCTCTCTCTCTCTCTTGCTTTCTTGTTGGCACACAGAAGGTTAGGGTGATAGTTTTGATATTGGTTAGCAAAAGGGAGGATCCCCTTGTTAGTAGATCTCTCCCTCTCTCTTTGATTTTTATCTCTTATCTCTCTAAATATCAAGTCAAGAGGCTTGAGTAAAAACTAAGACATTGAGGCTTTAGGTCGTTGGTTCTAAATTGATATCAATATGTCATTGAGTGGATTTTTACCATAGTAGGAGAATCAAGAGACTGATTATAGATCCCGAGCACCATGAGAAAGAGAAGATTCGACGAGGGGCATATTAAGCCCAATTCAGGTAATCTCTGACAATTTTACTTTTTTAAATCTTTATTTGTAGTTTGATCTTCTCTTCCCATAAAGTAATGAGTCTAGTTTTGATTAATGAATACAGAATTGTATTTGAGGAGGGACCAATTGAGAACCAGTATTTATTTATTTTCATTTATTTCAAGAGTAGTTTGTTTGTAATTGGACATTGTAAGTGATCTTGCCAATGTGGGAATAAAGAAATTTTTTAAATACATACACCGTGCTTTATCACAAAGTCTTTCTTTCAAGCACACCCATGTGGACCACACTCTCTTCATGACTTGACTTATGTTACTTCATGAGAGGGGGGTGGAGAGAGGTTGCACCTTTTCATGACGGGATTACCCTTCTATGAATGGCATACACCATGCATTCTAATGGTGCATATTTATTGGAATGTTACTCCCACATATATGAGAGGGCTCTCTCTATTATTATAAAAAGAGAAAAGGTGTAGGTCACTACACAA
The DNA here is from genome assembly GCF_054954075.1 of Amborella trichopoda. NCBI lineage: Eukaryota > Viridiplantae > Streptophyta > Magnoliopsida > Amborellales > Amborellaceae > Amborella > Amborella trichopoda. The sequence goes on from NC_142346.1 coordinate 24,343,729, forward strand.
CCATACACACGAGAAAAGGTGTGAGAGCTCCTCTTAAGAGAGAGAGGCTGAGAGAGAGAGTCTAATCACTCTCTTATCTGAGTTTTAAGGAGAGACCCGACCCTAGAGATAAAGAGTTGTGTGTGAGAGTCAATTGCAAACTGCCCCCCTCATATCGTATTTGTAAGTCATGAGCTTCCACCTCGCTCGAGATTTGCAGTATGGAACTGATTTTAACAACTCTAGTAGTTGTCGAATTTGCTTACGCAAGTAGATCATTCATCTTCAAATTCATTCACTAAAACTCTTTTGCGAGCACTCATGTATGATATTCGATCCTCAATTGTTTTATTTTGCTTTCGCTTTGGCCATTGGACCGGCTCTTTCAACATTGGTATAAGAGCCATTGTGTAACTAGGTTCCCGACTGTACCCGCATTATGTTTTTGCCTTACGTTTTATAGGCTTGGCTATAGTTAGCTTATGATGTTACAAAATGCACACGATAGTTATATTAAGACTATGGGTTGCCCTTGCTATGTAGCCTTATGCACCGACTACATAGATATGGAGGCCTTGTGCATTGAGGACTTGCTAGCCTTATGTATGGGCTACACAAGTCAATGCCTCCTAAACCATGAGCGTCATGGCTAACTAATCTTTATAGGCATCATATGCTAAGTCGTGTATGGTAGGCCCCCTTTTTTTTAGTGTTTTAAGGTTGCATATAAGGACATTTTTTTTTCAGTGGGAATGCATCAAGGAAGGTGCACCGTTTGCTAATTGTGAGATATTTGAGAGGTTGGACTCAAGAAAGAAAATTGGTATTGATTATAAACAAGTACTCAATGTAGCCATACAAAATTTTCATATCAATACTTTTAAGAGTCAAATTTTTTCAAGTAACTAGAAAATAAACACGTGTAAAAATGATAATCTGAGCGCAATCATGGACCAAATAAACCATTAGACATCCATATTAATTCGTGCAACTTTTTTTCTTTTAAACTGAATGGCTTCTAAAAATATGATTGCGAATCTCACTAAAGGTGAAAAGTTGAGTGGGAGCAATTTTCCTATGTGACATAATAAAATGCAATATTTTCTAAATGAGAAAAGCACTTTTGAACACCTAACTACCATTAAGCAAAAACCTGAACAAGGTGCCACAGGAGAACTTCCCTGTGAGTATGAGGCATGAGATAATGATGACCATAGAACTCGCTTTACTTTGCTAAGTGCTATGGTTGATGACATCATTGTGAATTCAATGGATTCACCTTGATAAGGGCCATGTGGGATATGCTTCAGCAAAAGTATGCTAGTACTTTTGCTACTGGGTTACGAGCCTTATCTATGGCTTTTGCGATAATACAAAATGCCTCCCAATGTGTCGATGGCAGACCACGAACAAAAAATATCTCAAATGATACCTGACCTTGAAGTAGCTGGAAATAAACTCAATCACGTGCAACAAATGCTCAGATTGCTTAGGTCCTTTCCAAAATCTTGGGAAATTGTCACTAATGTTGCACAATAAAGCTATAACAACTTTTTCCCAGCTTTCCCATCACCTTGAGATAGAGGCTGAGTTCCGCTCATCTTTTGTTGTTGAAACCGTTGTAGTTTCTCAAGCAAGCAACCCTCGATACCATAAACCTTGAAGTCAGTCAAATAATAGGTCACCTCAAAGGAAGGAACAACCTAAGCAAGAGGATGAGGAAAAGAAAAAAGGTCAAGCAAAGATACTAGAGGTGCATAAGGGACAAAACTAAAATAACTTACTACAGAGAAGAATGACCACTATGTACACAGATGTTTTGAACCTAGAAAAGTACGAATTGATTTCCCTAACTATGCAAATGTTTGCTTATTCACAATTTACTAGGTAGATTGTGGATTCAAGAGCAACAAGCATGTAACGAGGGATTGAGAAGTGTTCCTTAAGCTCCAAACTTTGCCGATTGGAAGCCATAAGATTTTCATGGGGAATTGTGCGTCAGAGGATGTTCTAGGGGTTGGAACTTACCATCTTCATTTCTGAAGTGGACGTCCTCTTTGCTTTTAGAATGACAAAAAGTTTGTTTTCAGTCTTATGTCTAGTTATAGACAATTGTATTATCAATTTTACGCTTAAGTATGCTACATTTACATTTCATGATGGTTGTTAGTGTTATTGCAGGATTATGAATGACTTGTCTGTTTTGGATAATGATGATGTTAATGTTTCACTTCCTTCTTCTTTTTCCACATCTGCCACCTCTTATATCGCAAACAACTCTATGATGTGGCATGTTAGGTTTGCCCATATAGAAAAAGATAAGATGATCTGATTAGCCAAAAAATGATTGTTGCCTTTATTCAAAATAAAACTACATATATGTAAACCATGTATAACTAGAAAATCAACTAGAAAACCATTTCCTAGAGCAGTGAGTGAAACTCGTCTTCTAGATATAATATATTCTCACATTTGTGGTCCATTAAATGAGATGGCCTGAGATGTTTCCCATTATTTTATCACATTTATCGATGACTATTCTCGCTATGGGTATGTATACCTAATTTCCCATAAATTGCAACAATAGATTGCTTTCGTCTTTTTATATTAGAGGTTGAAAATCAATTGGATTGAAGAATTAAGGTCCTTTACACTTATCAAAGGAAAGAATACGTATCTAAGCAATTTAAGAAGCTTTGTGATGATAAGGGAATACGTAGACAAGAGACAATGTCCTAAACTCTCCAATTTGAGTTGTAAGGAGAGACATGACCCTAGAGAATAGTTGTGTGAGAGGCGAGCTCGTACTGCTCCACATATCGTATTTGTGAGAGTATTTATGAGTTTCCACCTCGCTTAGTATTTGTATTATAGAACTGATTTTGACAACTCTAGTAGTTGTCGAATTTACCTACAATACTTAATCATTCCTCTCCAAAAACTCTGTTGCGACCATTGGACCGATTTTTCCAACATTTAGGAAGAGAGAGAACCCTCTAGACTAGTAACATCTCTTTTTGGTCCATAGGCACCTCCTCACCTTTTTCTTCGTGACTAAACTCCTCATCATACACTGGAACTCCAAAATCAGGAATTGTCCACCTCTTCTCTTCAACTACCTTCCTCAGCTTCGACTAGATTAGCATTCTGCTAGATATCAACCGATGGCCACACCACTGCCCTATGAACCATTTCATTACATCAAAAACGTTATACACAGGATTGCTCATTAGTTTGAGCTTGCAATCAAGTGTTGTGTAGTGGTACAACTCCAGGTGGATCACCCAACATCCTTTTCTTACCCATGCCAACAATTCCTGAGGTTGGAGGCATCATCGTTTTGGGTTGTGATTTAAGACCTGCCCTCTAACTATTTGCCCCTTTTTGCCTCTCCTCGGCTAAGGCAGGTTGATACGACATTTCTACTCAGGCTTGCAATGAGACTTCATCTTGGATTTGAGGCTGCAAACCTGAGATATACCTTGCCACTCGTTGGTCCTTCATCTTATCCAAGCCTGTGTGTGCAACGATAAGCAATATAAGTCTTCCATGTATTTACATATTGACTTTGATCCTTGATGTAATCAATAGAAATATTTATGCACGGTTTGTACAAACTTTGGACAAAGAAATTGCTCATGCAACTTTTCTCTCATTTGCCCAAGTCCGACTCTATCTTTTCCTTTCGCAACTTTGCTTCATGTACTTGATCACACCAAAGAGATGCATGTCCTTGAAGCTTAATTGCAACTAATTTTACTTTCCTTAAATCTGACAAACCTTTCCATTCAAAAACATTATCTACTATGCGCAACCAATCTAAGAATTGTTCAGGTGATAAACTACCAAAAAAAATTAGGTAAGTAAACTAATACCTCAGTTTTCATTACGGTGTCGTGCTCAACTACTCCTCCTGGTTCCTCCACTCGAGTCACCACCTGACTCACGCCTTCATTGAGACCTTTGTGAACCAATACTTTTGCTTGAATCAATCCCCAATTCTAAGCTAGGTGAAGTCATCTCCATCTCGACTCACGATGCTCACCAAACAAGCCACCATGTATGGGATCCATGATCGGGGATCTTCTCCTATTCTGATGATTCTAAATTTTTGGTTTTTTTTTTTAATGACACCCGAAACCTCAATCCGACATTACTTATTTTTCTACCTAAAATATTACACATAAATTGAATATTTATTTTCAATTTGTTGAAGATTGATCCCTACTGGAAAGGCCCTAGACAAATTAATTCAAAAGGTCTGAAAATGATGGAATTTTCTATTAAAAAAATATGAAACAACACAAAAAATACCTACCTGATCGAATGCAGAACGGATGGAAAGATTGCTACGGATTGGAGACTTCTAGACAACAATTTCAGACAGAGAGAGAAAGGTCTTAGTTTAGAAAGGGGGGGAGAGAGAGAGAGAGGGAGGAGGGGGGAGAGAGAGCGAGGAGAAATAATCTGAAGAAAGGGCGAGAGAGGGTTTGTTGCCCAAGTGTAGTATACCGAGAAGCTTGAGAATTAAACCCAAACGTGTGATTCCCCTATCTAGTGTTGCTAAAAGTGGACACCCTAACAAGTTGGGTGATCTGACAATAAAACACCGAACAACCCGAAAGATAGGGCAGTTTGTTTGGTATTCTTAATATTAACTAGTTTGCCAATAAAAAAAAATTACAAAACATGTTGGACTTCCCACATATACAGTGTTGGTATTGCTAGACGTTTAGGGGGGGTAGAAGCGCCAGGTCTTGATGTAATTTTTAGAAAAATATGACCCATAAAGTGGGCAAAAACATTGAGATAAGAGCACTAAAAGTGTCAAAAAAAATTAAGACTACATTATTTTTGGAACTCTAAATTCATGGATTTCAAGAAAAAATGAAGTTGTATTGATTCAGGATGGGCTTCAGATCTTAAAACCCTTATGTGTTGGCAGATGCACCTAATTAAGCCCCATATACCATGTAAAAGGGGCATATTTCTTCCTGGATATTTGTATATATTGATACACCAAAGACATAATATTTGTGTCTAATCCTTTAGAAACTCGTACTTTTTTAAGACCATTTTTCTTGAAATCACATAATAAAAGTATTTAATGAGACTAAAAAAGCCCACATCCCTGTTTGTTACAATGATTACATATGGACTTAAGTATGAAAAGCCAATTTTGAGTTTCTAATACTCATATTTGCCACATGTATATGTATATATGTAACATGGATAATCGGTTGAACATCAAAAGCAAAGGATAATCTCTTACCCATTCACTTCTCTTCACATTTCAAGGATCAATCTTCACTATAAATAATCAAGGAACATTCCTGAAGTTATGTTATTAGTATTTTATATATTGAAAAATACTAATTGTTAGTTGAAAATAATTTTGTTTTAAGCATAGTATTGTCATAGAGAGAAGCAATAAAGTATTGTCATAGAGAGAAGCAATAAAATTTTAGGCCCACATTGGAAAACTAGAAGAAAAAATTATGTTTGGGTGTAAGAATACTCCCTTCTATTGTGTTATTAGAACAAAGGGGAGAAAAGACTCTTGCTGAGTACACAAAGTTTGTGATGTGCACGTGCCCAAGGACATTGAAGTTGCTCCATGCTCTTCGCATTTGTGCAGCTCACTTTGTTTTTTGTGCGAGTTGCCAATGTTGAATAGTCACGATGTTACTTATAAGTTGATATGTGCGATGGACAGTGCATGTACATTATACTTGGTGCGATGTGGTACATTTTTAACTATTGTGACTGGTGACAAACAAGTTATAACTAATTTAATAAAGGAAAAAGTTTATATAAGGTTGCAACCTTAAAATGTAGAACTACGGATGCACCTCAAAATTCCATTAAAAAAGGTTGGTTTAATGTTGAAAAATCGTCTAATTGAGCATATTGACATTGAGATGTATGATTATGAAATAAAAAAAAGATTTTGAGTCTCAGAAATAGTGCATCTTACAACACATTATCTAGACCATCCATTTTCAAAATTTTCATATGTTTATAGATCTACATGATTTTAACCATTTTTAGAGTTTAAAATGTTATAATTAAATACGAAAATAGATTTTGAGATAATCCTAAGAATATTTTACATCAAAATTATATGCTATGATCAAATTTGAAGGTGCGCCTTAATTGGATTGTTTAAGGTCACAACCTTATGGAAACCACACCCTTTTAACTAATGTGTAATTGATAACCGTCTTTTCAAGCTCTCTTTAAATGGAACTTATTTTCACTCTCAAAATACAACCTTTTACACAAAGGCCATTTGGAGCTATGAGTTATTTTGTTCTAGTGGATTGGATAGGTAAGATAAGCATTTGATCTTTTATTTTCGAGTATCTTGAGGATAAATTTTCAAGAGAACCTTATGTGCACTAATAATTATTAGCAAAAGGTGTTGGATATGTTGATATCAAAATCACCAACGAAAATCCCATATCATGTGGGATTGTGATTGATATTGATAAGGTCTCGCCCGTTATCATGGTTCTCTTCCTGAAAGTGGTTTAGTTGTGGAATAGAGATGAGAATTTAACGGGTAGTGCCAGTTAGGAGAATGGATCTAAAAAGATTTGGTCAACTGGGTTTCGTTAATTGTTAAAGTCTATATCCCAAAATCTTTGATGTAACTTTCATTAATATAATGGATTTTAGTTTGCAATACCTGTGAATATAGCCCTCCTAAGGTGAATCATGTAAATCTTTGTATTCTTGTAATGTGTGTGTTTCATGCTTTATTTTTCGTATTATGGCTTGTACTCTCGCCCATTTTATTTCTGGCTGGATAAGTACACAATATTGGTGGAATCCAACTTTTAGGATACTTGTTTTCGCATCTAAGAGGGCTTTTAAATTCTAACAAGTTGTATCAGAGTGCATGGTTCAGTACAAGGCTAGTGTTTGTGCATTCGGTTGAAGAAAAACACATGGCAAAGTATGCAAGTGTTTTTTTAGGTGGAGAAATATGATAGCAATCACTATTTTTCCTGCAAGAATGATAAAGAATTTGGCAAAAGATGAAGAATTCATAAGCTACATATTGGATGTTGGAATGGTGAGCAAGTGATTTTGATATCAAGACGTAAATTGGTATGCAAAATCATCCACATAAGGAAATCTCATATTAGGTAGGGTTGGTAATGATATTGATAAGGTTCCTAAGTAAAATAGAAATCCAAAAAGATTAGAACTCTTGCGTATATCTCTTGGTTGTTGAAATATATGTAACATCTATTGGAAGTTTTCTATTTAGTTTGGACTCATAACCTTGTATGTATGGGATGAAAGAGAAAAGAATGTGTACCCTTATTGAGTCAACATATGGAAAAGGTGGCTTTCGAGGCGGGGGCCAGATATGCATGAGAGGCAAGGCCACCCCTTAGAGAGAAGATATCTTTTTATAGAGAGAAACAATGCGATGGTGCCTCTTGTAGACTGAGAAGCTGATTTTGTGTAGAGAAGCGGTTCTCATGGAGATTTTGGATGGTTTTCTCATTTAGTAAGAAAACGTTTCGGTTATTCTCAAAGTTATCTTCGTGGATAGTGGTTTAGTTGTGGAATAGAGATGAAAGATCTACAGATCGTGTTGGTCGGGAGAGTGAGTCTAAAAGAGTTTGCTCTACTGGGTTTTGTCAATAGTTAAAGAGATAACTCCATATCCCAAAATCTTTGATGTAACTTTCATTAGTGCAGTGGATTTCAGTTTGTCATACCTGTGGATGTAGCCCCCTGGGTGAATCACATAAATATTTATGTTCTTGTGGCAGGTGTGTTTCATGTTTTATCTCTCGCATTGCGGATCGTACTTTTTGCTTATTTTGTTTCTAGCTGGATGATTACACGATATTGGTGGAATCCAACTTTTGAGATTCTTGTTTCCATATTTAAAATAGCTATTAAATCCTAAAAATGGAAAATATTTATCACACTGAAATGTCTTTAAAAAAACCTCTCTTTGATTTGTTGTCAAATACCTCCATCATGGTGAATGTTACAACCCGGTTTACACACCCAATGTGTCGTGTTTATTTTCATGACATTTCTATGCGAGACAACTAGGAGAAGTTTCGGTTTCCCGAATGTCCTCACTAAAATTAAATCAGTTAAGCAATGTCTATTTTCCCTTGAGTTTCACCAAAGTTCAAAATCAAAATAATTGCAAGAAGGTTTGCAATGGAGGGGACGAACTGATATAAAATGGTAGTGGCCATAAGTTGGGGTTTGAAACGCAAAAGGATAATAATATTTATTACATATACGTTTTAAGATGTATTTTTTGATAATGTTAGACATAATCGGTTTTACAACGGGTACAATCATTGTGCCTTCTCTGTTTATAAACATCTATAGATATTATATAATGGCTAATTACAAATAAAAAAGTAGATATCTATATCACTCTTTTTTAAAAGGAAAAAAATTCTATAAGATGTCAAATTTTCTTAAAATTTCAAAAAAACATTATATTGGCTCTCTCACTACCATAGCACCACTCATACATGAGATTCTATACTACAAAATTATTTTTGGGTCTTTTGGATATTATGGGTCGTTTGGATCCTAGGATATCCAAAAATATATTTTGTATACCCAAGGTATTTTGCATAAAAATATGTTTGGCAACTTTTTTTGGACACAATCATATTTTTTTGTAAACAAGAAAGAGGGCCAAAATATGGGTACACCAAATCAAGAAAAAGTTGGGTTATCCCAAACATGGCCTTGTAAGTATGAGACAAGGAATACAATACAATGCAACTGATGATATTTTCACATACCAGAGCTGCTCACTTTGTTAAATTCAAGTAATTATGCAAAAACATCCCCACAAATTAGAGAGAGAAAATATCTAAATATTTAAATTTTAGGGAGAAAAAGTATATTAAAATTTTAAAAACAAAAACTATATTAAATTTTAGAGATAGAAACTACTGAAATTTTTTAGAGAGATGCTATCTTAAATTTTTTTAGAGAGAGGAACTTTGATGACCCAAATTTTTTCGAAACTAAAAAATAATAATAACAGTAATAATATATATATATATATATATATATATATATAACAAAATACTTATATTAAAAAATAATTTTGAGTGATACACGGTGGGGACCATTCTTTTTTGATATGTTTGGAAAGATGTCTTGTTATCTTGAAATAAGTAGTATAGTTAGGTCTTTGTCAAATATTAAGTGTCTCCAAACTACTTAAAATTGTGCTGATCTATTTTGTTAGTGTAGACCTTTGGTCCACCAACTTTTACAAAAGTTTTAACCTTAAAGGTGGCTGGTACCTACGTGACAACTCAATATCCTAGCGTTCGCATTAGTTTTACTTGAAAGAGGTTGGTATTTCCACGTGGCAATTCAATACTCCCTAGTCCCTACCTATGTATATAAGACATTAGGTGTTATAATTTAAAAGCTCTCTCTGTCACGTTATGCCTCATAAAAGGCTACTCTCTCACGTTATGCCTCATAAAAGGCTACGAGACATCTCTTACATTAGGTGTTATAATTGTGTTATAAAGGTTGCAAGTGTTATGCGCAAGTGCTATCCGCAATTGTTATGAGCAAGTGTTTTATGCAAGTATTATGTGTAAGTGTTATATGCAAGTGTTCTGTATAAGTGTTATTTATAAGTAGTTATAAATTGCTTCATGAGAATTTATGTTAATAATTTCAATGATATTTTGAAAATACGATATTATTTTCTGATATCTACTACATTGATATATAGCATGTAATTGATACAATAATGTATTTTGAATTTATGTGTATGGCAATATGTTTCTGATAAGATATGTATGCACAACAACATGCTTCTGATAAGATATGTATTCTTGGCAACATGCTTCTGATAAGATGTGTGTGCATGGCAACATGCTTCTTATACGATATGGGTGCATAGCAACATGCTTCTGATAAGATATGAGCACATGGAAACATGCCTCTATTATGATCTGATGAGATATTTATGCCGGCAACTGTGATTTATCCTTACTTTCTATGATAGGATGAGAGTTATGAGTGAGTTGTGTTTTGGAAGTCACACCCCCAAAATCTGTGTGAGGCACTACTCATTGGGACCCTTTTGGTAGTGTAACGCTTTCTCCCCAAAAAGGCATATGAGAGAGTTGTGTCTTACAAGGCCAGTGCCTATCAAAAGCCCCAAAGCGTACTGAAGTTGTGTGCGCATGTGAGGCACTATGCAATGGAATTACCCGTTGGTGGTGCTTCTCCCTACTGGATGGTAGAAGTTTTAACTTTGGACCCAAGGTTAGTACTTCTACTGCAGGACTTATGTTGTTGCGAATGCTTGTTTGATTCTATCTGATATTTAATTGCAGTAATATTAGAATATTGTTAATCTTGATATGAATCGTGTATCTAAGTGGACCCATCCAGTATGACGCTGAGATATGAGTGGAACTATCCAAGATGCTGGTGGGGTATATAAATGACCTACTTGGGACGTTAGTATGATATCTTGTGAAATCCTTTGTATTATGTTAAACTGGTTATTTTTGTTAAAAGAATTATATATGTATTTTCTCATACTGGTTTAGTATGCATTTAAATCTTCAGAAATATGTGAAATTATGCGTTTTGAATTTGAATATGTTCTCCATATATGTTCTTCCTCATATTATGCAATCTTTTAGAAAATATTTACACTTTCTAACCATGATTTGTAAGGATAATGATGGTCACTTACTAAGTAGTCAAACTCATCATCAAGCTATTGTGAAATTTTTCAGAGTAATCGCAACCGTATTGTTTGTATGTGCAGCATGAGTAGTTTGGAAGAAGTTTGTAGTCATGGATAAATTTGCCTTGGTAACTTTTGTACTATCAAAGTTATATGTGTATATATATATATATATATATATATATATATATATATATTGGGAAAAGTTCATATAAAGCCAAGGCTCTAAACAATCAAATTCAAGCCTACCTCAAAACTTTCACTAAAAGAGGTTGTTTTGATACCCAAATATCCTCAAATTCATCATCTCGACATCAAGATGTATGGACATAAGAAAAATAAATAAATTTTAACTTTTGAACATAGTGTATTTTGTAACGCATTTTTGGACCATCAATTTTCAAGATTTTATAAATATCTCGCTCTATACTGTTTTTTAAGTTTTAAACTTCATAAATAAAGATGAAAATATATTTTAAGGCTATCAAAAAGATTTTCAGAATTGAAACCACATTTCTCGACCCTATTTAAAGGTAGGCTCTAATTTGATTGTTTGGAGCCTAGGCTCCATACAAACCACACCCATATATATATATATATATATATATATATATATATATATATATATATATATATATATATATATATATATATATATATATATATGTATAGAGGAAAAGTCTTCTCATCGCCTATAGGCGATAGGGAACAGTGATTTTATATCTTATTATCCACCGTCCTTTTCAATGTAATGAAATGTAGGGTTGTGATCGAACAAAACCCTCTTACCTGCGCGCAAAATATTGGCTCAAAAGCTTCAAACACAACTTTATTTCAACTCATACCCCTCTCTTTCGCTAGCTCTCTTCTGTGCTAAAGAAGAACCCATACCCCTCTCTTTCGCTCACTCTTTCTCTACTACATACGCCCATCTTCTCTCCTGCTCCCAAAGATGCCCCCAAAACCTTCTCGATCTTCCTGGCTGCCAAAGATGGCACCAAAGCCATCTCGACCTTCCTGACACCCCCAAAACCCTCTCGATCTTCCTGGCTGCCAAAGATGGCACCAAAGCCCTCTCGACGTTACTGGTTGTCATAGAAGCTAGAGCTTCTCCACGAAAAGTTCTTCGGCATCAATTCAGATAAGTGCATCTCAAATCTTATCCTCATTTGTGTGTTTTTTTTGCTTGAATCCAACCTACAATTTCTGAATAAATTCTAATCCTAAATCAAGAATAAAATCCATTTCTTTTTTCCAAAAACCAACCTAAATGTTTTTGGTAGATCCCAAAATGATATATTCCAATAAAAACCCTACATTTTTGCCAAAAATAAATCACCAAAAATGGGAGAAAAAATCACAATCATAGAAAATGAAAATGGAAGACAAAAAAAAATCACAATCATAGAAAATGAAAATGGAAGACAAAACTATATATGGGATAATAAATTTTGGGTTTGGTTAAAAAAAATTTAGGTGATTTCAGTTTATCATAGTTTAAATCCGATCTTTATCACCAGTAAATACCAATATTGTTCTTTCATGTCTAAAACAAAGCCGAAGTTTGTGATTATATCCAAAAGTGAAATTTGTGAATAAAGCCCTTTCTTTTGTTCTTCCTTCTTGTTGATAGAAATTCATTTTTTTTTTATGGTATTATTTTTTTAATTTTGGTTTGATTTGTGGATTTTTTACTAATCGTACATTGGGTCAAATAGGTGGTTTTAGTTCCTTTCTCTTTTGTTCTTGCTGTTTTTTTCATTTTTGATATAGTCTTGAAGTGGGTTTTTGTTTTTCTTTTGCAAATCGATTGCTTGTAGAGCATTCAATGTTTCTGAAATTGGAAAACAAAGTACTAATCATGTCAAGCTATGTATATTTTGTTTCATTGAAATGTTTCTGAATTGTATTCTTAACCAATTTTACTTTGTGTTGTGAAGTCCTAACCATACCGGTACTTCTGTTTTTTTTCAAATTGCATGATGTAGAGATCAATCACAAAATCACTTGCCACTTTTTTTGTAGAACGGTCTAGTTAGCATTACACACTCTTCAATATCCACCGACAATCCTCGACTGTTGATGAAGTTTTTTCTTTTTGTAATTGATGTGGGTCTAGTTCTGTAGATTGAGTTGGTAATTATTTATTCTAATTCATTGGATCCTAAATTGGTTTTGTTAACCAAAAGATCCTTATCTATGTGCAATTTAATTGGATTGTCCACAACCCTTGTCCTGAAAAGGTGATGCCTATGCATTGTCCTGAAGTGATTGTAGAGCAAAATTTTCGAGTGGCTTTTTGTTTTTCTTTTGCCGATCAATTGCTTGTTTTTTTTTTTTTTTTTTAGAAAATTTGTAAGTACCATTCTAACGCAAGTTTTTTTTTTTTTTTTTGGTAACATTCACAGTGAGTTTTATGATTTGATAACGCTTGGGGTTGGGTTCTCAATAACCGGCAAGTTGGTTGGTTATCACAATCGTGTCATCAAAGTATTCTAACAGCGATTGATTCTCTCTTATGCTTCTTAGTGAGTTGAGCACAGGGACATGCTTCTCAACTCTATAAGAGCTCTACAGTGATCAAGTGATCATAGGATAGTCACAATACCATGTTTTTATTGTTCTTTTTTTTTTTTTTTTCCCTTTTTACTATATCTCGTAACTTGAGTTTGCAGCAAGCTACTCCATTCATGGTCTCTAGGTAGCAACAAAACATGCATGCCAGCCTCTACAAAATTAGTGTGTTTCTTCTATGATTTTGTTTCATTTTTTTTATTGCAAATATTATTTGAAATTGGGCAAATGTTCCATGAGCAAGGAAAGAACCGGGGTCATCTCATTTGGCTCGAAATCCATTTGATAAAAGAGTTATCTGGCTTTATGGGGTTGTTTGTTCTATACATAACCAGATATTGAATTCCATGAGCATAGATTTCTTTGATTAGGGATACTACAAAATATAAGCTCTGCAACTTTGATATCCTTGCATTTGCATTACATAGATAGTAATACATTGATTAGATGGAGATTGAATTCCAGTCGAGTTTTGAGTACATATACATAAACCCATATGCCTCGGTTTAGAAGTTCGAGCTCACCACAAGCACTAGAAACACTCACAAGGGTAAGAGGGTCAGAATTTATAGGTATAAGAAGCATTTGGTCAAAGGTCTCCAAGGCTTCTTTGGCAGATCAAGTTTGTGCACATCCAACTATAACTATGTTCCATGTAACCACATCTCACACAGAAATGTCCTCGAACACTGACCGCCCAGATTCTAAATTAATGAACAACTGAGAGATAATCAGACATTCGAATAGACATAAGAGAACGAACATCAAACATAAGATATGAACATAGAGCATAAGATATGAACAACTGAAAGCAAGAAAAGCACACACAATAACTACAAGGCTGAGAGGCTCTAGAAGCACCTTGCCGTTTACAAGGCCATATGAGGCTTTTTATAGACGTCGGACGTGAAAGCCGGACTTCAAATCAAAATAAAAAGCAAACAACTGGCCAGGACAGCTGGCATCTGGAAATAGTAAAAAGGAAACAGTAAAAAGCAAAAGTCTTTTTACAGTAACAGACAGGTGGGTCTGACAGAATAGTGCTCCACAGTGTCTGCCGACAAAATAGTGCTCCACAGTGTCTCATTCTGTATCTGGATACATGTCGTATGGATAACCGTCTGAGTCGTAGCTTCCTGCAGATGGGCTATGAGAAGGTCCACTGTATGAGTCATCACTTGAGCTATCAGTTGGTGCGTCTTCTGGGGGTGGATGGTCAGCAAGCCAATGGTAAAGTTGGTGAAGTAAAGCTGCTCCCCTAAGAGTTGTGTCCTTCCATACTTCTTGTCCTGTATAAACATTCAGAGGAATAGTGTCTGGAGAGACTCTGTTAATATAACACATTGTAGCTTTGAGTTCAAACCAAATTTCTACATTATTAGGCCAGAAATTCAGGAGATCAGAATCATACCATCCAATGGTTTCTATAAGAGGATGTTGGGTGATATAGGTATAATCTAGATAAAGAAGCGGTTTGAGAGTCTGGTGAAAACTGATAATAACATAAGGTTTCAGAAAGGGTCTGAAAGAATCCATCCAGTGAGTATAATGATAGTGTTTTAGGAGGAATCTATAAAAGTTCAGGGCTCTGGGATTATGGTGCATATAATTATTCCATTGAAGAAAATGGCAGTGCCTTAGGTAAGAAATGAGTTTTCTTACATGGAATATAAAACAAATATGGTGGTTTTGAGTTAAGTACCATAAGAGGCAGATTACTTCTTTAGGCATGTTATAATAATGCCTGGTTTCAAAAAGGCTAAGATAAGGGTAAGATGGATGGCATCGAATTCCATGCATGCAATCTCCATGATTTCTTAAGACTACTTCATGCATTTTCTGTTGCATTTGGTCACTTCTGGATGTGAGAGTTTTATCCAGAATCACTTCATATATTTCATCTGGAAGGTCATGATCTGTGTCATCAATTCTGATAATGGCTCTTGTGAACGGAATGACTGAGAGATTTGATTTGTCTGAAAATTATTGTCGAGAAAACATATCTGCTAACACATTGGTTTTTCCTAAAATGTGTTCATATTCGAAATCCCATTGAGAAAACCAATTAGACCAACGTAGAAGTTGGGGTCTGGTAATATTTTGTTTTTGAACTTCAACATATGAGGGAAAGCAGATAAGTCCATTTCAACCAGAAATTTGTAACCAATAAGGTGGAATTGGAACTTTTCTATTCCACGTTTTACAGCAAGAATTTCTTTAAAAGTGGAATGGTAGTATAATTCAGACTTTTTAAATTTTCCACTTTTATAACCACAAATCATCCTTGTTTTGTCAATTTCTTCAAGAAGAATGCAAGCCCAAAATTCATCCGAGGCATCTGTTTGCAAAATCCGTTTTCCAAAAGAGGGTATTTTTAGTGAAGGCAAATTTTTGGAAAGGGATTTTAATGCGTGAACACTCTTAGTTTGCTTATAAGTCCATGGTCGTGCTTTCTTTTTTAACAGCAAATAAAGAGGGCTGGTATGGAGAGATAATCTTGGGATGAAGGGTGACATATAATTGACAATGCCAAGAAATTGTTGTATTTGTTTAACAGAGGATAAGGTATCAGGAAATTCTGACAAGTGATTGGCAACATGAGGTTGAAGTTTGTACATCCCATTATGAAAATGCATCCCAAGGAAATCAATTTTAGTAGTAGCGAAGACACTTTTTTTTTCAGAAAGCATAATGCCAAATTGACAACAAAGAGAGTGGAATTTGTTTAACAAAGTGATATGGCTTTGCAAGTCTGTAGAAAATAAGAGAATGTCATCAACATATATCAAAGCTTGTGTTGAGATTGATTCAAAAATGGTAGTTAAAACCTTTTGAAAATATGTTGGTGCATTTTTCAAATCAAAAGGCATGACAGTCCACTGAAAATGGTAATTTGGTAAACAAAAAGCAGTTTTGTGTCTGTCATCTGGATGTATCCCTATTTGCCAGAAACCAGATTTTAAATCAAACTTTGAAAATATATGCGCATGAGAAATTTGAGAAAATAATGCAGTTTGGTTAGGCAAAGGGAATTTATCATCAGCAAGAAAAGAGTTTAAGGGTTGGTAGTTAATTACCAATCTAAGTTTCCCTCTAACTTGTTCTGCTCTTTTATTGACATAAAAAGCTTCACAAGCCCATGGGGACTCAGTTGGTTCAATTAATCCTTCCTTAATCAAGTCATGTATTTCTTGCTTAGCATGTTCTAACATTGTAGGATTAAGTCCTCTGTGAGAGGCTTTTGTGGGGTTTATGTCTTCATTTCTTTTGAACGGAAGTTTGACATAGAAGTTTTGGTTTCTCCATAAAAGATTTGTGCATTTGTTCAAGAATTCTGAATGAGAGGTGGCACAACAGTCAGAAACAATTTTGTTTTTGACCTGTTCTAAGGTTGAAGGTTGATCTAGACTGGCTATCCATGGAAGTGTGAGGTTTCTATAGTGCAGACCTTTGGAAGTCCAGTGCAGTTTTACCTGGTGTAGTACATCAAATCCTATCAGGAGGTCTTTGTTGGGTAAAAATGAACCTAAGAGTCTATGTTGGATAACAACTTTTGGGAAAAGCTTTATGAGAATAGGTTTGCTAATTTGGGTGATGGTAAACTTTTCTCCATTGGCAGCTCTGAAGGACTGGGTGCAGTTTTCCCATAATTGTTTAGGTAGCAGATCTGGTTTTAGAATGCTTGCAGATGCGCCAGTGTCAAAAAAGGCAGGTAGGGTAAGTGGTTTGGAATAATGTTCATGCAGGAGTTGAACCAAGGCTATTGGGGTTGGTTGAGAGAGTGGATAAGAGTCAGCAGGTATTTGGTCAAGAGGTTCAGGGGAATATTCAGGGGGACAAAATACCTCAAGTATGACGGAATTTGAGATTTCATCAAGTTCAGAGTCCACTAGGTAAGAGATTGAGAGCAAGGTCTCATCATTGTGTTCATCATCTAGCGAAAATACTAATTCCAAATCATCAATAACAGCTTCGTCTAGTACCTGTGAAAGAAGATGGAGGAGCTTCTTCTTTTTCTGTTGGTGGGGGCAATTCTTTGCAAAATGTCCTTGTTGGCCACAAACATAACATCGGTCTCCTTTGGTTCGATGCTTTCGAAATTTGGATCGTCGAAGAAATTTATAAGTTTTGAACTTCTTCTTCTTCTTCTTGTGGTCCATAGTATGGCCATATTTCTGTTTTGTTTTTCTTCCAAGAGAAGGACATGTATAATGTTTCTCAGTGTCACATTTAATCTTTAAATGCGGCTTATCAAAGGATTTGCCAAGACGATATTTGTTTTTTTCCATTTGCTTGACAAATTCTACTTGGTTGCATAACCGTTCTAAGCATGTAAAACAAACTGGTAAATTTCTCCAAAACTAACAGTTTGAATTGTGAGTCATTGGTTTTCCATTGTCTTTGTGGCCTCTTTGCCCAATGTGGGAGGAATAGACTCTAAATAATATTGCTTGAGATTGACATCATCGATTCCTCCAATTTTATGGTATCTCTTGTTCATTTCCATAAAGTGTCTTTCCTGATCATGTCGTTTGAAAGAATAGCATTTAAGCTGAAAGAATTCTTCTCTTGCAGTAATTTGTTCATGTCGGACTTGTCCGGTGAATTCAGCAATGAGATAGCTGAAAAAGTCAATACTGGATTGACTATTTCTTAATTTAGTTTGCCTGTATTCTCCAAGGCTGACATACCAGTCAAATAGTCTGCCACGCAACCGAACAATGACTTTCGCAATTGTGTTGATCAAAGTATTTGCTGGATTTAACATTTCAGCATGCATCCATCCTTGGATCTCTTTGAATCTGTCTATCCATTTCGAAGGAGGGATGTCATCTATAGTAAAGCCTTTCGAGGAATCTCCATAGGTTGGTAGTGGAGGATTGGGAAGTCTAAATTCTTCTGGAGGTATGGGATCGGGGTCTGGTTCCATAGGTTCTTCTGGAGGGTCTGCTTCTGGTTGGTTCATCATGTACAGAGGATCAGAAGTATCAAAAGTTTCATAAAATGTTTTATCTGTAGAAGTTTCAGATAATGATTCTGAGGAAGATTGGGTTTCAGAATGAAGGTTTATCTCAGAGGTTTTGGTAAGATTCTTTAAAAAAGTGCTCATATCACCAAGAGGTTCGGGTTCAGGTAGTTGTATTGGACGAAAAGTGGATGAGGCAACAATGTCAGAATCAATTTCTGAGGGTTGGAACATCTGGGTTTCTTGTTTGGGAGGCTTAGCTGTAGGAGGTGGCTGGTTTGGTGTTTTGGTTTGGGAGGAACTAGGTTCTGGTCGAGGTTATGGTTCTGGTTGAGTTTGTGGTTTCCGTAATTGAGGAAAGAACATTTCTTCTGGAAATCTTCTTTCATCTTCATAAGGATTATAGGATCTTAGTCTAAAAGGTCTTGGGTGAATAGTCCTAGTAGGGGGATACAAAGTTCTTGTTGGAGGAAAAGGGTCGGGGTTTCTCAAGGTAGGATAACTTGGTTGAGGAACATAGGTTGGCAAATGTTGATATTGGGTTTGGTATGGAGAATGATATTGGGCTTTCATCCAACAATCTTTTTCAAGGCTTTGCAATTGTTTTTCCAAAAATGCTTTTTCTTTTCCTTTGATGGACAACAAATATTGTTCATGCATGTCCTTGACACTATATAATATTTATAGAAGTTCTTCATGTAACAGCTGGATTTTTTTTTTCAATTCCATAATTATGCGTGTCAATCCTTGAGTGTGAGACGTAAAGGTATTCTAGGTGTTTTCCAACTGGGCTTTCATAGAATATTGGGTAGTTTCTAGACGTAGTAATGCCAAGTTTTGAAACTTAGCATTCTCAGCCTGCCAGTTTAGGCTTGCTTCGGCAGATGAAATCTGCTTAGAATTTCCAGAGGAGTCTCTTGACGGAGGGGTTTTTATTTTCCAAACATGCTTTTCATTCTCTTGTATCTTGTCAAAATCACGAAGAGGAGGAAAGCTATCTGCATAATTTGAACTGAACTGGAAGGTTCAAACATTAAACAGCTATTTTGTACTTCGGAATCGTTATCTTTATCATCCCATCCAGTGGGAATGATAGGAGAAGATTGTGGGACTGAACTGGGAGAAGTACCATAAGTCACATAATAATCCCATTTTCCTGAACTTTCTCTTAAGAGATCAACTGTAGGATCTCCATCCTGATATCTCTAAGGCAATCATTGTGAAGAAGTTTTTTTCTTTAGGGCTCTTTTTTTCTTTACCTCTATTTCATCATTAGATTGAAGACACGAATCACAGTTGCAGCAGTCAAACCAGTTATGGCCATCTATGGTTTTCTATTCATAAATGGGTTGGCCAAATTTGTTAAATGCAAGAATTGGAACCTTTTCGAGCATTCCTTGGAAATGGGTTGGAAAAATATCTCTGGTTTGATTTTCATTGCTTGAGGGTAGGAAATCAACTTGGACCTGACCATCTGTCAATCTAGTCATTATGGACTCAGTTTGTAACAGTGGTTGGCTTTGAGCTTGTAAATTCTCATAGTTTGTAACCCAAGTGGAAGGTATTAATTCAATCAGTCTTTCCCTGGATATTTGTCTGGGGACATAATGGAAAACTGGCTGAGAATTGTTATCAAGCAGTGTTTTCTGTTTCAGGGGTTAAAGGTGTAACAATATCGAATGCATGGTTTTGCAAACGATAGACCATTTGATAATGAAGAGTGGCTACTGAAGAGGTCTCAATTTGTTTAGTTCCAGTTATTTGTAACTGGACTTTAAACGCTGAACTCAGATTGGGGTCTTTTATAGGGATATTGAAGTTTGGGAAGAAGGTAACAAAGATGGTGCCTGCATTTAAAGTTGTTTGAATGGTGCCTATAAGCATGTTGGTATTCAAGAAATCTTGTATCTAGCAAAGCAATTCTGGTTACTGCTTCCATCCCTTTTCTGGCATGAAAGGTTAAGGCTAATTTTATGGCTCCAAAATGGATATCCTTCTTTTAACCATAAAGGGAAAAGATGTTTTGGTAGGTTTATTGTAACATATTGTTCAGACTAGGTGGTTGGGATATGATGTTGATCAAAAGAAGAGGCTTGGACATATTCTTTTATGGACTCAGGGTTTTTCTTTCCACAAAGTTTCTTAATCCTTTTAGTCCAGTTTAAGCTTGATTTATCATATACATGATAAGGATTGATCAACTGAGATTGAGTTTCAACAAAATTTTCAAGAGTATAGGTAATTTCGAAAAGATGTTCTTGTTTTGAAAACATAGGTTCAGAAGTGGATGAACGAGAAGTATCTAGACTTACATCTGACGAATCTCTCCTGCCATGAGTTCGAAAATATCTAAACTTTTTTACTGTAATTTGATGTTGGGTTGAAAGGCCAACTTTCCTTTACTCTATGTTAAAGGTATGATCTCCGCTTTTAGGCCATTCCTCAGCCTTTCAGAGTTCCTGTTGTTAACATGTAACTCTATAAAGTATTTAGCAGTGGGATAAATTCACTGAAATTAACCTTTAAGTTATATTATGTGTTCTGATACGAGAGATCGTAGATATTCACAACAGGAAAGAACAACTATTAGAGTATAGATAGGTTACATCTCTTATTAGAATTCAGCAAATCTCGAACAAGAATCACGACATCTCTTGAAAATCTATTATTTGAATACCCCGCAATCATGGTGTTCCATGTGATAAAATCTCTCTCATCCATATTTTCAAGAAGCAACCTTGCTAATCTTATATCAGAGCATTTTGTATATATGTCTATCAAATTGTTAATCACAATCAAATCCAAACCCAATTATCTTCGAATCACAAATCCATGTATAAACTGGTCATGCTCCAACAATTTTGATTTGGAGCAAGCTAAAATTAGAGTCACCACAATAACTGAATCAGGCTTGAAACCATCTAATTCCATCTCCTCCAAAAGGCCAAAATCTTTTGAAATTCATTCATTCTCTATAAAAACATTGATCATTGAATTCCAAATGACCAAGTCCCTAGAAACCCATCCTTCAAAGACCTTACAAGCAAATTCAATATCATTTGATTTTTGAGTAAAATGAAATGAGTGAATTACGCATAGAAATATGAGTATTCCCAAACCCTCTTTTGAATCCCCAACAATGAACAGACTCTCCAATATTTGGGTTCCCTAAATCATGGCAGGCTGAAATTATGATTGATAGAGTTATTGAATCTGGCATGGCATTGGATAATACCATTTTTCTGAAATATCTAATGGAACTTTCAGGCTTTTGGCAATGCAAACACCCCCAAATCATCGTATTCCAAGCTTCAGCTTATCTAAGATGCAGCGATGTGGAACGTTTATGATACTGAGTTGATGTTGTTATTACTATCATTAGTACTATTTTGTTCTTTTCTCTCTCTTTCTCTCTCTCTCTCTCTCTCTCTCTCTCTCTCTCTTTGTTGGTTCTTAAAAAAAATACATTCTTTGTTGGTATGCATATGACACTTTTTTCTCTCCCTAAATTTAGAAATTTTGACTTCAATAAATAGTTTCTAGATTTTCATTACCATAATTAGTTTTATTTGTAAGCTTTTAGCTACTTTTTGAACGGATGATATTGGATTTGTTTCTATATTACAATTGTTAGGCAAATTAACTTGGATTTAGAATAACATGAATTTCTGGCCTCATTTTATGTATAAAAGTAAAATGAACTTTTTTTTTTAATGTTGCACTTTTTGAAATGCAGCCTCCCAATATAGAGGAGCTCTATTATCTTCTGGTGAGATTAGCAGGGTTGGGCAGGACTCTTACTCATGCGTTTGGCAGGGTTGGGTAGGACTAACCAAAGACTCCAAAATACAATCATCAAGGTTACCAGGGTGAAGACAATGTGGTAGGCTACCCACACCACATCCCATCATTAATGTTGAATTGCTTTAGTATTCATTGTTGTGTTATTTTTGCCAATTAACATTCGGTTTTATAATGTAGTGGCATAGAGCTCTTGAGAGATGGTATCAGATCCAAGGACTGGGATTTGGTCATTGAGGCATTCGACTACCTGTCAAAGTATTGTCCAATCCCATTAGAGGAGCCCCAAGATGACAATTCAAATGATGATGTACTTAGAGACACTGGAGAGAGTAGCTCCCGATCGAAGGATCAAATCCCGACACAGCCCATTCCTATACCAATGCTAATAGAGGAGGTTGGATGGGTGTTGTGCCATCGAAGATACTTAGACAATACAGTTAAGAGCAGCGATCCAGATGGTAGCCGGAGCAATGTAGATGGTCCCGTTGGGAAAGGGAAGGGGATGTTATGAAGCAGGGTGCAGAATCTTAAGCCAATACGTAGGGGCCACAAGTAGTGGAGCATTGTACATGTCGAATAGTGTTACTGATTTTTTTGAAGTCGTTTTTGTGTAAAGTTGGAACTAGTACTAAATTTGATAAGTTTTTATGAACTAGTAACTGTATTTTTGCAGCAATCTAATACGTATATGGTGTTTGTTGGTTCTTTTGATAATGAAAGAGTGGCCATTTTTGTATTACTTTTGACCTTTTATTTGTTTGTGAAGGCAATGAATATTGGATCTTTAAGTTCGACATTTGCTTATTTCTATATGGTATCAGGTTGGGGTAGTTACATTGATAGCACATTATGTTTTGGTGTTGTTCACGTTTCATGTCTTGATATGGATATGGCCCTAGGAAGGTAGAGAGTTTTCAATGAGGCTTTTTCTTTGCTTTATTGTGAGATGCATTGTGCCCACAACCTATCTCGTTAGCAAAGTTGCGAAAATATGGTTGGTTGTTCGATGTTTGTGATGTCTAGAAACCTTCCAAGAGGGTCTGGTCAATGCCGAGAGCGTCGAAGACAGAGCAAAGACTGCCACGGACCTGCTATGTCTGTGGCAGCTGGAAACCTTTAGGAGGGTTCTGGTTAGTGCCGAAGAGAGGGTAAAGTCCGTTACGGCTCTAGCAAAGCCGTGGCGTACTGTCACGAACCTGTTATCAAACACTCAACCTACCAAATAAAGAAAAATGGGAATTATTGGATACAAATGCATTTCACTATCCATGTAAACCCACATTGCATGCATAAATGCCATACATGAAAAAATAAGGCCTTTACAAAAACATACTTTACATGCCCCATAAATAGGTCACATCCAAGCAAACCACATTTCATTATAAATTGATTCCACTATCTATAAATGGGTCCTTTACATGACCCCAAAAATAGGTTTACATGATCCCAAAATAGGTCATTTACATCCCCTCATAAATAGGTCATTTACATGCCCCTATAAATAGGTCATGTACATGCCCTATAAATAGATCATTTACATGGCCTCAAAATTATATGACTATTCAATATTCACATAACCCCGAAAGTCAATTACAAAAAGAGGTATTTACATATGTCCAAAATTTCAAAAATTAGTCAACACAAAAAATCCTTTATGCATATGTGCAAATGAAGCCTTGCAAGTTGCTATATCCCATTATTTTATGACTTTCTTCATTGGCTTGTGGTCTTAAGGCCATCATCCCTTTTGCACGATTTGATTTTGCAAATTTCTTGATGAAGGTAGTCTCGACCCTTTCCACAAGTCTGATAACCTGAAAGAAGAGGAGGTGAATTAGTCCACAGACCAGGGACAAGTTTAAGTACAATGATCATTTGTGGGAGAACTACTAATGAAAGAAAATTATGATAAAAAATAACAAAATATAAACATAATCTATAATTTCACTAGAAAATTTCAGTAACATCTCCAAGAGTAAAGGTAAATTTGTATTATTTTTGTATCTCTCAAAATATGAAAACAAACCTCCTCAAAACTGCCAAGGTAAGACCTATCCACCATCACCATGTAAGACCGTGGCACCTACCTTTCTGCTATATGTAGTGAAACAAAATCATATAGTTTAGTTGCAGTGTTTTAAGGTTAAACTCTCCCATACAATTTGCATTACCAAAACATGAATTCCCTATGCAAAAAGATCAATCAGAGTTTCTAAGAACAATAGGGCATATTAATTGCTTAATAAAATTCATTTCATAGAGAAGTTAACGTAGCCGACCCCAAGTAGTTGGGATAAGGCTCTGATAGTGATGAGAGAAGCTAACTCTAGGTTTTACTTTCATTCAGCCAAAGGTTAGAACAAGAAATCATTGCGGCAAATCATCCATCAAATGTATTATTCTTTATTTCCAACGGTTTGTTGTTTGGCAATGAATAACGTGTCTTTGTTTTTTGCTGATTTTTTTCTAATTTTGAGTTTTTTTATTTTGGTGGGGGGTGGGTGGGATTTTCTACAGATGCTTGTGTGTGTATTGCTTTGGGTAAGTGACTATCATTTTCCTTTGTTTAGATATTAACTCCTTTTCTAAATAAGTTATGCATAGAGTTAGTAGAACTTATGTCTTATGTTGATTAAACATATCTTAGGATCCAAAATTAGAAATCATAAAAGTTTTAGGGATTTGATTGACCTTGCCATACTTCTTTATGATCTTGGGGAATGGCAAAGATTCAAGGCATTGTTGCAGTCATTGCCAGAGACTAGATACATTAAATTAAAGTATCTAAATTTAATAAAATTCTAATAGTGACGCAAAAGCAAGCACATACTCTTATGAATTTATTCACAAACCAACAAAAATGGAAGAAAGGTATATAAAAAAGAGTGCAGATCTACTCAATTATTTTATCAACAAAAGATAAAAAAAAAGAGCAGATATACTAAAAACTTTACGAAAAGAGTAAATATTTACCGGTAATTTTTCAAAATGAGGAGTTTCAAATAAAATTCTATAAATGCCCTTTTTAGTAATTTTTCCGTTTTCTTCAGGCCTTGCCGGGTTAAATGTAGGTCTTTGTTTTTGGGGTCCATCAGAAAATCCTTTATAGTGGAGCATGGAGTTTCAAGGGTGATATTGATCTTCACTTTCTTAAAATTTTCCATGGGTACCTTTTCAATGACTAGTCCATTCAACTTTTCTGATAGAGCTTTTCTGATATATTTCTTTGGTCCAGCCAAGATGGAATCAGGGTTCTGAGTTATCTAACCACTCTTAGCATCTTCAATTATTATATCCACGTGGTAATTCCCTATACAGCAGGAAGAAGACCCTCATTTGATAGAAAGAGATATAATAATACGCTATTCTAAATCAAAACATATTAGACAATCCTTCAAATGTCTAAAAGACATGATGGTCAGATAGAAATGAAAAAGAACCAATGGTGCCCATTGTTGAAGAATAGTAAACAAACCAATGGAGCCCATTGTAGAAGAACAGTAAAGATTCTGATCATTTCTAAACAATGGAGCCCATTGTAGAAGAACAGTAAAGATTCTGATTATTTCTAAACAATGCATAGGGTTCACATTTTCAGTGCAAGGGTTGTGGACAATCCAAATTAATTGAACATAGATAAGGAACTTTTGGCTAACAAAATCAATTTAAGATCCAATGAATTAGAATAAATAATTACCAACTCAATCCACAGAACTAGACCCACATCAATCTCAAAAGGAAAACACTTAATCAACAGTAGAGAATTGTAAGTGGATGTTGAAGAGTGTGTAATGCTAACTATACCGTTCTACAAAAAAAGTGGCAAGGATTCTATGATTGATCTCTACAGCATGCAATTTGAAAAAAAACAGAAGTACTGGTATGGTTAGGACTTCACAACACAAAATAAAATTGGTTAAGAATACAATTCAGAAACATTACCATAAAATAATGAGCATTCAACGAAACAAATATGCATAGCTTGACATGATTAGTACTTTGTTATGTTTCCAATTTCATAAACATTGAATGGTCTACAAGCAATCAATCTGCAAAAGAAAAACGAAAAACCATTGGAAACTTTTGCTCTACAATCACGTTAGGACTATTTCAAAATGGAAAAAAAAAACAACAACAAAAGAGAAAGGAACGAAAACCACCTATTTGACCCAATGAACGATCAGTAAAAATCCACAAATCAAACCAAAATTAACAAAAAAAATACCATAAAAAAAAATCATTTTCTATCAACAAGAAGGAAGAACAAAAGAAAGGGCTTTATTCACGAATTTGACTTTTGGATATAATTACAAACTTCGGCTTTGTTTTAGACACGAAAGAATAATATTGGTGTTTATTGGTGATAAAGATAGGATTTAAACTCTGAATGATAAACTGAAATCACCAAAATTTTTGTTAACCAAACCCAAAAATTTCCTATCCCACATACACTTTTGTCTTCAATTTTCATTTTCTATGGCGGTGATTTTTTCTCCCATTTTTGGTGATTTATTTTGAAAAAAACGTAGGGTTTTATTGGAATATATCATTTTGGGATCTACCAAAAAAGATTGGGTTTTATTCTTGATTTAGTGTTAGAATTTATTCAGAAATTGTCGGTTGGATACAAGCAAAAAAAACACACAAATGATGATAAGATTTGAGGTTCAATCACCTGAATTGATGCCGAAGAACTTTTCGTGGCGGAGCTCCAACTTATGTGACAATCAGGAAGGTCGAGAGGGTTTTGGTACCGTCTTTGACAACCAGGAAGATCGAGAGGGTTTTGGGGGCGTCAGGAAGGTCGAGAGGGTTTTGAGGACATCTTTGGCAGCAGGAGAGAAGAGGGGCGTCGGTGGCAGAGAAAGAGCGAGCAGAAGAGAGGGGTATGGGTTCTTCTTTAGCACAGAAGAGAGCTAGCGAAAGAGAGGTGTACGGGTTGAAATAAAGTTAGGTTGGGCCTATATTTTTCATGCGCAGGTAAAGGGGTTTTGTTCGATCAAAATGGACGGTGGATAATATGAGGTGAAATCACTATTCCCTATCGCCTATAAGCATTGGGAAGACTTTTTCATATATATATATATATATATAATGGGATTAGCCCACTAGGTCATATGAACATATGAGCCCAACAGCTCAGATTTGAATCTGGTCCGATCTGACGATCACGGATGTCCGGTAGTGTTTGAATTTTTTTTTTTTCTATAAATCCAAATCACTTAAAATTTTAGGCATGTGTTTATCAAAAATAGATGAATCTTCAAAAACTATCTAACAAATATTTTACATGTAATAAATTAACCAAAATGCCCCCGAAAATTTCGAGAGGTATTTTTGTCATTTTTCTTTAGCAAATAATTTTTTTTATATTTTTATTAGGTGCGTTTAGATGAGAAGAACACACACCTAAAATTTCAAGTGATTTGGATCTATAGAAAATAAAATAAAATTCAAGTACTACCAGATATCCATGATCATCAGATCGGCCCAGATTCAATCTGGGCCGTTGGGCTTAATTATATATATATATATATGTGAAAAGTCTTCCCAACACCTATAAGCGAAAAATGAACAGTGATTTAACCTATGTTCATCATCGTTCAAAGTTCATCGCACAGTCATAGTTGTCTGATAGTATTTCAATTTTCTTGTTTTTTATACAAATCGGAATGATCTGAAATTTGGAAAATGTGTATTTCTTCGTGATGCGCACCTAATAAAAATATGAAAAAAATATTTCGTAAAATATAAATTGTTGGGGATGTTTTGGGTAATTTATATAAGCGTTATATATATATATATATATATGTATGTATGTATATATATAAATCCTTATGTTATTATAAGCTATGAAATAAACTTTGTACAAATCTGAAAGCATGTGGATAGAAAATTTGTTTTGGAGTATTATATAGTAAAAATTTAGAATTTATTTTGTTCCTTAAGAATAAATTGTTACATCTCAGGAATTTTAGTGTTATAAATCTTGGGGCATGACAGAAACTATATCAAATTTCAAGTTTTAGAGAGAAAGTATCTAAAATTTTAAGAGAGGGAAACTATATCAAATTTTAAGAGAGAAATTACATGAAATTTTTCAAAGAGAGACTTTCTCAAAAATATTAGAGAGAGAAATTATATCAAATTTTAAGTTTAAGATAGAAAAAGTATCTTAAAATTTTAGAGAGAAAAGTTATATCAAATTTAAGAGAGAGAAAAACTACGTGAAATTTTTTAGAGAGAGAAACTATCTCAAGAATATTAGAGAGAGGACCTATATTAAATTGAAGTTTTAAAGAGAAAAAGTATCTTAAAATTTTAAAAAGAAACTACATCAAACTTTAGAGAGATAAAATACCTAAAATATTTTAAAAAGAGAAACAATATCAAATTTTAAGTTTTACATCGATAAAGAATCTTAAAATTTTAGAGAACGAAATTATATCAATTTTAGAGAGAGAAACAACCTGAAAATTTTTAGAGTAAGAAACTATTTCAAAATTTTTAGAGAGAGAAAATTTTTCAAATTTCAAGTTTTAGAGAGAAAAAGTACCTTAAAATTTTTGAAAGAGAAACTATATCCAATTTTAGAGAGACAATTGCCTAAAATTTATAGAGATAGAAAATATCTCAAAGTTTATGTTTTAGAGAGAGAAAGTATTTTAAAATTTTAAAAAGTAAAACTATATCAAATTTTAGAGAGAGAAACTACATCAAAAAAATTTAGCGAGACAAAATATCTCAAAATTTTTATAGATAAACTATCTCAAAATTTCAAGTGTTAGAGAGAAAATGTATCTTAAAATTTTAGAGAGAGAAACTATAGCAAATTTTTGAAAAATAAACTATCTTAAAAATTTTAGAGAGAAACTACTTGAATTTATAGAGAGGGAAACTATCTCAAAATTTTTAGAAATAAATTTTCTCAAATTTTAAGTTTTAGAGAGAGAGAGAGATTATTAAAAATTTAGAAAGATAATTTGTATCAAATTTTATAGGGAGAAATTACGTAATTTTTTTTAGAGAGAAATTATTTAAAAATATATCAAATTTTAAGTTTTAGAGAGATAAACTATATCAAAAATTTAGAGAGAGATCAACCTAATTTTTTAGAGAGAGAAGCTATCTTAAAATTGTCTATATCAAATTTCAAGTTTTAGAGAGTGAAAGTATCTTAAAATTATAGAGAGCGAAACTATATCAAATTTTATAGAGTAAAATTACGTAAAAGTTTTTAGAGAGAAACTATCTTAAAATTTTTAGCGAGAAACTATCTCAAATTTTAGGTTTTACATAGGGGAAGCATTTTAAATTTTAGTGAGAGAAATTATATCAAATTTTAGAGAAAGAAAACGCATGGAAATTTGGAGAGATTATCTCAAATATTTGGGATAGAGAAATTGTCTACTATCTAAAATTTCATATTTTTAGATAGACAAACTGTCAAATTTTTTGGAGAGATAAATTAGATAAAACGTTAATTTTTTAGAAAGATAAACTATCTCAAAATTTCAAGTTTAATGTCTTCTCTCAGCTTTTGTCAAACATGGGAAAAAGCATGCTCAAGTATTTTTTTTCTATAAATGGTTTTCATTTGTAAATATTTTCCTGCCAAACTTTCATGCGTACCAAATGACCCCTAATAGCAAAACATGTTATACATCAAAGATGATGCAAATATAATATTTGCATAACTTGGGTACATCCATCCAAACAAGTTGTACTTGATTAACCAGGTTTTAACCTGACAAAATTTTGTTCTCATGGAGCCAAACAATTTTACTACCTTTTATGATTTGAGATCACCAGCTTGGACTATGCTACAAAATTTTTTAAAAAATATATATATTTAGATTTTGAGCTCCATGACCACACACAATTCCCAATTACACAGCTAAAACTAAGAATAATTGTTATTTCCTCATATCAAAACTGACAAACCGAATTATTCACTTTTCCATAAAGCTTAAACTTGAAGGACAATTTTTTACTTAACAAGGCACGCTTTCACTCCCAATTGGGACATGTCACCATATTAAAAGCAATTTAACTGCCAGGGTCCTTAGGAAAATATGTAGCATTTCCATCTATGAATCCAGTATGTTACCCTTTTTACTGAACCACGAGTCCCACATAAAGGAACCACGGCAAAAAGAAAAAAAAAGAAAAAAAAAAGGAACAATTATTGAATCTTCACTTTTATGTGTTGTATCGCTACATCTCAAGTTCGATTCCTACTGCTAAATTACCCAACAAATAAAAAGTAAAACTCTTATGCTTTACATCGAATTACTAGCACTGATCAAATCTTTGAAAGAAGGTGTTCATCTCATCTCATCTCCAACTCTTTTACCGGCTGCTATTTCACCTTTACTCCAATAAACGTACTTTCCAAACTTTTATTATTATATGCTTTGCTTTACTTAAAACCCACCCATCGAAATCTCTTCTCTCTTTGGTGTTTGAGCTTCTACTCTTGTTCCCACCCAACTTCCTTGGAAATTGAGAGAAAAAGAGGAAAAGAAAGCAAATTATGAGAGGGGTTTTCATTGCCGGGTCAGAGCAATCATCACATTTTATAAGATAGGGTTTCTATAAGTCGGCCGACTCATATGCGGTCCCCCACTAAAATTTATTTTCTAATTTTTTTTTTAGATTCATCATCTAAGCCAAGATGATCATAAATATGAAAAGAAAAATAACTTTTAAAATAAAAAATATTTTTTTTTTAATTTTTTTATACACCATCCATATCTTATTTATAGACGATACACTTTAGATAACTCCCATCCTTAGGATGGACGTTTATAAGTCAGCGGGGACTTGCGGCCGATAACTCGTGAAACAATTTTCCCATTTTATATATTGGTTACATGGAGTGGTGTTTACTGTGCATTCATCGCTATCACATTATATATAATATCTTACATCTAATATCATCACCATCTATCATGGTTGGACTGTGCTGTGGAGGGTGGGACTGGGACGGTGAGTTATAATGATCATGTGTAGCCCAGGGTCAAATAAATGCACATAGGGAAAACGTTTATCTAGGGCCTTGACCTTCTAGTATAACATTAACGCACACATTGATAATCTATTAGAAAAAGTTGGATATATATATATATATATATATAAAATTAATGTTGAGATAGCTCATTAGCTCATATGAACATATAAGCCCAACGGTCTAGATTGAATATGGGCTGATCTGGCGGTCACGACCTCATTTTGTATTTGTATTTGAATTTTTTTTCTAAAAATCCAAATAATTTGAAATTTCAGGCGTGTGTTATTCAAAAATAGTGGAATTGAATAAAATTATCAAAAAATAATTTTCAAAAAATAAATTGAGCAAAATACCATTGAAAAGTTTTAGGGGTATTGTGGTCAATTTAATTTTACGAATTAGTTTTTAAATATTTTTATTAGGTGCATCTTGATGAGAAGAATGTACGCCTAAAATTTTTAGTTATTTGGATTTGTATAAAAAAAAAATTAAAATTCAAACACGACATGAGGTCGTGACTCATATGTTCATATAAGCTAATAGACTAATCTCAGCATTTTGTTTAGAGATAACAACCCCTCAAAATACAAAGTTTAATGTTAGAATATGTTGTGATAGGTGTATTTATAAAAGAAAATCATTACTTTTTGTTTAGAAAATTATTTTAATAGATAACTTAATCATAAAATAAGTGTAAATTTGAAAATTTCCAAAAGTGCAGTAGTATTTTTGAAGTTAGTATCATAAAACTTTACTTGTAGAATACCTTTGTATGAGAGTATCATTTGATTTTGAGTGATATTTATACATATGCCCTTATTTGAGGAACAATATACTACAAAAAGTAATTAAAAAAAAAACACACTTAGTAACCCCACCATTTATAACTCACTATAACATTAACCTATGTATATTGAAAGATTGAAAATTTTAGATTACCCCATATATATGGGCCAGGTTTAAGATATAGGATTGTTTACAATGAGACCATTTGCCTTTACTATGAAGATGTCGCAATTACTTACAATCATCCAATGTGAAATCTGATAGCTTGGGTGCATCACAAAGTCTGAAAAATTTTATTTTGAAGCTTGAGCTTAATCAATGGAATAAATGTAACCATTTAATTTCACATTCAATGGTCAAGATTAACTGTAACCACTTTGTACCAAAGATAAATGGTCTCATGGTATACTTTTCTTCAAGATATACAGTAAAACAACTAAAGTACATATTTGTATCCTTTAAGAAGATGCAATTTAGTATTAGATGACTTGAAAAATTTATTCCGACTTTAATTATAAGATTTAAAGTTTAAAAAATTGTGCCAGTTAAGCAGATTTATAAACATTTCAAAATCTTGAAAATCGATAATCAGAAAATAAACTATTTTTAGGATTTCAATTCTTCTTTTTTCTATATCCATACATATTAGGGTAGGGCTGGTGAGTAGTTGGGGTGCACGTTCTTTTTACACATGAGAGGTTGGAACTCATGTAAACTCCTATAAATATATATATACATGTGATTTTTTCCGGTCCAAAACGAACTCGACAAACGTTAAGAAAGACTTGGAGATGGAAATAAATGTTATCGCTGCATAAATAAGGGAAAAGTTTATATAGAACCCATGTTCTGAAGAATCAAATTAGAGCCCCCTTAAATTTTTTTTATTAAAAGTGATTGTTTTGATACCTAAATATTATCAAATTGATCATCTCCACATGCATAGACTTGAGAAAAGAAAATAGATTTCAAGATTTAAAAATAATGTATTTTGACCGTCGATTTTAAAGATTTTCATAGATATGCTCGCTTCCACTCTTTTTAAAGCTTTAAATTTTATAATTAAGATAAAAATATATTTTGAAAGTGCCGCAATAAAAACTTGAAACCACATTTCTCAACTTTGAAGGTGAGATTTGCTTTGATTGTTTAGAATACAAACCGCACCCCATAAATAAAAGCGGGGCCAAGTAGAAAAAGATACCACTTGCAAAATCGAAAAGAAAACAAAAAGATACGACTGCAAGCGGTGGAAACAGGATTGATGGGAATTTGATGACAGAGGGAGCCGGCCATCTGCAGGGCCTGTGCCATTCGCATCATACTACTTTCTCTCTCTAACTTGACTATCTCTCTCTAACCGTCTGTTTTCCCTTCTTTCCCATTTCAGCCCGCCATTATCTCTCTCCTCCTTCCCTGTGATCTCCCCTCTTCCTCAAGCTACACATTCTCTCTCTTACTTGATCGCAGGCCTTTCTCTCTCTACAACCGCATCATTTTTCTCTCTCCACTTTATCGCAGGTTTCCTCTCTCTTGTGGCTCTTCTTGAGGGAGTGAGACCTCAATCAGAAGAATTTATCTCTCCCTCTCTTTCTTTGTCACTCTACAATGTCTTCGAGGTCTCAGCGATCTTCGAGCAGTATTTCTCCATTTCGATTGAGAAATAAGCAGCCTTCTTCTGTTAAGAGGCCCGCCACTCCTCCCTCCTCCACCTCTTCTACGCGCCCTCCTCCCCCCTCGAAGTCCTCTGTCTCTCCCTCCACTCCATCTTATGACAAGCTTGAAGTCGGTAAATCCAAGGAGAATGTCACTGTTACTGTTAGATTTCGCCCTCTCAGGTAAAATGCCGTTTCTTATCTCCGCCCCATGTTCCCCCTTTCTTCCTCTCTGTTCCTTACGGGTGCTTTACTTCTGATTAAGCTGTACTCTTTTTGTTGGGTCTTGTTTATTTATTTTGCTGGGGCATTGTTAAATGCTTTTGCTGTGGTTAATGTGTAGCTTGTTTTGGGGTTTGTTTTGTTGGGGCATTTGTGGGTCTTTTCATTCTGATTTTTTTTTTTTACTTTATTATGATTATTTTTTTAATTTTTTGTGTTGTTGGGGCATTTCTTGGAATAGTGCTCGTGAGATAAACAAGGGGGACGAGATCGCCTGGTATGCTGATGGAGACTACACAGTCCAGAATGAGTATAATCCATTGGTAGCATATGGTTTTGGTTGGTAGTCCTTCCCTTCTATCTTCTCTTGCTTGTTTCTTACTTTGTTCTTTGCAATGGGAATTTATACATTGATTTTTACTCAAATTGTCATCGTTAGCATATGAATGATGCATTCTTTCCTTGAAGTTACTATCCTGGTAGGTTTCGGTGATTATTAAGTGGTAAATGTTCCCTTTGTTGCATTCTTGTGAGCCTGAGGATTTTGAACTTCTTTTTTGTTCTCTGTGGCCTTTTGGTTTCCAGCTGGAATACTTCCTACTTGCAATTTTCTGTCGTTCTTGCACCTTGGGAGCTCGAACATGGTCATTTCTCACCAAGAATTCGTTTCATTTGACTTATTTTTTGATGGGTTTTATGCAAAGCTACTGTATGGAACCACCTTGTGGGAGTGAGGTTAATTGTTCGCATTTGAAACACAGTCTGATAGTAAGAGTTGACTACCACCCAAAGTTGTAGCTATGGAGAGCATATCTTTATGGCACTTATGTGGGATTGTCTGGTTCCAGTGGAAATCACCTCCCGTCACTTCTTTATTTTATTAATGCGTGATAAGATCATGTACTGGCTTCTTGATCATCTCAATTTTTAGACTTTGATGCTAGAATTACTTATAGAACACTAGAATTTTGGACTGTTATGTCACTTGGGTTCCACCATTGGATTAAGGTCAATTTGAGCTTTGGGGCAATCCAGGGCCCGGTGGGGTGGGTGGTGTTGTCAGAGATAGCTTGGGCAACGGGTACATGTTCTAGTGTCAGAGATGGTACAGAGTGTCAGATTTCTTATGCCATGAAGAAGATGATTTGACGACACCAAGTGTTTTGAAGAGATAAAATCCAACAGTGTTATACTAATATTCTATTGTATAACATTTAAACTGATATTTCATTTTATGGCAGGTAGGTTAGTTGTTCAACTTGGAACACAATTTGATAGTAAGAGTGACTACCACCCATATGGGGAGTATAATATGCATTCATGGTACTTATCTGGCTGGTCTAGTGGAACTGTCCCCACTTATTTATTTATTGAATGCATAATGAGATCATGTACTGGCTACGAGATAAATTATGTGATCACCTTAGTTTTAGATGTCAATGCTAGAATTGCATCTAGAACACTAAAATTTTGTGTTGTTAAGTTACTTGGGTTCCACTACTGGAGGGAACTCTTAAGTCCAACTTTTATGGGAGCTTTGGGGCTATCCAGGGCGTGATGAGGTGGATGGTGTTGTCAGAGATAGTTCGGGTACAACAGTGTTCTCTTACTTAGGACTTATATTGTACGGATATGGGCGTGTGTTTTAGTCGCAGACATGGGTGCAGAGTGTGAGATTCCTCTTGCCATGAAGAAGACGATTTGGCGACATTGCATATTGTGAAGAGACAACCAAATCCAATAATGTTTTACTGATATTCCATTTTTTGTTGAGTAGCAAGAAAAAAACCCTTATACCTTAATTGGCTGAATCCTTAGATAACTTTCAAAGTGCTATAAATATTTTCAAAGTTTATGTGAGCTTACTCAAAACGAAAAGAGTATCAAATCTCAAGAATGCTGTAATTAATAAACAAGAAGGAGAATCCAGAAGACCATGCGCTGTTACAGGTAATGTCCAGCATGGATATGAAACGAAAATAGAATAATCTATGTAACATAGCTCTGTGCCTGCTGGTTCTGTGATTCTATGACTGCAAAAAGTATGGCTCTGTTACGGGCGTCAAAAAGATCGTACTTCGATTCTGGGACCATTGATAGTGGAAGGAGACTCTTTATATTTGATAACATGGGCCACTGGTGAAAAACAACTTCCATTGAGGATGACATATTATACTTTAGAGAGGGCATGAGATATCTCTTTCCAATATTTCTTCAGAGAGAATTTCTAAAAAAAAAAAAAACCATTTCTTTAGAGAGGCAAATAATGGTGCAATTTTCTGGCCAAAGACTGAGCTCTAAGAGATCACATTGTTAGAAAGTTTACCGTGTCGTGAGGCTATGTGTTCTATGTATTTGTTGTGATCCATGATAGTCTCTCTTTCTCCCTCACTTATGTTACTTGTCTGTACTCGTGAGACAACTTGATATATAAATATATAGCATTTTGTACCCAGTTCAACATCCAAAGTAACAGGCATGGAAAAGTTACTCACTTTCAGGTATTGGTGCATCATGGCTGTTACATGTTAAAACCTAGAATATGTGATATTCTTCCAAAAAAAAAAGAAAGAAGAATATGTTACATTGAAAATCAGGGATGCTCATCAGTGTACATTATTCCCTACAATCTAATGGGTCTGATTGACAACTTATCTACCACGTCTGGCCCCTGATCCTATGTGCATTAAAGTTTTTGTTACCAAATTACAATAATTTTCAAGATACTGTATTTCGCTTTCCAGCAGTGTTAAAATTCACTTCGGAGCCTGTTTCTGCTGTGTTGGGGAAGAGAAGAGCTTCTGTTATTCAGTTGTTTATGAAAACTCTGGATTTCGTCTTAGCGGCCTGCTTTGATTTGAAAAGGAGCGATTTGGGTTTCTGCTTCTTCGTGGGAGGTCCAAGGATTTTTATTTAATCATCATATATAATGATGATAAAATTGGCATCATAGGAAAGAAAATGTAAAAATGATTTTATATGCAATTTCATTGCGTGGTGTTATACAATCTAGTCACAACTTAGAAGTAAACTGTAAAATATGAGCAAATTACCACCATCCAAAATCGACTAAAAATCTAAAATATAACAATTAGAAATCATGAGTTTAATTGTTCACCCCAAAGTGTAATTGGGCACATGATCCAACTTCCTACTATACAAACAAATATTGTAGCCGTGAAACCTTAATTTAGAAGGGTTTATCAAAGTATCAACGATCTTTATTTGAAGTAAGAAGGCAAAATATGTTATCTTACTAAACAAGGGTAAATAAACAATTTCTGTCCAATTTTTTATAGCCGAATCAGCCAAATCAAGTTTTCTTTGTGGAAATAGCCAAAACAGCCTGTAAAATATCCTGAATAGGATATTGTTTGTGGCTTTACTTAGGTGAATAGGCTGAAGCCAAAAGTGTTTTTTTGGGCTGCATTGAAGCGAAACTTCAGCACTGTTTTCCATGAAGACTTCGTTGTTCAGCCCTCATATTATGCTGAGACTTACAATACATGGAAATGGTTGTGGACACAGCTAAAATACCAATTTTTTATGATTTTACATATAATATCAAGGTATCTGACATGGATACGGTGTCCTTTTTAACTATACGTGTATCGTAGGTTGAGACCATTCCCATCCAACCTCAAGTGTTAGAGAATTTTTGGTACACACTCTTTTTTGATAGGTAATAAATATCTCATAGGAAAACAAAGGAAGCTACAAAATGAAGCTATCTTGAACCTGCAGAGGTTTAAAAGCACCAAATTGAAAACCCTCTATGGTGACACCAGTTTTTCTGTACTATCCATTGCCAAATTCATTTCCTATATTTCGTATTATGGTTTACAATTGAAAACTTGTGGAAAAATCACCCTCCATAGGGTTACCTTCCTTCACACTCTGTCATTTTGTAAATGAAGTGACTATCCTATCCATGTCTGTCTACTCAAGTGCCCCCTGCTGTTTTGGCAAACAATACTTCTTCTGTTGGAATTGATGACATCTGATTCTGTGGTTGCCCCTACTTTGCAAGAAATCCCTTCATAACTTGGAAAAGGACTTGTCACCTGACTTTGGCATTGAAAATGAGTCTCACTGCCAGCATTATGTACTTCCATTACTTGCCCCAAGGAACAAACCTTCTCAGGTCTTCAACTTGTCTTTGTTTTGGTCTTCACTGATGCAATATCACCTATCTCCCAAATTTGCCCTTCCTGAGGTTTGGCTCATTGTATTCACTAACTAAACCACATCCTTAGTTTATGTCTCGATATTGTTAATAGATGGAGGTAGGCAAAGAGGGGTCACTGCCTATGTGCTGTCCGTGAGATTGATGTTGACATGTCAACAATACATAGGTCTCCTGTACTCTTTGCTGTAATTTCAGTTTCGTTCATATCATTTTCCACTTGTATTTCTTGCTTACACTTGTATCTCTTGCTTAACTGTTTCTTCACTTTGTCATTTTATATGCTTAGAATCAAGGCAGGTTCATCTATTGCGAATATATTTTATTCCAGGGATTTTACTTTCCTGAAATCCTTGCTTTGCAGATAGAGTGTTTGGTCCAGCGACAACCACTCGTCATGTGTATGATGTTGCTGCTCAGCATGTTGTGAGTGGTGCAATGGAAGGCATTAATGGTAATTAATATTGTTTATGATATGTTGAACTTGTTTGCCACATCTGAGTTGCTTCTCGCTGGTCAATGTATTAGCTATGTCACTTTCATGAGTGTTATGGACAACATGGAAAGGGATGCTACACCCTAAACTACAATACATCATGAATATGTTGTTGTCTTAAGTTGAGATTTAAACAGACATGAGGTTAGTTGATTTACTGGCAAGGTTGTTTGGCAGTTACCAAAAAGGAAAATATTTTTGATGTGATGCTGAAAATTGCTTCTTGTTTTGACTTGGTCTTCAGGTGCATGGATCATGATAGGCTGAAAGACAACCTAGGAAACATAATACTAGATGTTGTTAAAACTTATAGTCAACTCCGAAGTTAAATGAGTGCCTTCAAGGAAAAGGACTGGGACAATGAGTGCTGACTGTTGTGAATGTTTTTATTTGAGAAAAGGTTCATTTTGACTGTTGTGAATGTTTGTTACGACTTTCTTATTTTTACTTTCCTTTTCATCCCATTGGCAGATGCAAAGGCAGTAAAAAAAAGCGTAGAGTGTAAACTCAATTCAGGTCAAGGTGAAGGTGTAGAAAGTGAATTACTGTTTGTGGACGCATGAGATTCTTGGTATTAAGGTTAAAAGAATATGAAAACCATAAAACAATAAGAATCAGAACATTAAGGTATTATACAATTATAAAACTTATATTTCTCCTACTTATGTCCATGAGATGTACATCAATAATGCATTCTAGATTCCATCTTGTAAAGACTGAGCTACTGTTTCATAGTGAAAGTTTCTTAAGCACGCTTAAACCATATAGATATCAAA
Source organism: Amborella trichopoda (assembly GCF_054954075.1). Lineage (NCBI taxonomy): Eukaryota > Viridiplantae > Streptophyta > Magnoliopsida > Amborellales > Amborellaceae > Amborella > Amborella trichopoda. The sequence goes on from NC_142346.1 coordinate 24,382,921, forward strand.
TACTAGCCAGGGATGCTACTTCATCAAAGTTGATGGAGATTGTGAATCCAATCTCATGGACTTGTTTGTGAATAATTGTGAACTAAAACACTAAGATTCATTTTTAACATCGTCAATAATATTATATATCTTATAAGTTCAGGGATTCTGAGTGTTCTCAACATTCTTTCTAAGTTTAAACATTTGAGAAAGAAATTTTATTTGCATCTTCAAATATGCATTGAACCAGGGTTCCTTATTCTAAGTACCCACATTATTGGAGAGAACTTACAATGGCCCATAACACGTTCCTGATTATCAGACTTCAATTTGCATGTGTCATGTTCCCTTTTCCTACTCAATCCAAACTCATCTCAGTAACGTGTATCACTAAGTACCCACATCATTGACTTATATATCCTAACTTAACTTAAAAATTGTAATGACAGTCTACCCCCATGAACAGTACCTATAAACAGTAATTGTGAATAGTTCTCATGAAGTAAATAAAAAAATTAAAAACCTTAGAATTCCTAAACAACTATAAACCCCTAGAAATAAACCTTCAAACTAAAATGATAATATATATCCTCTAAAATTGAATAAAAAAAATAAATAAGAATATTTCAATTGAGGTTTGCTACCTTTGGAAGCTTCTACTTATTTGCTTCAGATAGATTTAGCTGATTTTAATAGTCATATTTCCACTAGGGAATTTGGGTAAATCATGTTTCTTTGTTCCCCTTTAGCTCTTCCATATGAATTGTTCGAGATGTGAAATTGTTTGAAAATTAGTCTTCATGATTTTGTGTTGACAGGATGCCTGTCTTAGTCTCTCATCAAATAACTGGGATACTCCCCATCTATTTTATCTTTTCTGATTGGTAGGATGCTTCCCATTTGTTAAAAGATTTATTGCATGGAGCATTTTTGCCTATGAGTTCTACAATACTGTTAAATTGTATGAAATTGTGTGGCATTCTTATGGAGACATGCATATGCAATTTTTTATTTCAGTTTTTCTAAGATCTAGTTAAATTATTTCATGTTATGGTGACGACAAAAGTTGTTTCTGCAGGCACTGTATTTGCTTATGGTGTTACTAGCAGTGGAAAGACTCATACAATGCATGTGAGTTTCTGGTTTTTCTTCCAATATCCTCAAAACTTTAGATGGTCGATTCCTGAATTTCACAATTAATGTTTTCACTATTGAAGAGAAGGTTCAAGATAAGTTATATATTGTTTTCATGTTCGCTTTACAAAGATATGTGCCTCTTATGAAAAATCAATGTTATCAAGACTGGTCCACAGTTATGGGGGTGCGATCCCTAGGAGATGCTCCTTCTCCGTGGACACAGTTCTGCATTCCCTGAGCTGATCCTCCTTAGAAGATTGCTCCTGTTATATTGGATTTCCATCCCATTTAGCATGAGATCTTGATCCCATTTGGCATGAGATCTCGATCCCATTTGGCAAGGGATATTGATCACATTTAACATGGATCACAGTCCATAGTCATTAGATGTATGATTATAGACATAACAATAGTCACTAACTCACTATACTATGGTAGTGCGTGTGCTCGTCTGTGTGTATCTCTACATGTCGGTTACATGGCTCATATTGATACTCACGATCTCACTCCAACACTCTCCTATTCTAGCTCCTAGTGCTTAAAAATGTGGATTCGGCCGCCCAGGCGCCCGCCTAGAGGCAGGGTGCCTTCACCAAAATTGAAACCCTCCCTCCCCCCCTAAAAAAACATTAAAAACATGTGAGTTCTTAGGGCATAATTTTAAGCCTTAGGGAGTTTTTAGGGCAATTTTAGAGCCCCAAACTCCTTGTGAAATAGACGAAAATGTAATTAAACATTCACATAACAGATTTACAGATACAAGTCTCAAATCAAAACCCTCTTTCCAATATGATAATACTTTAAAAATAACAAAATCAAATTGATGTCGGTCTGTTGGGTCGCCAAAAGGCTTCAAAATCAACTGCTAGAAGCTCCAAATCCACCCATGAACTATTTGCCTTTGTTTTAGGAAGAAATTGAAAAAATAAAAAAGTGATCGATCTTTCGATAAATCTCAATATAGTTGTTTTTGGGGAGTTTTTCTCACCTTAAAAGCCATGGTTTTGGTTTTGGGGGTTTAGAATATCCCTTAAAACCCTTTTCCCCCCTTTTTAGGGGGGAAAAATGACTTTTTTTAACCCTCAACAAGACCCATTTTCCACGTTTTCTCAACTTGTCATGAGGCGGCGCGTAGGCAGGTGCCCAGACTGAAGTGTTTAGGCGGGGCCTTGCCCGCCTAGGCGGACGCTCAGATGCAAGACACATAATGACCTTGCCTTGCAAGCGCCTAGTTGTTTTTAAAAATTTCCACCTAGGCAGCCGCCTAGGCGATTGGGTGGGCGAATATTTGAACATTGCGTGCTCCTACTCCCAACAATCATGGACCAAACCAAAATAGTCGTTTTGATTTTTAGGATCGAGAACCTGACCTTGAGCTGGTCTAATGTGATCACTGAATGTCTACTTGGTTGAAACTATTCAGAACTGAATGGTTTTGAGAGGCAATTTTCAATTTTTATACTTTTCATTACTAATTTACAGACTGATTTGACAAGCGAACTTGGAGGTCAGACCGTTTTTAGGCCAAACTAGTGCGCTCAATGGTTCTATGACTGGCCTTATCTTGATAACATTGTGAAAAATGGAATCATCATCCCTATTTGGGAGATACAATGTCACATCAAACTTTCTTCAAGAAAGGTTGATTATACTTTCATAGGGCTTGTAGATCAAATTTTTGTAGTTTGATATTTTTTTGGATGTATCATATGTAGCTTGATATTGATATAAATTTTTACTCATTGGGGACTTCGTTACCTTCTCAAGAATTTGATTGCATTGGATGATATGAGCAGTTTTTGGTGATGGACAATATGATGGATGTGTGAGTGATTCTTAGGGCTAATTGTGTTAGTTTTCATGTATGCTAAGAAATTTGGATTGCTATCTAGTGGAAAGTGCAATCTATGGTTTATATGACTCTGGTGAGAGATTTGAGAGTTGTCTAAGTGATGCCTGCTTGACAAAGCTTTATAAGTTCTTAAACAATACTCTAGATTGGACTCACTTTAATCTTGTAGAACTTTGAAGAATCTTCAAGAAGACTGAGCTTGTCTTGAAATTGACTTCTTAAAAGTTTGAGTATTTCTCATAGTTACTGGAATCTCTCCATCGACCTCGTGTTTTCAGTTCTGAAATCTGATTCCGCATTTCCGTTAAGGAATCTCCACAGAAACTGTTTTTCGAAACCAAGAAAACTCGACTCCTTAATTTCAGAATCTCTATTCGACACATCTTTAGAAACCATTTTTCGGAACCAACGAAACTCGATTCCTTAATTTCGGAACCTTGATTTAATATATCTTTAGAAACCATTTATCAGAACCGAGGGAACTCAATTTCTTAATTTCGAAATCTCGATCCAACACATATTTAGAAGCTTGAACCCATTAATTATGGGTAGACGTTCCCAAATATATCAAATCTGGATTCTAGCTAGGATTAAATATGGATTCCAAGTCAATTGGTGTAGAAATCTTCCTTCAAATGCTTCTAGTTGTTGCAGGGTTTCATTATTTTACTTGTGCGACCTTGGATGGCCTTTACTTTAAATTTAAAATATAACTAGTAAATACAACACATACAATTAAATTTAAAACCATGGCGTAGACATAATCCTATTTTGTTTTTATAATAATGAAGTCCAAATCACAATTTAGAAATGCTTACCTTTTGTATAATGATCATAAGTTCAATAATCAACACAATCACTTTAAAATTTGGCAAACCTTTTAATAAGAAACATCCAATATAGGTTCTAAAGTTGATGAGGCTCAAGATGTGCTTGTGGCTTCCTTCTTCATAAAAATGAAATCTCTATTTCTGATAGGGGTCGTCAAATGCATTCCATAGTCCACATTATTATAAATCTCGATCTCAAATTGGCATGGATCTTTGATCCATATATTTCAGAAACTTGATTCCAAATATGTTAGAAGCACGATTCGAAACAACAACATATCTCTGTTTCACAGATGTCAGAAACTCGATTCCATAGATGTCGGAAACTCGATTCCGCATATTAATGAATCTTGACTCTTAGAATGTTGATTTCAGGGGGAAGGGAATCTCGATTCCAAGGAGGACAGAATCTCGATTCCATATGTGTATGAAACTTAGATCTATTTTGGTCGAAACACAAATCTCAAAAACTAGGAATCCCATTCCTTGCGATTCCTATTGTACAGACAATGATTCCTAAGGCAGGAATCTTCTAGCCAGCCGCAATTCCACGATTTCAGTTCCTAAAACGATTCGAGTTCCTAGGCGTTTTCAACAACTATGGTATTTCTTCATTTTATTCTATCGAAAACATATTTCTTCAATTCTTTTGCTTAAAGACTCCCCACAAGGTTCAGGCTTTTGCTTGGATCCTTGCCCATGGTAGGCCTTGACAGGTGACAAACTACAGAAGGGTGGTCTCAATTGCCAAATCGCTTTGTCATGTGTATGGAGGAAGAGGAGTTAGCTGACCTTTGTTTCTTCACTGCCAGGCCACATCTTCTCTGCGGGCTGAACTCCTACTTTCCAATCTTTGGTAACTTCACAGATCACTCAACAGCTTCTTGCTGCCTTTATCCCTTTACCCCTGCCAAAAACTGGCTGTCACCTCTGGATAACCTCTGTTTTCGCTTTGTTATGGGTGGTCTGGAATGAGAGATGCACACATATCTTTTGAGCACTCTCAGACCCCACCCACTTCCTTCTCGAGCACCTAAACAATGTTGCAATCTATTGGACTAAGAGATGACTGCTGTGCAGCAACTTGAGATCCTCTATCTTCCTCTCAACTTGAGCTCCTCTATCTATATTTTGCATCTCACTACTAGTCCTCCGACCTCTTGGATCTTGTGGTTCCCACCTACCCCCTTCCCCGGGGGGTCCCCCTTTCAAGCTAAATGTTTGTGGATGCTCCCTAGGAGACCTTGTACCCTCGGGTTTGGGAGTAAGCCTCACAGACCAGAACTCTTAAATTCTGTCGTTCTCAGGGTTCATAGGGAAAACAGGCTCCACCCTGGCAGAAACTGTATCTATTCTAGAAGGCCTCAAATGCACCTTTCGAGCTATCACCAACATAAAATACTTAAATAGTGGAGAGAGACTCCAAGAACGTGATCTCATGAGCTACAAAAAAGGTTCAACCCCCTTGGAGACTGGCACACTTCTTTGATCACTTATTTGCACTTTGTAGCGGTACTCAAGTCACCTTCAACCACACCCCAAGGGAAGCAAATACTTGTTGATAGGTTGGAAAGTAGGGAGACGGCAGGCTTTATGTCCACCCACACACTGGCTTGAGATCTTTTTCCGAATTCTCTCTCATCCTTTCCTAGTCTCTCTCTCCTGTCTCCTGTCTTTCTGCCTACTAATTTATCTCTATCTCTTCTATCCTGTTCACCCTTCCTCTCTGTCAAAACGTCTCATTTCCTTTTCTTCTCTATAACCTCCGCTCTCTCCTAACTTCTACCACCTCTCTTTCTCTCTATTCTCCTCCTTTCACTATTGCCTGCAGTCTACTGCTTGTAGGCTGCTGATGATAGAATGTGATGTTGTTTGGTTTCTTGGTTTGCTCTTTGGAACCCTTTTTGTACTTGAGCCCAGGTTTTGTAGGTAGCCATATTAGGGATTTTGTATAAACTTTATATTGAAAGTGGACAATGTGAACTAACATAGTTTATGTAGTTTGAAAATTTTCTTTTACCAAACCGGCTAGGACACTTACATAAGTCCAAAGATTACAGTAAGAACTCAAATAAACAAATAAAACTCCAAAAATGGATTCTCACTTGCTGTCACTTTAACAACTCTTTATTACATAAATAAAAAATTATGTAGACTTGGTCTTGGGAACAAGAAACATAGAATGCACGTAAACTAAAACGTGCCAAAAGATTACCTCACTTGGACATGATATACCCCACACCAGGTCTCCTCCATGGATGGTGCATGTGATTAAGGTCTTTCTTAGATTTTACAAGTATGGGAAGCTTTGGCTAGAATCCAGATGAGAGCATGTGGAACAACTATGAGACTATCTCCTCAATTTCAATTTGTGGGCCATACCCCTCTAGATCGCTATCAATGGTTGGGGCTTCCCCCGTTCTTTGTCTGAGAGAGAAAGATAGAGGGATGAGAGAGAGAGAGGGTAGCTTGCCACCTTGAGGGGAGAGAGAGAGCTTTAGGTCATAAGGTGTAGAGAGATGACCCCCAATGAGATCTTTTATAGACTTGTGGTTAGGGTTAGGGTTTAGCCATCTTTATAAAAATTTGATCTTGACCATTGATCAAAGTTAACCTGTGGGGTGAGAGATCTTAGCCATACAATCCATAGATCAACCATCATGATCTAATGGAAGGTGCTAAAATATTTTCCTTCGGCTTCCTTAACCTAATCCTGTCAAATATTTAGTGTAGAAAAATATAATGCACTTGTCTTTTATTTCAATTAAATATCTACACACGCTTCTTTTGAAAAGTCAACTAACCTTTATTACAAAACCCTTCCTATTTCATTTCAATCACTTGAAAGGTCCATATTTCAAGCCAACCAAAATAGAAAGAGAGGGAAAGAGGTGGGGCGTGACACCCATCGGGCACTTGTGGGCCCCACACACGCCCCAATGTATGCTACAAACGTGGGGCTCATGGACTATAATGGGGTCCCATGTATTTAAATAATATTAAAATTCATCAAATGGTTTTTAGAAAATAATAAGTATTTTCATTTTCTCTCTAAATAATTGAATACTTGAAAATACAGATAATCTTATTTAAAAATCAATTTTGAAGAAATAAAATATCCAGAGACTTCTAAAAAATGTTTTAATATTCTAAAGATCATTTATAATCAAATTAATTATTTTCAAATTAATTTGATGGGAATCGGATCTAACTTTGTTAAGGAAAATGCAAAAATACTGAGGCACTTTATCTCTACTAATGACCATGTCGCACATTCACTTTCTCAAATTGACCGAGTAGTTTTCATGACTTACAGTCCATCACAGAGGTTCATGATTGCGCGACCAAGGCCAACCAATAGGTGATGGGAACACAATTCTAGTTTATGGACTATAGATTCCCCTTAGGGACAAGCCTAGGTCATACAGACCTATGCGTACATCTTGCAATTGGTGCATGGGGGCTATCTTCTAGCACATGTGTATGTAACACCCTCAATGGTATTCTCTCCCTAGTATGGCTATCATATGTACATACCGTGTGATGGTCTATGATGAGGATTTGACCCTTGTCCCTTCAGGCCTATCAATCACACACAAGGGTCACAAAGTCCCTTGGCTAACTACCCTGGGATCTCTCCGACCTCATAGCCCTTGGTTGTGCTCATAGCCCTTCTTGGTTGTGCTTTATGCCCAAGTATTATAGGGCTTTAGAATTCAACTGGCCTACCTCATCAAGCCTAGTATGAGTCTCGACATCAATATTGCCAACTTCGATCCCTCTGGACCATACTCCTATTGGAGTTTATTGTTCCACTATCATATAATTCATTACATACTCTCGTAAGGCCTTTAAATGACTATATAAACCCAACATAAATTACAATAATATAGTCAACTACTTCTTCAAAAAAAAAAAAAAAAAGAAAGAAAAAACAATTGACTGACCAAGACAACTTGTGTGCTGGTTGGTTGACCTAGCTTGTGACCATGTTTGGTTTGAAAAGCTTTGGTGCAAAATGGAAACTCATTAGGTCCAATTACTTTACTATGAGGTTTGGGTTTGTCTAGGTTTGGAAAGCGGAAACCCATGAGCTGATATATATTTTTTGCTTTTATATTTTATTTTTGGATTTGTGTAGGTAGTTATTTGCTTTGTCTTTAGAGGTTCGATTTTATCAATTACTTTTTGGTCATGTCGTACCAGCCGCCTAGGTGGGGCTTAGGCGGGCACCTTTGGTGTCCTTGCTCCTAGGCTGCTGCCTATGCAGTACCTTTCCTTCATAGGCGGGCACCTAGCGCCTTAGCAAAGGTTGCCCTTTTTTTTTCGTCCATTTAATTATAAATTACTATAATTAATGACCTCCTCTCTCTGATAATTACAATGGCATAAAAAACGAAGGAGGGAAAAGACAAACAAGAAGAAGGGAAAAAAAAATAAAACAAGAGGACAAAAAAAAAAAAAAGAAGAAGGGCAAAAGAGAATTAAACAATAATATTATATGTAAGAGTAATAATCAAGAGGAAAAACCTCCAATTTTTTGTCACTTCAGCAGGCCTTTTCTTATACACGTGTCATTTGCAGCACTACTCTTAGACTTCTTATCATTTACTTGATAATGTAATAAAGTACCATTTTAACCATGAACCATTTTTTTTTATTTTTTTATGAAGTGACTATGAACTATTTTTGATTTCTAAATTTGTCCTCAGTTGAATATTCAATTATTGGATTAGGACAGATTGGTAATTCTGTCATAAATGATATCCTTGGGTGTACAAAGGTCAAACCATGTGTCAGATCATCTAGGACTCTTTAATTTTTTAGTTGACAACTTTTTGGGACAAAAGCATAGTGATTTTCTCATTCATAAGAAATCCTGTGTGTGCAAAAGCCACACAATGTGTCGAGGAGCTTCTTTTTTTTTGTTTTGTGTCGATGAGCATCATTCTGTTTGTGTTGTTTTTGCTGGGAGGGGGGGTGGGCGATTGGTTTGTTTTTCCTTGTTCCTGGGGGCCAGCCTAGCCCCAAAGCGCCAAGTCGGGCACGTTGCTTTCTTAAACATTTGCATCTAGATTGATTTTATGTTATTTGAATGATGCTTCACTGCTTTCCTAGGCTCACCCCTAGGCAAGGGTGGTCTAGAATCTCTTGAGAAATGAATGATAGCACAGAGAAGGAGGAGAGGATTGACAGGGACAGATGCATATTGCACAGGGGAGAAGTGCACTAGGAGGAAGTGTTGCATCCTGATTGGCACAAAAGGGTTGGTTAGGTTCCAATACTGTTGGTTCCTTGGTGATTCCTAATGGAAATTCATCTCTTTGATCATTCATGTATTCAGGCTTCACATAGACGTCTCCTAGATTGCTATGTAGCTCATATTTTCTCTTGTGCGCAATGTTTTGAATTTTTTGATTTTCCATATTTTGCTGATCTACATTAACCTTCCTCTCAAGAACAAGAATGTTTCCCATGTATGATTTGTTGAATTTAATCTTGTAGCCAATTGTTAATTTTCTAAGTTTGAACCCTTCGTAAGAAATGGGAAAAGTCACGAGTTGGAGGCATCATATCTATGTTGCGCATGAAATGTTGCAACAAATCTGTACAAATATTATGGAGTATCAATTTTCATGAACCAATAAAGATTGAAAACTACTGTACAATTATAAATTTGGTTATCTTTTTATCATTTAAATCAACCTTTTATTTCACTCTTCTCCTTGTTCATTATTATCATGTATAGATGTTTTATCATTAACATTGAAGTGTTGTTTTCATTTGGTCATGTGTTAAATGCTGCAAATTCAGGATGTGGAAAGTATACAAAGGACCATTTACTTTTGGTACAAGGAGGTCACAATCGCTCGTGTTTGTCAAATTTCAAATTGGGTGGTTGTAAGAGCGTCGTTGACTAGAATCAAAATTCAAAAAACGTTTCTCGAACTTCATGACAGACACTAAGCCATCCAATTTGACATCTAATGGCTAAAAGTAGTTGTGATGTCCTTGTGCCAAAGATAAATGGTCTCACAGTATACAATCCCTTGAGCAAATGGCAGTATTAACAAGAAGGTTTTGTAGAACCTTATCTGCAAGAACACATCTTGACATCCTGCTGAATTAATAAGGTGCTTATATATCTTGCTCATCGAAAAAGGGAAAAAAAAAAGGCGTTAAGCATAACAAAGCTTTGGCTTGGTAGTGAGATATCTGGTTTGTAGTTGGAGAGGTTTTGGGTTCAAACCTCTCTTGTAAACCAAGCTGAATTACCCAGAAAAAAAGGGAGAGTATGGAGCATTGAGTTATACATTGTCTGTAATACTTTTTTGGGAATGCTTTTCTTGTATTATTGGCATAAGAATTCCCTTCATGTGAATACTCGTGTCATTTTAATCAGTTTTTTATCATTCATTATGTTCTTCTGAGTGTCAAGAATCGTTACACATTTTTATAAGTGAACTTGCAGGGTGAACAAAAGTCACCAGGAATAATCCCATTGGCAGTGAAGGATGTATTTGGCATCATACAGGAGGTCGCTACTTGGTTTTAGTTCCCTTATTACGTGCACAAACAGAATTATGGATATCTTGTTGACTTGATTATGGATATCTTGCTGACTTAATTACTTTTTCTTTTAGACACCTGGAAGGGAGTTTCTTTTGCGTGTTTCATACCTAGAAATATACAATGAGGTCAGTGCATGTTCCTTTACCTATTGGATGTACATATTTGAGCTTTTCATTTCAGTTGCTGGCTGATGATTCTGCATATTGTGGACGTATGATATTTATAAACATTATTAAAGATTGAGATGAGATTTATATGTCACTGTGGGCCTTTTTTTTTTTTTCCTGATGTTTCAGGTATGCTTGTTTCCAAAAAGTTGTATATCTCATGTGACTGCATACTTGTATTTTATTAGATATTGAGTTTATTTTGTTGATCCTTTACCTTTTGGGGGACATTATGGCCTTTTTCAAACTGAAATCGAGGTAGTTGTTATTATTGCCAGAATTCCATCCAATTTCTTTTTCTTCTAAGGAGGTGGAGGGAATAAGATAATGACTACATTCATGGTCTTTAAGTCCAAGCTGGGAGCTCTTCTAATGTGAGGGATACATGGAGCTACTGGATTCCTAGGTCACTTCTGCCACTAATGTTTTCATGCAATGTGCCTCGCTTGCATGACCTAAAGACTCATGAATAGTTTTCTCATCTGAGTCGCATTTATGTTTTTAAGAATTCAATATATCATGTATCTTAGTGCATTTGGACTAAAATTCCTTTTTATTTATCTGTGACGCTATCATACTTAACATGATTCCCCCCCCTATGTTTTTATCTCTTTCCTTGTTGTAGTGGCCATATGACCAAATACAGATGCATCCTTGTTAATTGAGTGAGCTATTCTTTATAGAGGTTGTCTTAGCTTCTCGTTTTGTGAAGATTAAGAATAGATTGTAGAGTGCTTCTTTTGACCAGGAAGAAGGCTTCATTTTGGATGTTTTGATTTTGCGTTAAGTCTTTTGGTTTTTTATCATTAATGGTAATTACTCATTGCTGGAAACAAATTCAGCCTACTCGGAATCATCTAAGTCAACCCAGATCATCCCTTCTTTGAGTAAAATATTTCATTGGGTTCTGCTGAGTTTGACATATTTGTTCTCTGCACTAGATAGGATTCTGCCAAATTTGGCCATAATTTCGTGATGCAGCGCCTACTTGTTTTTGAATGGACTTGTCTCGTGTTTCAATTTTCAAAATTTGCATTCCGGACTTTGCCTGCCCTGTTGATTCGTAGAGATTTTCATCTTTTTCAGTAACATTGCTTCATGAAAATATGAGATGGGTTTGTGTCTGTTCTTAGCAACCGTGCTTCTTGAAGATAGGAGCACAATACACCATAAAGCACAATATATCATACAGGAATTCATCAAAAAAAAAAAATCATACAGGAATCAACAAAAAAGGGAAGCAAAATGTCAAAGATATATTGAGAATGCATGTCAACACCTGAAGGCTGCAATCTTCTCTCTATTAGTGTTTCTTGCCATATCAGCCTTGGCCAAAGGGGACCACATCAGTCTCTCATGTAGTGTTATTATTTCAACAGATAGAAACCAAACGCCATGGAACAAGTGATACTTTCGATTCAACACAATCAGAATAAAGGAGTCCCCTTCACCAAAATTGGGAAAACTGGATTATGCCCTTGAGGAGTGCTCTAGCCTCAACCTTTGTAGCATCACAATTGCCTATGGGATTGGTGAAGGACATTATTGCATGCCTCTATTAGTTCCTATGGATGCCTCCAGACCCCTCTTGGGCAGGATTTGCCCTATGTACAATCATCAAAATTGAGCTTGAAGGATCTTTAGGGACATTTAATCCTGCTTGAAGGTTTGTGAAGAGCTTGAAGGAGCTTCTTTCCTATCTCCAGCTCTCTCCCTGACCTTACTCGTACTTCCTTGAAAGTGTTACGTGGACACTGATATGAGTGTTGTGTTAGTGTTTGTACGTACTAAAGGTGCCTAATGCAATGCGTGGTGTATGAAATGATGACATGTGTACAAAGTCTTAGTGCTCTTCATGCATACAATATTTCAGTGCTTCATATATCCAACATGTCCTTTCTTTTTCACACTCCCACTCAAATTGATGTGGATGATGATGGAGCATCAATTTGCTAACCAAGAAATTGGGTTTGTCATGTGTCTTGGGTTTGGTGAATGTATCTACTATTTGAAGATTAGAAGAAGGCCTAGGCTTTCTAAAAACAAACTAAAGCCTTAACTCAAATCCTCATCCGGAAAGCACTTTCGGCAATGAAAATCTCTATGATGGCTCTAAATCAATTTCCAATACAATAAAATTTGGAACTAAAAAATGGTAAAGATCTTGCGAATCTATGAACACTTATTTTTAAGGCGAAATGGACGGTCTAGATAATTTGTTAATTTGTTACAATGTACACTATTTTTAGAGCTTGTAATCGTATTTTTTTCCACAATCATAATGTTCAAGCCAAGCTGATCGATATAAGCGCTTTCCAATGCTTGAATTGCAATTTTCAATTAGTTATGAGGTGAGGCTTTACTTACTTTGATAGGGCTACAGCCCTATCAAACTGTTTTCCTTTAGAAAAAAAGAAGGTAGATTGATTTTTCCCATTTTAAATGGCTCCCGGATGAAGTGGCAATCAACTTTTATATGTTTGGTTTGTATGTGAAATACTAGATAGAAGCGATTTGAATTGCACTTGTATGGTCACCATAAAGCGGAGTTGGAGCAATGATTAGTACCCTAATTTCACGAAGAATACCCTAAGCGATTACTAAACACGCGGAGGACATTTATTGATACTCAGATTCTGTTGAGGATTCGGAGATGTGATCTTGTTACTTGTGCTTCCTGGATAAGAGGGAATCTCTAAGGAAAACACACCATCCAGTTATGGAGGGTCATGTGTTAGGACATCCTGCCCAATCGGCACCAGTGTATGCTAAGAGTTGCAGTGATGTCCTTTGAAAGAGAAGTCCACGCCCAAGGGTGCCCTGTAAATATGACATTATCCTATGGACAACTGTCCAATCATGTAAAGGTAGGGCTGTCATAAATCGGTTGCCCTTAAGATCAGGTCAAGGTGAGGTAGATAAGACTTTTGACCATTCGTAGATAGATGGATCTTTTATTGGATCCCCACTATTGTGACTCTATTTCGCATTCAGCTTGATCGGTGTGTCGACGCAAGCATCAATTATTCGGGCGAGGTGAATGAGATCTTGGTTATATTCTTTTATGAAAGAGAGATACCTTGGTAAGAATATTGAACTTAGAGGCCCAAAAAACACGTCAATTTACCAAGATCTTTCTTGTAAAAAAATGTAAGGATTTTATGCAACTCTCAAATACCGATAGAATCATTGCTGGAAATGTGAACGTCATCTATATAGACTACCAATATGGCAAGTCCTCTGGCAGTCTTCTTGAGACATCCTACTCGCTGGATGGTTGGTTGGAGTTTTTTAAACGAAGCCCTAGGTCTTTGTTTAATCCCATAGAGTGATCATCTAAGTAGGCAGACATAGTTTGGATTTGAGTGTGGTATCTTGGTGGTGGTAAAAAATTGCTTCTTTAGATTTTCATGTAGAAAGGCATTCTTGACATCCATTTGTAGTATGGGTTGGAGGCGACGACAGCTAGAAGGGTCCTTACTATTGTCATTTACTCACATGGCCAAAAGTTTTGTCATAATCTATGCCATATTATGGCTTGTAGCCTAAGGCAACAACATGAGTGTTATATGTATCTAACGAGCCACCGGATTTTATTTTTATGGAGTATTCCCATTTGCAACCAATTGGGTTGACATTTGGTGGGGCAACGTACCATCCCCCATGTATGGTTTTCTTCTAAGGTGTTTATTTCCTTAGCCATCGGCCATTGCCATCCGCAAACATTCATGTGCAGCACCCTTATAAGAAGTGGGTACATAAATGGATTCTATCAAGGTGAGGAGAGTTTGGGACAGGCCTTATTTATCAGATGGATGAGAAATTCTTGATGAACGACTTAAGGCAATATACGTGGAATCAAATGGTCTACCTGAAGAGGTGTCCTAGGGAGGACGCGTAGGAGTCGGTAGATCACTTCCTCAAATCCATACAAGGTCGAATTTCATTATTCATCAAATGCTCGTATGCCATAGGTCCATGATTAGTAATGTTACATCAACATTAGAGACTACAAACACAAAGTCAACACATGAATCACTCAAGTCATAATTCACAGCAAAGTCAAAATACATAAAGCAGAAAAAAAAAATCAATTGGTAAATAGAATTTGTAACAGATAAACCTGCAAGACTCAAAGCATGACATCACTTCTGAAGATTCGGTCTCCCAATCCAAAGAAATTTCATGAGACTCAAACCAAAACATACGATTGAATATGCGAGAGTTATCCAAAGCCGAACTTCTAAAAATATCACAAAAACGAAAACCAAAAGGGTAAGAAAAACAAATCATAATGCAATTTACACAAAATATGAGACCCTCGTTTAAATATTGTGATACACTATCCTTTCCACAATCAGATCGATATAGGCTTGAATCAATGACCTTTGTTTGTCAAAAGTCCTCTTCTGCAATCACTCCAAACCCCAAAAAGTAGCTTGTAGATTAACATTCGGTTTTGCAAGAAGTCCTTCGATTTTGCAAACTCCAAATATTTTTTTGATCTTGGGAAAAATTTCAAAAATACAAAATTTTGAGATGTTTCTTTCTCAAGAAGGCACAAAAAGGGTTTTGGGACTAGAATGCGCCCCAAAAGTTAACATTTTTGCCCTTGGCTGTGGGCCTTTTTCCAACCTCGGCCTTGTGCATTGAGGTGCTGCCTAGGTGCGTGTCTTAAGGTGGCTGCCTAGGCCGCTCCTGGGCGCCTAGCGAGTGCCTAGTTGCACGTCTGCTTGCGGCGTCCGCCTAGGGCTATACTTTGTGATATTTTCTCTTGCTGCCTAGGCGACCAGGTGGACGAATTTTTAAACATTGCTCTTTTCTCAAGTAAGCCTATCCCCTCATCAAGTACTTTGGCACCTTGCTTCTTCCTGTCAATTAGTACTTTCTGACCTTGGCTTTTGCTCTTATCTAGGCCTAGACTCTGTGCCATCTAATATAACTGGGATCCTGTGGGCAATGACGTGTTCACTCTCAATTCTATTCTATGCTTTCAAACCCATGATCTTCTAGGTGAACATAAACTTGTTGGATGAAGGTGATGCTTTGGCAATCAATAGGAAGATCAGAAATTCGAAGCCATCTTGCCTCCATTTTCTAGATTCTGTTTCCTTGTTGTGTATTCATACCCTATGTCGTCCTCACTCCATCCCTTAGAAAAAGTTATATGGGTAATGTAGATGGAGCATCCCTGCCGAACATAGTTCCAGGACTGCCTGATCACTGAAATACCTGCTTATGTACCGTTAACTTCAGTACCTCTTGTCCTTTGTGCACCTTTACTAGTTTACCTTCCCTGGAGTTGGTTGGACTTCCAAAACTTTCATTCCCTGTTCCTTCCCTATTGTCCTTGGCTAAACAGACCAGCCTTTGTTGGCCTATCTAGTTCAGTTGCCTCTATGACACCGATATAACTATGTTAACCCATAAAATGGTCTATATACCTACAGGAATACCCTTTCATAGTCCTTTGCTACCTTTGGGAAGTCCTGTCTTCCCTTTCGAGGATTTAGATGCTGAGCCCCATATCCTTATTTTTGATCACCTCAACAGGTCGTAAATCCTTCTTTCTTGGTTGGGCAATTGGTCATTGTCCGTTGCCAAAGGAGGTGAACCTTGTGCTAGTGGCTAACCTAACTCCGTAAGAGCTCCATATACCAGTATGCCTGGAGAGGAAAACTTAATGATAACAGAGAATTGAATGGTGATAGGAATCGGAGAACATTTGTATTTAGGGTTTGGTGGCATCAAGCTGAATGTACTTGCATGGGCTTCTTGGACCTCTCCCTATCCGTGGCATCTACAACATGTGTTTGATGAGTACGTCCATCTTTGTAGGTCCAGACAGATCGCTTACCGTTATACACGGAGGTAGGCAAACCATCTTGCAGATGCCCTTGCCAAAGCTGGTGCTCCCAGTGCTTTTTTATGCTAAGGGTGGTTTGTATGTCTTTTGCTTGCTGCCGACCTTTTTGCTTTGTGGGCTAGCTGTGACTTATAGTCCTTTTGTAACCTTCATTTTTTAGTTTCAATACAAAACAGTGAACCTTCTTTCACACACACAATAAAAAAAAAAGACAAAGAATGTGAACTTGAAGACTAGTACCTATAAAAAAAATGTGAACTCAAGCACTAGCGAAACTGAAATCTGCAACAGAGGAGCACCCTCACAAGGTAGGATTGCAATGAGTTGAGGGATCAAGTGAGCCTGATATACATACTGAGTGATTTCTAATCTTATGAGAGCAACCCTATCATCATGTCTAAATTTCCTGAATTGTAGGTGATAATGTTGAGAAGACATCTTTTGTTGTTTGAATGACTTAAAAGTTGAAATGTTGCATAGGGATTTACTTTCATGCAATGTTCGAAAATTCAGTTGCCCAACCGCCTGGACGAAAAAATTTTCAAAATGCCTAGGCGCAGTCTGGGCGGGGCATTAGGTGTTTCTGCTTCTGGGCGCCTGCCTAGGCGCTATTGTTTGGGCGCCCGCTTACGTGCCGCCCTGTGAGAACTTGTGGCGGAAAAAACCCTCGGGTGAGGGTAAAATACATAATTTTTTCCCCCTAAAAAGGGGGGAAAGGGGTTATCGGGGGTATTCTAAACCACCCAATAGAAATCTGTGACCTTTAGGGTGTGAAAAACCTCTAAAAAACAACTATTTTGTGATTTATCAAAAGATCGATGAATTTTTTATTTTTTCGATTTCTTCCCAAAATGAAGGAAATAGTTCTTGGGTGGATTTGGAGCTTCTAATAGTTGATTTTGAGTACTTTTGGCAACCCAATAGATGAGGTTTGCACCGACATTGATTTCATTTTGATAGTTTTAAAGTATTATCATATTATCATATTTGAAAGAGGGTTTTGATTTTATTTTGCTACAACATATTATGTTATGAATCACGTGTTTTCTCTTTGAGGTTTGTATGATTGTCTCATCCGTAAATATGTTATGTGATTGTACTTATTGTGGTATTGTATTGTTGTACGATTATGTTTTCGTCTATTTCATGATCACGAGGAGTTTGGGTCTCTAAAATTGCCCTAAAAACTTCCTAAGGCTATAAACCATGCCTTAAGAACTCCCCAATTTTTTATGTTTGGGGTGGGGGGTTTTGATGTTGGTGAGGGCACCTTGTCCCTGGGTGCCCACCTAGTTGGCCAGGCACCCAAACTGCCTAGGCACCCTAATCTGTTTTTTCGAACATTGCTTTCATGTAATGGGCAAAGGATTAGATTTTATTCGGTCATTTATTGCTTTATCCCTTCATAGTAAATTTGTTCATTCTTTCTATTCTTTTGTGGTGTTTCAATTTTATTTGGCCTCCTTTTCTTCTCCAGGTTATTAATGACTTGTTAGATCCCACAGGCCAGAATTTAAGGATTCGTGAAGATGCACAGGTATATGAGTTTGCATTTTTTAGTTGCCATTGCAATTTCAATTAGTTTCTTGATTATTAATTTTTCCTGAACTCTGGATGGGCATATTGTACTTGGAGAGGCTCCTTGTTCTGTTGATTGTTTGGTTAATCTAGTTGCTGGATAATGTACATGGAGAGACTCATTTTTTAGCTGGACTAATTTTATCCATGCATCTCAATTTTGTTACTAGTAATTCTGTCAATACAGGGCAGTTATTCATTAAAAAGAAAAGAAAAAGAGAAAGAAAAATCTAGTTGGCTGATGACTTAGGTTTAGTACTTTTCTTCTTTGTTAGGTTTAGTGCTTATCTTCTTTGATAATGGTATGTTAGTATGTCCCTGAAGCTAGTTGATTCGAATCCTTGCTTTCATTTATCCAGCAAACAGTAATGGGCTGAGCAACATTTTGCACCATAAATAGCAGTAACATCCTGGCATCATTTAATCGGCAAGGAGTTGAAAAATCATGAGTGATATCACTGCCAAATATTGGACACCATTAATTGGAAACTATGTTCCTTATTCTGCAAATTACCAAAGAGATGGTGGTTAACTTCTTAGGTTGGTTAGAGTCAGTTTCATGCTCGTTTCACCTATTGAACATTAATGTGTCATTTATTACCTGTTATGTATTGCTTTTCTGTAAAAGTTTGTGTTCTTGCTTTTGTAAGTGGCACCTAGGAGACAGCTACCTGGCATTTGAGACATCTGCAGGATAGAAAAAAAAAAAAAAAAAATTATTGAATTGTATTTTGTGTTTTCAAAAAATAGATAAATTTAATTTATCGTATATATCCATTCCTTTATGCATGATTGCTAATTTGGCATGAACAATTGTCACTATTTGTGCCTATGGAGGGTTTGTATTTGTGTAAATGTGAAAAAACTAAATAAGAAACAACTGTCATCCATGAATCATCGCAGACGATGTTAGGAAATGCTATTATCCATGTGCTCATATGCAAATGACACAAACATGAAACACCTGCCAATACTTAGGTTTGATCCTATTTTCTGATACTAAAAAAGAGTGTAGAGCAGTGCTCGCCAACTTGGCCCATCCAACTTGGAGCCGGCCGTTCAAACTGGAACTAGGCACTGGATGATCTGGTTTTGGTGGTCCGGCTAAGTATTTTTTAAAAATAAAAGAAACAAATCTTGAAAAATAAAGGATTTGTTTGTATTGTGTCTTTGAATGTTTTTTTTTATCATTTTGGCAAAGATTGGAAAGTGTTTGGCCATGAATACTTATTTTTACATTTTCCCATATTTTTTGGAAAGTTTCTAAAATACCCCTAGGCACAGTTCGATTTTTTAAAATCCATTTTTTTCACTACTTTTCAACTTCATGTAGATATGCTTTGTTTAATCATGTTTTAAATATACTTTTCATATTTTTTTAAATTTATTTTCTATTTTTTATCTTTTAATACTTTTTGGACCGACCAGGACTTGATCGGTTAGGCCGGTTGAACCGGCTGCTCTACCGGTTACTCGGACTTGGCCCTTGGCTAGTTTCCGAGGCCGGTTCGTTTTTACAAACAATGGTGTAGAGAGTAGTAGGGGGCTTGGAATGTCTCCCCTAGCCTTTTCCAACTCGAAAGGTAAAGGGGGAAGGGGTGTGATGCAAGGATAAAATAATAAATAAAAAAAAATTGGTGAGAGATTATACCCACTCTCAGGGTCTAAAAGAGAGTTCACCCCAAAGTTCTCTTCACAAAATAAATAACAAACTCCTTTAATCTTGATATCTTTTTCAAATTGCTCATAAAACAATGAAAAATTGACCTTAATACCAAGATCATGTGGATGTTTACCATCGTGGTTTTTGCATCACAAATTTATTATTAGATTCAGGAAAGGTACCTCGAGTCGGTCGTTGGACTTGATTCGTCTCTACAGTGAAATCTCGGGTCGGATCTTCATGGTTGCGAGCCTGCTCTTCTTGAATAATGATGTTTTTTAATCTTTGCCATTGCTAATTCACTTTGCAAATTTCGCTTCTAATATCTTACACGAGTTTGGTTCAACCTTCTAAAATTTGTAGCATGTGATTATGCATAACAAGATTAGGTTTCGATAGCATTGTGATGGTTGGATCTTCTTTGCTCGGATACCAACTGATATAGAGAAAAAAATAAAAAATAAAAAATAAAAAATAAAATAAGAGGCTTGAGAGGTTGTGCCTCTCTTAGGTTCTGTTAGGGAATCCACCTCAAAGTTCTTTTCACAAAATCAAAGAAACCTCTTTCTTTACTCTATTCACCATCTCCTTACAAAGACATTTTCGCTTGAATACAACTCAAAGAAACAAAAATAAAAAAACAAAATAAAAGAAAACCAAAACTCTCTCTCTAACCTCCACTTTTTATCTTTCTTTCTCTCTTATTAACCAAACATGAGCCCCTTAAAAATCTCTCCCTAGATCTCTCAAGTCCATTAACATAGGACTCCCCCCTTTAACTCATGTTAATCTCATTAATTTCTCTCATACATAACTTCAAGCCTAATCTACTAGAGAAAGTCCTAACCAATCAACCACTAAAATCCTATCCAATCCCCCAAAAAAAAGAAAAAAAAAAATCCCATTCTACCCCTTAAATCTCTACGACTAAAAAAAAAAACAATAATAACCTTATAGAAAACTAAAAACCCAAATAGCATCCTTTTTTTTTTTTTAAATCTAGAAAATAAAAATATAAAAAATCCCAATTTTTATTTGCATTAGAGTGTCTGATGCCTATAGACTCTTCATTGAAGGGCATTTTCCGTCCTCAGTTGTAGCAGGACTGTGGCATGTGCCACAGCTCGACATAGCCAGTTTCTCACTTTGAGGTAGTCTTGTCTAGGCAGAGTGCCTGAGCTTGGGTGGGTGGGTTTGCTCACCTAGTGCCTAAGATTCAGAAAAATTTACTGAAAAAGCCCATTTTACTATTGGGAATTTAAACATAATCCCATTATATTTTATATTTTGCACTCAAGTCCCGCTTTTTTATTGCTCATGTTGTATTTTAATTTTGTTTTTTTTTTCTATACATTAGGTTAAGCTCATATTTGGGGCATCAACACTTCTCACCATCACACACTTTTAATTTAAAAGAAATAAAATGGACAAAAAACTCCGCTGAAACTTGTAAGGGTAACTTTTATCAATTGAATTAGTTTTTGTGTATTTCAAAGATGTACGATGCAAACAGGTATGAACTCTCAAAATTTGAACTTAGTTCTATATATAAAAGGAATTAAGATTAAAATTCGATACACATTCTCAAAAAGTGGGACTTAGGCGGCAAAAAAACAGGGGACTATTTGTGAATTCGGCTAATAAAATGGAATTTTTTTCATAAACTTCCCTAAAATTAATTGTCTTAAAAATTTATATCTATATAAGTTAATTGTCTTAAAAATTTATATATATATATATATATATATATATATATATATATATTATTTTTTTTAATGTCTTAAAAATTTGCATCTTGGATGACTACATATTGAAAGGAAAGTTTATTTTTAGGGTTTCTGGTAGAAAGCAACTCTCAATTGAGTTCTTGGATGCTGGTAGGCAAATCTGTTAATGAGAGTGCTTT
Source organism: Amborella trichopoda (assembly GCF_054954075.1). Taxonomy (NCBI): domain Eukaryota; kingdom Viridiplantae; phylum Streptophyta; class Magnoliopsida; order Amborellales; family Amborellaceae; genus Amborella; species Amborella trichopoda. The sequence goes on from NC_142346.1 coordinate 24,404,472, forward strand.
TGATAGTTAGTATGAATGTGATAATGAACTTGTCTACATATCTGAAAAGAGTTTGCTGAATTTTGAAAATTAACTAAATGGCACAATTTTGAGTCTCATAGTTTCAAGTAACGTTTTAGAGTCAATGCTTCTAAGAAACTCATTTCATACTTTGCTCTCATTGGAAGGAAAGTGGTGAGGTTGTCTAGATATTTCATCTGACCTTGTGGATGAGCGGCTGAAAACTCTATTAAAAATAATGCAAGATTACCATTGTCTTCCTTGAATGGCTCTAGAAAATGCAGCACTTTAAAAAAAAATAGGAGGTAGACAATTCTTGGAAAAGGTTTGAACGGGAAGAATAATGAAAGAACAGAACATATATAGGTAGTAAGGCACTCACGGGACTTTAGATGCGAGGCCTTATCTGGATAGATTAGACGTGTTCTTACAAAAGTGGTAATTTTGTGGACTACTCTAGAACTCTTGGGATTTAAAATTCCCCTGCTATTGGCAAATCATCTTCTAGAGAGAGGAGGGTTATTTTTCACGAATCTAGCCTTTTGGGTGGAATTCTTTTGGTTTGGCTGACACACATCCAACCTTAGTCATAATTGAGCGTTGCGTGTATTTCAAAGGAATCTCTTATGTTTCCGTTTTGCACTGATGAAAGTTCTCTAGCCAAAAATTGATTTGCATAAGTTGGCAAGAACATCGTTGGTCCAAAGATTTTGGTGCACATACAAATGGATAGATGTTTGTGTATATACTATTTGTGTATGTCTGTGCTTGTTTCGATGCACTCGTGCTCGCGTTTGTGCACTTTGCGAGGAAGGTAGTTTAGATGTTCATGCTAGTATTCTCGTTGAGGGACATGATTCTCTTGATCATTATGTCAGAGGACACGGTGTTCCTAGAGTAGGTATAGAATTAATGATGGTTTACCATGCTTTTGCCAGTCCTTGTTGATGATATGCTGTTTGGTTGGTCCGGACTTCTCAGTTATTGTATTTCTTGCTTTTTAGTTGGTACAATTGACTTCTCAGTTGAAGTCAAGAAATGGGTGGTGTCTCTATCACCGTGTGCCTAAGGTTTTCTTTAATGGGAATCTATGTTACATAGACACGGACATGTGTGTCTATTTATGACATGGATATGAGTGTCAGAAATGTGAACCCCAAAAAATGACATCTAGACACGACATAGTCTGTACAATATACACATATTTGCATAAATACGTATGCCGATATATGCATATAAAAAAAAATGTGTAGTTTATATCTATATTCACACATACAATCATACAACAATAAGAAAGCATCGAAAAAATAAAACTAACGACATGTCCGTACAATATACAAGTATCTGCATAATACGTACGTCTATATATGCATATATAAAAATATATGTGTAGTTCACATCTACATTTGCACATATAACAATTCATGTCATACAACAGTAGTAAAGCATCTCAAAAATAAAAATAATGAAATTAATAGTCCAAGAAAGGTTACTTTTTGAATTTGAATTTTATTCATTAGAATTTCTTATACACCAATCCAAGGTTGCATTGTAACAATATAGAAAAAACCTATAAAGTAGTAGCTAATTATTAATTCAGAATGTAACACCCTTATTGTATGGCTATTGAAAAGAGTCGTCATGCATTCATCAAAAATCACATGGTCATCTTACTTGCACCCTCAATATATCCATCCCTTTTTAAGATTGATTCATTAGACACCATGTTCTCAATGTTAGACTTTTTTTTAGGTTCATCTATGTTATTTTCATTGATGCCCACATCCCAATACTTGCATGGACTTGATTTATAATCATATTGCCTCCTTGTGAGCAATCTTCGATTGCTATGAACAGATACAAGGTCTTCTGCGCGTTGTGGTTGCAAACGATTGCACTTCATTGAATGGATAACAGAGAATGTGCTCCATTTTCTCTTACAACAAGAAGAGGAAACCGTTTATTGTTGTAATCTGCATAAAAAATTATTTTTAATAAGTAAAATGCCTACATGCAATTTATAGATTAGCATATGATTATTGAACCACTTTAATTGAAAACGTTACCTATCGGCAGGCTTTGCAAGCAATGATATTGTGATCCGCAATTACTCCACCAGATCAAGGGCGGGGTCATGTGTTTCTCCTTTAGATATCAGTGGTCCACAGGGCTTGGAGAGGGAGAAACTAGTTGGGGAGGGAGAAACCTTAGAAAGTTTCATGGTAATTGAAATAAATCATATTTTATATTTATAGTAACAATAACTTATAGAAACCCTCATTTAATAAATAAAAATACTTGTTACTTTTAAAATTAAATACTCTTCAATGAAAAATAAAGTTTTTAAACTTCACTTTCAAAAAACGAAACGTGTCTAAAAAACTGGATACTGTAGTGGACATAAATAAAGGTGTTGTATGCGTGTGACCAATAATGTTGACATGCGTGTCGGTGTCCACCAAGTGTAGACACATGGTTAGAACCCAGGACACGCGTGTCCATGTTTCATAGATGGGAACAATAAAATCTCTTGTTTTGTATCTTATTAGTTGAGGTAGTCAAGTGGCTTTCAATTATAAAAGTATTTGGGGTAGTCAAGTGGCTTTCAATTATAAGGGCATCATATTACTTTCTATATCAAAGGAGGCAGATCTTGTGAATCATTGGAATCGGATGCTGCATTTTCTGAGGATGCAAGTGATCATGCGCATGCACCAAATATGATTAGACCACTCTATTTCATGATCTGGAAGAGAGTTGTTTGTAGAGAATTACTTATAATGTTTCCTGTTTCTGATGAAAGTACTTGAGACTTGAGAGAGAGCTCTTCCTATGGAGTTTGCACTGTGGAATGTGCATGATTGCTTAAAATGCCTATCTATTTCCCTCAAACTTGACTCTCCTTGATGACTGTGCCATTTCTAGTTGGTCTTTGTTGAGGATAGTTGGGACTTCTATTTTACTAATTTTTGCCTCTTTTATATCTTTTGTTGTGCTAAATAATCCATGGAATGTCTTATAATTATTCCCATAAATGTTTTTCCTTTTGTAAGTTGATTTTATGATGTCAAGTTTCCTTCTCATGTAGGGAACATATGTGGAGGGTATTAAAGAAGAGGTTGTTCTATCTCCTGCCCATGCTCTTTCATTGATAGCTTCAGGAGAAGGTTTGCGTCCATTCATGTCATACTTCAATTTAAACATGATGTTTTTTCTGATTGCTTTTTCTGCAATGGCATCGCCTTGGCCCTTCCATAGGTGGAACTAAGTTAACTTGGTGGTGAACTTCAGTGCATATGTCTTATGTCTTACTGATGTTGTTTTAGGTAAAATTACAGTTTTCCTCCAATATAAGGTTACTTAACAGCAAACTCCCTAGTGAATTGGTGCTATCAGTAGAAACCCCAAAAACTATTTTATTTATTTATTTTTCTTAAGAAACCTTCACGCAAGTAAAAATATTAACATTTCAGTCAAAAGGGCCCCCGGCTATTCCCTTTTGTACCGATTTGCTTCTCTGAACTGGGCCCCTTCTCTCTCTCTCTGTCTAAACCAGGCCTCAGAATTGCTCACCGAACAGACAATCAATCCAAACCTCCATGTTTCTGAAACAACTCATCTACCCCCGACTTCTCGTCTTCCTCACGGCTCTCATCTCTCTCTTCTTTCTCCTCCTCATCTCCTTCGCTCCCTCCCCTCCTCTTCCTCCACTGAAGACCTTGAGATATTCTTCCCCTCTAGTTCTGCTCCCGCTTTTAATGATGCTCGGTCTCCTGCCCCTCTGCCCACGTTTCCAGCCACTTCAATCCCTTCTCCGCCACCACAGGGAAAAGATTCCCACCAAAATGTGGCAGTTGTGAAGGCCCAAACCAAAGAAACCAAAGGGAGTTTGCTGCCAGAAATGGGGATCTTTTCAGAAAAACTCATCACTTAAAGGTAGGAGCTTCTTTCCAGTTAGTTCTCTCAATGCCCAAACCAAAGAAGCAAAGTTTAACCTAGGGTTTCATTCATACCACTAACAAAACGACTGAGGGACAATTGAAACCCTGGGTTTCATTCATGTAGAGAGTGATACAAGTAAATGGGGAGGGAGGGAGTTTGTGTCTGTAAGAGAGAGAGAGAGAGAGAGAGAGAGAGAGAGAGAGAGAGAGAGAGGAAGGAAATTAACCTGCCATCTTCATTGAAAGATACCCAGAGGATGGGAGGAGGTATGGACTGGCTCTCTATAATTCACAATTGAAGCAGAAAAAAAAAACTTTTTTAATGGTATCAGTGGCTTACTAATGCACTTGCAGAGCAAAATCCTATGTTACTGTTTATCCACTGTCTAAATGATGAATTAAATCTGTAACCTTTTCTCTCAAGATTTTCCGAAAGAGAGGCCCAAGAGAGAAAACAGGAGCGTATATTGGAGATAGAGGCTAGAGAGAGAATGGGAGAGCAGGCTCATTTTTTTATCTAAAAGCACATTGAAGAAACCTATTGGTTGTTACGTGAGAAAAAAATATTAGTGGGGTTTTTGGTGAGGCTGCTAACTCATCGAGGGTATTTTGCGGAGTAACTTTATACAAGGAGGATAGCAACATTTTTCCTTCTTTTTATTGTATTTTTCCATGGTCATGATCTTGGAATTCCACCAACCTTGACAAAGTTCAGATTTTTTTCTTGGTTGGATACCACTTGTTATTTCCATTTCATGATAAAAATCTGCGGATGTTATTGGTGATTTTGAACACTTGATAACATACATCTGTGAGTTGACTTTGTTGTTGCAGAGCATAGGCATGTGGGATCGAATAATTTTAATTTGCTCAGCAGTCGGAGCCATACGATTTTTACCTTGGTAACTTGACCCACATTACTATGAGTTTGTGCCAACTACTTCTCTGATTTGCACTAGTATGCTGACCATATTTATCACTTGGTGATTGCTACTTTATAGTTTTGAGTTGCAATCTATTATTTTGGTAGATGAAAGTTCAAAGCCTTATGTCGTTCCACAGAGTCATTTTATGTAGTGCAGCAAGGGTTACATTATAGTTACCTGAAGCAATGGGGAAACCAAATCAATTTAGGAATTGGAAGCGTGGAAGCGTGAAATTGCTGCTGGTTGGAAGATTCCTAGTTTCGGAATCAACGTCCATACAAGAGAAATTGTGGAGGATGAGATTCCTGTTTTTAGGAATCGAGATTCGACCAAAATAGAATTGAGATCCCTGCATAGATTGAATCAAGATTCCTAGCTCTTTGGAATTAAGTTTCCGACCCAGTTGGAATCGATCAATATGGAATCAAGATTCCGACATCTTTGGGATTGAAAGAGAACTGAGAAGGAAACAATACATCCTTTGACTAAATAATAGTACACGCCGTCGTTTGCGGTTTTGCTCAATATGACCTTTTGGACTTTTGCATTCTTTTCTCACCTTTCCAAAATGGAAAATATCCCATCAAAGACTATGCACTAACTCATGAGTAATACTATTTTCTCGCGTGTCCTTTACTAATACTAAATAGTTTTATGAAATGGTTGTTCTGTTCTAGCTTATTGTGAGTGGGGCCTCTTCCACTTCCCTCCTTATTCGGAAAACCCCTTAAATGCTTCCAATGCTCCAACAAATAAAACATGCTTTACCCTTATTACCATATTAACCTACTAAGCAACAAAGTTGGAACACTCTCCAAACTCAGCCTAATATATCATGAGTAAAATAGATCGACTGAGAATTATTTACTGAATACTTGCAGTTCCTTTGATGTGACTGTTCATAAAGTTGCTGGAAAAGAGTCACATGTCATTGCTTTAGTTCCCTTTGATTACCTGCTTTTTGAATTGAATAAAACATAGTTCTTAATGTTGCAGTAATATAGCTCTGTTTCTTTCAGACTATAGAAAGTAGTGCACGGGATGATCAGGGAGAAGAGGATGTCACACTATCTCAGTTGGTAATGAATGTTTTTCTGTGTATATCTTTCAAGAATACGCCTACGAGCTTGTTATACATCTTATAGTTTTACCTGCCTTCAACTTCATTTATTATGTATAAGTCTAGGAGAAACTTATATGAGGTTCCTGCGAGTCTCTTAGTACTGACAATGTATGTTCCTAGATGGTTTTACTGCTCTTCATGAAGCATTCTAATTATTGACCCTTGCTCACTTCATTTTCATTTGCAGAACTTGATTGATCTTGCAGGATCTGAAAGTTCAAAGACAGAAACAACTGGGTTACGAAGGAAAGAGGGCTCTTACATAAATAAAAGCCTGCTCACACTTGGGACTGTAAGCTACATGACTTCACCTTTTAAAGTTCTTCTATGTATTTTTATTTGCAGTACTTATGTCTGATTTTCATCTGTTACATATTGTGAATCATTTTCATTTGTAGCCAATTTTACATTAGCTGTTCTCTTCCTTTCATCATTCACGCTTTTGAAATTAAGATGCGTATGTTATTCAACTGATGCTGTAGAATTTCAATTTTGTTTGTCGTGGAGGCATTCTCGTGAATGACTTCAGTTTGCACAATTTTACATCTTGCGAGGGCGTCTCAATTGCTTTATTGAGGTCTCCATATATTAAATTCATGATCTCGTAGTGATGTTGTATTAGATTTCAAACTAGTAGCCATCTACTGCTCGTAGGTGTTAATGGTATGTAGTAAAGCTGGTTCCAGCAATGTATTTTGCCTTAGCATGAAAAAAGGTGGAAAATTGGTTTCTTTGTCGAAGGGATACTCTATGCTAAACCGTGGTAGATGCATAAATGGAAATCAATTTATTTTAGGTTTTCACATCACCTATTTTGATTGAGCTGGCTTTCACCTCTGTGGTTTGTTGTTCTTTGGGATATGAGGACTTCATATGAGTGGAAATGTATGTGCTTTGGCCAAGGCTGATTCCAATTGGGTTTAAAGTTCTCGACTAGAAAAGGGTGTTTCTCTCTTTGGAACCTGTGCTAGTGACTTGCTGAATGTTGGACCTTGGTACACACCCTTTTGCGGAGGATAACCCAACAGAATTGGAGGACATCCATAGACCCTGCAGTAGCGGATCAATGTAATTTTCATTACTCTTAAGGACCTTGTGACTCCTTCAAGGGAGTTGGTTCAAAGAGATACATTCAGCACAGGGAGTCAAGAGATGCATTCAGCATAGGGGCAGATGGGCTACTTTTATGATTTACTTTTCCATTGCGTTGTAACTTGTTCTATACATCTGTTTTGTTTACTTGTTAGCTTTCAAACTACGTATTGACCTTTATTGGTGTAATATACCTGTTAATTTCCATTGATATATGCAGTGATTTGAATCTTTGGTGGGTACCTAAAATGTGTGAGAAAGGCTACGTTCTAAATCAACTTCTTTTGCACTATTGAAAGAGTACAGTTTTGCCTCATAACCTAGAATATTGAATTACGACATATGGACTATGAAGCTATTATTGGCTTGAGAAGGTTCTCCGGATCATCTCATGCCATCAATAGCTATGATAAAGGTGGAATGTATCATTTTGTGTTTTCTAACCGCATTTAAGGCATTTCTGTGGATTGCATTGTCTCTTTGGAATAATATTTTACTGGTGCACATTTATTCACTGTTTGAGTCTTACCTAAAAAAGATGCATGAGTACTCCTGCTGGATCAATTACCTTATTTAATGCGTTGCATACAAGCCCCACTCTCAACCCATCAGCCTCCTTATCCTTCTCTGAATTCGGCTGCCTCACTGTGAAACTTCTCAAATCTATCCCTTGGGACTTCTTCCAGAGTACCGCTAAAAATGGCTGTTCATGGGCAGACTGGGCAATAATGAGCTCTCCAAGTCAGATCTCGTCATTTGATTTGGAGGCTTGATGGATCTCTGAGATTTTGGAGAGGTCTCCAATATCACAGTGCTGCTCAAACACATCTGAAGAGAGAAGCAAATGCTCAAGAGAGAAAAGCAAATGCTCAAGCTGATAACGATCCGATAAAGAATCAAACTTATTCAAACGTTCCTGCTATTCTATATTTCCTTGAAAAAGGATCTCAGCCTACAGTAACTGTTCATGATATTTCAAAGAAGGCGGACGTATGTAAAAATATAGAAATCGAAGGAACCATGGCCAGCTCACTTGCTATTAGCCTAGAGAATGTAGGACCCCTTTAATCTTGTCCTTAATAGAAGTTTTGTGTAGCCATTTTTGTTTGTGGAATTTTTGTGCAATTGTGCCACACTCCTATTTGTTTTTTTCCATACTGAGCATAGTTTCTGTAAGTTCCTATATTGGCAGTAATACAATTTCTGTAAATTTATACCATTAGTGAGAAAAAACACTACGTCAACGATAAAAAAAGGATTCTTACCTATAATTGAGTAGTGTAGCGGTGGAACTAGAACTCTAGTAGACTAGGAGACATCTAAGATGTCGTTAGTTTCATATCTCTGAGATTGAATTCATTTCTATTTACACATTGTTTTTAGTTCGTAGTTGGTTGACTTCAATGTTTGAAACCTTAACCTCATTGATGCAACCCAGGTAATACCACCGGGCAACATATACTGGAATTTGTTGATGAATTCCCCATTCATGAATCTGCTCTTAAGGGGGTGACTATGTAATAGAAGTGGGATAGTTGGCCATCCCTTTTTATCCTAGAAAATGTATGGATCTTGTAGTAAGCAATGGCATGCGTGTCTTTATTGATGTCCTTGCTGATATTATTTCGTTCTTAGTAATAACAAATGTGATAGTATAATTTGTTGATGTTGACATGTGCAATGTAGAGTTCACAATATGAAGAAATCATTTTCTTCAACAAAATTCAGATGTGTTAGCGTACATAGGTAATAATTACAAGATGGCTTCCATTCTTGTAAATGATCACATTTGGCTGACGTTATTTACATCTGCTGAATCAATTTTCCCTTGCCTGTTTTTTGGACTTTGTGTTACTGCTGAACAATCGGTAGATTTAATTTTATGATTTTATGTTTCTGTTATATATCAAACTCATTTGTTACCTATCATATAGAATTCCATAGCCTAATATGAAATATTTGCAGGTAATTGCTAAACTAACTGATGGTAAGGCGACACATATACCATACAGAGATTCAAAACTAACACGCTTGCTGCAATCCTCTTTGAGTGGACATGGTCGAGTGTCAGTGAGTATTGGAAGTTTTATCTTTATCCACTTTGGTAATATCATATCATGTATATTTTAAACTAGCTCCTGGCATTCTGAGTCCCTTCTTTTACTTGGTCAGAAGCCTTGAAATCTTAAAGTTCTTTAATTAAATTATGGGTGTTATGGTTTAGATGTTTCCTGAAAATTTCCTCCTTTGTGCAGCTAATTTGTACACTAACACCTGCTTCTAGCAATAGCGAGGAGACGCACAATACATTGAAATTTGCACATCGAAGCAAGCATGTTGAAATAAAAGCTTCACAAAATAAGGTAAGGATGTTTCTTCAAGAAAAGGTTGATCTCTGAGATTTTCAGTATTCTTGTAACGATTTTGTCCATGGATGCATTTTAATATTAGAACCAAATCCCGGTTCCAGATAATGGATGAGAAGTCTTTGATAAAGAAGTATCAGAAGGAGATTTCCAGCTTAAAACAAGAGCTTCAGCAGCTGAAGAGGGGCATAATTGATAAGCCATATTTGACTGCATCTAGCCAGGAGGATCTTGTCAATCTGAAGCTTCAGGTATGCATTATCAACCATCTCTTTTTATGCTTCCTTCATCATAGAACTCGGACAATTTCTTATGCTGTTTTGCTGTATAAAAGATTATTTGTGATGATTGTACTTATGGTTCTTACGATGCAGATTGTCCAATCAGTTTGAAATTTAACAAGATATTCATCTAATTTAAGTATCTACAAGTCCCATAAGGTTGGAGGAATGAAAATTTAACAGATCAGAACTGAATTAGTAATGCGCTTGAATTGGCTGCTGAAGCGGTTGCTCTAGGACAGATCTGACAATCCACTTTGTATTGTTTCACTGTTTTATTTTTATTTTATTTTTATTTTATTTTTCTCTTGTTTGATAATTGCAATTTAGTAATAACAAAATCCAGACATACTTTTGTATTTCATAAAGAAAATGGAGTCTAAGAGGAAGATAGACCTACTCAATAATTGTGCGGTGCATCACACATATTTTGCAAGAAATGATGATTACTTGTAATATTTGATTCTTTGGTCAAAGCCTTTAACTCGATCTCCTACTTGGTCACTGCCTGAGTGAAGTCACCAAGTCAAACAGATAACCCAGTTCAACTTGTCAAGACATGTGGCCGTGATTTATGCAGACCCCTTGTCACACGTTTGAAGCTCAATCCTACCACATTAGATGATACCATTGGTATGTCGAAATTGCATGGAAGCAAAATCTCAGAGACATCCCATGTTTTTGACATACAACAATTGCCCACCAAATAGTGGACTGGGGTGGTGGATTGTTCTGACTCCGAATGGGTTTTCATTAACTTATTTGATTAGTTTGGATTGATTTTTTTGATAAATAATGACTCATGCATATTATGCTTTTTTTTTTTTTCTTGGAATATCTATACTCATTTTTTGTTCTAGATTCCTGCTGACATTTAAAAGAATTTTTTAACCTGTTTAAAAAAATTGCAGCTTTAGATTTGGAGTATGCTTGCTTTTCATTTTAATCAACTGTTGCGCCAAAAACCAAAATTTCTGCTGTCTAACTATGCTCTATTTTACCAAAAAAAATTGAGAATAAATTATGCCAGTTGGGTTTTCTTGCAAATTCTTTTTCTATCTGAGATATCTTTTACGCTATTTGTGTGTTTAAGCTGGAGGCTGGCCAAGTCAAATTGCAATCAAGATTGGAAGAGGAGGAACAAGCAAAAGCTGCTCTGATGGGGAGGATCCAACGGCTGACAAAACTTATCCTCGTTTCTACAAAGAACACTATTGCGACAAACATTCCTGAAAAGGCTGGTCATCGGCGACGCCATTCATTTGGTGAAGATGAGGTACTTGAATGTGTTTTTGTAATTTCTTCCTTTTCAAAATCCTGTGCATACCATCATAGGATGCTTCAATTGATTACTTTCGGGGGTTTCCTTTCCAGGATCTCTATCAAAATTGGTGTTGACGAGATCTTCTATAAGTTTTGCATCACTCTTATTCATCTTTGGCCTTCTGTGTGAATTTACGTGTTATCTGTTCATCTTGATACAGTTGGCATACCTTCCAGATAGGAAGCGAGAATACATGGTTGATGACGACCATGTTAGCCTTGATTCAGACTTTTCAGCAGAAGGAAGACTTGAATATGGCACCCTAGAAGATCTGACTAAAGATAACAAGAAGAACAGAAGGCGTGGAATGCTTGGATGGTTCAAACCTAGGGTATCCATTTGTTTCTCTCAGATTATTATACAGATTTGTTGCTTCTTTTGTTTATATTGTTGGTGATTCTAAAAATGGTTGCATATTATTCCAAGCGCCCTTGATTTCTGCTGTTGAGGATGAGACTATGACTTGGACTAACAGGACTGATCATAATACAAATGTGTTTGGAAGTCTGTTGAAACCTGTACCTTGAACTCTAGGATTAGTTCGTTTTATTTGTTTAGGGCAATGATTTCATGCAACCGTTGTATAGTAATATGATGCAATAACCTTAAAAAACCATCTTATAGCCATTTGTTTGATCCAAATTTTAAAACATACACTTTTTTCATTCTAATGAGCAATCACAAAAACAGAAGAAATTGAAAACACAACCTAAAAAGTATTGTTTTAGCCCAATTAACATAGGCCGTTCATTTTGGTGAGATGCTTAGATCTAGGCTTTAAAAGGATTTTTTCATTTTCAATTTTTTTGGATGGGTTTATTATAGCATTAGATGAACAATGTTAAAAAAGAAAAAAATGATTTTGGGTTTATACAGGCTAGGATCTTGAAATTCACAAAATGAATGGTCTAGATTCGTTTTTGGAGGGGACTCATTTTGACAATATCTAGGGTTCAAATTGAACTTTTTTTTTTTTGGGGATTGATTATTGCGTTGAAGAGAGTGTGTGTGCAAACTTTGGGGTTATACAAATATCACAAACATGGTTTTCTAGAAGTATCGTTGCATTATACTATAATACAACCGTTGCATTATACTATAATACAACCGTTGCATTGGATCATTGCTCATTTGTTTATTATTTGTCGTGGGTATGTCAGCATGACAGTAGGAATGAGGTTAAAAATTCTGTTGGAACTTCATCAAATGAATGTCTTCCGGAATGAGGTGAAAGTCCATGATACAGTTCCATTATTGTAGTCTTCACTCTCTCTGTAGCATTTCTATCTGAAACATTGTATGAGTCATTGAAACCATGTATCTTTAAATGCTGAGCTGAAGTATGATTCTCTTTTGAGATGAAACAACACCGCAATGTGGATCACGAAGCACCTCAATTAACCAGGCTTAATTTGTACTTCGCAGGTTATGACTGGGTGTCACAACCTTATTGCCCCTTATTTTGTTATAATTTATAGTAGCAACATAGCCTATGAGTTGTAATATTGATTTCTCATCATTTTACATTTCGGAACCCTGGGCAACTGTATGTGTTTCCACCATTTCCCCCTCTCTTCATTGCTTGCTGAGTTGCTCTCAAAATCTCTTTTTCTTTTAAGGATTTGGTGGTCTTTGTAGAGTTTTCATTCATGAGGCATAATTATGAAGTGCAACAAGGTGGGATGAGCTTTATGAAACTTGTTCAAATGTCTGCTTACAGCTATATAAAAATATTGACCTGAGATACTAAAAGATTAAGCAGCTGTAATGCTAGGTCTCTTGCCCTTATATGTATATATTAAATTGCATTTTTGCAATTACTCAATGACAACTGTATTAAAGACCATAGCTTTTTCTAAAAATAATTGCTTGTGCAGAAGCAAGAGAACATTGGCGGTCTGTCTAGTAGTATCGATAGTGGGAGCTCTGCTAGTGCTTCTCCTGCATCTTGTTCTTATTCATCCCAAAGAAAGGATTTTCTTCCCGATTTGAAAGACAATAGAAGAAAGTCTATAAGTCGAAAAAGTGAAGATGCTCTGTCTATGATCGATTCATTTTCAGAACAAACGCAAGCTGGTGACTTGTTTAGTGCAACAGCTAGAGGACGTCGCCTCCCCCCTGTAAGTATATAATTTTGGCTTTTGCTATGTTTCGTTCTCAAATAAGTAAAATATAGATGCTAAAACGCTTTTGCTGAATGGGTTAGACTCTAGATTTAATCATTCTATAACAATCATTTTGTTGTAAGTTGCAACATTGTGGCACAAGTCTTATATATATATGCTTTCGTTATTCTAGGTTTAGTATCTTCACATATTGTTGCCAATTATGTGCTTGTATATATTATGAAACTCACTTTTGTGTAGGGTGGCTGGCAATGGGTTGGGCCTGGGTAGGGTCCACCGTGGGCCTAGCGTGACCTTGGCCCCTATAGGGGTAGTCGAGCCCGGCCCGGATAGGGTCGAAGAGCCCCTGTTCTTGGCCTAGCGCCGGCCTTGTCATGGTCGGCTCCAATGGACATGCAAAAAGAGGAGAAAAATCGTCATCATTACAGGCCTTTTCCCAACTATTTGGGGTCGGCTACATTAATCTTGGTCCACCATTCTGCTCTATCAAGGGCCATACCCTCAATGAGGCCATAAATTCCCATATCTTTTCTCACTACTTCCAACCATGTCCTTTTGGGCCTACCTTTTGCTCTTTTTGAGCCTTCCACTTGAACCAACTCGCATCTCCTGGCAGGTGTTGTACTAGGTCTGCGTTGCACATGGCCAGCCCACCTGAGTCTATTGTCTCTCATCTTAGTGCCTATTGGAGCTACATCTAAGTGCTCCTAAATGTATTCATTTTGAATTCTATCCCTTCTTGTCTTGCCACTCATTCATTTCGACATCCGCATCTCAGCTACGCTCATCCTATGGGAATGTTGTTTCTTGGTCGCCCACAATGAACGAAAAGTTAGCTACCTGACCGCCTAGGCGGACTTTTTCAAAAAATGCCTAGGCATTGACAAGTCAGATAGCATTAGGCGGAAGAAATTAGACGCCCGCCTAGGCGTCCAAGGCGCCTGGCTAGGCGGTTTAAAAGGCGGGTGCTTAGGCGTCACCTCAACCTTGGTGGAAATTTTTTTTGTGATGATAATAAACGTCTCTTATCTATTGGCTACATTTTAATTTATTAGATCTGGTTTCTCTCTTCTCACCTTTCTTGCTGTATTTAATGAGTGGTCTCTCACAAAGACAACTATTTCGTTGGGTTAGTTGGGTTGAGTGGCTTAGACAACAAAAATGATCCCCTCTCTCTCTCTCTCTCACTCTCATAGAGGTCTATCACTCGGTGTTAGTAGAGTCGAGTGGCCTAAACCACAAAAAGTCAAAGTCAACTGGCCTAAACCACAAAAAGTCAAAAAGAACTCAATTCTCTCCCTCTCACGATAAAAAGAAGCTCTCTCTCTCTCTCTCTCTCTCTCTCTTCCAAGAGGTCTATTTCTTTGAATCACTGGGTCGAATGACACCAAAAAAAAAATAAAATAATAAAGAAACAATCTGCGCTCACTTTCTCTCTCAGAGGCCACAAAAAGTGAAAGAGACTCCTCTCTCTCTCTCTCTACACACACAAAGAACTTTCTAGGGTGTGAAGTGAAGATAAGAGTGACGTGGTGTACCCCAAACCTTGAGAAGTGCACTCGTCCTTAATCCACAAATGATCCCCCATTTCCAAGTTTCTCTCTCTAATCCACGAATGACCCCATTTGGCATACTCTCTCTCCATTTACAGTCCTTTCTCACACACATATGACCTTGGCAGAAATGGGGTTTGGGCCGCTACCTTAGCGCCTAGGCGGCCTAAACCCCCATTCCCTAGGCAGCTGCTTCCGCTTTCTTGAACATTGGTTGCCCAACATTCCGCCTCATAAAGCAAAACAGGTTTCACAACTGTCCAATAGAGCGTCTCCTTTAGCTTCATTGGTATACGATGATCACATAAAACTCCAGTTGCACATCTCCACTTCATCCACCTAGCTCTAATTCTATGTATGACACCGTCCTCATTCTCTCTATTTTCCTAGATTATCGACCGAAGATATTGAAAGTGTGGTTTTTTGGGTATTTATTGGCCGTCAATCTTAATTGCTTCCTCTTATCTACTGCTATTATTAGTAAACATACATTCTATATACTCTGTTTTAGTCTGGATAATTTTAAAACCTTTAGATTCTAGGGTATTCCTCCAAAGTTATAACTTTGTGTTGACGCCACTTCAAGTCTCATCGATCAAAACTATGCTGTCTGCGAATAACATACACCACGATACAAAGAAGAGAAAAATATAAGGGGAAAAATTGGTCAGCCCGGGCCTGCCTTGTTGTAACTCATGCCTTGTCTTGCTTGGTTCTCGAGCCATATTTTTTGGTGCAGGCCCAAAGTTTTCAGGGCCTGGCTGATGGGATGGCTAGGCCGCCCGGTCCATTGCCAACCTACTTTTGTATTGTAGATTTCACTATCCTGAGTTCTTTAACTATTGGCAATTCTACAAGAAACTCAAAAAGAAATTTACTTGGTAAAGTAATATTTTCTTTGTGCATTTGAGTAATAGCATTTTGCTAGTAAATGAGTTTTCATAGCTTGCATATTTTTTCATTAGACGTGCAAGGCACTAGGTTTGCATTTACTCGCATTCATTTAGGACAGGGCTGCCTCCTTCAAAGGGAAATGTGCATATGCACCAACCAACCACAGTGACAGCCAGCCAGCTAGCTGGAGTTCCACTTTCGATCGTCCAGTGGCAGGCAAATCCAGCCAGATATCTATTTACTTTGTTTCCCTATACCCAACCAACCAGTCGAAGAGGTGGTAGAGGCAGAGGCACTGACAGCTAGAGTAAAAATTGCATGTTCAAAAAGGAGTTATATTGAGTTCTCATTATTTCATCCCAAAAGATGTTGAAAATTAGAACTGATAAGCATAACCCCCCCCCCCCCCCCCCCCCCCCCCCACTCCTTTCCCTCTCTCTCTCTGTCTTGATGGGTTATGAAGCTCTCACCTATAGTGAACAACACCTTTATTTTTGGTTCCATTCAATTCCCTAAATTGGTGTTGCACTTCGCTGGATACTGAAAAACATAGATTTGTTTCCTGATGCCCCATGGCATAGACCTGTTGACACCTATCTGCTCAATGCGTCCTATTGGGATCCGCTCAAGTTGCTTTATTCTTATTTTTTTATTATTTTTTTGCATTTCTTATTATTTTTCTGCTATTGAGGTCCATGAGGTGCACAAGTCATTTGGCTGTGGAAATCCCGAGTTCGTGAGTATTCAAGTATTGGTATAAGTTAATTGAGATTAGAGTTGGTTATAATATAATATTCCTTGATTTGATGAAACATTCAAATGGTGGTTTTTGTTTTATTCTCTCATTCTTCAGCTATGCATAGTATTGATTGTTCTTCAAGATAGGGAAATTATACTTGCTTTTTTCTGTGTTCTACAAGAATATTCTTTTCAAATGGGCATGTAGGGTTTTTGCTTTTTTCATATAATGCAAAGGTAATTCTGATGTGATTATTCAGACTGAGTCAATGAGATATTATATTTCTATAAAAAATTGTGAAATCTTGATTCACGTATTGCTTACCATGTAACCCCCATTGTCCCAACTCCCAACTAGATCACCATAAAGCATCATTATGTTCTATTAATCTTAGTGGACCTTTATTCTTGTAGTGCTTCTAGAGCATAGAATTTTCCTTGATATCCTTGGAATAACTCGTAGAAAACAGGACTAATACAATGGTGCTACCCCTAGCTACCTCTTAGAAGACCAATATCACAAAAGAAGCATGTCTAGTGGTTTAGTGGCCTTTTTCAAATCCTCCTGTGGAAGCTACATTCCAATGCTAAATGGTCTGCCATATTAATCAGTCTCTCTGCCAAAAAAACCCACATTGGGGAGCTCACATCATCTCTTTTGGGCATCATCTGTAGCATAAATTCGGTTTTCATCTAATTAGCTTATTTTCATTGCTTAATTGAACTATGGAGTGGCCTTCTAATGTAGGAAACTTGAAGAAACGTAAAAATATCAGCAAGAAAGCACCTTGACACAAGCAATTTTGTAGAAACCCTAAAGGCCTTCTTCCACCTAAGGTTCAAGCCTCAGGCTTTTTTTTAAGACAAAGTCTTTTTCTTTTCTTAAAGAGGAATACATTGCCAGCTCATCCATGCTCTTATTTATATTGGAAAGTTATTGTTTTGTTCAATATTTGTCAATACAATTAGCTTTTGACTAAAAGGTCGTAACTTAAGTATAACTTGAAACTAAACTCCCTAACTTTAATTAAACTATCTAAAAAGTCCCTCTAGCAATTAAATAAATAAATAAAACATTTGAAATGTGCCTCAAAAGCTAAAAAAAACATTCAAACTATTTTTTACTCTTCTTATTTTTCTTGAAAGCCCTCTTAGGGTTTTCATCCTCCAAATGTGAGCGAAAATTAGGATGAATCTGTTGCTACCAAAGAAGATACCCATGGCTACTTGTTGTGCTCTGATCACCATCATCACATTTTTTTATTCTTCATATGTAACTTGTTGGGGTTATGCAGCCTTAAAGGCCTTATGAGAATATGTAAAACTATGACTATGGCGATATGTTGGCTCCAGTGGGATTCTGGTCTAGATTGGACTAACTGGGGGTTATCCCTTGATGAGGTTGGAGTAGTGCCCAAGGTGGTTGGTTTGGGGATCCCTGTGTGTGATGGTTGGCTTGAGAGGACAAAGGCCAAAATCCTCATCATTACCATCTCATGATATGTACACTAGATAGTCGTCTGGGAAGCAGCCCTTCGAATGAGAGTGTGTGTTGTGTACATGTGCCGAAGAGATGACTTCCTACAACACTGGAATTTGGTGGAAGGGACCCATATGGTATCATGCTATAATGGGGCTTAAACTTGTCCTTAAGTAGGGATTTGTAATCCACGGACTAGGATTGTGTCTCCTTCATTTATTGGCTGTCTTTGATAGTCCAATCATGACTCCTTTGAAGGGCTGTGGGTCATGAGAACAATTGGGTCAATTTGAGAAGATGTATTGAGATGCGGTTTCTAGAAAGGATGGAGTCCTCAATATATTTGTTATATTCCTAACTCTATGAATTCAATTCCCATCAAATCTTTTTAAATATGTTTAAATATGGTTTAATTATATTTTAGATAATTAAAATGAATTTTTATCTCTCTGGATATTTAACTTTATTAAAAAAGGATTTTTAAATAAGAAAAAATCATTTTTCTGGATTTATTTAATTTAGAGAGGAAAATAAAATATTTAATGGATTATAAAAATATTTTTATTATTCTAAAATATAATATAGGGTGTGGGGGCCCATTGGGACTTTGGGCCCACCACATATAATACAACTAGTAGGGGCGTGGAGCCCGCATGGCTATCCATGTGTGGGGTGCCGCACTTCCTCTTCTTTCTTATTTTGAGTGGGTTGTGTTGTAAGCCATCCACATGTTTTAAAATAAAGGAAAAAGGTTATATGAGGTTGCAACCTTAGAATTAAGGTGCACCTAAGAAATCCATCATAAAAGGTTTTTTGAAGTTGGAAACCATCCTAATTGATCATCTCAACATCGAGATGTATGAATATTAAAAAAAAAACGATTTTGAATCCAAAAATACACCCATTTTCAAGATTTTCATATGTTTACAGATCTACTTGATTTGAACCATTTTTGGGGTCCAAGAGTTTATGATTAGAGATGGAAATGGATTCTCAAGCCGTCTTAAGAATTTTCAATACCAAAATTATATTTATAATAAAATTTGGTGGTGCACCTTACGTTGATTGTTAAGGTTGCAACCTTATACAAACCACACCCTAAAATAAAAGGAAAGTATTATAAAATAGATTTGATTGATTTATGAGCAAGTGTAGAGATTGGTTGAAATTTGATTTGCAAAAACATAGTATTTTCTCTACACAATTTTTGATGGGAAACTGAGGGATAATGGTTGCATTTCATTCTTTTTAATCATGCTGATCTAAGAAATGAATGGATGTGATCTCTTCACTATACAGGTCTCCATAATCCAAGGTCTAGATTGAGTTTCATAATGAACCCGAGCCACTATTCTATATGTACTCTCTTTGGGGGTTCAATCTCTACAACTTGAATTCTCTCTCTCTTTCTTTCTCTAAACCCTAAAGGCAGCCACGTCCCACTCTCTCTCTATTTCTCTCTCACTAGTTAGGGTTTTCAATTTTTTTAGAAGCTAGAAACCCTAAAAGGGGCCATGCCCAATCCACAAGGGTGGCATGCCCCAAGCCTAGGTACTCATGCTTTTGATTCTGTGTTAAGCCTTGGTCAAGCCTTATCCCATGTCGTGCTCTGAAGAGGTTTTGCCAAGGCTTTTCGAGTTATGTAATGAGGCTCGACCGAGATCCCATGCACCATTGGTGGAGGAGATCCCGTGTAGGGTCTATGAAGTCCTTGGCGGTAATTTGAGGCAAGGTATGCGGTATTTTCTTATTTCTTGAGTTTATTCAAAGTGTTATGTAATTTCAGATTTATGTTTTGAATGTAAATTGTTTTGATGGCAAGTAAGTGAGAGTCCTTGACATTCTTTGTGGTTTTTATTGGTTTATATATTGTATTTGGATACTTATAAGTGATCCGGAAATAAAAATTTTAATCGGTATTTACTTGCCCGGTTCATAACTAGCGTATTTATAGTCTCTTCTAGTATAAAATTGCATATGATTGTGAATTTGTACTTATTAAATTGTACTCACGACTTACCCATAGAAATATAAGAAAGAAATAATGTCTCATTGCTTTATTATCATATAATTGTTAATTTTTCGCACATTTTATTTGTATCGTTTGTAGTTCTTAGAGTCATATGTGATCATCTAAGAGATTTTGGTTGTTTTTGTTCTCTTTGTTTTGGACTTGTGTCCTGATTTTACCTTTTATAATGTAATTAGTTACTTTTTTCACCCTTGTGCTCCAAAGGGAAGTTTTTCTTAACTCTCATTCCTCGATATATGTATGTATTTGTGATCAAGGTTGGAAATGGTACTGCAGTATCTTAAATAAGAATGATTTCTCCAAAAAGCGAATGTAGAATCCGGTATTCTCTGAGCTGCTTCTGCTTTAGAAGCATCCTGCAACATGTCCAAATCTGAATGTCTTGGAGATTCCAGCTCTTTAATATGTATTCATATAAGGGTGTGGTTTCCATAAGGTTGCAACCTTAAACAATCCAACTAAGGTGCACTTTCAAATTTTATCATAATATATAATTTTGATGTAAAATGTTCTTAGGATTATCTGAAAATCTATATTCATATATAATTATTAAATTTTAAATTCCAAAAATGGTTAAAATCAAGTAGATCTATAAACATATGAAAATCTTGAAAATGGACGGTGTATATAATATGTTGTAAGATGCACTATTTATGAGACTCAAAATCTTTTTATTTTTCATAATCATACATCTCGATGTCGAGATGATCAATCATAGGGTTTTTCAACATTAAAATAACCTTTTCCGATGGATTGTTGAGGTGTATCTGTAGTTCTACATTTTAAGGTTGCAACCTTATATAAACTTTTTCCTTCATGTGAAGTTCATCACTCTTACTTATGTATGTGTACTAATAAACTTGCCACATAATTGTAGGCTGCTCTCATCCATATTTAATGTCTTTATTGGACATAGAAGTCCAATGATTCCTAACTCAAGGAAATTAAAACAAAAGTTAAGTTGACTAATAGAATATTGAGACCTACATGTGGTATCTCTGTCCTTTGCAGACTGGGACAACTATTACAGACCAGATGGATCTTCTCCGAGAGCAGGTTAAGATGCTGGCAGGGGAGGTAGCATTGTGTAAGAGTGCCATGAAACGATTATCAGAGCAGGCAGCAGCAAATCCAGAAGATTTGCAACTTCTGGTGTGTAAATTTGTTATCAAAAGTGATATTTGCAGGATAAATTTGCCATTATCAATAATGTTATCTGGAGGATTAATTGGTTGTACCCTTACGTTACAGGAACAAATACAAAAGCTAAGATATGATATCAATGAAAAGAAACACCAAATGCATGTTCTTGAGCAGCGTATGATTGGTTCTATTGAAGCTACTCCACGATCAGCTAATACCAGTGGTGAACTGTCTCAGGTTACTTATCTTCTTAGTTGTATGTAATGTTCCAAGTCAATCGCATTTGTGTATTATCCAGAGGATTTTTCTTTTGTCTCTTGATGATTAAGGATATCCCATCTGGTTCTTGATTCACAATGGGATTTGATTCCTAGTATATGTATCTTAGGATCTGTTTGGAATGCTTCTCTATTGTGGTTTGGGGTTTGGACAATGATATCTTAGGCTGCTCACTTGCTCTCTGCACTCTGAATAAAGAGGCGTCTGGATGCCTCTACAAAACAATCATTGACTAGCAAAACGTTGCCTATTTAGTGAACTGGATATAATTATTTTACATCATTCCAACCCATACACATTTTTGGAGGGTAGATCATTGCAAAATGATGGGATTTAGGGAATAGGTCATGTATGTAACTGGTTATGGTTTCGGCTATAATTTATCTCTAATTACTTTATCTTGCTCTCAAATTGCTCTTTTTTATTGTGATAAATCTGTCATTCCTTACTACCGTCTGATACTTCTTTGCAGACCCTCTCAAAGTTGACTACTCAGTTGAATGAAAAAACTTTCGAACTTGAGGTATGTGTGTATTGCGGTGAACAGAAATTTGAGATTTTACAGTTTCCATGGTTATGATTGAAATTTAATTTGTCCTGTGATGTTTTGTTTTTTTGAAGATTAAATCAGCAGACAACAGGATCCTTCAAGAGCAGCTACAAATGAAGGTGAAGTATGTTATACCCTTTGTTTCTGTTATATGCTGGCTAATAGCACTTATCATTCACTGACATTTTTCTCTGCTGAATCAGTTATCTGAAAATGCAGAAATGCAGGAGACTATTCTTCTCCTGAGACAACAGCTTAGTTCTGTGTCCGTTAAAAGCTGCAATCAACTAGTACAAAACAATTCCATGACTGAGGCTTCTAAAGAAATTGGTGGGTGGCCAGACATGAATGGTGGTGCATCTGATGAGACTTGTCTTGATGGAAATACACCTACAAGCCTGTCAAGTTTGCCAAGCCTATTTTCACAGGAAGATTATAAAGACTATAAAGGAGGCAATGCTGATACAAATCTACAATCTCAACTTCTTCTTCAGGTCATTGGCTAGGATTTGTCAATTAGGCTTTTGGTTTTGCTATTCAAAATTTAAGTTTTACCAAAATGGTTTACGTTCATTTGGTATTTTGGATTGGAGCTTTTCCTTGATAAAATAAATTCCATATGATTCAGGCTGCTGAAATAGAGAATCTAAAGCAAGAAAAAGTTAGACTCATGGAAGAGAAGGATGGACTAGAAATTCATAGCCAGAAATTGGCAGAAGAAGCATCTTATGCCAAGGAGTTGGCTTCCGCTGCAGCTGTTGAACTTAGAAACCTGGCTGAGGAAGTCACAAAACTTTCTTACCAAAATGCGAAGCTGACTGCTGATTTGGCTGCAGCAAATGATCTTGCACATCATAAAGCTGATTCCTTCCAGAGGCCTCTCCTTGATAATAGGAAGCGAGAGCTTAGCAGTGGTGACCCTTGCTTAAGAGAATCTGAAAATGAAGTTTTGATCAAGTTACAGAAGGAGCTTGAATCAAGATGTCAATGGGAAAAGTCACTGGAGGCTACTTTATCTGAGAAAAACAGAAAAGAAGAAGAGTTACTCAAAAGAATAGAGGAGGCAAAACATCAAGAAGAAGATTTAGAAAATGAGCTTGCAAATATGTGGGTCCTTGTTGCAAAATTGAGGAAGTCTGATGCCACAAGTAATGATTTTCCAGTGGAAGGGATGGATGCCTCTTATTCATCGAAAAGCATGGCACACAAAGGTTTATCAATGTCTAACGGCTATGCTTGTAAAAATTCTGTGGGAAATGATACTAGCAAGGTAAGGGACGATCTTAACACCATTGAAGAATTGAGCATTTCATATGAGAATGAAAAGAGAAAATGCAAAGAGCTAGAAATTCTCGTCTCCAGGATCAAGGTATGGCCCTAAAACTGCTAGATTGGAGATTTTTTTACTTTGTAATGCTTGCAACCAAATGATTTATCAAAAGAACAAAATACTTCCAACAGAATTACGGATTTTCACTGTATGCTACCTCTCCTTATATGCCACAGAAGCAGTTGATAAGAAGATCCCCACAGTGTTTACTCAAAAGCATCTCATTGTGATTAGGCTAATGATTGGTTGTCAATGTCTGCATGTGCTCATGTTTTTCATAGAACTGGACTTTGCAGTGCAAAAGCATGCATATCATCTTCTGCACATTTCCACTTGATGTCTACTTGGATATTGCTTATACAGATGTACTGATGCATGGGAACCTCATAAGCATTGCCATATGAGGACATATTTATATGTGATGTTCGTTACATCTCTAGTGATGCCTGCACGAAAAATTAATGTATTCCCTTATTGTTATGGCACATTTCTGCCGATCATCAATTCATCATCATTGTCATCATCAAAGCCTTATTCGAACTATTGGGATTGGCTATGATGTGGCAAAAGTTTTCCCCTGGAAGAGTTACATATCTACCAATCAAATAAATAATAGTAATAATAATTATAAAAAAAACATGCATGTATCACTTGACTATTTTATAGATATGCATAAAAAAGTGGAATGCTTGTTTTAAATATTTGGTCATTCATCCTTTTATTGCAGGGTGAAGATCTCACTGGTCTAGATATTACTTCTCTTGAAGCATTGCAAAGCCTCCATGTTGAAGCAATTACAAAAATCTGCCATACAAAGGTGGCTCTTTAGTTTGGTGTTTTGCTTTGTTCATTGAAATTTATTTTCTCATGACTTCACTTTTCATATAGTCTCGAATCATTTCTTCAAATGCTTTTGATTTTATAGCAAAATATATGATCTGTACTGTAACATTCCTGTGGTTTCTTCAAAACATGGTTTCCTTTTCTGTTAAGGCTTCTTTTAAAAGCTGACTGTAATGATCATTATTGGAAATAACATGATGACGGCAAACATTTGTATTAAAATGTCGCATGCCTTGGTTAAACATTATCCTAGAATTATCTGTTGCTATTTTTGATGTTATTTAATACTTTAGTTAACATTCAAAGATTTAAATTCTGATTTAATTCGTGGGAATTATGATTTTTTTTCCCCACCATCACCCCCTTTAATGGGTCCAGTTGTTAATAAAGTATTTGATTATGAAAGTGAAGCATTGGATTATGATAATGAGATGGATGAAGTAGGCTCAGGGAGAAGGGAGAGGAAGGAAAGGAGATAGCATGATGGAGGCTAAAGGCTACACTGGTATTCTTGCTTCATTGGGAATCTTATGCATTCACAGAACTCCGCTTGGGATTTTCTATGGAACCTCGACATTTTCCCTAAACAACAGAGAAGGATGACCGGGTCCTTTTTCTTGAACAACTTCTACCTTATCACTTATAAGTCCATCAACCTACTATTAACCCAAACAATATACCCAAAGGAAAATGTATATACTTACTTCGAGAACTCAAACATATACACATATAACGTTTCTATGGACATTTGACATTTTCCCTAAACAACAGAGAAGGATAACCAGGTCCTTTTTCTCGAACAACTTCTACCTTATTACTTATAAGTCCATCAACATCCTACATTAACCCAAACATACACAAAGACAAATGCATGTCCTTACTTCAAGAACTCAAATATATACACATAACATTTCTGTGTGTATCTTGAGCTCTTGTTTCTCTAGAACTTTGCTAGGTCTCTCTCTCTTTCTATCAATCCCCCCCCTCCCCGCTCACCCAAAAAAAAAATAAAAATAAAGGGTGCAAACCGAACCCTCCCAACTTGGTCTGGGAAGATCTTAGAGCCTTTTTTTTCTTGTCTTTTTGTAACTTTTTTTTTTCTTTAATGATTAGTTGTCATTTCATTAGTTTGAAATTGTTAAACATGCATAAGCTCTTTTGAGCTCTGCCGTGGTCATTACCTAACTTTATTCTGACAAACTATACTGGATGCTGTCATGGTCATTGCCTACCTTTGGTTTCTTCTCGGAAATCCCATTCCTTTTTTTGCTCAATTCATGTTTTAGCATTTAATTCACGTAAAACAATCTTCTTCCATGTCAAGGATGAAAGTAGTAGCTTATCATTGGGCTCAAGGTGGTCCCACACTTGGCCTTTCTCATTTTAGATGTTAGTTTCATTCACTTTTGTTTGTTACCAAATTTCTATTTGAATGCAAAAGTCCCTTGATCTTGTTCTCCTGAAGTGAAATTTAAACATTCTATTGGGAGTGACTTACATATGGACCTTAAAATTTTAAATAAATTACGAAATGCTCCACTTAAATGCGGAAATTACAAAGGTCGGCCAACCAACTTTTTTATTTTTTTTAAAATTGCCCCTTGTTCAGCTAAAGTTTTGATTTTTTTTTAGTTTTTTATTATAAAAAACAAACTGGTTGACTGACCTTTTTTGTAATTTCCACATATAAGTGGAGCATTTTGTATTTTACCTAAAAGTTTAGGGTGCGTACGTAAATCATTCTTCTAGTGGAATGGGCTTGGGGCATCGGTGGTTGGGGGGCAGATGCCTCAACATAATGTTCCACCCTCCATTCCCATTTTTAACATATAAAAAGAAAAAAGAAAAAAAAAGACATGCTATTAAGAGAAACTAAGCGCTAACAGATAACTTATCCAATTTACATTCACTCTTGTGTTGTGCAGGACATGTATGGTTTTGTAGCACGCTTTAGTCAGAGAATTAGCTGTGTTTTTCTGCCGTTCTGTGAAATGTTTCCTATTATATGAGTTTCACCATTTCAAACAGATACTTCTTGCTTTAACATCAATTCTAAATAATGTAAAAGTGTTAATTATTCATTTGGAATATTGTTTTTCATTTTGCTAGGACTGACTATTGTTGTTGCATTATGGAAAGTTAAGTATGATTTCTTATAGTTTATAAGACAACTTATCATACTCTTTTTGTTCACCAAACATTATTATACTCTCTAATGATGTTGTCTATAATTTGTAGTGCATAAACCATCTCTTGTGACCTGTACAGATCTCCTGACATAAACCTTATGATGTAGAGTTCTCTATCACTTTTAAAGGTCAGTTAGCAACTAATTCTTTCAGTTTTATTCTCAAGCATCATTTTCTGTTGTTTCATGCTTGCAATTACCCTAAAGGATGTTGTTTAGTGGTAAATAAACCTTTTACACTACTTGTTGCACTTTAAGTTTGGTCTATGTGGTGGTCGCACACATGACATGCACATGTGCATAGCTAAGCACTCGGATAGATAGATATACATGCGATACACATGGCAATTATTAGATAGGAAGTTCCCAAGATCTCCCAACATAAGTGGCGTTCCACTCCAGAATCTCTCTTTAGCACTCCGGGAAAGGGATCTTCATGGGATCTCAACTTTTAAAATTTGGGATCTCGATCCTCATTGTTAGGGATCCCAGTTCCTACTATTAGAGATGTCGATCCGAACCCTAAAGACTCACATGACAACTATACATACCCTTTAAGGTTGTGAGCAAAATCCGCAAAAGATTTGGATCTTGATCTCTAACATTTGGGGATCCCTAAAATTTCACAATCCCTCTCTATGCGATCCTGATCTCGCTTCCAATCCCAACAACTATGTGGGACGGCCCTCTGATGGATTATGCTAGATCTTTCCATGAGATCTAATAATTTTCCGATCCTGATGTCCTAGATCTAACTTTTGAGGAGTTCCTATAATAATTGGAGGGAGGGTCCTCCCAGTTATTCATGGCCCATATCTCTATGCGTGCGTGTGTGTATGTGTGCATGCGTGTGTCTTTTCTATTTTTTTTGAGAATGTTAACAGTTTGTATTAAGGGGAATATGATTACAAAAAATTGCTTCCTGGATTGGAAGCTATTTATAACAAAAATTGGCTCACTGCAAAGTGGGTGCTCTGTACAAAACCACCTTAGGTGGGAGAGAGAACAAGAAATGGTAGCCATAGCGGAGGTCTATGGAGTGACTAAGTCTTATAAATTCCAGTTAATCACTAGCAGTTATTGCCCCAGCTTTGGCTATAGTATCCCCATCTCTCCCACCAAACGTTTTTCCAATAAAGTGGGAAAACCCTGGTAAGGTGGGAAATTTCGTCGAGAATGTGTATCAGGTACCAGGGACATGCTTTGGAGCCCAGGGATTACATTCCGTGAGTCACCTTTGATCACCAAGCCAGGGCTCCACGAGGGGTCGAAGAGTTTAGGGCCTTCAAGATGAGCAAGAGCCTCTGCTGTTTGAGCATCTGCATGGCCGATGTTGCCTTCATAATTCCGGAAGAGGCCTCCAATTCCTGTGGGTTCAGGATTGCCTAGTGAACAACCATCAAAATTGAATTTAACTAAGCCAAGGTCAGGTGGTCTCCAAAGAGTGGTGCGAGAGATATGGTACTGATTGAGGTGAAGCAAGGCCCGCCAGTCCTAATGAAAGGCCGATGGGGGAAAACATTTGAAGGTGGAGTGATTTGAAGCCCAAAAAACTATCATTGCTTTGAGTTTTTCGAATAAGGCTGCCGCAGAAGAGCAATCTTCTCGGAAGATCCTACTGTTGCGTTCGATCTAGAGCATCCAAAGTAAGGCTGCCACTGAGGCCTTCTAAAGCAGGATACTTGATTTGGCCCAGGGGTAGGGGTGGAGAGTGGAGAAGACGAGGGGGATAGAGCGAGGGGTGACCAATTGCTGTTTGTCTTCTCTATTAGATGTAAAATTGTTGCATAGACCTAATACCTTTATTCGGAAGTGAAAATTTGAATTATGAATCTATTACTTGTGATCATTTTAATGAAAATCGTGTTATGGATGGCTGTTTTCTCTTGTTGAGAAATCTGTGGTAGAATCAAAATAAGATCAACTGTCAAGCCCAATGGTGGGAATAAAAAGTACATAGAAGTGAAACTGAAATTATTTAGGGCTAATTTGGATGTTAACTAAGAATAGCTCATCATCCAAAAAACTTAAGTTCCTGGGAAAATTTTGGAGTTTCTCTTCATGTCTTATGTTGTTTGGATGTTTTAAATGACTTTTTTTCTATGGCTGTGCCCATTTTTCTATTGTGCGGTGACAGACTCCCCTACTGTGTGTGTTTGTGCGCCTGTGCGTGTGCGTGCGTCCATGCGTGCCTGTGCGTGTCCGTGTGCATGTGCGTCTCTCTCTCTCTCTCAATCTACACAAGAAAATGCCATCTCCAATCCAAACCACCAAGGTTGTCATCCAACAAAGGTATGTCTCAAACCCTCGTCAAAGCCCATCTGCCATAGGTCCTCTTTCTAAGGTTTTTCCTCCAATCCTCCACCGTTTTAGGGCATAGGCATCACAATTCATCTGTCCGTGTGACCCTAATCCTATTTTCTCTCCGTTCATCTGAAACAGCAAAGGAAAGCAGTAGAAACAGCTAGGATTCTCACTAGATTGGGTCTATGCATGTGGGTCTTTGAATGGTCCTACATTTCATAATATTTCATATTATATTGAGGTTCTAAATTGCAAACTTTAAAATTGAATACATAATAGAAATATAGCATTCAGTTAACAATTTAAAAAAAAAATAGAAATATAGTGTGAGAGCTCTCACCCTTGCATCTACCTCAAGTCGTATTGGACCAAGAGCAAGTCATTAAAGCCCCTTATGCTCCAATTTGTTTTACCTGTTTGTGTGCATGTTTTGAAACACACTCCAATTCCGTTGCTTCCACTTGTGCTTCAAGTTTGGCTAGGAATAAGAGCGATAAACTTTTGAAGGTTGGAAACATCCCCCCAAATCATTACCACTATTTAGTTGAACTTGAATGGTAAAAATATCGAAAACAACATGATGAGATATTATTGTTTGTATTAGACTGAGGATAAGAATTGAATTAATAAAATGAATCAGGTTATGATCACATGTCCTCGTGGTCATCTTTCTACCAAAATCTTGCTGCGCCTCCTCATATAAGTTCATTCCTCCGCATTCGTCCCTTGCATATGTCTGTTAAGATACAGCATCTCACAGTGCATAAGCCCTTCGAATCTCAGGATGGGTTGAGAACATGGCTTTTGTTGTATAAGAATTTAGGGCCGAGTCTTTAAGCAACTGCATGTATGGGGTGATACAGCTGACTATCCATCTCTTATCTTTAATCTTCAAATAGTCCTTGTACTTGGAATTCTTGTGCTTAAAAGTTGCAATAGCATCCTTTACCCTATCCATTACCTCGTCGATATAATCCATGGCTGGCCTAGAATCTTTATAAACAATGTTTAATACCGTCACCAGGGGCTGTGTCACTCAAATTATGTTAGCAACAAAGGTCCAAAATTGGCTACTCAACCCAGTCTACTTTCCCACCAATGTCTCTTCTTGGCTCATATATGATCCAGCCAAACACTTGAGGATCAGGATTCTAAAGGCATCCTTTGCTGCTCACTACTTTGTAATATGAGGAAATTAGTTGCAAATCTTCTAGTTACTGGCCTCACTAACTCCCTTCAGTTTCTGTGCTTTCTCATAAGATTGAAGACAAAGTACTGATTGTAGATAAATTTTATTATATCTTTTGCCTTTTCTAGAACCAAATGAGCATCTGACATCTTCTTTTCATTCTCAACCATCAAATAAATATAATGGCGGCACAGAAAGTCCAAAAAAATAGGGATACCTCTCTGGCAGCAACTTGACACCAAAGGGACTAGTTGGCCGCATATCAGTAAAAAGTTGGACGACATGCTATGGCCCCAGTTCCTCAAGAATCTCCTTAAACAATCCAAATAGTGTCTCATTTGTCTTGATTGAAAAACACAAGGAAAAAAAAAAAACTAAACAACTGCTCATTTCTCCGGTTGGTCTTCCCACAAGCCATGATGGAGCAATCCATGATCGGCCCATATGTCACTGCAAGTTTCAATTTATCCCTTAACCTCTTACACATTCCTTTTCAACAACAATTTCCTGCTATTGTGGAAGTCTGGGCCTTTATACATGGGCCTATAGATGTTGCTGCATCCAACTAGACAGTGTGCCGTTTTTCTTGCCTTTCTCCCAAACCACACACTTTTGATGGTTGGTTGGGAACTTGATGTTGTCCTAGATAGGAAATAACCTCCTACCACACATTGCCTTTTAAGCTTGCTAGGAGCACTCACAACAGATTCTTTCCCTACTTATCCTCCTAGATTGCTCT
This sequence comes from Amborella trichopoda, assembly GCF_054954075.1. Classification (NCBI taxonomy): domain Eukaryota; kingdom Viridiplantae; phylum Streptophyta; class Magnoliopsida; order Amborellales; family Amborellaceae; genus Amborella; species Amborella trichopoda. The sequence continues at coordinate 24,434,913 of NC_142346.1, forward strand.
TCAGATTGGGGGTCGTCTTCGGTTGTATCAAAAGTCCCCGTAGGTTTTGGGTAGGGTTCCCAATCTCATTAGTAATTACTTGCCGTTTTTGCATTTGAATCATGATTCCATGTTTTTCCACATGTTGTGCATGAAATGAGGAGGAACTTTAGGGCATTTGGTTACATTCCCAGCCTCGAGTCAAATGCTCCTTATCCCATCGTATGCCCACTCCCTTTATTATCTCTTTTTTATAATATATGCATAGATTCCCATATTCTCTCCATTCACTACCCCATCCGCATACCCTCATGTCACATCTGATTTTTCTTTTTTAGAACCACTAGTATTTATGATTCCTAATTCAATCTCCAAACTCAAATACCTGATCAATTAATCACCAATTACCACCGAAATCTCCTAGTCCCTCTCCTATACCAAACCACCAATTGTACAACCAATGGCCTATTAATCCCAAATCATCAATCATCTAACAAAATCATCATCATCTGAGCCTTATTCCACCAAAATAAATTACCATTCACCATTCATTGTTCACACTTCACAGTCACATTTAAAACGAATCACCAACCAAAATAAAAAAAGATACACAAACGCATACCAATTGGTCATTGCAAACTTTTAATTTGTATTGGAACTTTTTAATTAACAAACCGTATCATCACAAAATCCTACATGACTAAAAAATAAGAATAAAACAATAAAAATGCCTCTTGTTTTCCTCCAAAATATGTAGCAAAAAACCTGCAAATATTGTATTGATTTTGTAAAGGGGCGAGCGTAGTGGAGGGATGGGAGGAGGGAGGCAGCGAGGGAGGGATGGAAGCATTGGCCATTGGGTGTGTAGAGTCATCCTAGGCCACTGCGTGTGTTGAGTCTGCATGGGATGTCGAGAAATAGCGAAATTCTCATCAAAAAAAAAAAATCAACTATGACCTGAAAGTTTTAGGATATTGTTCTTGATTGACATGAAGTGGGGCCTCAATGGAATATGGCAATAAAGGGGGTGAGGGATATGCAATGAGGAAAATTTTTGAAAGCCTAAGTGACTTGCTATGCTAGGTGGCTTTCTTTGTGTGAATATATGTTTACGAACCTCCACATCAGTTTCCCCTGTTTCAGCTGTTCGCGGGAATTTGCAGATTTCTAGTGATTTTCTTCTTTTTTTGATTTCTCGATTATTCCACCACTTGGCAGCCTTGACCTTGGGCTTCCAGGGTAGTAGTGCTGATTCCAGTATCGCCTTTGTTCAAGTGTGTTTTTTTCTTTTTTTATTTATTTTTTCCTCCTTTGGGGTGTTAATTCTAGTACAACCTTTCTTTTCTCGATTACTTTTTTCTGCACATAAATATGGTGTGTTCAACTGCTGCTCCTTGTGAAGGTCTGGCAAGGAAAGGTTTGACATTTTGTAGAGGGTGAGCAAGAAATAGACACTTGATTTCTATTCCATCAGACTGGCTTGGGTCTCGGCTTCTCCTCCTCCTTCTCATTTCTCCCAACCTCTCCTCGAGAACCACTGCCCTTCCCTGAACTTGACCCTTGTTGAGGATAAGAACCAGTGGACCACGGTCTTCTGTCGTCGCTGCCGCCGGCTTAGGCCTGCATGCCCTGCCTCATCCCCGCCTTTCGGAGTCGACCACAATAGTCCGATCTCTTTTAAAACGGTGTTGATCTAGACACGTGTCACTCAAGAACCTCGGCATGGCTCCACCCCGGGACCCTTCCTCTTCGACATGTGCCAACCCAACTCCACCACCTCTTTCAAATTTTCCACCCTCTCCTCCCCCTAGTACTCACATGCCTCCGTGTCCCCCGAGTGTCACGTGGCTTCCAGTGCCTTACCTCTTAATGACTCTCCTGGCAACCCATCTAACCCCGTCGCCCTTCTCTCGTTGTCCTCTGCTGACGACCTGCCCCTACTCACCCTCTCGCTTGTCCACTCCCCCCCCCCCCCCAGTCCACCTTGGACAATCTCTCACCCTGGTGCACTTGAAGGGTCGACCTTCTCTTCTCTTCCTCACGTTTCTCCATCATTGGCCCCTTGGGATCATCCCTCTTCCCCACGTTTCTCCATCATTGACCCCTTGGGATGATCCCTCTTCTCTCCGGTCTCTCTCCCCCCTCCCCCCTCCCCCCTCCCATATCTCTTTCTCTCCCCTTTCTAACCCTAGCTGCTTCTCATCCCTTGCCTGCTCTGGTCTCTCTCTCTCTCTCTCTCTCTCTCTCTCTAAACCTTTCCCTCCTCTCGCCCTCCTCTCGACCACCTGCTTGTAAGCCCTGTCTGTGGAAGACTGCCCCTCGGGGCCCCCAAACCTGCTTCGTCAAGGATCTCTTCTCTGCCCCTTCGGGGCCCAAACCTTTCATGTCCACACTCTCCTTTCAACCCTTCCTCCTGACCAAGCCGCCTGGCTTGAAAGACCATTTTCCAATGCTGAGATAGTCTCGGCCATTAAAAAGCCTCGGGCCAGGACCGCGCTTTGGGCCCTAATGGGTACCATGTTGCCTTTTTCAATCATTTTTGGGTCACGTTTCACCCTGAAATCTTAGAGATGTTCCATGCGTTCTGATTGTGGGATAATATGTAGGGTTATGAACATTTCTTTCGTCGCCCTAATCCCCAAAATTGAATGTGCGAAAGAACTCAAAGGCTTTCACTCCATTAGCCTTATAAACTTTTCCAATAAACTGCTTTCCAAGGTTTTGGCCTCTCGACACAAATCAGTCATTCTTTGGACCAACCCAAGGGGCTATTGTTAAAGATAGGCAAAACCTAGACAGCGCTCTAGTGGCACACGAATGCATCCGTTCTCGCCCTATATCTAAAATCCCAGGGATCAGTATCAAAATTGACTGGGAAAAGGCCTATGACCATGTCGACTGGAACATCCTTGACCAAATTATGAGTAGGAGGGTTTTGGCCAGTGCTGGAGAAAGTGGATCTCTGATTGCATCTCTAACCCGTTTTCTCGGTCCTCATCAATGGCTCTCCCAGGGGCTTCTTCCCATCCCAAAGGAGCCTCAGGCAAGGGGACCTTTCGCCTTTTCTCTTCACCATAGCAGCTGAGGTCTTCAGCCAATCCATCTCGGGATTATACAAAGCCAGTTTTCTCAAAGATTTCAAGGTGGGTGGGGTGTGGACTTGAAATTTCCCACCTCTAGTACGCAGACGATACTAGGTTGTTCTGCGATGCAGATGCCTCTCAAACGCGCTATCTCAAGCTTTTTCTCAAATGCTTTGAATTTGGAATCTGTTTTAGGGTCAACCTGCATAAGACCAAGATGATGGGGATAGTTGTGCAACCCATGTCCTAGACCTTGCAAACGTCTTGGGGTGTAGTACCAAGGACCTACCTTCCACCTATCTCGGCCTGCCTCTTTGTGACGGGAAATCCAAGGCTAATCAGTGCAGTTACATAGTTGACAAATTTGATCGTAGATTCACAAGCTGGAAGGGCAGATATCTCTCCCTGTGGGTCGTCACACCCTCATCAAAGCCACCGTCACTAACATCCCCTTCTTCTAGATGTCTTTGTTCATCATGCCAACCTCTATTGCAGACCACCTATGAGGAATTTCCTCTTGGCAGGGGATGACGGCAACAAATATCACCAGATTTCATGGGCCAGGGTCTGTAGCCCCAAGTCCCACGGTGGCTTGGGCATTCGCAGTCTGAGGCTCAACAACCTGGCTTTGTTAGGCAAATGCAGGTGGCGCTTCGCTACAAAAGACAACCATCTCTGGAAATCTGTTGTGCAACTCTCGCAATTGGTTCCCCACCAGGAGATCTGACCCACATCCTTTTGGAGTCTGCAGATCCTTTCTCCGCTGCCTCCTTTCTTTCGCCATCAACCTTCGCTTCTGTACCCGTGAAGGCTATTGGGTTTTCTTTTGGTCCCACATGTGGGTAGGACAGGCCCTCCTCAAAGGTTTCCCCTTCTATTTTGGGTGGCCTCGTATCCCCTCGCCATGGTAGCAGATAGTTTCTAACTTACTGGCCCCAGGAAAGTGTGGAACCCTTGATTCAGAAGACCTCTCTCGAACTTGAAAATCCCTGAGTTCCTTGCTCTTTCCTCCATCCTCCACTCTACCTTCCTTTCCTCCCATGGGACTGAACGGCTCATCTGGTCCCATGCTACCTCGGGCACTTTCATGGTCTCTTCCTTTTACAGGACCCTTCAACCTACTCCCCCTCCTAAGCTTCACTCTCTCTTGTAGCCAGAGCTTGATTCCCCCTCATCCCACCTAAAATTCAAATGTTTAGCTGGATAACCTTCTTTGAGAGAGCACTTATTGTAGATCAACTCCAAAAAAAGGAGCCACCAACTCCATAACAGATGTTCCATGTGCGAGGAGGAAGAGGAATCCAACCCGCACCTGTTTATCCACTGTAGGTTTGCTCACACGCTCTGGGGCCTGATACTTCAAATCTTTGTCTGGGAGTGGGTCACGCCCGCTCCCTTCCCACACCGCATCCAAGGTTTCCTTTCTCCTCCTTGGACCAAGCACGACATTGCCCTTTGGCGCACCTCGGTTGCAGCTATACTTAGTAATTTGATTGGAGCGCAATAGTCAGATCTTCATAGGTGAATCCACGTTGGTCCAGGCCATGTTACACAAAGTGACATCCTGGTCACTTTTTGGGCGAAATATCACAAGCCTTTTCCCCACTGCCCCCTCACGGATTTCCACTCAACTGGAGACTCTTGCTGACCCTTAGACCTGCGAAAATTTCTCACTCCTCCCCATGGAGACCATCTGAGCTGGGCCAAGTGAAGCTAAACTTCAACGGCTGCTTACTTGGCAACCCTGGCCCTGCCGGTATCCGGGGTATTTGCAGAGATTCTAATGGAAACACCATCCTCATTCTCCCTCTTCTTCGGACACACCAATCCAACTGTGGCTGAAGCTTTAGCCCTCCTCGTGGTCCTCTGCCATTTTTATCCTTCTTGGAGCAATTCCCTCATCAAAGTGGACTCCAAAAACGTCATTGCTTGGGTCTCTGGCTCCTCATCTTGCCCCTGGAGACCTACTTACATCTTTGATGAAATCTCTCAACTTTGCATGGCTACATCCATGGATTATCGGCATATTTGGAGGGAGGCCAACACCGTAGCCGATGCCCTTGTTAAAGGAGGAGGCACCCAGCAGAGTGGCTCCGAGACTTTTGAGCACCTTTTTGAGCTCTAAACGTCAATTGCACGATCTTTTGTTATATTTTTTTTTGGACCCTGTAGGGGTTTTTGTATATGATCACCCGCTATGAGGGTACAAAAAACAGTTTAAAAAAAAAAAAGAAAAAAAGTAGAAGTAATGGAGTGGCAGCTGAGATGGGCTGTTGGCTCAGGCATGGTGGAGGTTGTTGTGGTTTATGAGCGCTTCTTGATGGATAAGAGTTTTGTATTGCAGAGGTCCATGGGGTTCTACTGTGTTGATGGTAGGGGTGGCAATGTGCTGGGTGACCCGGCTCAGCCCTAAAATACCAGGGCTTGGGCCCCAAAACCTGGCCTATGGGCCGGGCAGGCCAGGGCACAACAGGGTTGGTGCCCTGGTCCTCTTTTTTCTTTACCAGCCCTACTTAACGGTGTGGGTTCCAATAAGAGTTCCATTGGTTGGTATGAGATGAACGTTAATGGGGTTATTGTTTGTGCAATGAAGGTAGCAGACCCGGTAGTCAAAATCATAGCCAGAACAAAGGAATCGTTGGTTTGTTCTAAATGTAGCTTTACATCCTAATTCATGTAAAATGAGGAAAACTTAATTTGTTTGTAACCTTGGTTGGTTATGGGCGTTGCTTGAGATGTTTGACATACTTCGGTTATTATTCTTTTTTGTTCTTTCCTTTTTTTTTGGGGGTGGGGAGAGAGAGCGAGAGTAGCATCCAAATTGTATTTTAGGGAAGCAACAAAAAGCCGAGAATTCGAACATACACCTTCCATGTTATGTCTTTTTCCCTGGAATTTGTTTTTCATTGATGAATATTTTGTCCTGGATATTATTCTTGATGTATTAATATTACTATCAAACTTTGATTGGCTCCTGGGGTATTTGTACAGCAGTAAGGCAATTTATCATTGTGATGGTGCCTGATTTCCAAACATAAACTCCTGGAGCAAGTTGTGTTGTCACACTGAAAGGTGAAGGGGCCATGGCGGTGGCGGATAGAGTCCCCACGTTTGCTTTGCTTGGTTTTATCAGGCACGATTGGGGAAGAGGGACTCACTCGTGTGCCATGCATTGTTTTTGTTTATGGCGTAGTCCATGCCGTGTTCATCTGAGGCGTTTTGTTTTTCGAGGACTGTGTCCCTATGCTCAGAAGTCCCACCCTTGTTGATTTTACAGAGTTTTGGCACTGAGCCTTTTGTACATGTTAACTGGACTTACCTTTTTGGAGGCTTGCTCCCCATTTTTTTTTGTGCTCCCCGCAATTTTTTTGTGCTCATTAAGTTTTATTATAAATTAATTTATTCTTCTTTCGCTAATATTGTATGTTTACCTTTTGTCTGTTTCAGACACCTTTTGCGTGGTGCTTGACATGCACACAACGCCAGAAGGTTCCCGGCTTTTAGAATAGGAAAACGTTTAAGGCCGTAAACAACCAAATTAGGGCACATCTCAAAAATTTACTAGAAGATGTTTTGATATCAAAAAATCGTCAAATCGATCTCGACATCAAGATGTATGGACATGAAAAATAAATATTAAGTTTTGAAAATACTGCGTTTTGTAATGCATTTTTTGGAAAGTCAATTTTCAAGTGTTCATAGATCTATACCATTTTTGAAACTTTATATTGTATAATAGAGGTGAAAATGATTTTCTAGCTATCCTAAAGATTTTCCTTATAGACGCGTCTTTTGACACTAGTTTAAGTAAAATATTTATGTAAGTGTGAGGCTCTAAACAATCAAAGTAGGGTGTAGCTCAAATGTTTTGATACCCAAATATCCTTAAATTGATCATCTTGACTTCAAGATGGATGGACATGAGAAAAAAATTGATTTCAAGTTTTGAAAATAGTGCATTTTTGGACCGTCAATTGTCAAGATTTTAACTTTTTATAGATCTGCTCGATTTACAATATTTTTTTGAAGCTTTGAATTTATAATTAGAGATAAATATATTTTAAAATAATGATCTTATAAGCCCTTCGTATATACGGGCTGCTCAGGACCTTTTTCAGTCACGGTCAAATCTTCTTACATATACGGATGATATATAAGGTGCTGAGTCACCCGATAAATTTCTTCCGCATTCTCTCACTAATCTCCATATTCTTCCTCCCTCTCTGTGAAACCCATCGTCTCCAATTCTCTCTCATCAGTTGTAACAATCGATATTGAAAATACGATCTCTGTCTCCATAAAAACCATAAAAACGAGGGAAAACCAATTTTCTCCACTAGAGAACCAGTAAACTGTTGGCATTCGGGAGTCCTTTGATGCACACAAACACCATTTCCTCTTCTTCTCTTTTCAATCCATGTGATTCTGCAACCTGTGCTTTCTTGAATGCGAGGCTCGATTGAAAATTGATTATAGAATGACCTAATTTGGGTTTTTTTTTATGTACTTTTATTAATGGTTATATTTTGGAGATTTTTAAAAATTATTTTAGTTTAGATTATTAGGGTGCTGATTTTGTGAGGAGTCAACGTTAATTTGCAACAATTGGGTTGGTTAGTTTGAAGAATATAAATATGATAAGATTAAATTTAGAGGGTTTATCTTTTCAACAATAACCAACATTGGGAGGGTTTGAGTAAAATGTAGGCAAATTATTTTAGAAGCAAATCTTTGGTACGTGAAGTTAAGATAGAGAAACTAGGGCGAAGAGATAAATAGAGAAATTAGGGCGAAGAGATAAATAGAGAAATTAGGGAGAAGAGATAAAGTAGAAAAAGTATGTGTCTAGAGAGAAGGTTTTTTTGTTTAGTTATTATTTATCTTCTTTTTAATCTATTTAAAGGGAAATCTCACTTCATTGTAAATCAGTGAATAAATTGAATAAAAGTTGGTCTCGTGAAGATATTGTTTTGGGGTGGATTCCGTTGCAAACCTTTGAGAGAGGGTATAATATCGCAATCTTTCTTTCTTTTGTTGTTATTTTTCTGGTTTTATTTTCTCATTGCATCAATTAGTATCAGAGCGAGCTACGATGGCTTCAATGGAGGTATCCCTCGAAAGACTAAAGTTGTGGTTGTTGACTCAAAAAGTTCAAGCCCTAGTAGAGAAAGAAGAAAAACTCATGCCTTTAGCTGATAGAGTGAAAGAGCTCACGCAGAAGGTCGCTTAGCTTTGGTGCGAATGGAATTTGGAGAGTAGTGTTGGTTGTTATTTTTCTGGTTTTATTTTCTCATTGCATCAATTAGTATCAAAGCGGGTTACGATGGCTTCAATGGAGGTATCCCTCGAAAGACTAAAGTTGTGGTTGTTGACTCAGAAAGTTCAAGCCCTAGTAGAGAAAGAAGAAAAACTTATGCCTTTAGCTGATAGAGTAGAAGAGCTCACGCAGAAGGTCGCTCAGCTTTGGTGTGAATGGAATTTGGAGAGTAGTGTTGGAGATCAAGGCAATGAAGGTGAAGGAGGTGACTTTCATCTCGTTGCGATATTCCTGAGATTAAGTTTTCTATTCATGTTGAAAATCATGTGGAAAATCCTATCTTAGAGAAGGCATTGGATTTTGAGGACAATGTCAATCACAAGCCCATAAGTGATGAAAGGATGGTTGAGTTCAAAATATTTGGATTAATCCATCTTTCTTCATATTTTGATCCATGTATTTTTACAACCATCATATTTTTAGACCCAAAGGAGAAGAAGGTAAAAGAAACATGTGGGTTTGATGTAGATCTCATCTTAGTCCTCTTCAAAACTCGAGGACGAGTTTTCTTCCAGTAGAGGAAATTGATGCAGTCATGGAATGACCTAATTTGGGTTTTTTATGTACTTTTATTAATGGTTATATTTTGGGGATTTTTAAAAATTATTTTAGTTTAGATTATTAGGATGTTGATTTTGTGAAGAATTAACCCTAATTTGCAACAATTGGGTTGGTTAGGTTGAAGAATATAAATAGGATAAGATTAAATCTAAAGGGTTTATCTTTTCAACAATAACCAAGGTTGGAAGGATTTGAGTAAAATGTGGGCTAACTATTTTAAAAACAAATATTTGGCTCGTGAAGTTAAAAGAGAAAAAATATAGAGAAGAGATAAAGTAGGAGAAGTTTGTGTAGAGAGAGATTTTTTTTGTTTAGTTATTGTTTATCTTCTTTTTAATATATTTAAAAGAAAATCTCCTTTTATTGTAAATCAATGAATGAATTGAATAAAATTTGGTCTCGTCAATAAATTGTTTTAGAGTGGTTTCCCGCGCAAAGCTTTGAAAATAAGGTATCGTCTCTCAAGCTTTCTTTTTTGTTTTATTGTTATTTTTCGGATTTTGTTTTCTCCTTGCATCATAAAGACCGGCAATGCCCATGTGTTCAAGGCCGATCTCCCTAACTCAAGAAAGATGAGGTGAAGGTGGCGTTAGAAGATGAGAAGGAGATGAAGATAAGTGGAGAGAGAGAAGGAGATGGAAGTGACGATCAACAAGTGGCACATGGTTGAGAGAAGCCAGGGCAAGGTTTTGAGGAGGTTCAAGCTCCCTGAGAATGCGAGCGAATGTAGATGGGGTGAAGGCGGCCATGGATGGGGTTCTCACTTTGACTGTTCCCAAAGTTGAAACCCCAAAACCTAATGTCAAATCCATTGAGATCTCTGACTGATTTCTCAATTTTCCAGCCAAATTTTTGGATTTGCTGGCTGTGTAAGATGGATGTGAGAGAATGAGTGGTAGGGATATGCCTATGCAAGTGTACAAAAAATATTGAGAATGATGGGGCATTTGTGTGTAATAGGCTAAGGTTTATTTGGAATGGACAAGAACCAAGTGAATAAAGTTTTGAATGGGTAAAAAAGTTGGGTTTGAAGTTTCTGTCTCTAATGCCACACTTTTCATCTCTCTTCCTCTGAGATGAAAGTTAGGGTTTGGGGGTTCTTGAATTGACAAACATAGGTACAAAAATGGTGAACATACCCAAAAGCTTTTTAGGGAAGAAAGTTAGCTTTTTACCTGGTTATAGAGAGAGGGATTATATATATATATATATATATATATTAACCATTTCAATCATTTAGTTTCTATCTTTACCGGGGTGACTCAGTACCCCATTTGTCATTTCTAAGAGGGTTGGTATCTATATTTTACTGGGTGACTCAGCAGCCCATATATCATTGCGATGTGTAAGAAGATTTGTCAGTGATTGAAGGAGGTCTATGCAGCTCATATATGTGAGGGGTTTATATGATCATTACTCTATTTTTAAAGCTATTCAGGAATAAAACCACATTCCTTGATACTATTTGAAGGCACGTTTTATTTTGATTGTTTATAGAGCCATAGCCTTATACAAACCATACCCCTATTTGGAGGTGCATCTTATTTCTTGGGGCCTCAGCCTATATAAACGACACATTTTAAAATAAGGTTGATTAAATATAAGGGTAATTATGTGGCCAAAACCTTTATGAAAAATGCAATTGTAGCATCAAAAGCTACTATAATGGCTTGAAAATTTATTTTGCTTTTGATTATGAAATGAAATTTAAAGTACCATAAATAATACAGATCTAGAGATACCGAGCTTTTGAAAATAGATGTTTTAGATAATATATAGTATGATGCACTATTTTTTAGCTTGAAATCTATTTTTGTCCTAATTTTCTAGGTTAAGACATCAACTCTAGGGTTTCTAGAGCTTGAAATTTCATAAGGTTTGAATTTGAGCTTTAAATAGTCACGGCCTTATAAAAATAATAAAAAATTGTGATATGGCCAAATATGTGAAAAGCATGAAATGCGAAACTAAAACATTTTTGTACAAAATAGGGTCGCCAGCTGCTATTGCATGGACATTGACAATTGGTACATAACTAACATTATACAGAAATTCTCGTCCCTCCTGCTCCCTTCTCTGTTTCCTGCATTCTCTCTACCTCTCTTTATCTCTGTCTCTCTCTCTCTCCACTGCAAAAATGCAGCCCTAGCTTATCTTACTCCCTCTCTCGCTATTAGACCAGAGCTCCCACCCCACCCCTCTTTCTCTCTTTCGCTGTGCGTAAATCTTTCTCAAAAGCCCCAATCTCCTTGTCCTATAACCCTAAAATCTTCCAAATCTTAAAAGCCCCAATCTCCCCGTCTTATAACACTAAAGTCTCTCAAATCCCTTTGAACCGAGACCTTGCTCTCAAGTCCCTCAAAGAAACATTCAAGCATCATGTACATTTTTCTAGTGATTTTTGTAGGGATTTTCTAGTTATTTTTTCCAATACTTGTTTTGTTATTTGCAACTAACGTTTGACTAGTGAGCAATGAAACCATCTATACAGTTTTTTGTGGTTCACGGTGATTTAAATTGCATTTAGCGATTTGCAATTGTTTAATTTGATTAAATAACTTTTTTGCAGAGTTTTTAGTGATTTATAGTGATATGAGTTTTATACAAAGTAAATATCTCATTAAAAAAAAATTCAAAGTAAATATCTCATTAAAAAAAAACAGTGATTAAATATCATTTCTTTAGTGATTTATAGTGAATAAATAGCATCTCTCTATCACTGTCTTTGTTGGTTCATTTTGATTTTGAAGCCTAGTGACTTTGTAAATGCAAATCATTGAATTCTTTTTTTTCATTATCAAGAATCTTAGACCTGGACATGTTTATACTTAAGATTAATTGGGACAAGTCATAAAAGAAGGAACCCAACAAGTTGTACTCGTACAATGTATTCTCAGTGAAGGTGGCCAAGAGACCAATGGAGAAAGTTCATAATCACTACTTTCTCCACATTAAAAATAGGGGTAAGGAACATGAACTCCCATTTGACCATATGCATTACACTAAATCAATCTCCCCAAGGCACATAACCATGGGAACTATGAAAAACTTCAATTAAAAAGAGCATCTAAACAGTTAACATTTTAAAAAAAACAGAAAAAAAGAGAATCTAACAACTCAAGATTGTGAAAATAATCAACTTCACACATTCTACATAAAGGTATTACAATATTTTGATTTACTCAACCTTAAACGTCTAAAGGGAATGATGCCTGGAAGATCATGATCAAAGGTGTCCCATAGGAGCACAACACTTTGATAAACAACAATATGGAACAACCATTCTTAACAATCACCATGAATACCCATGCACCCATTTTTCAGTTTTATAATAAAACCCATAAACCTATTTGGGGAGAAACAAAATTATTCACTGTCTACCTTAGAAGCTTCTTTTGATCAATATGATAAATTTCTAATTTTATTACCAGTAAAATGGACCTTTTTTTTTGGGTTCAAGAACAGGGCATTATCATCTGAGACATGGAAAGAGAGAAACGAGCATAAATCCCACACTAAAGGTCATTATGATGCAAACCTAATTCTCAAGATCTATTAAGGCTAGAGACTTGGTAAACCTCAGTTTACCATTTCCTTATCTCTCTAAGGTTTTCGAAACCACCTTTTTTGTTATTGGGTCTTCAAAATTGGCGGTGTTTTTTTTTTGTAGAACGAGTTTCTCTCTTTACCCGCTGTTGCTTTAGAGAAAACAAGTTCCGTTGCTACTTGGAGCATCTTCTTAGCCCTTTTTGGTAGCACGGGTTTTTCTCTCTACCCGCTGCTGTTTAGAGAAAGCAAGTCATAAAAAAAAAGTCTTACTGTTATTTTCTTTGCAACTTTCTTTCTTTTTCAATCACGTCCATTGTACTGCATGGAGAAGTCATCGATCCATCTTCTCCCTTCTATCTTCATCACTCCGACGACCCGAGAATGTTGCTGGTTTCTCAACAACTCACCGGATAAAATTACCCACTCTGGAAGAGAGCCATGAAAATTGCTCTCGATGCCAAGAACAAACTTGGTTTCATCAACGACACCATTTCTTAGTCGAAAGAAGGTGCATCGAACCACGCTTCCTGCAATCGTTGCAATGCCATGGTCTTGTCCTGGATTTGGAACGCTGTTTGCAAGGATCTCACCAACAGCGTTATCTACTTTGAAACCGTGCAAGAAGCATGTGAGGATCTGCAAAAACGCTTTTCACAAGGTAATGCTGCTCAGATTTATCGCATTACTCATGACATTTCAAATCATGTTCAGAATCAGCTGACTGTCCTGCAATATTTCACCACACTTAAAAGATTTTAGGATGAAATTGATTCCCTAACTCTCACCCCAAAATGCTAATGTGGTTCTGTTAAAGAAATCACCCAATTGAAACAAAATGAAAGGGTGTTTCAGTTCTTGATGGGCCTGAATTACTCTTTTTCCAATGTGAGGAGCAATATCATCACCATGGATCCCTTGCCTTCCATGAACAAAGCATATGCTTTGATTCTTCAAGATGAATGACAATGAGCAGTTCAACTTCGTTCCGCACATCCCTTGGAAGGAGTTGCTATGGCTGTGAGTAACTTCGGTGGAAATGGTCGTGGCAGAGCTCGTGCAGACAACAATTACGCCAACCAATTTTGTGGAAGAGGCAATGGACGTAGAGGCCGAGGATGCGAAAAACCCTGTTGTGATCACTGTGGATATTTTGAGCATGTCCGGGATCAATGTCGCAAAGTTCATGGATTGCAAGCTCCTCGTAACATTGCCATTACTGCAAACGCTAGCAATAAGGACAACAATAGATTGGCCGAAAACTCTATAGTTGTTCACCTCTCTTTAGAGCAACATTCCCAACTTATGTCCTTGTTGAACATTGACAATAGCCTATCATCAGCTAACCTGGTAGGTATGACTATGTCTCGTACTTTTTTACTATCTCTTTTATCATCATGGATCATTGATACATGGGCATCTGATCACATATCATCCTCATTAGATCTTTTGTCAAGAAAAAATACCATGCATCCAAACCATAATGTCGGACTTCCAAATGGTGATATAGTTAACATTTCTCAAAAAGGAAATTGCTCCTTGTCACCTGATATTTTATATCCACGTTCTTTTGACTTGAACCTGTTATCCGTGAGTAAGCTAACCAAATCTCATAATTATGCTGCTATTTTTTTCCCTGATTACTGTTTATTCTAGGACTTAGCAACGAATACAGTGATAACTCTGGGTGAAGAACGTGACGGACTTTATTTCTATAGGAATAAAAGTTTATGCAATCAAACCTCCTCTTTTCAACTCTGACACAACCGCCTTGGTCACCCATGCAACCAACACTTGAGGTAGTTATCCAAAGACTTATCTTTTTTTTTTTTTTTCAGAAAATAGATGTTATCTTTGTGAAATTTTCCTTGTAGCTAAGCAAACTAGAAATCCATTTCCTTTGAGTTCTAATAAAAGTTTTGTTCCTTTTGAGCTTATTCATTGTGATATTTGGGAAGCATACTCAACACCAACACACACTGAAGCATGCTAGTTTTTAACTATTGTAGATGATTTAGCCGCTGCACATGGACCTTTTTAATGAAATTCAAAAGAGAGACCTTTTGCCATATCAAAATTTTTTATGCTATGGTTCAAAACCAATTCAACTCGACCATTAAAACGCTTAGATCCCACAATGACACTGAATTTCGCTCTCATCAAATGCAAAGTTTTATGAGTGAGAAAGGCATCTTACACCAAAGATCTTGTATCAACACTCCCCAACAAAATGGAGTGGCTAAACTCAAGCACATGGATCTACTTGAAAAAGCAAGAGCTCTTCGCTTCCAAGCTGGCCTACCCATTTTCTGTTGAGAATGTGTTTTAACTGCCACATACCTAATCAATTGATTACCTTCCTCTGTTTTACAAGGATATTCACCCCATGAGGCCTTGTTTAATACTAGAACTTCCTACCAATACCCTACGTGTGTTCGGCTGCTTGTGTTATGCTCACACCAAAGTATATGATAAGTTTTCTCCTCGTGCACGTAAGTGTATCTTTACTGGGTACCCTTACGGTCAGAAAGGATACATGCTATTTGACTTAGATGACCATAAATTCATTGTTAGTAGAGATGTCAATTTCCAAGTAAATATCTTCCTATTTCTTATTGAGAAAAGCAAAACCAAGGACCTCTCTCCTTCTTCGTCTATGCCCCTCCCACTCATTGAGGAGATTGAGATAAATCATCTTCGCTCACCTCCTCAACTAACTTCTGTTGTGCCTTCTTCTCCTTGCCCAACCCTTCTACTCAACTTCCCGAATTGCCACCACCTACCCCAATTACGGATTTTCCATCAGCTGAACTAACGCCATTGGATCCAATTCCTCCTATTAATGAACAACCTCGCAAATCTTCAAGAACGCCTCGTCCTCCCCGGTGGCTTGTAGATTGTCAATGCTTTCCAGCACTCTCTTCACCTACGACCAATACCACATCTTCGCATGGTCAACTAACAGGTATCACCTAACCCCTTGCTTATTACATCCCTTATGATAGATTTTTTTCCTCACATTGTGTCTTCTTTGCTTCCATATCATCTAACCATGAGCCCAGAAATTTACCATTGCCATGAAAGATGCCCGCTGGAGAGATGTCATGACTGTAGAGATAAGAGCGCTTGAATCCAACAATACTTGGACCGTTACACCCTTGCCACACGGCAAATATGCCATCAGGTGCAAGTGGGTGTACAAAATGAAATACCTTGCAGATGGAAGTGTTGAACGCTACAAAGCACGACTTGTAGTAAAAGGTTACACCCAAGCCGCAGGCATTGATTACCACGAGAAATTTGCTTCTGTGGCCAAACTTGTCACCTTCCGATGCCTCCTTACCATTGCAGCTGCTAATTCCTGGCCTTTATTCCAATTAGATGTCAACAATGCGTTCCTCCATGATGACTTAACTGAAGAAGTGTACATGCAATTGCCTCCTGGATTTCCTTAAAAGGGGGAGCATAGAGAACAACTTGTTTGTCGCCTAAAGAAATCTCTATACAACCTCAAACAAGCATTTGGAATCTGGTTTTCCAAATTCTCTACTTCCCTTATTCAAGCAGGTTTTCAACAATCCAAGGCAGACTATTCCATGTTCATTCTCAGAACTCAAGACCGGATTACAGTCATTCTTATCTATATTGATGACATCATTCTCACCGGGAATGATCCTCTTACAATTGATTCCATAAAACAGATTTTGCACTGTCAGTTCAAATTAAAGGATCTCGGATTCCTTAAGTATTTTTTGAGCACGAAATAGCTAGATCGAAAGAGGGAATATTTCTCTCCCAACGGAAATACACTTTGGACACTTTGGAAAAAATAGGTTTACTAGGGGCAAAACCCTTCGTATTTCCCATGGAACAAAATCTGAAACTTAATGCAGACGATGGAGCCCTTCTTTCAGACCCAAGCTCTTATCGACGACTTGTTGGGCGCTTGATTTACTTAACCATTACCCAGCAGAAAATCACATTCTCTATCAATGTCCTCAGTCATTTCATACAAACACCGAGACAACCTCATATGGATGCAACTATGTGTGTTCTCAAATATTTAAAATCAAATCTCGAAAAAGGCATCCTCATGCCATCGTCAAATTCCTTGCAACTCTCTGCATATTGCGACTCAGACTAGGCCAGCTGCCTTATTACTCATTGTTCTGTTATCGGATATTGTACATTTCTTGGAAACAACCCCATCTCTTGGCGAACCAAGAAACAATCCACCATATCTTGCTCATCTGCCTAAGCCGAGCATTGGGTCATGGCCACCACTACGTGTGAACTCATTTGGCTTAAAAATCTCCTTCAAGATTTAGGAGTTCTACGTTCACAGCCCTTGCTCATCTATTGCGATAATCAAGCTGCCTTACACATTGCATCCAACCATGTGTTTCACGAACGCACCAAACACATAGAGCTGGATTGTCATGTTGTTCGTGAGAAGTTACTTGCAGGCATCATCCAAAATCAATATCTCCAAACAAGTAATCAACGAGCATATATATTTATCAAGTGTCTCCAAAAAGAGAAATTTACTTATTTACAATCTAAGTTGTGTGTCATCGACTTACACACACCACTTTGAGGGGGAGTATTATGGCTAGAGACTCGATAAGCCTCAGTTTACTGTTTCCTTCTCAGCCTACATTTGAATGAGTCATATCTCATTCAATTTGTATTGATGTATAGATCCCTACAATTAAGGGATTGCAACCTTTAGGATTTGTATTGCTGTATAGATCCCTACAATTATGGGATTTCAAATTCTTCTATTCTCTACAAATACCCATTTTTGGGTAGTATGTATCATTGAAAAATTCGTTTCCATTCAAATCACTCCCCAAAGTTTCATATGATCAATCAAAACATTAACAAAAGAAGAAGGCAAAAAGCTTTATTGAACGAATTTCTTCAAAAGGATGCCTGAGATAATGGAGAGGGAGCTGAAATCTCTCTTTTACTTGTGAAAAAATAATGACAAAAATAAATATAAAAATCTGGAGGTTAGGGTATTAGTCTCACTGTTCGATTTCAATAGTCATACTACTCTATATTGTATCATTTCTCTTACCATTTCTCCAACCAATCTCACCCATTCTAGGGAGAGGGAGTTGCTAGCCTCCAAAATAATCTCACCCATTCTATAGAAAACATAATTCAAACACATTGAACCTTAAAAAGTGTTGGGTTTCAATAGTCATCCTACACCACATTCAATCAGTTTCTCCGACCAATATATCAATATTTGTTGATTTTCAAGAATACCAACTTGATATCATCTATTTTGCATATGTAATTTTTTTTTATTCCCTTCTTTACATCTTGTTTGTTGATATGAATTTGTTGAATATCACCATGTTAGATTACATCGGGCCAATGTCTATTAACAGGTTGGTGATGCAATTTTTAGAAATGGCCATTACCATAGGTCCATGTACATGATTAAGAGCGGCCTTGGCTGTGGTATTTAGAAGGAAAAACACCTTGGACTGTATTGTTATGACCCTCAGGCCCCTGCTACTGGTTACAAAGATTATGAAAATTGGTATATCCGTTAGACATGCACTTGTTTCTTAAATGTATTCTCTATTGAAAACATATATTCCTTTGTTTATCGCTGACTTTTGTTGGCTACTCGGCGGTGCTAGTTGCATTACCATAAATTCCTCAAAACTGATTACAGTTAGTTCCCTATACTTATTGAACTTGGTGGTTGTCTCAGAATGTACTAGGGACTGAATGTGTTGATCTTTTGTGAAGGACTGGGGTCAAAATAAAATATGAGAACGTGAACAATGATCCAAATGGGTACATAAAGAAATTGTCAGAAATGTGACGATCATTTTATGAATGGATGGACAATGATGGAGAGATATTGGACCCATTGGAACATCAAATAACCCAAGTGAACTGCCCAGTTTTCTTACTATTACTAACATTCATTATTTTTTATGATGGAATTTAGGACTAGATTCTGTGATCCTTTTCCATGAAACAATATACTATCGATTAAATTGCAAAACTTGAGAATTTAGGAAGTGAAACGTAGACTTTAAGATCTATGTTCTTAGTTACTCACTTTGATGCATGTTTGACTGATGCAGTTGGTTGTAGAATCTAAGTTTTTGTGAATGGAGTTGTTTTGTCATAGTTAACTACATTTGTCCTAGTTGCCATGATTTTGAGCTTGTCAAATTTCTCCGTTTGGGAAGATAAAT
Organism: Amborella trichopoda; assembly: GCF_054954075.1. Lineage (NCBI taxonomy): Eukaryota > Viridiplantae > Streptophyta > Magnoliopsida > Amborellales > Amborellaceae > Amborella > Amborella trichopoda. Next base: position 24,453,629 of record NC_142346.1, read on the forward strand.
ATTATCTAATGAATGGGTCCATGTGTCATATGAACTGAATATGAAGTATTGATTCTATATCCTTGTGCTCTTTTCTTCATGGATTCACAACATTCTTATTCAATCCCTTGCCCCAAAAAGAAAAGCAAAAATCATTTTTGGACTCTCCTTTAGGATGATTCCTTTGTCGAGGTTATGGTAAATGAGGTCAAAAGGAGGTTTTACCAAAGAAGCTTGGAGTGACGTGGAGAAGGCAATGAAAGAGAAATATGGCGAGGAGTTTGATAAAGATAGGCTAAGGAATAGACTAACAACACTAAAGGAGAAATATAGTAATGTGAAAGACCTCCTCATTTTTGGATCAAGATTTGGTTGGAATGATGCTGCAAAAATGGTGACTATCGAAGAGGCAGTTTGGGATGATTTTATAGTAGTGAGAATCTCATTCTTCATATATGTGATTGCTTCATTCGCTTATGAGTGGTTTAGGTTCATGGGACACAAGTCTTTACCTTTAAATATGCAAGAACACCCATGAGCTAGTAAGTTTAGGGATGTGGCTAGGCGTAATTACCAGGATTTGGACATATGTTTGAAGATTTGATTGCAGATGGCCAATATAATCGAGCCGCCCATGATGCTATCCCTGAAGAAAGAGCACCATTACAAGATGTCGCTACCAATGAAAATACTAGTGGCAACTTCATTTCTCATGACATTGACCTAGTGGAGGAGGTGGCTACGTCCTCCCCTTCAAATGGTAATGATGGGACCTCAAAATCTTCCAAAAGGCACAAACGTTCCAGGGGATCGCAAGACAGTCGTGAGAAGAGAGATCATGCATATAAGGCACTAGATAAAATGGTTGCCGCCATGACCCAGTTGAGCACCTCTGCGCCTACCCCTGCCCCCACCCCCACACTTAGTATAAATGGTGTCGTAGAGGCATTCAAGGATGATTTAGATGAAGCAATGGTGTTGAAGGTTACAGATATCTTTGAGAGCCCAGTTAAAGCAAGAATGTTCTTCGTTGTACCTTCATCATATTGTACGGATATCCTTGATAACCCAGTTAAACTAAAAGTGAATATATCTCATAATTATTAATCCATACTTTATTCAAAATCCAGATTTTGAGAGTACCTTTGAATTTGAATGAAATAATGGGTTCTCAAAGAGGCAATTCTCCATTCATTCTTCAACAAAAAAAAGGGTGTCTTCCATCATTACTATTACATCTCTAATAGAGGTATTGAGAGGAAGGGCAAGGCATGAGAGAATGCTAAGGCGAGAGAGAGAGCGTATGGGATAGTATCTTGCATTTCTCCCTGAGTTTCTTAGGAGAGAGAGAGAGAGTATGGGGGAGGGAAAGGCATGAGAGTTAGATGGAGAGAGAATGGGGAAGGCAAGGGGAGAGACGTGTTCGAGAGGGGATAGAGTAGGAGGGCCAAACTTCAAAATTCTCTCATTTTTGTAATCGTCTTTTTAAGTTCTTTAGCTAAAAGTCTGAAATATCCTTGCATATAGGCTTTGGTCATCAAATAAAATGAGGGTAGTAAATTTAAACAGATATTACATAAGTCACTCTAACTTGAACCTATGATTTTTGGAGGGTTGTTAACTTTAGAAAATCCATATATATATATATATATATATATATATATATATATATATATATATATATATATATATATAGATGGAAAAATATATGGTGCGCAGCCTAGTGTAGATAAGCTAATGCGCCAACGATCCAGATTGAATCTGAGCCGATCTGACGATCACGTATGTTCGATAGTGTTTGAATTTTAATTTTTTTTCTACAAATCAGAACGATTTGAAATTTGGAGCATGTGTTCATAAAAGTAGTCGAATCTACTAAAAATATTTTACATGAAGACATTGACCAAAATACCTTTACAACTTTGTGGAGGTATTTTGGTCATTATTTTTCACATAAAATAAGTTTTTTAATATTTTTAGTAGATTCAACTATTTTTGATAAACACACATTCTAAATTTTAGGTTATTCTAATTTGTAGAAAAACCATTAAAATTCAAATACTATTGGATACTACCGAGCATCCGTGATTGTCAGATCAACCTACATTCAGTCTGCGCCATTAGCGTATTTAGCTTGTAGACACTAGGTTGCGCACCATATATATATAGATATTGCTAAGTCATGAACACCTTATGTCCAAATATTATGCAAATTGATAAAAAAGATCAAACTATTTTATTCCAAACAAACATGGAAAAATCAAATATGATTGTTCCCAAAACAATAAAATGGTTAGATATCAGACTACCACAGTCATGGGCATTACAACATGCCAATCAACCTCAAGAGGTTCCTCAACATCATATTCCTAATCAAATCATAGAACATCCTGATGGTAATATTGAAATTAAATTCCAACAATAACAAGTTCAAGATGATATAAATATAAACAGAAAAAGGAATATAAAAAATAAAATACCAAGTAGAAAATCCTATTCTACTGATCCGAATGTCATAATACTACCACCCCCGACTCAGTCTTATTCAATACCTAGTTAAGACCTACAATTTCAAGGAATAAGGAGAACAACAGATCATGTTGTTATTCCCAAATATACTCCTGAAACTAGTACTACAAATACCACTGAACTTAGTATAGACGAATTACAAGACTTTCAAATATTAACCTTACAAGTAGAAGAATATGACAATCCTCATGATAAATATTCAGACGAATATATAGCAGCATATTTAGCCGCTAAATTAGAAAGAAAAAAGAAAAAAATTAATCACATTTATATTAAGCAAGACTTTATGTCACATGAAAATAGACATATCAGACAATGGTATCTTACAAATATACCATTGCAGTTAAGAGAAAAATTACAGGCTAAATATAATCAATTCCTTAAAAAAGAAAGGGCAACAGAAGGATATTTTGTATGGTTAATAAGAAATTATCAACATAAACTTCATATTCCTTCTTCCTTGGATGAAATTCAAACAATAGAAGAAAAAACCTATATAAGCACTGATGGTACTACCACCGCTAGTACAGATCCACCTGAAAAAAGTATTATACTCAAAACAAAAGTCCCTATGAAGGATGAGCCTACTCAACCTTCCTCCTTATATGATATAATTGCTACTCCATATAAAATCTTACCTAAAGAACTTGGTAAAAAGCAGGAGTTAATACCTCATATTGTGGAACAAAATAATTATACCAATCTATACATGCAATCTTTAGGAAAGCAAGCAGAAAGGATAGAAAGACTTGTCACCAAAGAACAACCTTCTGCTACAAATATACCTAAATCAGTTTTGTTCAAGCCACCTCCAGAATTGAATAAGAATAAATTTCATATTGGAGATAATAATAAATCCCTTATGGATCAATTGATATCAAAATTATCCCAACTAGATATCAAGGGAATTCCTTCTCCAACAATAACTATTCCTCCTCCATCTATTGTAAATATACCACTTGAGTCCTCTGATAAAGGCAAAGCTATCTTACCCGAACATGAGACAATGATGCTTCAGGAAGAAGAACCAATAATAGAAGATACAATCCAAAATCAAGAAAAAGCATTTATGGATACTACCCCCATTACAGAAACCATAAATAGAATAGCCTATGGCAAATACTGGAAACCAGTAACAGCCTTACCATATCATAAGAGACCCACACCTGTTGATATACAAATGGAAGAAGATGCCATACAACAGGTAGTATCATACTCAGGAAGATCAATAATAAATTGGCAAATAGATGGATTATCAGAATTAAAAATATTGGATGTTATGAGGCATATGACTATGTATGCTTCTGCAAATAAAATGGCAGGCAACCCTGATCAAGAGGTTGCAAAAGCAATCGTTAATGGATTTACTGGCTGGTTACGAGGATGGTGGGATTTCTATGTAGATGATAACACCAAACAAAGAATCCTCAATAATACTAGGCAATGGACAGCCAGAAATGAACAAAACCAAGAAATAATATATACAGAAAGTGATGCTGTCAATACGCTAATATATACCATTACACTTCATTTTGTAGGCAGTACAGCTTTACTTGCAGCAAGATCAAATGATCTGCTATCTAATTTACGCTGTCCTACCCTATCTCATTACAAATGGTATAAAGATGTATTTTTCTCAAGATTATTAATAAGAGAAGACTGTCAGCTAGACCACTGGAAAGAAAAATTTATAGCTGGTCTACCATATTTGTTTGCTGAAAAAATCAAGGAAAGATTAAGGAAAAAACATAATGAAATTATTGTCTATTCATCATATACATTAGGAGAACTCTCCTCAGAAATATGTACTGAAGGTTTAGCCTTATGCACCGATATGAAATTAAAAAGACAATTAGATAAACAAAAAATCACTAAGCGAAAAGAGCTTGGTGACTTTTGCGAACAATTTGGATATTACCTTGATAAAAACAATATGCCTGACAAGCTCTATAAGAAGAAGAAAAAATATAAAAAGGAAAAATACAAAAAGAAAAATAAAGATAAAGACAGAAAGGGCTATAAAAAATCTAAAAAGAAACTAATTCATAAATTTTCTCCTAATACAAAGAAAAAGAGAAAATTACCAGTCTGTTATAAGTGTGGTAAATTAGGACACTATAAACACCAGTGTAAATTAAAAAAGAAAATAGAATCATTAAATTTAGATGAATCAATAAAACTTAAATTATATAATATATTTGATTATGATTCTTCATCTTCCACTTCTTCTGATTCTTATATTGATCAAATTCAAGATAATGATCTCATGTGGACAGACTCCTCTGACTCCACTGATGATTCAGATATACAATAATTATAGATTGGTATAATTATTTTGTTCCACAATATGAGGTATCAACTCCTGCTTTTTACCAAGTTCTTTAGGTAAGATTTTATATGGAGTAGCAATTATATCATATAAGGAGGAAGGTTGAGTAGGCTCATCCTTCATAGGGACTTTTGTTTTGAGTATAATACTTTTTTCAGGTGGATCTGTACTAGCTGTGGTAGTACCATCAGTGCTTATATAGGTTTTTTCTTCTATTGTTTGAATTTCATCCAAGGAAGAAGGAATATGAAGTTTATGTTGATAATTTCTTATTAACCATACAAAATATCCTTCTGTTGCCCTTTCCTTTTTAAGGAATTGATTATATTTAGCCTGTAATTTTTCTCTTAACTGCAATGGTATATTTGTAAGATACCATTGTCTGATATGTCTATTTTCATGTGACATAAAGTCTTGCTTAATATAATTGTGATTAATTTTTTTCTTTTTTCTTTCTAATTTAGCGGCTAAATATGCTGCTATATATTCGTTTGAATATTTATCATGAGGATTGTCATATTCTTCTACTTGTAAGGTTAATATTTGAAAGTCTTGTAATTCTTCTATTCTAGGTTCAGTGGTATTTGTAGTACTAGTTTCAAGAGTATATTTGGGAATAACAACATGATCTGTTGTTCTCCTTATTCCTTGAAATTGTAGGTCTGAACTAGGTATTGAATAAGACTGAGTCGGGGGTGGTAGTATTATGACATTCGGATCAGTAGAATAGGATTTTCTACTTGGTATTTTATTTTTTATATTTTTTTTTCTGTTTATATTTATATCATCTTGAATTTGTAATTGTTGGAATTTAATTTCAATATTACCATCAGGATGTTCTATGATTTGATTAGGAATATGATGTTGAGGAACCTCTTGAGGTTGATTGGCATGTTGTAATGCCCATGACTGTGGTAGTCTGATATCTGACCATTTTATTGTTTTGGGAACAATCATATTTGATTTTTCCATGTTTGTTTGGAATAAAATAGTTTGATCTTTTTGATCAATTTGCATAATATTTGGACATAAGGTGTTCATGACTTTGTAATATATTCTATAAACTATTGCTAAGTTTTGAGATCCTTGGGTCATATGGAACCCATGTGTTTTTCAAATTAATTGTTAATATATCTAATATATTTGGGTCAGTCAAAGAAACAGAAAAATTTGGAAAACAGTTAAAATATATGGGACCACTACAAAGGCTGGATTCGACCATGCCAAGTAGCGAGTCGGTGAATATATTGTGTCTTGTATCTCTTAGGCATACAAGCACAGACGTGTTCAACCCTAGTCGGGTCAAAGGTTTTACGGCTATTTGAATTAATCCAATATGTAAATATTTGTAGTTAAGTTCTTTATGTTTTTCAATGATTTTCTTTGACAGTAGGTGAAAGTCTTCTTGATTTTGAGTGACTGACAACTTTCTTCTACAGTCTTGATGGCATAACCCATCTTGAATCTGAATGATCCTTTATTATAAATGTCATGAATTGGTACTTTAGGTATGTTCCAATTTTGAATATTATGTTCAATGTCATCTATTACTATTTGTTCTTTGTTTTTTACTCCAAGTGTTTGAGATGAAGTTGCATTTTTACTAGTTAGATTCCTTATTAAATTTGCCATCCGTAGGTTGCGGATAATGACAATCTGGACATTCAGTGGCCCAGCGTTTTCCCTAAGCGGCTCTTCATGGTCTTGGCGGTACTTTACAATAGGCGTTCACTTGTCTCTTGCCTTAACTCTCGGACCAACTTTCTAGGATGTAAATTTAACTTAGTTTCGCTAGTCAAGATGTAACTTTTATCTCATACTACTTATTGATGTAAAAGAACAGATTTACTATTTTGACAGTTTAACTGTTCAACAGTGTATATATATATATATATATATATATATATATATATATATATATATATGGAAATGGCTGGCGTAAGCCACTAGCTAATGGAACAGTGAGCCTAACAAGTAAGATTCAATCTGAGCTGATCCAATGATCACGACTACATTTCGTATTTTAATTTTAATATTTTTTAACAAAATCTAAATCATTTGAAATTTGGAGTGTATATTCTTTAAAAATAGATGAATCTAATAAACTATTAAAATCATTATTCGTAAAATTTAAATGGACCAAAATACCCCTAAAAGTTTTTAGGGGTATTTTGGTCCATTTAAATTTTACGAATATGTTTTTAATATTTTATTAGGTGCGTATTGATGAGAAGAGTGAGCACTCCAAATTTCATGTGAGTGGGATTTGTAGACAAAAAAAATTAAAATTATAATATGAAATGCAGTCGTGTCTATCAGATCAGCCCATATTGAATCTAGGTCGTTGGGCACATACTATTACATCAGCTAGTGGGCTAGCTTTTCCCTATATATATGTGTGTATTTTTTCTATAAGTTGCCAACCTTAAACAATCAAATTAAGACATGCCTCCACATGCAGTTGTGGTACTGGAATTCGCTACGAGTACCTGAAATTCTATTTCTAGCCTTAGTTACGAAATTATTATGAAATTCAAAGCTAGAAAATGGTGTTGATCAAACAAATTCGTAAATGGTTGAGAATCTTGAACGGTTTAGATAATATATTGTAAGATGCTTTACTTTTAAGAATCGAAATCTTTTTTTTTTTTTTCATATCCATATATTTTCATTACATCTCAAGGACTAGATAATTAATTGGAGCCCTGTGGGTTTTTGAGATGCTCCTTATGTCTATAGTAGAAGATTGGCACGTTATATAAAGTCTTTCTTTGGCATTTACCAAGGATCAAAAGGTTCCTTTAAGCTAACGATCAAATGAGCATCATATTATTCCTTCAAGTTCACAAGTGAAAATCAATTGTTTTCCAGAAAAAGTAAAAGGACGAAGTTAAAAGTTCTGATGATTATAACATCTGTAATATGCAAGTAGACTTCCAAATTAAAACCCTAAGTCCAATAGAGAAGCTAATTGTTCTTTGGGTGTGGTTTGTATAGAGCCGAAGCTCTAAATAATCAAAATAAAGCGCACCTTCCAATAGCATCAAAAAATGTGGTTTCAATACTAGAAATCTTTGTGATAGCTTCAAAATATATTTTCACATCAAATTATAAATTTCAAGCTTATAAAATAGTGTAGATCGAGTAGATATATGAAAACTTGAAAATCTTGAAAATTGATGGCCAAAAATGTATTACAAGATGCATTATTTTTAAAACTTGAAATCCATTTTTTTCTCATGTCCGTGCATCATGATGTCGAGATGATCAATTTGATGATATTTGGGAATCAAAACAACCTCTTTTAATGAAATTTTTGAGGTGCGATCTAATTTGATTATTTAGAGCCTCGACTCTATATAAATTTATTTCCTTCTTGGGTTATAGAGGGGCTGAGTGGTTAAAGAATTATCTCAAATTAGTGGGGAATATTTTGGGGAGACATTTAGATGGATGTGAGAAACGTCTTCTTGATTAGGGAAACCAATAGTAGGTTTATATGTATCATGCCGAGGGCTCCGAAGATCCCATGAAAATTTTCCACGTGTGCAACTTAAAAGAAGGTTTTTTAATGGCTTGAAAGAAACACTTTGAGAGTAATTCTGACAAAGTAAGATTTCTTTGACCCACAAGGGTCGATCAACTTATGGCTGATACATGCATAATTTTCGAGAAAATTTCGTATAGAACTTTAATTTCTAATATTATTTCATGGTGGACCTTTTTTTTGTTTTTCTTTCAAGCAGCACAAAAAAACCACTAAAGATTTCACTATACCCCCTCATCTCTTATCTCCATCTTTTATTGACTTTTGATTATAAAATTAGCCCTAATAAATCTTTTTATTCTATTTCAATCCAAAAACTTTTGTAATAGGTGAAAAGAGAAAGAGGGGTTAAAAACGTTTTTGGGATGAAATGATATAAAAATATTTGTTGGAGCTAATTTTCATGGTCAAAAGTCAATAAAAGATAGAGATAAGAGATGACGATGTACGTCGAAATCTTTAAGGATTTCTTTATGCCGCTTGAAAGAAAAATAGAAAGAGGGTCTATCATGATATAATATGAGAAATTATGAAATAATATGAAGAATTCAGGTTCTATATGAAATTTTCCCTATTTTTTTTTAAATAGGAATTCAAAACTTTATTTGAAGAGACCGTAAAGAAATTATAGAGTTGGAGACAACTATCAAAAGTACCCTTTGGCAAAAAACAAAATCTGTGAAGACATTGACTTCCCGATGTACATAGGGGATACATGCATATTATCAATCATTAGTTGGAGTACCCCTTTGAGATACATGCAAAGTATCCATCATTCTTCGGAGTACCCCTTTGGCAAAAAAAAAATCTACCAACACATTGGCTTTCTGATAAACATAGCGGATACATGCATATTATCAATCATTCTTCTTTCAAAGAAAATAGTTATTTGTGGAATTTAAGTTGATGATTTATCAAAAAGGATAGAAGCATCAGTAATGACATAAAAAGAAAGAAAAAAATAAAAAAATCAAGGAAAAAAATAGAAAAATCAAGGACTCTCTCCTAAGAAATTAAAATGAACGATTTGCGAGAGGTTCAATATTTTTATGAGATTGAAGTTACTAGAGAGAAGTTTGATGGACTCAAAACCGGTCTTAACATTGCTTGATGTAATAATAAGTTGTCAAAAAATGCTACAAATACCATATAAGATGTACACTTGCAAATATATGGTAGGTAGCGTAGCCACCCAACTAGACTTAGCAGGTCCATTTGAGATCATGAGCCTGTTCATCGTAGAGCTAACGAAATCCTAGCCTAGGGCATTGGCAATCTTCACCCCTTCTTCGTACCCTAGAAACCCTAGATCTAGGAAACTAAACCCTAAAAAGCCTAAATTTTTTTAAACCAACTTTTCAACCATCAATTCCAGCAAATTCCTAAAGAAAGAGAAGGCAAGGAGTAAATAAATCTGCTATCTAATACGGGTTTCCTATAGAATTTAATTAAGAGGATTAAGGGGATATTTGGGGATTTGAAGGCTTATTTTTGGTGATCTTCTATTTAAGATTACTAGGGCTTAACAAGTTTATTTTAGGTGTTATTTCTGATTTTACTAGAGGCAGGATTAGTTATTTACGTTTAAACTAATAATAGTTGGCTAGGACTAAAGAGAATGGACGACTAGGATTTCCTAAGAGCCTTTTAGTATTTCGATGATATTGGTACTGCAAGGTTTTAGGAGAAGATCCATATTTCTTTTGTGGATCACTTTAGTCAATAAAACTTAAGGTGATTTGTCATTGTTTTTGTTAGTTTTCTTCCTTCTCTACTGCTCTTTCCATAAAAATCTTGTTATTTTATTGAGTTTTTGTATATTAAGGTGCTTAATCAAGAAGAATCAAACCGTGAGAGAGTGTGAAAACAGAGCCCATCTGGGACAATTTGAATTGAATAAAATTTGTATGCCTACCTCAATTACATTTTTGTGTTTCTCTTTCTGCTCTGTCACGGATGAGTGACAAAAATCAGGCCCATCAGCAGTCAAAACTTTCACGATCTTTTCAAGCGTGGCAACAATGGGTCAATCTATCCTACTTACACGGTCTATGGTTCACCAAGCACTAAATGTTGCAGTAAAATTTTCAGTCTGGTCACCGAGCACTAAATGTTGCAGTAAAATTTGCAGGCTGGTCTGAAGTCACCAGTACTGACCATAGTTGCGAGAAAGAAGAATTGCCCCTAATTACCCCTGTTTTATGCTGCGCCACAGTTACAATCGTTTGTGCGTTTGTAAGCTTCCAAACCTGTTGGTTAGATCAAAAGCAAGGCTGCTACAGAGCTCAAGAAAGTGAGCCCCCTAACACCCCTATCTTCCATAAAGGAAAAACTGTACCCTGTATGTTTTCTGAAATCAGATATGCAAATAAGGACCTTAACTTCCAAACAAGAGGACCTTTCAACGTAGCATCAGCGAGGCTCATGGTGTCATAGCGCATGATGGTGATGATTTGGAGAACCTTTTACTTATAGCTGCCGTCCAACCAAAGTTCCATTCTTAATACTCTGCAAGGTACTCTCCCAACTGTCAACCATATCATTAACAAAAGTTCTATGTTCAGGCATTTTCACTTGCTGCTGACTTCAAACAATGACTACATAATTGTAAGAGACGGGCCCCAAAAAGCCATTTGATTATGCCTTGTTAATGATTCATAGGCACCAGGGATGAATTGGGTCTGGTCTATCTTCCTTAAATCTTGAGCATTTTCCCTGAAAATGTCTCCTCTTCTCAGTCAAATGCCAAAAGATGCCATTGTAGGAACAATCACAAGTTTTCAGGCTACATACATCACCATGAACAAACAATGTGAACCACCCACCACCAACCACTAAACCTTTACATATATAAATTTAAAACTTTTGAAGATGCAGGGTTTCCAGTTAGTGATACCATTAGTTGGGAGTTAGCCAATTGATGGGTGTTGCTGATTCCAATGCCGATTTCACAGTGCTAACTATGACTAGGAAGATTTACTTATGGAGTTCCAATAATACAACCAGTTGCGTCTCTGATGTGGCATAGACTCTAATTAGATACATTCCGAGGAGAATTTGATCAGTATAAAGAGGTAAGATCATGAAGGGTGACAGTCTGGCAGGTCAGAATTACAGAATACAGATATTTTGCACATAAAATTAAAGTCTCACAACAACTCAGAAAGCTTCAATAAATCCAAGTCTGTAGAACTCACATAGCTTTTATTCCTACAACATTGTTTTACACTATGGATTGCGTATTTTGCAATATATTGAGAGCTTTCTTTTGCCTCATTTTTGGTGTTGACATGTGTACATAAGAAGACAAAAAAAAAAACATGAATCTGCAAGTTCCCTACAATTATCCTTCTGATTTCCTCCTACTTGTATTTGATCTTTCACGAGTAGGAGTGGCAGGGCATTGCAGTTGGTCTCCACTGAAGATCCCCATATCGGAGGCATAAGGCCTAGAGAATAGATCCCCAAAGCCATTTCCCTCCAACCTGTAAATAAAGCATAGAATAACATAATATTCAAAATTTCAAATACTAATACAAAAAACACAAAGAAATCCTTAGAAGGAAAGAATCCAACTTCGGAAGCCTGTTGCAGTTTTGAGGAACCCAGCCAATCTGATGATTTTCATTGTCGTAAACTACCAGGTATCCATGCAGAGATATGTCTGCCAAGCAATTAAAAAACAAGTTTCACTTCTCTTTCTTTCACGAATAGGAAGAACAGGAACCTGAATCAGGAACCTGAATCAAGTAAAACTAAGGCAGTTTTTTATTTCTCATTTGTTATGATCATGAGTCATGGTGTTTTACCTCCAATTAAAATATGATCTAGCAACCCAACTTCACTGCCATTCAATATCCCCAAGCATACGTTACCTTGTGACTACAAAACAAAAGGAGATTGTTAGGTATAGTTTCCATGAGAGGGGATTCAGGTCAATGAAGTTTACTGAGTTTTAAAGAATTCAGGTGATCACCGTAATGATAAGGAAACCTTCAGGGGATATTTCAAATCGAGCTCTCTTGCCATTTTTGAAGTTCATTACAAGAGGTTTGAAGTAGCCCTTGATCTCAGAAAGAGACTTGAAAGCTTTGGTTCCTCGCCAACATAGGGGAAGCGTTGAATGTGGGCCGATGGGGAGTTCTTTCAAAGATGTTTTGGCAAGATCCTTCCTCAACTGATAATAATAATTCAAATCAGTTCAAAGGATTGAGAGGTGATAATTCATGGAGAGCGTATGAGTGTTCTTAGGAATATCTGTTTTTGTTATCCTTTTACTCACTCTTGATATGAGAGCTTGGTAAGCCAGAGAAGTGAAGTATGTGAAGGAGGTTCCACTGTCGAAAATAACATCAAAATATCTGTCACTTAGGACATCCCTACCAAATAGAATGTTTGCACATCCCGGGGAGTAGTATTTCCTGTAAATGAATCAAGGAGAAGTGAGAAATGTGGAGAGAGAGAGAGAGAGAGAGAGAGACTCCTATCTTACCTTAGATAACTCTGAGTCATGGGGACCCATGTCATTCCCGAAGAAGGAACCAGATCATCCCCTAAGAAGAGGTACCCCCTCCCAAGTTGGCCATCGATGCAATGGCCTATGACATTTCTGATTACACCCTGATTCCAAAACTGCGAAACAATGCCTGAATCGCTATTACGAAGGCCGAGAATTCCATCAGTGGTGGAAGTAGCCTGGGAACCTTGCTGATCATATCCACACCTGCAAAAGCGATGAGAGAGTGAGAGGGAGACAGAGAGAGGTTAAATTGAATTATTGATGGTCGACAAAGTGATGAGAGAGAAAAAATAAAGCTTCAGTTGAATTGAATTGTTGATGATCTATAACGGCGAGACACACAGAAAAGATGGAACTCAATAATTATTGATAATTTGTGTAGTAGAGAGGAAAGGAGGGGAGGAATGCGCACAAACCCAAATGCAAGATGGCGATGGATGAGGGAGCCATTGGTGATGCGTATGTGGAAAGAATCACGAACAAGAACACCAAGAGAGGAGCCATGATCTGCATATTCGATCTCATAATCACATTGTTGGGTAGGGTCATCGCATGGATAACTGCGTAGGGACTTTAGAGATATGCAGAGTGGGTCCTTGCAGGAGACCAACTTGTTCTTTGTTGGCCTGTAAAATGGGTGTGGCCCCTGAAAGCAAAGAGAGAGAGAGAGAGTCAGTAAGATCAAGGATGGGGAAGAAAAAGGGGGCTTGTGGGGTACCTTGGAGCAGCTGCGACAGGGGGCATCACATTGGAGCCATGTGAGATCGCTTCCAGTGTCCACATGGAGGAAATATGGCTTTGGAGGATTCCCAATGTCAATAGAGACATAATAGACCCTACAAAATTCAAGGTTAACTTACAAACTCAACTCTCTCTTCTCTCTCTTTTTCTCACTCTCGTGAGTGAACCCCAACCAACAGTTCAAAACTTGAAGAGAATTTTTCAGAACCAAGAAATAAAGAAATTGCACCACAAAAAGTAGTAGAATGGATTAGAGTGGCTGAAAAGTAGAATAGTAAAGAAATTGAAAATGGTGGGTTACAACATATGCAATTAAGGGCGAAAGAGACGCTAAGGAATGAGAAGATAGAGAGAGAACGGGGGATTGCAGAAGGAGGCGAAGTGAAATGGGTTTCCTTAAAAGCAGAATTTCAGAGAAACTACAAAAGAACTGCGAGGGGAAGGAGAGATTAGAAAGAGAAAGACGAGGGGAAGGAGAAAATACAGGCGGGGCAATACAAGTTCGAGTGAGAAACAGACATGGAGGAGGCAAGGGGTGGGGGGAAGAGAAGTTGTAATGACAGAGAGAGAGATAGAGAGAGAGAGAGAGAGAGAGAGAGAGAAAGCAGAGAGTTACCCAGTAGGATGAACATCGCCGACGAGGGGGAAGAGGAGGGTGGTAGTGGAGGAGAGTGTGCGCTGGTTGCGTTGGGAGTTAGGGCCAAGGTCGAGATTTCCTCCTCCCTTGAGAGCAGCGAGGCAGCCATGGACATGGAGGATGCCCACCAAAACCAGCAGTCCCCACAACCCCATCACTAGCCACCTACCAGAGAGCTCCTCCCACACCCACACACACTCTCTCTCTCTCTCTCTCTCAATATAGAGACGAATTCAGTCTTAGAGAGTTCAGAATCTAACCCCAAAACATGAGGAGTTGAGAGTGGGGCAACGTGCTTTTGTTCTCGGGAAAGGAAGGGAGAGTAATTAAAATACGGTGAAACAAGGGGCCAAGAATGAGGAATAAAAAGAATAGGATGTTATTCTCGGTAACAAACAACAGTAGTGCTGAAATAGGCAGAGAGTAATGAAGTAGCCAAAGTTAAGACTTTGAGAAAGAGAGGGATGCTTGGGACTAATGTTATTCTCGGTGAAGGAAGAAGAGAGAATAATATGAGGTTTTTTCCACTTCAAGGCAGGCTGGAGTCAATCCAAGAGAGAGAGACTTAGGGGGGAAAGGGGGTGGTATAAAGCTCAAAAGAGGTGTCTTGGTCGGTTTCTTTATTCCAAGGCATTGTAAGGCTAAAGATGGGGTGAAAGGCAAGCGATTCAATATAAGATGCCCCAAAGTTTCTTTTGCATTTTTCATTGGTAAATTCCTTGCTTAAAAGGCCTTTGCATCAGAGAGGATCTTTAAAAGGTCGGAATACTTTAATGAAGTTTAAATACATGGGCGTTACATTAGAAGGCCCAAAACGACATCCTGGTTAGGACTTAAGGAGTCCTGATGGCACCTCAAAAACCCAAATTTATTAAGCTCAAGGATCAATGTCATTAAAAAGTGCAGACAACCCAATTTCTTTTTCTTTTTTTTTTGACAAATAGCAAAGGATTTATTGATAAAGGAAGTTACCCAAGAGGGATTACATTAAGAGAAGACACAAAAATAGAAGATAAGGAAGCGCCATTTTTGGCAAGAGAGTCCCCTATAAAATTGGCTTCCCTAAAGACGTGCTGAAAAGAAACCCTGAAACCTATCACCAAATCAAGGATATGCAATAGAGATTTAAGTTCTCATGGTACGCGCTTGCCCCAAGTTATGACTATGAAAAAGCTTAATACCCTGAAGGATAACAACCATCTCTGCAAAGTTTGCATATGCTTCTCCAATAGTTCTTGCGAAGGAGAGAATCATAGAACCATTGGAATCTCGAAAAACACCCCCAACCCTTGCAACCCCAGGATTACCTTGAGAACTCTCATCAAAATTCAACTTTAGCACACCTTAATGGGGGGCGAAACCAAGCACTTCGAGACCTCAATCGGGCTAAATCTAGATCAAACATGTTATGAAGATGAAGCATCACATCAATCTCTAAGATGCCCCATCCCTCTTTTGTTGTAGCCAAGCCAACACCACAACGTATGCTTGATCTTAGCAAGTACTCTCTCAAAGGGTAAGCTCTGACCTTCGAAGATGCGCCTATTACGTTCCAGCCAAATCTCCCACAAGTTAACTCCCGAGGTAATTTTTCAAATAGCTTTGTCGATCTTAGGCAACCACGGAAACTAGAGATGAATGAGAATACCCAGAACATTCTGCAGTAAAGGTGTGCTGAACCCCAGAGGATGGACTGACTACCAGAATAACCGAAGATGGACTGACTACCAGGATAGTCAGTCCATACAAGAGGAAAAGCAAGAAGAAAGAGAAGCTCCACTTGTCTACACTTTGGGGCATTATTCCCTAGGCGGATTGCCTTGTTGACCCTCGTCAGCTTCAGCTTCACAGAGGCCAAAAGCTCTTTAACTCGTTCGACTTCTAGTCGATAGAAGTCGGACATATTCTGGTGATGTTCCACCTCTCTGCGGAGATGAACCACCATTCGCTTGAGGGCTTCAATTTTCCTAGACTTTGGGTCCAGTATAAGCTCGAAATTAAGAACCTCCTTCACGGGCATGGAGGCAATGTCAATAGCTTCCTCAGAAGAACAAGATAGACCCACAACAGTAAAAGTTGTGGAGTATTCTTTTTCACCATCAGCTAGGCCAGCAGCCATATAAGTATTAGTATGTTGCCCCTCTTGGCTCTCACTACCATGAATAGCGACAGTAAATTCTCAATATAGAGAGATGGAGAAATGCCTAGGAAGAACTAGGGAAGAAATTTTAGAAGAAAATGAAGAGTTGAATACCGTTAGGAGGATGGACTGACTACCAGGATAGCCGAAGATCTTTTCCCCGAAATGATGACGGCTGTATCAGGAAGTGATGTATGAGATGGTTATCCATTCAAGCGTGCACATGCGCTACCTTAATGAAGAAGGTGTAAGTTGTATGATGATTAGAAGTCCACCTGAGATTGGCCAAACACTACTCCCCTTTCGAGGTTTTCCTCTCTCATGTGTGAAGCGTCTGGGGTGGTTTTGTTGGGTGTACTTTTCTCACAAACAAGACTAGGTACACTGATCGAGTTGTTAATGACTCATACTTTTCCTTTGGAAAGCATGGATACTTACTCCTAATGAAAGATTAAGAATAAAACCATTTGGAGAGATGCAGTGAACTTACGGAAGATAAGTATGGTTCTCATCATTCAAGTGTCCCATGTTTGACTATGATCGAAGCATGACTTAGTCTATAGATTTCAAGAATAGGCCAAGGATTGTTTCAACAACAGTTTAAAGTAGCCTAGAGATGGCTTCACCCATCTCAGTTTCAACGGCAGTCTAAAGCTGCCCACAGATGGATTAACCCATCTTAATCTCAACGGCAGTCTAAAGTTGCCCAGAGATGGCTTAACCCATCTCAGTCTCAACTGCAGTATGAAGCTACCCATAGATGGCTTAACCCATCTCAGTCTCAATAGTAGTCTGAAGCTGCCCAGAGATGGCTTAACCCATCTCAGTCTCAATGGCAGTCTGAAGCTGCCCAGCGATGACTTAACCCATCTCAGTCCCAACGACAGTCTGAAGCTACCCAGAAATGGGTTAACACATCTTAGTCTCAACGACAATCTCAAGTTGCCCAAAGATGGCTTAACCCATCTCAGTTTCAACGATAGTCTAAAGCTGTCCAGAGATGGTTTAACCCATCTCCGTTTGCAAACAAAAGTCATGAACTGCCCGACAATGGCTTAACCCATCATCAGTATTATTGACTGACAATTCAAGCCTTAAAAGGTTTACGGATTATGCGGCCAATTGGTTATCGCAAGAAGGGGATTGTTTCTTCGGGCGTAAGAAATTCTCTCATTTAATCAATACCGTTGAACTCTAGACTCCTTGCCTTATCACCCTTAAAAGGTTAGCATGGATTGAGTTGAACAACAAAAGTGGCTACAGCCCACTAGCACAAACATTGATGATAATGATGAATCTTTGATTTACTCTTGAAAGATCAAAGGGGTTCAAAGGTTCGAGAAGCGTCAGCGATTGTATCTGTGAGAAAAAGCTAGCAGCGAGATCAACAGCGTAAGAAGATAAACACAAGAGGTAAACCAAAGATAAACACGAAAAGGTAAACCGCGTTATGAAGATAAAGATCGTGCCCTGCAAGATTTATGATTCAAATGAGTGGATAAACTCAAATGAGGATGTAGGGTGAAGATTTGGAGATGCGAAGTGTGTGGTTATCCGTAAATAACCATAATTTAGCACTATAAAAAGATGTACTTCTTGGTTGTTGAGGAGGTCAGACACAGTCTCGTAGAGAGATAAATAGTTCTTCAGAGGTTGTGTCTCAGTAAGAATCAAGAGTAGAAAAGAGAGTAATATTCAAAACGAATGAGAGAGATAATCATCTCCTACGATTCACTTGAGACTAGTTCGCTTTTGAATACCAGACTTGAAGGATAACAAGTACCTGCTTATTTCTACAGGTATATAGGCCGATATGCCCTCGACGTTATCTTTTCTCTTTAACATGTCTGTATTATCTTCATTAGAAACGAATGTATATATTTCAAAGTCAAAATCAAAGGTGTTATGCTTATTTTAATTCCTCAAAGTCGATGTAAATGTAATAAAGGATTAAACCACTGGATTTTCTCAGTACATAATATAAATAAGAAAGCATGTGTTTCTGATATGAAGTGCACATGTGAATTTGACCCTGAATGTGATGTCCTTTGGTTTTCCATCTGGAGTCTAATGTTTGTTTAAACATTCCACATTTCTTTTAACGCATCCACATTTCGGATCGACCAATCACACAAGAAAAGAGGATTCAATAATTATTACTTTTTATGTTTTATACACTTCTTTGATTATATTTTGGCTGTACGTTTATGAATATGTATGGAGTGTATGAACATTAGGTGATAAGTGCTAACAAATTTGAAAGAGCCAGTTTTTTACTACCGTATGTTTTTGTGCCTGCTTGTGCTTGAGTAAGAACTACTTAAGGTAGGGATAAATATGGAGATATGGTTTGATCATGGACTATAAGCTTTAGTATGAAACACAAGAGATGGGTGTGGCTCATTTAAATTTGTATGCACGAAGGGAGTATTCCGATGGAACTTAGTCATAGTGACCATCCTCCTAATAATGCCCAGTAATATAATGTATTGCATGTGATGATGATCTCATGATAAAGTCTCCATATTTGCCAAAAAGAAATTGTTTTGTCAGATTTTGATAACCATTATTTAGTCATATTTTATTTTGGATAAAATTATAATATGGACTTTATGATTTGTTTTTGTGGCCATAAACATGACTTGGTAGGTAATTAAAGGTGAATGTAGTAAAATGATTTATGAAGATTAAGTATGTATTTTTAATAATTAAATTTGAGAGAAACCTAAGTCTATGAATATGGTTTTGAGAAAACCCTCATGAAAAATCATTCTAATCTGCCATATTATTATCTAACTATTGCTTGTGAAAATATATATACCAAGTCAATAGCTTTTTGATAAAAAGGAAAAATATTGAGTCTTGAAGGTATTTATAAACTTGGGATAAAACTGTCATTTATTCATGCACTGGTTTTTAAATAGCCATATGCCTTGACCTATGCTTTCAGTTATTTAGAATCCTCGATTACATAATACGATGAACAATAGGAAATATCATAGGAAGTCCATCTTGGTAGGTTTTCTTGACATATATTATGTTGATTAAATAACTTGATTTGTATATATTTACTACTAAGAAGACTAGCTAGTGTGGCTGAACCTTTGTGGTTCAGGAAGGTTTTGCATATTGTGAAACCAATGGGCATTGAATTACTTATTGCATAAGACTTGCTGTACTACTTCATGATGCAAGCATAATAATGTTGAGAATGTATATGTTATATGTGCAATAATTGAGTAAGAGCTCATACAGTCCCACGATTCTTTTTAGCTGCTTGGTATTCAGATATACAAGTACTTTATCATGAAAGATCCAGATAAACTAATTATTCCAGTAGGAGTACCTGCTAGTGTTTGACAGGCCAGCTGGAACAATAGACTATAATGATGTTCACCCGTGAACTCCGAATAGGTGATGCTAGTTGTATGACTACAAAAGGAAACAACTTGATTGAAGAACTCCTTTGAGCCCTTGAAGATACGATCCTATGTGATGGTGGTATGTGATGATCTTCTATGACAACATGTCTATGATTCACGATGCGACATGAAAGATTGACTATGACCACTCTCGTGATGAAATTCGAGCAGCAAAGAGAAAGAGGCATTGCCTCCATAAATCATTTGTGAAAAGATTGATGGTGAAAGTCATGATTAATGTAATGAGAGAGAATAAGTTAAAATGCTTGAGAGAGAGATTGTAATTAGAGGAGGATCTGAAATTGCAATTCAAGGTTACTCGGATGCAAGTTACCTAGGAGATCCAGATGATGTGAAGTCCACATCTGGATATATGTTCCTACTTGAAGGAGGAACTGTTTCTTAGAAGTCAAAGAAATAAGATGTGGTAACACTGTCCACTATGGAGGCTAAGTACGTAGCATGTTGTTTGGCGGCTAAGGAGACCATATGGATTAAGAAACTTCTTAATCGACTAGACTTTGACCTCGTGCATTGTGAGGCAGTGAGGATTTTTTGCGACAATACGACTGCAATTTGTGTGTCAAAAGAGCCACGTTTTCATAAGAACTCCAAGCACATGAAGCATTGCTTCTATCACATGTGAAATGATGTAAGATTGTGAGCGATCGAGATTAGCTATATACCCACAAAGGTAATGATATCATACCCTCTTACAAAGGGGCTTGCGCCTAATGTCTTTGTGAGGCATGTGAGAGAGATGGGGATGAGAGAAAATAAGGAAGAGAGATGTAGATGAAAAAAAGTGAGGAAGAGAAAATGTAAGGCCTTCAAAGGCCAAGTGAGAGATATTTGGTATGTGTAGCCATTAAAGGCTTTATAAGTGCTTGAAATTGAGTTTTTGATATAATAGAACATGAACTCAATGGGAGTGCGGTCCTATGTGGACCATACTAAGAAAATGATGTTTGCTAATACCGGACTGAGCTTTACGAGGTAGGTCATTCGGTTAGAAAAATCCCATGTTAACTAGGCATAGAGATTAAACCGATAAGCGTTATAATGAGTCTTCCCTTGATGAGGACAGAGTATGAACTGAATGAGTGAGCCGAGGGATTGTATGGGCCTTATATGTGATGGAGGCCGTCAAAGACGGGAGCCAAAGCCTCATCTGCGTACCATCAAACAACATGCACATATGATAGCTATTTCAGAAAATCGACCCACCTGTATGGGTGAAGCTTGTGCATGTGCGAGAGCTTACCCCTATGCACCATAGAGTTGTGGTTGCATCAGGTCTAAATAACATTGATACATCTCCAAGAGAGAACCTGAAATCCACAAACTGTGATTACGATCCCTTACTCATTGGTTATACTTTGTTGACCCACTAATGAGCCCCTGCATAGTTTATGGGTCATGGGCAAC
The DNA here is from genome assembly GCF_054954075.1 of Amborella trichopoda. NCBI lineage: Eukaryota > Viridiplantae > Streptophyta > Magnoliopsida > Amborellales > Amborellaceae > Amborella > Amborella trichopoda. The sequence continues at coordinate 24,474,900 of NC_142346.1, forward strand.
ACTAAGTTGATTTAAGAAAGCAAGTGTGAATCGTAGTCCATAGTAGAAGGTGGAGTGCCCCAATGTTTATTTATTTATTCCAAGACTACATGGATCTGTTTCCCATCAAAACTATTTTATTATATTTGTTTTAATGATATTTGATTTTTAGAATTGTTATTTCCTTTTGTTTAAATATCTCGGTATTTTATTTATAAAATTTAGATTTATAAAAGCAGAGTTATTGATTTTATATTGATTTAAATATTCAAATGAGATTTTATGAAATTCTAAAAATCATAATTTAATATTGCATGGGAGGCCCAATAGTACATATGGGCCTGCCATGGCAATTTGGTGGGCCCATGGAAGCCATCATATGGTGGCATGCCCCACCTCATTCACTTTCTATTTTATTGAACCAAGTTTGGTGGCTTGACGGAAACGATATTGTATTTTGGAAAGTTTGATTTTATGGAGTGTTTAAATCAAACTATAGAAAGTATGAGGAGGCTTGCACATGAAATTGGCAAGTATAATATTATTATTGATATTTTTATATTTGAATAATTGATGAAAAAATAGTTTAAAAAATAGGGGATAAAGGTTTTAGCACATTCCATATTAATGGTTTATCTATGGAATGGAGGGCCCATATCTCTCACCTCAAAAGTCACCCAAGATCAATAGTGCATATTCAATCTCACTAGAAGAGGCAAACCATGGAAAACCCCAAAAAACCCCAAACCTATTGAAGCACTATAAAAAAGGGTGCCCCATACCCATATCTCCTACACCTAATTTTTTTCTCCCTCTCTCTCTCCCATAAGCTAAAAGTGGGGCACGTCTCTTCTCTAGATTATATTAAGGGAGGAATGCCCCACCTCTTGAAAATACCTCTCTTGTATTGAAAAGGGGGCTCACCCCACTTATGATTATCTCTCATCTCCCATCTCTCATGGCCTAAAGGGTTAAGGGTTTAGTAAAAAGATACTATCTCTCTCAACTAGGTTATCAAATGGTTAAGCCTTAGTTTGAGATCTAAGTTTTGAAACGAGTTCTTGCTCCATTGGAGGGTTTAACCTAATTGCTTTCCCGTATTTGAGATTGAAGATTGATTAATGATCCCGCTCCATTGGAAGGTAGTGACTCAGTGTGGGGTGTAATAAGCCTGGTTGATGTAATCTCTGGTACTCTGTTTCTTATTTCTTGCCATGTTTATTTATTATATCTTTTGTTATTCTTGAGCATATTATTGTTGTTTTTTTTTATCGATATATCTTTTGTTATTCTCGAAGATATTATTGCGGCTTTCTTTTATCGATAAAATAGTGGTTTTAGTGGCATCAAGTCTTAGATCCTAGATTTGCTTTTTTTTATTGTTTTTCAATTCAATTTATTGTAATAGACTACTTGTTTTTTAAGTCAATTTATTGTAATGGACTACTTGCGAGTGTTCTAAGCCAAAAAAGAAAAAACAAAAAGAAAATAATAAGAAAAAATAATAAATAAACAAATATATAAATAAATAAATAAATAAATAAATAAATAAATAAATAAATAAATAAATATATATATATATATATATATATATATATATACACTTTGGCTAGATCACATAAGTCCAACTTTTAGTTGCTACCTGACTACGCATAACTGTGCCCATGCTATGTGGCCACGTACTGTTGCACTCACTTCCGTCTTCATGGTGGCGCTCATACTATGGGTCTGGGCCGGTGCTGCCTGTGTGCAAGATAGGTATTTGGCCCTGCACATGTGTCCCCATTTAGGCCAGCGCAAGCACTAGTGACCATATGTGTTTGTGCATCCTAAGTAATTGAAACATAAACAAAAGGCTATCTTAAAGGGGACAATAGGAGAGAGTGATTTTTCAAATTCGTCACAACAACAGTGAGATCTAAGAGATCGGTTTTTGCATCGTCAAGAGGCGCACTCTATGGCACATGTGCCCCCATTTAGGCCAACGCAAGCACCAGTGACCATATGTGTTCGTGCTGAAACGTAAACAAAAGGCTATCTTAAAGGGGACAATCGAAGAGAGTGATTTTTCACATTCGTCATGACAACAGTGAGATCTAAGAGATGTTTTTTTGTATCGTCAAGAGGCGCACCTCTATGAAGAGATCCAAAAATGATTTCCTCATGGTTGAGAGCTGAATCTATATAAGAGGCTCTGATACTAATACTTGCTTGCTACGCGAGTCATGACACAGAAGAAATACAAAATTAACGGAACAATCATAAATGAATGTTATAGAGATTACATACTTTTCAAAGTCTCATCACCATTCCTAGGGACTTTTCTGCCCTTCACAGGCTCATATATTTCTTTTCAGAAATGAGAGATCAATGCATCCGACTGTAGGCCGGTCATTTGATTAGTAGATCCAAAACTTTAGTATAAATAGCGCAAATCCCCGAGCCTTCGAGAGCTCCTAACCCGAAAGCCAAATATCAGATCGCTTTTTCTCCCATTTTTAAGAGAAAGAGACAGGATTGGTGAGAGAAGGGCATATCCCTCCTCCATTTCATAATAAAGACCCTTACCCTTTTGTCAGCTTTCTGAATTTGATTGGATTTCTCTTCCTTTTTAATTTGAAAATGCTCTAGGTCCCTGGTCTTAGTTCTCCTCAATTTAAATGAGAATTATCATCAATCTCCTTAAATTTAGAATTGAATCAGAATTTCCAAAATCCCTATTCAAATCTTTTCTCTCTCGTTATCAATTCTAAACCTCTTCCAATCTTCCAATGGCAATATTCAAAATACCATATAATTCGTCACCCATAAGGGGTGGACCACCTAAACCAACAATCATTCAAATACTTCTAGTTTGATTAGAGTTGATCTTCCCTATCCTAAACTAGAATTGGATTAGGATATGCATACTGGATTAGAACTTCAAAAATCCTTATCCAGTTATATTTCTCTCCCATAACAATCCTAAAAATTAAGGATTAACTTCTCTCTTTCGTAGTTAATCCAATTGGCAACTGCTAGTCAGTCCATCCACTTGGGCAGACTCCCTCTAAACCAACATAATGCAAGTGTATTTTACAATGTGTTGACCAATAACTATGGCACCTTAAACATCATAACACAATGCACTCATCTTTCAAGCGACATGCAACTAAAAGAAGTAGCAATAGTTAAGACTCTACTAGTTTCTATTATAATCTAATTAGGTACATAGTCTATAATACTGTATTTGTTTGAGAATTAGTTCGTCATTAGTCTATAATACTGTATTTGTTTGAGAATTAGTTCGTAATGACATTTCCATACTCACTGATTATATCTGATAATGTAACATTTATTATTCATACATGTTGAAACCAAATTAACAAGAGAATTAGGATGCTGACCTTATCGACTGTCCAACTGACTCCCTAAATTTCCTCAGAAGAACTCTGAAATCCCCCTTAGAGAATGATCATGAAGAAAATAAATGCACAATTTTATAGCCATCTAGTTATTTTTCTCATGTCTATGTCCTAGTTGAAAGAATGGATTTCTTGTTTGTTGGGTCATTAACGCCATCAAGGTTAGACGAAATAAAAAACACCTACATATTTTCAAGTGCTTCCACAAACCTTGATAACGTTGTTCATTTTGTGAAGGTTGACCATCTGATTAAACAAAGGCAGGATCTGCAATGCTCATTCTTGGCTAGCCCCGCAATGCACATTCTTTGAGGAGCAAACTGAATATCCAAAATTGAAAACCACTCTCCGTACCAGCCACCTTGAACCTATCTTTAGTTACACTAAATAGGTAGATATACAAACTGGCAGATGTAAAGATTACAGACATGTTCATTTTGTTGCTTTAAGTCCTAAACAATTTGTATCATATACTCAAGTCACATCTGGAAAATACTTTCCAAAATTGTTACTTCATTATCGAAATCATGTAAATCATGGCTATAAATACACATAATTCTTGGAGCCTTTCCCCTAGTTGAAAAGGAACACGTGAATCTAAGGCTAGAAGGAGTAGGCTTGATCCCTAGGTTCAACCATCAGAAGGCCGTATACTTATGGATCAGGGGAACCAAACAAAGAAATTGACCACATAAAGGCAATATATGGTCTTGCATAAGTCATTTCCAATCTATAGGACCAAGCTGAAGAAATTGAGAAGAAAAAGTTCAACTTAAGAAACAGTCTGGTCATTATTCAACGGTTTACAACAACTGTGACTTGCAAAACAATCACCTCCTCGAGCAACTATCTCATATTTCTACCTTTTCTTTTTCAGGTAGGAAGAAAAGAGGCATCCTTGATTCACCATCCTAACTGCCTCTTCTAAACTCAAAGAAAAGGGTAATCCAAAACTTCACTGAATTTGTACACAGGGATATGAAATCATGGGGACTTGGATCCCACACATATTAATTAACCATTGTTTCTGTTTTAGGATAATAAAAGAATATCAGACTTAACTTTTTATGTTTTGCATGTATTTGAGTATTGATAATCTATTTGTGGTATTATGGATTATCTTTTATAAAGTCCTCTTGATTTTGTTTACGGTCAAATACAACAATAGTACAATGGTTCTATTTTCTTTTAAAGGAAGGGACTTATCATTCACCTTGTGAACCACAGTTCCTTTTTCTATGTGTATGTGTATTCTATTTAGTTAGTATCATATTGGGGAGATTGAGCCAAGCCTCACTTAACTAATGAATAGAGAAATCATGGCAATGAAACTGATGTTAGAAAATACCTGCCAGCAGAAATAAGGAAAGAAAATGATTCAGACGACCACAATACGTATTCAAGTCTCTAATAGTTGTTAATTTCTAAAAATCTACAGAACAAGATCCCACGAAAACCATGAAACACTGGGATTTTTTTCAGATTGAATGCATTTCTACAATCAGAAAGAGTTAAAAGTTTCCAATATCATCATACAAGCATCACAATGATCTTAACTATTTGCGACAGCATAATCCAATAACTTTATCCATGAACCGAAAGTAAGCATCACTCCATGGCCTTCTGATCAACAAAACTACATAAACTCCCAAGAAACCAAAACCAAACCCCAGGTCTACACTCAGACCAAACCATGGATTTTCAACAGTTTCTTGTTCACCAATGGGATGGTTAGATGGAACATTGAATTTGCAAGTTATTTGAACCCAAGGTACACATAAATTTGGATTCTCAGCAAAGGATGATTCTTCAAAAGTTGTTAGTTGACCTCCACTGGGGACTTCCCCTGAGAAGTTGTTAAATGATAAGTTCAAATAGCTCAAAGAAGTCAATCTTACCATCCCAGGTGGTATGACACCTGAAAGTCCATTTTCTGAGACATCCAAGGACATCAAACCTCGCAAATATGTTATCTTTTCAGGCAGCTTACCAGTTAAGAGATTCCCAGATAAGTTTAGAACAAGAAGTCCCCTCAAGTTCAGTAGGTCTTCAGGAATCTCACCTGTTAAACCATTGCGAGAAAGATCAATGCTTGTTACAAGGGAAAGAGTCCGGTTATATTCGAGTGATTCCCCTTTCATAGACACAAATAAGCTCTCCTCATAGTAGACTCCCCTGTACCGCCCATACAAGAGATAATGGTTGCTCCTCTGTGTTTGCATACTGGCCTTGAGATTTCCAATACTTGAAGGAATGCTGCCTGAGAGTTTGTTGTCAGCAAGATCGAAGACCTGAAGAGAACTTAGAAAGAAGAGTTCTGGGGGGGTTTCTCCCGTAAACATGTTCAATCTCAAGCGCAGTATTCTTAGGCCTGTAATGCTCTGTTCTATCCATGATGGAATACTTCCTGAAAACTTATTTTTGCCAAGATCTAGAGTTTCCAAAGCAGAACAATTCTTCAATGGTAAAGGGAAACCCCTTGAAAGATTGTTAGCATCCAGGTGCAAACTTTTAAGCTGGACTTAATGAATGAATGACAAAGGAATGCCTCCAGAAAGTTTGTTGCTTGACATATCTATAACTTTAAGATACGAGCAATTCCCAATGCTTGGAGGGATATTGCCTGTCAAATTATACCGTGAAAGATCAAGAACTTGAAGATACATCATGCCACCAATAGACATTGGAATGGGGCCTGTAATACGATTGTTAGAGAGGGAGAGGAAAATATTACTAGGCGCTGATTCTCCAATGCTAGAGGGGATTGGACCATGGAAATGATTGCTAGAGAGGTCAAACATTGTAAGATCCGATGATGGGATAGGAATGAGACCTTCAAAAAGGTTAAAGCTCAGATCAACATCTGCAAATGCATGGATCATGAAGGGGTTTGGCAGCTGCCCTTCAATCTGGTTGTTTGAAAGGTTCAACAGAGAAAGATTTGTAGAAATATCCCAAAACCAGTTGGGAATTGTATAAAAAATGCTGGTGTTCGAAAGATCCAAGTACATGACCTCTCTTTGGTTTTTAACCCAATTTGGAAACTGGCTACCCAAATTGCGCGATCTCATGTTAAGCTTTGTAACACGAAATGGAGGCACCCACTTTAAGCTCAAATTGAAAACCAATGAATTGGAAGACATGTCCAATATTTTCAGGTTGAGTAGGTCTCTAAAATGGGTTTCAGAAATTAAGCCTGTTAAATGATTTGAAGAGATATCCAAAACAGCCAGCTTGGAAAGCTGCCCCAAACTAGATGGCACATAACCATTAAGGTCATTCCCACCAAGCCCCAAAGTTTCTAGGGCTGTCAATCTCCCCATAGATAAGGGAATTTGGCCTTGCAGCTTATTATGGCTCACCTCAAGATCCACCAGAGTCTCAATCTGAAAGATCCATTCAGGTAATTTCCCATGAAGCTGATTATTACTCAACCACAAGTACATAAGACTTGGCATCGGATTCTGGGACTTATCACACACACCTATTTTAAGGAATTCAGCTATTTCTCCACTCATGCTATTCCCGGATAAATCAAGTCTTCTCAAGTTGCAGAGTTTCCCTATGGTTCTTGGGATCCCACCTTCAATTTGATTATCTGAAAAGTCCAGCTCAACAACTGAAGTCAAATTACCGATTCGTTGGGGTTGCTTCCATACACTAAATTTGACGCAAGATTCAGAGTTACAATCTTTCCCCAGGTTCCTCTCAAAAGCTCAGAAGAATCAGCAGTAAGATTGTTATTAAGAGCTAGATTTAGCTCTTCTAAATGTGGAAGTTCAGATAATCCACCTGGAATGGGACCAAACAAACCACTACTACTGATATTTAATGATACAAGTCCACTAATATTGCCCAACCAAATTGGTATCTTTGAATTCAAGCTGTTTAAACTAAGATCAAGGATGTTAAGAGAGGTCAAATTAAGGATGGGTAGAGCCTGGTTTATGTCAGTTGGGTTACAACCTGATAACTGTAACTCAATAAGATGGGGAAGCCTGCTGATGAATTTTACCGAGTCCTTGTCCACAATTGAAAGGTCCATCCCACTCATCAGAAGTTGATTAAGGCTAGAAAGACCTCCAATCCACTCAAAGCTATCCACTGTCAAGAAAGAGAAACCCCGCATGAGATCGAGAGACCACAAACTAGAGAGGTTTCCCAGCTGCCATGGTATGGTTCCACTGAACCCAGCTCTAGAAAGATTTTAAGTACCCCAATTCTCTTAAAGAACCAATGAATTCTGGTATGGGGATGTCTTCAAATGTGTTAAGACTCAAATCCAAATGTCTAAGAAATTTCAGTTCCAGTAATGAAGAATTTACCTGCCCACTCAAGTTCCAAAACCCGTGAGTTTCAGCATCGTTTGGATATGGGTTACGAAGGTCAAGTTTGATGACATTTCCTGATCGATTATCACAGCTCAATCCTCTCCATCTGCAACAATCGGGTCCTTGCCAAGAAGAAAGCCGATTCTCGGGGTCGTTAAGGCCATCTCTGAATCTGATAAGTGCTTCTCTCTCTACTTTCAAACAACCCACCTCTGTATCTGCTCTGCAAAATGAAATTTCTATGCAAATTGCACAGATAAGCCCAATGAGCAGAGCATGGAGTTTGCACCCACAAAACTTCCCCATTAGCTCCCCAAATTCACAGAGTAAACACTTCTGATCATAGAGGTTGATAAGAGATCAATATTGCATTTCTAATTGCTTACACAGGAAGTAACCTTGAAGAATTTTTTGTTTGGTAAGTCAATAAAGGAGAAGCTCCCTAACCGTTTTTGTGGTAATATTTTAAAATAAAGACGGTTGAAGGTTTTTATTTTTATTTTTTATTTAACCCTCGGGACAAATCATGAAATAAAGCGAGACAAATGAAGTTTCGCAAGGAACGCTGAACAGTGATCAAATCATGAAATAAAACAGGAGAAATGAAATTCGGCAACAAACTCTAAACAGTGATCGGTAAAAGAGACTGGCCTCACGGAAAATGCGGAAGGACCATCTATGTTTAATTATTTAAAGAATTTAGATTAAGAATATGGCAATGAAGCTTGAACGTTGAATGGATTTGCATTATAAAGTTATTATTATTATTTATGGTTAAGATGGAACAGTAAAGACAAAGAATGAGGAGCTATATAGTCAACGACACCCTCTGCCTTCATCCTTTTTTCCATTTTAAATTTATTAGGGCGCCATCTTCCAATTGGCTCATTTGAGAGTTCATATTATTAGCGCTTTTGTTGACTCGCCTCATTTATAAATGCTAAAAGATTTCCTACTTTAGAGGGAGTATACTATTCCTTTATTGTTTGGGTATAACACATGCTAAGAGTACTTTTTTTTTAGATCTCAAATTTTGGGGATGTATTCTACAAATCAATCTTAATAAAAACAATTCCTAGGTAAACTATTTTTATACCAAAAAAACAAAACTTCAAGAATGAAAATAAAATTCAAAACTCAAATTCTATTTTTGAAGGGCTAGATCTAAGTGTTTCAAAACTCAAAATCCAATTTTTTTTTCTTTTGAAAATAATCATCTAGCAATTCTTATATGGTTCCCAGAATTTTAAACTAAAATAATCTTCCTAAATTGATGTTTTGCATGAGGGAGCAGTACCACAGTATGCTCGTAAGGGAGCATAGGATACATGTTGGAAATGAATCAAGGAAAATTACAAACTAGACTTTGCATGTAAGTTACCCCAATCAAACTTTTTTCTTACTTGTTTTCCCCAAAATACACTTTCTTAACAAATATCCCCAATCTAAAAATAATAAAAAATTCTAAACTACCCTCCCTTATTTTTACTCACGCCTCTCTCTCTTTTTTCCCCACGAAAAGGCGGTCCGACAAATTCTTAGGGCGGTCTGATAGTGTAATGTCGGAATGGTAAATAACAGAGGCAGTCCGACAGTACAAGTGGCGGTCCGACACTGACAAAGCGGTTCGACAATAGGCCCATGTAGCCCGGCTACAGGCCCATGCGGTCCAACAACAGACCCAAAGTGCGGTCTTGCAACAGATCTGAAGTGTGGTCTGGCAATGTCAAAAAGCAGTCCGACACTTTTCATAGTTTAACAAGGTCTGGCAATGTCAAAGAGCGGTCCGGCAGCCCATGTGAGCCCATGTAAATGTCCGACCAAAATTAAATTTTTATATACAAAAAAGGATATTTTCATCAAAAAAATATACTTTTTTTATTAGGTTTTGTTAAGCTACACCACTTGGTGGTGTATACCCTTAAAGTCCTCAACATTTTTAAACACGTAAATACCTTTGAATTGTAATACGAAATTTTCAAATAGGGGAATTTTTTGTCATTTAGAATGGTAGAATGGATATTTATATAAAAAAATAGTGAAATTCTATTAATAGTTAAGAAATAGTTAATGCATCATGTGACTGATGCCGCTGTCCACTGTTGTTAATAAATGCTTTTGTTTCTATTAGAAATTTCTACTTTACATTTGACTAATTACTTAAAATACCCTTAGACAACAAGTTCCTACACTAAAGGATAAGGGTATCTAAGTGTCCGAAAATGTTGGGGACTTTAAGGTATGCGCCACAAGTGGTGTAGCCTAAAAAAACCCATATATATATATATATATATATATATATATATATGGAAAGTGATTCTGTGAGCCAGTGGGCCCACAAGTAAAAATGAGCCCAACAGCCCATATTGAATTTGGGCCAATCTAACGATCACAGATGCCCGATAGTGTTTGCATTTTAATTTGTTTTCTACAAAGCCAAATAACTTGAAATTTTAGACATGTGTTCGTACAAAATAGGTGAATATTCAAAAATATAAAAAAAATATTTTACCTAAAACCCCCATAAAATTTTGAGGGTATTTTGATCAATTTGTTTTCTATGGATTATTGTTTTTGTATTTTTATTAGGTTGGGCTTGATGAGAAGAACACACACTTAAAATTTCAAGTGATCTGGATATGTAAAAAAAAAAATTAAAATTCAAACACTACTAGACATCTATGATCGTCAGATCGGCCCAGATTCAATCTGGGCCGTTGGGTCGTTTTTTCTTGTGAGCCCACTGGCTCAAATGATTATTTTCCTTGATATATATATATATATATATATATATATATATCTGGAGAGAGAGAGAGAGAGAGAGAGAGAGAGAGAGAGAGAGAGCCTAGACTCTAAACAATCAACTTAGAGCCTACCTCAAAAATTTCACTAGAAGAGGTTGTTTTGATGCCCAAATATCTTCAAATTGATCATCCCGACATCAAGATGCATATGTTTGAGAAAAAAATGGATTTCAAGTGTTGGAAATAGTGCATATTGTAACGTATTTTTGGATCGTTAATTATTAAGTTATTCAAGTTTTCATAGATATGCTTGATCTACACTATTTTTTAAGCTTTAAATTTTATAATTAAATATTAAAATATATTTTAGGGCTTGTCAAATATTTCCAGTATTATATATATATATATATATATATGAAGATACTACAAAACGCCTATAGGCGAAAATGAACAGTGATTTCACCTGCCCGCATCACCATCTAAAGTTCATTGCATGGTCACGATTATCTAATAGTGTTTAATTTTTCATTTATTTTCTACAAATCGGAATAACTTGAAATTTGGAGCGTATGTTCATAAAAACTAGACGAATCTATGAAAAATATCAAAAAAATATTTTACATGAAACAATTGATCAAAATACCCCCAAAACATTTCGGGGGTATTTTGGTCAATATTATTTTTCGAATTATTTTTTTATATATTTTTATTAAGTGCGCCTCACTAAGATGTATAATGTTCCAAATTTCAAGTCATTCTGATTTGTAAAAAAAAAAAAATGAAAAATACAACACTATCGGATAATCGTGACCGTATGGACTTTTGACGGTAATGAGAGTAAGTGAAATCACTGTTTATTTTCACTTATAGGTGCTGGGAAGACTTTTCCATATATATATAGAGATGAGATTTGGTGCAACCGTTGTATCATACTATGATGAAAACGTGAGTTGGCCAAATTTTGGCCATTGGATTCTTGAGCAATCCAATAGGTAAGATTAAGACCTATTTGTACGAATTTGAAAACCCCAAAATCTGTGTGCCGCTATCTCCTGCTCTTCTCTCCTCACTACTGCCTCTCTCACATCTTTTTCCACCTTTGTCTCTCTACCAGCACGCTTTCCTCTCACTCTCCTCCTCTCGACTTCTCCTCCTGTCCCTCTCTCGTCTATCTTTCTCTCCCCAGATCCTCTCTTTCTCTCTTCTTCCCTCTCCAAGCCTTCTCTCTCTTCTGTCCTCACTCATTTTCTTCTTCCATCTCTCTCAAGGCTCCCAAAAAAGCTCATAGCATTGGTCCCCTTAGAGAGAGAGAGGGACTTAAGGGTGTTTTCTTTTCTAATTTACAATTGTAAAAAGCAGCTCCTGTTTTTCAAGGCAATGGTGGATTTTGCTGCATTTTTGTGCGGCTGATCTTTGGTTTTTTTCTTTTTGGCCCTGGTCTTCTAATCTTCGGAAGCAGAAGGAGAGAACTCAATGTGATTTGTGATAGGTTATGATCTTGATGGAATTTAGCTCTTCTTTTTCTCTTTTTGGTAGGGTTTTGTTTTCTTCTGCTTGAATATCAGTAAAAGGTTCATGCGCTGGTTTGTATAAAGATCTCATTGTTTTTGTTTCTTTTCTTATGGTTTCTGTGGTTTTATTTAGTAATATATCATATCACGTAGAAGAAAAGCTTATTTGTGGATGGGTTGCTAATTATGGGATTTTCTCGTTCTTCTTTATGGTAATTTGTTGTTCTATCTTTTCTTGATGAGTCCTTTTATTTATTTTGATTATGTATAGATAAATCGAATGTCTGATTTTTGCTTAATTTTGGGGTTTTATGTACAAGTCTCTTAATGTCTTTTGAAATTTTTGGAGTTTCTTGTTGATTTTTTAGTAATTGTGTGCCTAACAACCAATCCTCCCAATGCTATGAATAATAAGTGGCTCCTTTTCTTGTAGTTGAGATTTTTTGACAACATATTGGTTGAATATGTGGGTTTTGTGTCCTTTGAAACTTTGAGATAATCAAGGTTTAACGTCAAAGTAAGAGCATTGAGCTCAATGTGTAATTTGTGATAACAAGATTTTAGCTGAAGCTACCAATTCGGAAAAAACCTGCATTAAGCACAAAGTAGCAATATGAGAAAATTGAGCTTGAAACTCAAATTAGAAACTGGAAAAACGAGTTTTAAGCTCAAGGTAGCAAATGAGGAAAATCATGTTTTAAGCTCAAAGTAGCAATTGGGGAACATAAATCTTTAAGCTCAATATCATGCAGATGTTTTTTCTAGGCCTGGAGGTACTCAGTGGTGTCATTGTCTTTGAGGTATTTAACACCCCCTTACTTGATCTTCCACGATGCAATCAGGCTTTGGACATAATACCCCCATGACATATCCAGTCAAGTGATCCACTATGATGGCCTTATTTGGTTGCACAGCGGAAGAGAGACTTAGAATTCATAGAATCTTACTGCTGAACTAAAAATCATTTTTTTTATTTCTTGGAATTGTTCATCCAATTTCCATAAGATCATCTTCAAAAATTGGGATAAAGAAAAGAATCCTTCTAATGACTAAATCTAATCAACCCATCAAATGAATGACATGTGTTTATTGAGCTAAACAAAGCAATTTTTATTATGCATTTTTTTTTTTTTTTTTTTGAGATTCTTCTTCATAGTGAACTGCTTCTATGTTCAAAACTTAGGATTAAACAAGTGCTTCTAACATGGTTTTTGAATGTATGTTTCTTTATATTATTATAAGACAGTTGCATGAAATCACTTCCCTATATACACAAAAAAAAGAAGATCATTTGGGCTTACATTTAAGGATTAGTCCTCCAGGAAAATGCCTAATTTGATCAAATAAGTAATAAAAGTTGAGAGGATTTATCCCTGGCTATCAACCCTCTCAACTTTTATTGGCATGTTCCCCTTGTATATTTCTATTAATCGGAGTGTCCTTAGTGCTTTTGCTTTTACTGATGTTGATATTTTTGATACGCTCAACAGCAAAATTGTGTTGGTTCTGCAACTGCCGCAATGGGACCTCAGAATTTCTTGAGTCTCCTGGCTCTGAATTTACATGTTGAGGATTTATCCCTGGCTAATGTTTGGTTGATTCCAATTCTGAAACAACATATAGTTGGTGTTCGCTTAAGTTTTTTTACATCCCATATTTTGGGTTTGGTCACATCCTTGAAGCAGAGAGCTCAAGTGGTAGGCAGTTTTCTTTATGGAGTTAACCAAATTTATTTGATTTCATTTCATTTTGTGAGGTTTGGTACCATCTTATCTTTCATCATTTGCAGCTTGAGAATGAAAGTCGCATCGTTGCATCAAGGACTGCAAAAGCACTTGTGTATCGTTTATGGTCCCTGTTGCCTGCCTTTTGCAACTATCTTGCCAACACTGCTAATAGCTTTAAGGGTCTAGCAAAGTCCTTGAATGATGCACTTTATAAAGAGCCTGACCTGCATGGAATAATATGCTATGGTCTGCAGGTTTGCATGACTCCTTTTAGTATGTCTTGCTGTTGATTTGCTTTATGGTGACACATTTTGTTGTTCACATAAACTTATGTTTATTTTTGTCAATTTGTGGTGTTTATATCATCATTGAAAAGACAACTTCATGATAATTTAAATGCTTTCTGCAAGAGTTGCAAAACTGAAAACCTGGCCACTAACTATATGCATTTGTTGAGCTCAAGGTAAGGCTAATTTCACTGTTGTGGTATAAAGTTTTCCAAGCGATGTTCCAAGTTCCCCTTTTATCTTTATAATTGATATGCCAAGGCCCTTCAAAATAGAGCTTATTGTTGTTAGCTCCATTTCTATGTTAATGATTGCCTAGTATTTGACTTTAGTTCTAGGTTGTGCAATTGCTTTTGCTTTTTATTCATGAGTAAACAACATATATTGATCGAAATGCTTTTTATTCATGAGTAAACAACATATATTGATCGAAATGCTTTTTATTCATGAGTAAACAACATATATTGATCGAAAGATAAGAAATTACCTATGGGAAAGAGTGATCTGTTTGTTGAGATTTGCATGATATTAGTTGACTTGGTTGCCCTTTTTCCTTCCATTCTCTCCACATGTCGTCCCATGGTGTTTGTGGGATAATCATGTTCACTCAACTTGTAGTTTAAGTTAGGTAAAAATGCCACTATATTTGAAATGGACATCACTTTTGGTATTTGCTATACATGTTATGATAGTTGTCACTCCTGTACATATTTAGTTCATTTTTTGTCTTGATTTTCTTTCTGCACTCAAAATAGTTGGAGGCGCCAATAGTAATGAAGTCAATACATGGTCTGAAATTTGTGATGAAGACCGTAAGCCTATAGGTGGAGGCACCAAAATCCATGTGAAATTGCAATATTTCAATGTTACAAAAGATCGAAACTGGTCAAGAGAAATAAGAAGCCCTAAATTCTCTGGTCCCTACACATTCTTTCATAGAGGCAAGACCTGCAAATCTCCACGATGTTTACCCACCATCAAAAGATAGGGGTTGTTGGTTCTCTTCCAAACCAATCCATCAAGCAAGTATCTTAAGGAATTTTGTCAATATTAGAGCAAGGCTTTGTAAGGGGTTTCTAAGAAGCATGTGTTGAAAAGGAAAGAGGGCACATGCACACAAGCTTCTTTAATGGAGGATTCTAGGAAGCATGTCCTGAAAATCGACATTTGCAGCATTTGAGAGAAATGACTAAACAATTTGCCCTTTCTTTTCTTGTATTTCATCCAAGTTAGCAGTAATCAGCCTAAATTATGTTTCAGTACTTCATTGTAAAGAAGTTTCTTATGAATATATTGTCATTCGGATTATTTTGTTCTGTACAACTTGAATTTCATTCATGCAATTGTGTGGTCCCTACATGTGACTATCCAAGTTTCAATTTCACATGGCTTCCATAATGAACCACCCTCTCTCTCTAATTGTGTACTTTGTGGCTTTGATTAAAATAAAATTGCCATTTCATGAAGTGTAAATTCATTGTGTGGTCCCTACATGTGACAAACCATATTTCATTATATTGTTGGGGTTAGGTTAAATACAATTCAATATAAAAAAAATCTGATTTAGCTAATGATTTGAATAAATTAGGATATTTGTTCTATATATAAAATAGGATGATGCTTTACACAATATGAATAGAGAAAGCAAGAGAGAGAGAAGGTTGTTCTAGACATAAAACAGAATGATGCTCTACACAATATGGAGAGAGAGAGAGAGAGAGAGAGAGAGAGAGAGAGAGAGAGAGAGAGAGAGAGAGAGAGAGAGAGAGAGATCTTATCATAAATTTAATGGATCGCATATCATCTGACTGTATTGAATGATAACTCAAAGTAACTGACAAGCTTCTCATCTATTGATTCAATGTAACTGACTTATTAAAAGTTTACCAGCAACTGTAGAGAAACTATTCAATGAAGTAAACCTTGGATTGTATTCTATTTAGTCCAAAATTATATTTGTTGGAGGCCTCATGGAAAAAGGCTACATATACAAAAAATGGTGCTAGAGGCAACATTCTATATAAAATAAAGTACCTTCTAGAAAAGGGCAACATGTACAAAAAAAAAGCTTGAGGTAGCATTCTTTACAAAAAGTGGTGTTAATGAGAGATCACAAATTCCATCAAAAGAGCAATTTCTTGAGAACAAGAAATGGTGCTAATGAGATATCTTTCCGTTCTTCTTGATAAGTTGACTATCATGAGACCAAGATATCACCAAAAGAGCAACTTCCTGTACACATGCAATTGGATTTTACGCTCGATACTCATCTTCACCTACAATAGGAGTAATGTCCCAAGAATTCATCAATAACATTGGTGAGGGTATGACTCTGATCTTTGTCAATATCCATGACAATATATATGCAAAAATAACCTGTGCAGGAAAAATCATTCCATTGAGGAATTTGCAGTTTTTAAATTTTCCAAACACATATATGACTAGAGGTTGTAGAGAGAGATAATAAGTTTTAAGAGAATATCAACTTGACATGGCTTTCAAAAAATTATCAAAGTGAAGGGAAATGTGAAAATCTTTTGGCAAAAAACCAGTCCATCACAAGCACCATAACACCCAAAGTGTAAAGCACAAGCACCATGAACCATGAACCAAAGGAAAGCAAAACTCAGCCCAAGAAACCAGGTACCTCTCTCTCCCTATAGCAAATCCTAATCCAAAAATAGGTTCCTCTCTCGCTCTAGCAAATCCTAGCAAAAAATACCAGCTACCTTTCTTTCTCTCTCTAGCAAACCTAACCTCAATATTTTTGAGTAAACAAAACACAATAATACAAAATGACTTTTTTGCAAACTTCTATAGATTTTCTAGGTAAAATCCCTTTTCATTGTCCTTTTTGACCTTTTCAATGTTTGGTTCATCTTCATTTTGAGTCTTTAACGAGCATAGTTAGATCCTCTAGAATTCTTCGTTCTTTTCTCAGCACCACTTAATTTCAAGCATTCCCGCCAATAAAGAAAAGACAATATCAAGAAAAAAGCAAGCGGAGAAAATTACATCTTCAATAAAACCAATAAATACTACAATAATATAATATCAAAAAACCATTCTATCAAGTTCACATTTCCTCCATTCTCCTTATGCTTTAAGAGTTTCATTTTACAGTGCGAAGAAACAATAGGTTTCCCCCTTATCTCCAATTAATTATTTTCTTTGGAGCTGTTCACAAGCCATCTCTACATAAATAAATGAAATTAAAGAACAAATTCCCCACCATCTTCACTATTTATTAATTCAAGAAGAGAAAAAATACAAAAAAACTACAGAAAAATCGCACCTTCTACACTAAAAGCGGCTATTTGGAGCCAAATGCACATTCTACACCAAAAACCTTGATTTATTTGGGGTTCTTGAGCCATATTGATTTGGCTATTTGGAGCTTCTGAGTTTACTGGTGATCTGAAGTCCTCTTTTTTATTGGTGATCTGAAGTCCTCTTTTGTATAGATCCGTGCAAAATTTTATGTTGATCCTTTGGGGTCCTACACACATGGGTGAGGGAAGGTCTTATAGGACCATTTCTCTCTTTCTGTCTCTGTCTCTCTCTTTCTCTCTCTCTCTCTCTCTTTCTCTCTATTTATATATATATATATATATATATATATATATATATATATATATATATATATATATATATATATATATATATATATATAGTGGATTCTGTCAATCCACGGGCTTACTGCTACAGTGTCAGCTAATGGCCCAGATTTAATCTGGATTCATCTGACGGTTACAATCTCCTTTTGTATTTGAATTTTCATTTTTTTTATACAAATAAAAATCCTTTAAAATTTTAGACGTTCATTCTTCTCATCAAGATGCACTTATTAAAATTATAAAATAAATAATTTGTATAATATAAATTGATCAAAATACCCTTAAAATAATTTGGGGGGAATTTTGTTCAATTTATGTTTTACGAATTAGTTTTTTAATATTTTTATTAGATTTTTCTATTTTTGAAGAATAGACGATCCAAATTTCAAATGATTTGGATTTGTAGAAAAATAATTAAAATTTCAACATAACGTGACGGTCAGATCGACTCAGATTCAATCTGGGCCATTGGTTGACACTGTACCTATCAGCCCGTGGGCTGACATGACCTTTTTCTATATATATATATATATTTCCCAGTGCCTATAGGTGAAAATGAACAGTGATTTCGTCTACATCGTAATGATCTAAAATTTGGACTATGTGTACATCTTAGTAAGTCGCACCTAATAAAAATATAAAAAAAATAATTTACGAAAATAAAATTGACAGAAATACCTTCAAATTTTTTTTAGGGGTATTTTGGTCAATATTTTCATGTAAAATATAGTTTTTATATATTTTCTAGATTCACCTATTTTTGATTAATATATTCTCAAAATTTCAAGTCATTCTAACTTGTAGAAAAAAAAATTAAAAATGAAACACTACCGGACAATCGCTATCGTGCGATGAACTTTGGACGGTGATGAGGGTAGGCGAAATCACTGTTCATTTTTGCCTATAGGCTTTTTGTAGTATCTTTCATATATATATATATATATATATATATATATATATATATATATATATATATATATATATATATATATATATATATATATATATATATATATATATATACATGTATATATGTATATACATGTATATATGTATATACATATATATATATACATATAGGGTTTGTCAAGAGCATAGATAGCAAGTCGGGGGACTATCAATAAATCGGCTCACCATAAAATCAGAACAAAATCATTTTCATTTTAAAAAGTCGGATAAAAAAATCAGGTAAAAAGTACGGATCGGCAAAAATACTTCATGTAAAGATATCGCCAATATATCGGACTAGGCTCAAAATATCGGTATAAAAAAATCGGATAGTTTTAAATTATTAGAAAATTTCAAATTCTAAAAATTTAAAATTATATCAGCCACCAATAACGAATCCATTCATAAAAAATATACAATATAAATTTACTAATTAAATACTTTAACAAACATCACATCTACTTAGTAGGTACAAAAAAAAAGTCCACTAATTTTTTTCTCATTAAAATGCTTTAACTATGGTATGATGACTATGGTTACTCTATAACTATGGTTAAAGTTTATATGCAATTTTTTAATGGGTGAGGTTTGTATAAAAACGAGGCTCTAAACAATCAAAGCACAACACATCTTCAAATAGTATCGAAAAATATGATTTCAATATTCAATATCTTTGAGATAGCCTTAAAATATACTTTTATCTTTAATTATAAATTTTAAAGTTTTAAAAATAGTGTGGATCAATTAAATCTATGAAAACTTGAAAATCTTTAAAATTGACGGTCGAAAAATGCGTTACAAGATGCAATATTTCAAAAACTTGAATTCATTTTTTTCTCATGTTCATGCATCTTGATGTCCAGATGATCAATTTGAGGATATTTGGGCATCAAAACATCATCTTCTAGTGAAATTTTTTAGGTCGTCTCTAATTTGATGGTTTAGATCCTCGGCTCTATATAAACTTTTTCCGTTTTAAACTGAAAACCGGGCATATTAAATACACATTTGGGTTCAAGTTCTCTGTTTCAAAGGATGTTTCCAGAGAGAGAAAAGGGGTTCGAGTTCTCTTTCCAAATAGAGAAATGGGATTCGAGTTCTCTGTTTGGGTGCTCTGAATTTAAGGGATTTTACAAGAGCATCTATTGGCCAATTTAACGAGAGTATCTCCTGCCCTTCTTTTTGTGGTCGAAGAATCTGTGGCTCTTCGATTAGCTTCACCCCTAGCAGTCATTGCAAATCTATTCATAGGGAGACAAGAAGTTTGAACGGCTGCCACAATAGCCTTTGTAGTTGAGAGATTCATGGCTGGTCTAGAATTAGGAGTTATATAACGCAAGTTCCTATGAATTCCCCACCCTTTCTTATTAGAATCACCATTATTTGTGAAAGGAAAGTTAGGGTTTGTGCAATGAGAGTAGGCATACGCAGGCAAACATTAAGGAGAAACATAAGTCGAATGTGAAACTGAGACACACTTTGAGCACTTAATCCTCTGTGTAAACTTCAAAGCAACTAGGGACAAAAAAATTCTAAGTGAGATTTCAGCAAGCAAGAAGTGCAGAGATCTTTGGGCTCGGACAAGATTTGAGATGCTGATTTTTTGCTTGGTGATGCTAATTTTTAGAGAGAGAAAAGGAAGAGAACTCCAAGAGAAAGAAAACAAAAAAAAATTACATTTAAAAATCCACGATTCTTTAGGATTGTTTAAATCGTTTTATGAAAAGAGAAATGATCCTATATGACCTCGCTACCCATGTGTGTAGGACCCTTAAGGATTACCGTTAAATTTGGCACGGATCTATAGAAAAGTCAAGTTCCACACCTATGTTATAACGTTTTTAGAGATTCGTATTAACTTTAATATTTATCCTTCGGGATCCTACACACATGGGTGAGGGAGGGTCCTATAGGATCATTTCTTTTATAAAAAAATTGTATTTTAAATGTTTTTATGAAAAAATCATGAGTTTTTCCCGACATTTTAAAAAAGGTGCAGTTTTAAACGGTTGCAATAAAGTCGTCGATTTTTTTCGGAAAAAAATCGACGATTTGCTAGCTATGGTCTAGAGTTAACAACCCCTAAAAATACAAATGTTAAAGTTAAAAGGAGTTGTGATGGGTGTATTTAACAAAAAAATCACCAAAATTACTCTTACTTAATAATGAAGATATCACAAAAATTAACTTGTTTTTTAAAAAGTAGACTACAAAATTATTAAATTCACCCTTCACAACTCTCCTATCTTTAACCTTTGTAATTTGAAGGATTGTGAACTTTAGATTATCTTCTCTCTCTCTCTTTATATATATATATATATATATAGAAACTCTTCCCAATACCTATAGGCGAAAATAAATAGTGATTTCGCCTACCATCATCACTGTCCAAATTTCATCGCGCGATCACGATTGGTTGGTAGTTTTTTATTTTTCACTTTTTTTTTACAAATTGAAATGACTTGAAATTTAGAGGGTATGTACATCTTACTGAGGCGCATCTAATAAAAATATAAAAAAAATTATCCGTAAATAAATTGACTAAAATACTCCCAAAACATTTTGGAGGTATTTTGGTAAATGTTTTTCATGTAAAATATGTTTTTTATATTTTTGAAGATTCTCCTACTCTTGATGAATACACGTTCCAAATTTCAAGTCATTCTGATTTGTATAAAAAAAATGAAAAATAAAAAACTACCAGACGATCGTGACCGCGGTGATGAACTTTACATAGTATTTTCCATATATATATATATATATAGGAAACATCTACCCAATACCTATAGGCGCAAATAAAAAGTGATTTTACCTATGCTCATCACCGTCTAAAGTTCATCACACGGTCATGATTATTTGGTAGTATTTCAATTTTCATAATTTTTCTATGAATCAGAATAATCTGAAGTTTGGAGCATATGTACATCTTAGTGAGACGTACGTAATAAAAATAAGAAAAACTTATACCGTACAATATAAATTTACCAAAATACCCCTAGAATATTTTAGGGGTATATTGGTCAATTTATATTTTATGAATTATGTTTTTTATATTTTCATTAGATTCTCCTATTTTTTATGAATAAACGCTCCAAATTTTAGATTATTTTAATTTGTAAAAAAAATTGAAAATTGAAACACCACCAGACAACTGTAACCGTACGATGAACTTTGAACGGTGATAAGCATAGGCGAAATCATTGTTCATTTTCATTTATAGCCGTTGCGTAGTGTTTTGCATATATATATATATATATATATATATATATATATATATATATATATCCGAAAAAAGCTGAGGTTAGCCCACAGGCTCATATGAACATATGAGCCCAACGGTCCATAATGAATCTGGGCCTATTTGACGATCATGGATATCCGCTAGTGTTTGAATTTTATTTTTTTTCTACAAATCCAAATCACTTGAAATTTTAGTCGTGTGTTCATAAAAAATAGTTCAATCTTAAAAAAATATCAAAAAACTATTTTACATGAAATAAATTGACCAAAATACCCCTAAAACGTTTTTGGGGGTAGTTTGGTCATTTATTTTTTGGGAAATAAATTTTTTTATATTTTTATTAGATGCATCTTGATGAGAAGAACACACACATAAAATTTTAAGTGATTTAGATTTGTATAAAAAAAGAAAAAAAAATTCAAGAACTACCAGACATCCGTGATCGTTGGATCGGCCCAAATTCAATCTGAGCCGTTGGGCTCATATGTTCATATGAACTAGTGTGCTAACCCCATATTTTTCCATATATATATCACCGTCCAAATTTTA
The DNA here is from genome assembly GCF_054954075.1 of Amborella trichopoda. Classification (NCBI taxonomy): domain Eukaryota; kingdom Viridiplantae; phylum Streptophyta; class Magnoliopsida; order Amborellales; family Amborellaceae; genus Amborella; species Amborella trichopoda. The sequence goes on from NC_142346.1 coordinate 24,497,238, forward strand.
TCGCGTTGAAATTTGGAGAGTATGTGGTGCATCTAATAAAAATATAAAAAAAATTATCGTGAAAACATTTGACCAAAATACCCCTGAATATTTTTGGGGGTATTTTGGTCATTGTTTTCATGTAAAATATTTTTTTTATATTTTTGAAAGATTCCCCTATTTTTGATGAATACACACTCCAAATTTTAGGTCATTTTGATTTGTAGAAGACAAATGAAAAATGAAACACCATCTAACAATCATGACCGCGCGATGAACTTTGGACGGTGATGGGGGTATACGAAATCACTGTTCATTTTCGCCTATAGGCATTGCGTAGTGTTTTATATATAAACACTTTGCAACGCCTATAGGCGCAAATGAACAGTGATTTCGCCTAGCCCCATCACCATCCAAAGTTCATCGCGCAGCCACGATTGTCCAGTAGTATTTTATTTTTTATTTTTTATTATAAATCATAATGACCTAAAATTTGAAAGGTATGTACATATTAATGAGGCACATCTAATAAAAAATATAATAATAATTATCTGTAAAAAATAAATTGACCAAAATACCTTAAAAAATTTACAGGGGTATTTTGATCAATTTATTTTATAATTTTCGAAGATTCCCATATATATATATATATATATATATATATATATATATATATATATATATATATATATATATATATAAGAAAATTCTTTTCAACGTCGATAGGTGAAAATGAATAGTGATTTTGCCTGCCCCCATCACCGTCTAAAGTTCATCGATAGGTGAAAATGAATAGTGATTTCGTCTGCCCCCATCACGGTCTAAAGTTCATCGCTTGGTCACGATTTTCCCAATAGTGTTGTATTTTTTATTTATTTTTCATAAATGAGAATGATCTGAAATTTGGAGTGTGTATTCATCAAAAATAGGGCAATCTTCCAAAATTATATAAAAAAAATATTTTACTTGAAAAACATTGACCAAAATACATTGGAAAAGTTTTGAGGCTATTTTAGTCAATTTATTTTATAGATAATTGTTTTTATATTTTTATTAGATGCACCTCAGTAAGATGTACTTACCCTCCAAATTTCAAGTCATTTCAATTTTAAAAAAAAACAATGAAAATTAAAATACTACCCGATAATCGTGACCACGTGATGAAATTTGGACGGTAATGAGGGTAGACGAAATTACTATTCATTTTCGCCTATAGGCGTTGGAAAGAATTTTTCATATATATATATAGATATATGGTTTTTTGAGGTGAAATCACTACCTTTTCCGATGGATTTTGAGGTGCATCCATAGTTCTACATTATAAGGTTGCATCCTCATATCAATTTTTTCACACACACACACACACACACACACACACACACACACACACACACACACACACACACACACACACACACACACACACATATATATATATATATATATATATATATATATATATATATATATATATATATATATATATATATATATATATATATATAAAAGTAACGATCTTATAGAATCCTCCCCCACCCATGTGTGTAGGACTCCAAAAGATCACCATTCAATTTGGCATGGATCCCTAAAAAAGTTATCACATGGGTGTGAGACTTGACTTTTTTAGAGATCCGTGCCAAATTGAATGGTGATCTTTTGGGGTCCTACACACATGGGTGGGAGAGTGTCCAATAAGATCGTTTCTCTCTCTCTTTTCAAAGGTTAAAGTTAGAAGGGGTTGTAATGGGCGTATTTTTCAAAAACATAGTACGTTTTGTTTAAAAACTTATTTTAATAGGTAGCTTAACCATTAAGTAATGGTAAATTTGAACTTTTTATAAAATTAGAATGGCATTTTAGAAGTTAGTGTAATGGAATTTTATTTGTAGAGTGCCATTGTCTTTTAGTAAAAGTTTCAGCTTTGTCCTTTATGGAGATGACAAAAGTACCATTTTCTTGTAGTAATATTTACAAAATTGCCCTTTCTTAATAATGAAGATATCACAAAAAGTAACTTTTTTTTAAAAAAATGACTACAAAATTAGTAAATCCACCATTCACAACTCTCTATCTTTAACCTTTGTAATTTGAAGGATTGCGAAGTTTAGATTATCCCATATATATATATATATATATATATATATATATATATATATATATATATATATATATATATATAATACTACTCTATCACATCCACCTACTCTCATGGGTTCTCGTAGCAATTCCCTCTGTTAATTTGATAGATAAAATTATGATTCAAAAATGGTTTGTTCAAGTTACTATAATCGTAGCAAAAGATTATAACTTTCAAACCTTAGCCTTAATAGATTCAGGGGCTGACCTTAATTGCATCAATGAAGGTTTAGTACCTTCAAAATATTTTGACAAAACAACTCAAATCTTAAATACTGCAGATGGTAGTAGACTTTTTATCAATTATAAATTATCTAATGCTTCTGTCTGTAATAATCACCAATGTATTAATACACCATTTATTATGGTCAAAGGATTAAGCCAAGCAGTTATACTTGGAGTCCCATTCCTTACACTTCTATATCCTTTATCAATAGATCAAACATGAATATCTTCGAATTATCAAAATGTACCAATACACTTGGATTTTATTCATAAACCAAAATTAAAGGAAATCAATAATGTCAAAAGTCAGTTACAGAATAAAGAAAAATTTCTTTGTACTTTAAAACAAGAAATTAAATATAAGTATATAGAAAGATAAATACAAGATCCTTTGATTCAACAAAAGATTCAACAACAAATAGAAACCTCTATATGCAGTGAGCATCCCAATGCTTTTTGGAAAAGGAAAAAGCACAGTATTAGTCTACCATATGAACAAGGATTTGATGAAAAACAAATACCTACAAAAGCCAGACTAATACAAATGAACACTACTTTATTAGACATGTGTAGAAAAGAAATTAATGACCTCCAAACAAAAAAGTTAATACGACCAAGCTCATCACCTTGGAGTTGTGCAGCTTTCTATGTCAATAAAAATGCTGAAAAAGAACGAGGAGTCCCTCGATTAGTTATTAACTATAAACCTCTTAATAAAGTTTTAAGATGGATTATATATCCTATCCCCAATAAAAAAGATTTATTAGATAGAGTAGCCAATGCTTGTATCTTTTCCAAATTCGATATGAAATCTGGATATTGGCAAATACAAATTCAAGAACAAGATAAATATAAAACATCATTTAATATATCATTTGGACAATATGAATGGAATGTAATGCCATTTGGTTTAAAAAATGCTCCATCAGAATTTCAGAAAATAATGAATGATGTCTTTAATGCTTATTATCAATTCATGATAGTTTATATTGATGATGTCTTGATCTTTTCTGAATCTATAGATCAACATATCAAACATATTAATACTTTTATTCATGCAGTCCAGAATGCTGGATTAGTTGTATTGGCAAAAAAGATAACTTTATTTAAAACCAATATTAGGTTTCTAGGACATATGATTCATCATGGCACCATTATTCCAATAGATCGATCCATACAATTTGCTGATAAATTCCCTGATCAAATACTCGATAAGAAAAAACTTCAAAGGTTCTTAGGATGTTTAAACTATGTAAGTGATTTCTATCCTAATCTTACCATAGATGTTAAACCTTTACATGATAGATTAAAAAAGCATCCTTTACCATGGACAAATATTCATACTAAAGCAGTTCAATTAATTAAACAAAAGGTAAAAACCCTTGTTTGCCTTTCTCTTCCTCATCCTACTGCTTTCAAGATAATAGAATGTGATGCTTCCGAAATAGGCTTGGGTGGTATTCTAAAGCAACGCATTGATATTCAGGAACAACTACTTAGGTATACCTCTAAAGTCTGGAACCCAACCCAGAAAAACCATTCTATGGTCAAAAAAGAATTACTGGCCATTGTTCATTGTGTTACAAAATTTCAGAGTGATATTCTCAATCAACAAGTTCTCGTACGAACTGATTGCAAAGCCGCTAAAGATATTCTGCAAAAAGATGTTCAAAATCTTGTTGCTAAACAAATATTTGCCCTCTGGCAGGCTATCCTGTTTGCCTTTGATTTTACCATTGAACACCTTCCCGGGTATTCCAATTCTCTTCCTGATTTTATTACCCGTGAATTTTTGTAGGGGAACAACACTGACGCCAACGACGAAGAATCACCACTATCACTTACACTACAGCTCTTTGCAGCTAATAGAAATAATACTACTCTATTACATCCACCTACTCTCATGGGTTCTCGTAGCAATTCTCGCAATGAGAAACGCCTAGTGAATATAATACCATTTGAAGGTGAATTCCCGCCCTTCACCTTCCAATTCTCTTATTCACCAAATTACCTACCCAGAAGCTAATACATCTACTCCTGCTTATTCTCAAGCACAGTCCAAATCAAATCAGAAGCCTAATTTTCCTAGGTCTTCATACATTGAAAGAGCCTACCTTATGGACATCACTATTGATGATCACCAAACGAATGTGGACCCCATCAAACTTGCTCCATTATACTTGATAAACCAATTGAATCCAACCAATGCAGTCAAAACCAGAGAATATTATGAAGCAATTTTCATGGAAACAGGATCCATATCTGTTGTCCATTACTACCAACAAAATACTAGAGTCATTGCTTACTCCAAAATCCAGATTAAGAAATTACTCTCTTATGATGAGTGGGTTGCAATCCTGCTCAAGGGAAGAAATTACATAATCCTGATTTTTCATACAAATATTATAAATATGCCGAATACATAGAAGCTTGGCATAAAATGTTTTATTATCAAAATCCAAACAATACTCATAGTTGGTATATCCAGTTCAGATTACCTATTTTCGAACGATTCCCTAACTGGTTTAAAAATTGGTTTTTAGTTTGGGGATCAACTACTTCAATTTTACCTCTTGCTTTCCAAAAAGTGTAGGAACAATTTGTGCAGTTCAATAATAGTGATAATAATACTGACAATCACCTATACTTTGTGGCACTATACCAACTCCCATGGATTATAAAATGGGAATATTCAATCTCTATTAATAATACAGCCGACCATACCTATATTCCAAGACTGGGCAAAACCATCTCAGTTAAATGGTGGGACATCTTTAATATGGATCCCACAACTATAGTTCCCAAAAGAATACCTCCCCAAAAACCTATATATAACCCAAGTCCAAGTAACCATAATACAGCCAATACTCACTTGACTTTCCCACATATTTACGAAATATGCTCCAATCAAATTCGAATGGTTATAAAGAAATGCTAGAACAACAAATGAAGGAGATCTTTGCAGAAGCAGAAAGAAAACCGGTCTCATCAGATGAACCCGTACAATCTTCACCATTGCACACCAATAAATATTTCCCACTTGAAGAAGCAGACCCAAAAGAAGAAGAAACAGACCCAGAAGAAGAAGACCCCAATGAATTCAGTCAGACCATAAAGATGCTACACAGGTCACCTCATATATGTCATCTCAAGATACATACCACATGTCACCTCATGCTATTATGTCAAGATGCCCTTCACTGTCGCTGCTGACACATACGACAAAAGAGACATTGTAGCCTCCGACACATACGACAAAAGAGACACTATACTGCCGACATAAGAAGACAATAATGTCACTGTTTAAGATGCCTCTTTAAGCATCTTCTTGTTCTTTTTTGTCTTTTCTTTTTTTGCATTTTGCTTTATGTCCTTTCCTCTCCCTTTTGGTCTAATCAAGTCACCTCACCACTTTTCTTCCTTACGAAGCAACCTCATCCTTTGCTTATAAAAGGGAAGACTCTCCCTCATTCAGAGGCAGGTCTCTGAGCTTCTTCCCTCTCACACTCCGCTCTGCTCTCTCTCTGCTCTCTTCATCTGACTTCTTCATCTCTCTAGATCTCTTAGCTCTCTTCATCCCTCTGCTCTCTCATCTTCTTGCTCTCTACGCAAGACCATCACAGCTGTCCCGACCTCACAGCAAGAACCTGTCTCATGCTATCCAGGTTTTTCCTATCTTTTTGATACATCAAACCAGGTTCTCTTCTATCTTATTATCTCAGTTTCCTATCTCCGTTTTCTTAGTTTAAAATGTGTGATTGTAACTTCCATACACTCTCATCATATTGTCCTCACAACTAGAAGTTATTCTCCAGTTATTGTATCTGTAAACAGTAAGTGTTTGTTTATGCTTTACAGTTTGTATGTTTCAGTCAATTTGTTTATATTTCAGTTGGTTTTAGTTTGGTTTGTAATCTGTGATACATACTGTGATACATATATAAGATCTGCTGATCTAATGCAGTTTAAACTTGTCTTCAGTATTAAAATAGGTGAACACACACACACATCGTGGTTTGTTATTGATATTTCCGTTATACCTTTTATTATAATAATCTTATTTTTCCTTAATTATATTCATATATTACAAGAATTAACCAAATATAATGGTATGCTATTTGCTTACTTGTTATAGAATAATTGGTTCAAAATCACTGTAGATCTGGGCACGTTTTCGTATCAGAGCCATGATGAATCATATGTCCTAGAAACCTAATATTGGTTTTAAATAAAGTTATCTTTTTTGTCGATACAACTAATCCAGCATTCTGGACTGCATGAATAAAAGTATTAATATGTTTGATATGTTGATCTATAGATTCAGAAAAGATCGAGACATCATCAATATAAACTATCATGAATTGATAATAAGCATTAAAGACATCATTCATTATTTTTTGAAATTCTGATGGAGCATTTTTTAAACCAAATGGCATTACATTGCTTTCATATTGTCCAAATGGTACATTAAATGCTGTTTTATATTTATCTTGTTCTTGAATTTGTATTTGCCAATATCCAGATTTCATATCGAAAAATGGGCAGTAATTCTTTTTTGACCATAGAATAGTTTTTCTGAGTTGGGTTCCAGGCTTTAGAGGTATACCTGAGTAGTTGTTCCTGATTATCAATGCGTTGCTTGAGAATACCACCAATCCTATTTCGGAGACATCACATTCTATTATTTTGAAAGCAGTAGGATGAGGAAGAGAAAGGCAAACAAGGGTTTTTACCTTTTGTTTAATTAGTTGAACTGCTTTAGTATGAATATTTGTCCATGGTAAAGGATGCTTTTTTAATCTATCATGTAAAGGTTTAACATCTATGGCAAGATTATGATAGAAATCACTTACATAGTTTAAACATCCTAATAACCTTTGAAGTTCTTTCTAGCGTTTGTTTAGAAGCATTCGGGTTTGATTGGAGCATATTTCGTAAATATGTGGGAAAGTCAAATGAAGTATTGGCTATATTAAGGTCACTTGGACTTGGGTTATATATAGGTTTTTGTAGAGGTATTCTTTTGGGAACTATAGTTGTGGGATCCATATTAAAGATGTCCCACCATTTAACTGAGATGGTTTATCCCAGTCTTGGAATATAGGTATGGTCGGCTGTATTATTAATAGAGATTGAATATTCCCATTTCATAATCCATGGGAGTTGGTATAGTGCCATAAAGTATAGGTGATTGTCAGTATTATTATTACTATTATTGAACTACACAAATTGTTCTTGCACTTTTTGGAAAGCAGGAGGTAAAATTGAAGTAGTTGATCCCCAAACTAAAACCAATTTTTAAACCAGTTAGGGAATCGTTCGAAAATAGGTAATCTGAACTGGATATACCAACTATGAGTATTGTTTGGATTTTGATAATAAAACATTTTATGCTAAGCTTCTATGTATTCAGCATATTTATAATATTTGTATGAAAAATTAGGATTATGTAATTTCTTCCCTTGAGCAGGATTGCAACCCCACTCATCATAAGAGAGTAATTTCTTAATCTGGATTTTGGAGTACGCAATGACTCTAGTATTTTGTTGGTAGTAATGGAGAACAGATACGGATCCTGTTTCCATGAGAATTGCTTCATAATATTCTCTGGTTTTGACTCAATTGGTTGGATTCAAATGGTTTATCAAGTATAATGGAGCAAGTTTGATAGGGTCCATGTTCGTATGGTGATCATCAATGGTGATGTCCATAAGGTAGGCTCTTTCAATGTATGAAGATCTAGGAAGATTAGGCTTCTGATTTGATTTGGACTGTGCTTGAGAATAAGCAGGAGTAGATGTATTAGCTTCTGGGTATGTATTTTGGTGAATAGGAGAATTGGAAGGTAAAAGGGTTGCCAAAGGCGGGAATTCACCTTCAAATGGTATTATATTCAGTGGGCGTTTCTCATTGCGAGAATTGCTACAAGAACCCATGAGAGTAGGTGGATGTGATAGAGTAGTATTATTTCTATTAGCTGCAAAGAGTTGTAGTGCAAGTGATAGTGGTGATTCTTCGTCGTTGGCGTCAGTGTTGCCCCCCCTGCAAAAATTCACGAGTCAGAAATTCAGGAAGAGAATTGGAAGACCCGGGAAGGTGTTCAATGGTAAAATCAAAGGCGGACAGGATAGCCTGCCAGCGGGCAAATATTTTTTTAGCAACAAGATTTTTAACATCTTTTTGCAGAATATCTTTAGCGGCTTTGCAATCAGTTCGTATGAGAAATTGTTGATTGAGAATATCACTCTGAAATTTTGTAACACAATGAACAATGGCCAGTAATTCTTTTTTAACCATAGAATAGTTTTTCTGGGTTGGGTTCCAGGCTTTAGTGGTATACCTGAGTAGTTGTTCTTGATTATCAATGCGTTGCTTGAGAAAACCACCCAAGCCTATTTCGGAGGCATCACATTCTATTATTTTGAAAGCAGTAGGATGAGGAAGAGAAAGGCAAACAAGGGTTTTTACCTTTTGTTTAATTAGTTGAACTGCTTTAGTATGAATATTTATCCATGGTAAAGGATGCTTTTTTAATCTATCATGTAAAGGTTTAGCATCTATGGCAAGATTAGAATAGAAATCACTTACATAGTTTAAACATCCTAAGAACCTTTGAAGTTCTTTCTTATCGAGTATTTGATCAGGGAATTTATCAGCAAATTGTATGGATCGATCTATTGGAATAATGGTGCCATGATGAATCATATGTCTTAGAAACCTAATATTAGTTTTAAATAAAGTTATCTTTTTTACCGATACAACTAATCCAGCATTCTGGACTGCATGAATAAAAGTATTAATATGTTTGATATATTGATCTATAGATTCAGAAAAGATCAAGACATCATCAATATAAACTATCATGAATTGATAATAAGCATTAAAGACATCATTCATTATTTTCTGAAATTCTGATGGAGCATTTTTTAAACCAAATGGCATTACATTCCATTCATATTGTCCAAATGGTACATTAAATGTTGTTTTATATTTATCTTGTTCTTGAATTTGTGTTTGCCAATATCCAGATTTCATATCGAATTTGGAAAAGATACAAGCATTGGCTACTCTATCTAATAAATCTTTTTTATTGGGGATAGGATATCTAATCCATCTTAAAACTTTATTAAGAGGTTTATAGTTAAAAACTAATCGAGGGGCTCCTCGTTCTTTTTCATCATTTTTATTGACATAGAAAGCTGCACAACTCCAAGGTGATGAGCTTGATCGTATTAACTTTTTTGTTTGGAGGTCATTAATTTCTTTTCTACACATGTCTAATAAAGTAGTGTTCATTTGTATTAGTCTAACTTTTGTAGGTATTTGTTTTTCATCAAATCCTTTATGGTAGACTAATACTGTGCTTTTTCCTTTTCCAAAAAGCATTGGGATGCTCACTGCATATAGAGGTTTCTATTTGTTGTTGAATCTTTTGTTGAATCATAGGATCTTGTATTTGTCCTTCTATATACTTATATTTAATTTCTTGTTTTAAAGTACAAAGAAATTTTTCTTTATTCTGTAACTGACTTTTGACATTATTTATTTCCTTTAATTTTGGTTTATGAATAAAATCCAAGTGTATTGGTACATTTTGATAATTCGAAGATATTCCTATTTGATATATTGATAAAGGATATAGAAGTGTAAGGAATGAGACTCCAAGTATAACTGCTTGGCTTAATCCTTTGACCATAATAAATGGTGTATTAATACATTGGTGATTATTACATACAGAAGCATTAGATAATTTATAATTGATAAAAAGTCTACTACCATCTGCAGTATTTAAGATTTGAGTTGTTTTGTCAAAATATTTTGAAGGTACTAAACCTTCATTGATGCAATTAAGGTCAGCCCCTGAATCTATTAAGGCTGAGGTTTGAAAGCTATAATCTTTTGCTACAATTATAGTAACTTGAACAAACCATTTTTGAATCATAATTTTATCTATCAAATTTACAGAGGGAATGTTACCATATGAGGTTTAGCTTCTGAAGTTTCTGGTATTTCTCCTGGTGGATCAGGATCATATGTTATAAGCTAATCGAATTCTAGTTCATCTGTATCTGATTCTGGTTGAGATAGATTTTGTAATTCTAAAGTCTTAATTCTATTTTTTAATTGATATACTTCTTTTTTGACTTCTTTGATTTCTTGTTTTAAGTCTGAAATAGAAGGTTCTTTATGGTGAGAAGTATGTTGTTCACTTACTCTTTTCAAAATAGAAGAAAAATTGTATTCAACAGGTGTTTTACTAATTGGAGGTGTTTTTATTTTTGTTTTAGTTAATGTAATAAATTTAGTGATTACAGATCTTTTTTCATCTGGATCTGTAATTTTCTCAATAATATCTAATATTAGATTATCTTCTTGAGTAAGCATATGAAGATTATGTGTAGGTATAGGGCAAGTACAATTAGTGTTTTTCATTGGATTGGATGATTCTGTGTCTGTCGAAGATTCTGAAGAGTCAGATGATTCTGTGTCTGTCGAAGAATCTAAAGAATCAGATGATTCTGTCCATAAAAGATCATCATCCTGAATATGTTCTATTTGTGATTCAGTAGAATATGAAGATATTGAATCATAATTAATTATATTATATAATTTTGCTTTGATCGAATCATCTAAATGTAATGATTCTATTTTCTTTTTTAATATGCATTGGTGTTTGTAATGACCAACTTTTCCACATTTATAACATATTGGAAGTTTCTTTTTATTTTTTGTATTTGAAGAAAATTTGTTTATAAATTTTTGTTTAGAATTTTTATATTGTTTATGTACTTTATTTGATTTGGATTTATATTTGTCTTTTTTATATTTTTTCTTTTTCTTATATAACTTTTCAAAAGTATTTTTCCTATCTATATGGTATTCAAATTGTTCACAGAAATCACCAAGTTCTTTACGTTTGGTAATTTGTTGTTTATCTAACTGTCTTTTGAGTTTAAGATCAGTACATAAAGCTAATCCTTCAGCACATATTTCTGCTGAGAGTTCTCCAAGTGTATAAGCTGAATATACTATAATTCCATTATGTTTCTTTTTAAGTCTGTCTTTGACTTTTTCTGCAAATAAGTAGGGTAGACCAGCAATAAACTTTTCTTTCCAATGGTCTAATTAACAATCTTCCCGTATTAATAATCTTGAGAAAAAGACATCCTTATACCATTTATAATGGGATAATGTAGAACAACGAAGATTAGATAGCAGATCTTCTGATCTTGTTGCTAATAATGCCGTACTGCCTACAAAATGAAGTGTAATGGTATATATTAAGGTGTTTACTGCATCACTTTCAGTATAAATTATTTCTTGATTTTGTTCATTCCTGACGGTCCATTGTCTTGTATTGGTAAGGATTCTATTTTTGGTTTCATCATCTACATAGAAATCCCACCATCCTCTTAACCAGCCAGTGAATCCATTGACTATTGCTTTAGCAACCTCTTGGTCTGGATTACCTGCCATTTTATTTGTAGAAGCAAACATTGTCATGTGTCTCATGACATCTAATATTTTTAATTCAGATAAACCATCTATTGTCCAATTAACTATTGATTTTCCTGAATAGGAAACAACTTGTTGTATAACATCTTCTTCACGCTGGACATCAACAAGTGTAGGTCTTTTATAATATGGTAAAGCGGTAATTGGTTTCCAAGTTTTACCATAGGTTATTCTATTTATATCAATAGGTGTAGTATCCATAAAAGCATTTTCTTGGTTTTGTATGGTGTCTTCGATAATTGGTTCTTCTTCCTAGAGCATCATTGTTTCATGCTCTGGTATTTTTTATTTTCCTTTATCTGAAGATTCTGGTAGTGGAACAGGTATATTTGGCATAGGAATACTGAGTTTGGGAGAAGGAATTCCTTTAATGTCTAATTGAGCTAATTTGGCTATTAACTGATCCATTAAGGTTTTATTATTATCACCAATATGAAATTTATTTTTATTAAGTTCAGGAGGTGGTTTGAACAGGACTGCTTTTGGAAGAAAAGGAGTTACCTCCTTCGAAACTAATCTTTCTATACGTTCTGCTTGTTTTCCCAAAGACTGCATATATAAATTAGTATAATTGTTTTGTTCCACAATATGGGGAATAAGCTCTTGCTTTTTACCTATTTCTTTGGGTAAGACTTTATATGGTGTGGCAATTATATCATATAAAGATTGTGGTGGTTCTCCTTTACTTGATGGGGTTACTCCTTTGAGTATTATACTTTTTTAAAGAGGGTGTGTACTAGCACTAGTAGTACCATCCGTGCTGATATATGTTTTTTCTTCTAAAGTTTGAAGATTATCGAATGAAGGAATGTTTATTTTATGTTGAATACATATTTCTTTAAACCATATAAAAAATTCTTTTATTTTTCTTTCTTTTTTGAGAAATTTATTGTATTTTTTATGAAATAATTCTATTAAGCTAGGTTGGAAGGTTTGAAAATACCATTTTCTAATATTTTGATTTTCTGAAGAAAGATAATCTCTTTTAAGATAATCAATATTAATTTTCTTCTTTTTTCGTTCTAATTTAGCGGCTAAATATGTTGCTATATATTCATCATCATATGTATTATTGTATTTATCTCTTCTTCTGTATCATTTTCTATTTGTAGTGTAAGTATTTGAAATTCCTCTATATTAGGTTCAGAAATATATGTAGGAAGAACTACATGATTAGCCGTTCTTCTTACTCCTTGTAATTGGAAATCTGAAGATGGTGTAGGTTATGAAGCAGAAGGAAGTATGATGACATCAGGAGTAGTATGACAGGATTTTCTAGGTGGTATTAATGGTTTTTTATTTCTTTTCTTATTAATATCTATATCATCCTTGACTCTTGATTGTTGGAATTTTATTTCAATATTTCTATCTGGATGTTCGATTATTTGGTTTGGAATATTATTTCTAGGTGCTTCTTGGGGTTGGTTTGCATGTTGTAATACCCAAGACTGAGGTAGAATAATATCGGACCAGGTAATTGTTTTGGGTACAATGGTATGTGATTTTTCTATATTTGTTTGAAATAATACAGTTTGATCTTTTTTATCTACTTGCATAATATTAGGACAAAGGGTATTCATTACTTTGTAATAAATTCTATGTACTATTGCTAAATTCTGAGAACCATGCATCATATTAAATGCATGAGTTTTCAAATTTATAGATAATATATCTAATATGTTTGGGTTTGTTAAAGAAACAGAAAAATTTGGAAAGCAATTAAAATATATTGGTCCACTACATAGGCTGGATTCTACCATACCTAGGAGTGAATCTGCAAAGTTATTGTGTCTTGTATCTCTTAGGCATACAAGCACTGAGGTGTTTAACCCTAGTCGGGTTAAAGGTTTAATAGCTATTTGGATTAACCCAATGTGCAAATATTTATAATTATTCTCTTTATGTTTTTCAATAAATTTTCTTGATAATAATTGAAAGTCTTCTTGGTTCTGAGTTACGGATAGACTTTCTTTTACTGTTTTTATAGCATAACCTAATTCGAATTTAAATGATCCTTTTTTATAAATGTCTTTTATTGGTACCTTAGGAATATTCCAATTTTGGATATGATCTTCAATATCATTAATAATAATCTGTTCCTTATTTTTAACTCTTAATGTCTGAGGTTGAGTTGCAGTATTACCTTTTAGATTCTTAATTAAATTTGCCATCTGTAGGTTGCGGATAATGACAATCTGGACGATCAAGGGTCCAACGTGTTCCCCTAAGCGGCTCTTCCTAGCCTTGGCGGGTACTTTGCCTAGACTTGTCCTTTCGTCTCTTGTCTTAACTCTCGGACCAACTTTCTTAGATGTAAATTTAAGTAGGTTTTTACAGTAATATTGTAACTTTTACTCTTAACAGTTTACTGTTGGCTCTGATACCGAAACGTGCCCAGATCTACAGTGATTTTGAACCAACTATTCTATAACAAGTAAGCAAATAGCATACCATTATATTTGATTAATTCTTGTAATATATGAATATAATTAAGGCAAAATAAGATTATTATAATAAAAGGTATAACGTAAATATCAATAACAAACCATGATGTGTGTGTGTTCACCTATTTTAATACTGAAGGCAAGTTTAAACTGGATTAGATCATCAGATCTTGTATATGTATCATAGTATGTATCACAGATTACAAACCAAACTAAAACCAACTGAAATATAAACAAACTGACTGAAACATAATCAAACTGACTGAAACATACAAACTGTAAAGCATGAACAAACACTTACTATTTACAGATACAATAACTGGAGAATAACTTCCAGTTGTGAGGACAATATGATGGGAGTGTATGGAAGTTACAATTACACATTTTAAACTAAGAAAACTGAGATAGGAAACTGAGATAATAAGATAGGAGAGAACCTGGTTTGATGTATCAAAAAGATAAGAAAAACCTGGATAGCATGAGACAGGTTCTTGCTGTGAGGTCGGGACAGCTGTGATGGTCTTGCGTAGAGAGCAAGAAGATGAGAGAGCAGAGGGATGAAGAGAGCTCATAGATCTAGAGAGATGAAGAAGTCAGATGAAGAGAGCAGAGAGAGAGCAGAGCGAAGTGTGAGAGGGAAGAAGCTCAGAGACCTACTTTTGAATGAAGGAGAGTCTTCCCTTTTATAAGCAAAGGATGATGTTGCTTCATAAGAAAGAAAAGAGGTGAGGTGACTTGATTAGACCAAAAGGGAGAGGAAAGGACATAAAGCAAAAAGCAAAAAAGGAAAAGACAAAAAAGGAAAAGAAGGTATTATTATTGTCACTAGTATGAAATTTATTTTTATTAAGTTCTCGAGGTGGTTTAAAAAGGACTGCCTTAGGAAGGGAAGGAGTTACCTCCTTCAAAACTAATATTTCTATACGTTCTGCTTGTTTTCCACAAGACTGCATATATAAATTAGTATAATTGTTTTGTTCCACAATATGGGGAATAAGCTCTTGTTTTTTACTTATTTCTTTGGGTAAGACTTTATATGGTGTGGCAATTATATCATATAAAGATTGTGGTGGTTCTCCTTTACTTGATGGGGTTACTACTTTGAGTATTATACTTTTTTCAGGAGGATGTGTACTAGCAGTAGTAGTACCATCCGTGCTGATATATGTTTTTTCTTCTAAAGTTTGAAGATTATCGAATGAAGGAATGTTTATTTTATGTTGAATACATATTTCTTTTAACGATATAAAAAATCTTTTTGTTTCTCTTTCGTTTTTGAGAAATTTATTGTATTTTTTATGAAATAATTCTATTAACCTAGGTTGGAAGGTTTGAAGACACCATTTTCTAATATTTTGATTTTCTGAAGAAAGATAATCTTTTTTAAGATAATCAATATTAATTTTCTTCTTATTTCGTTCTAATTTAGAGGCTAAATATGTTGCTATATATTCATCATCATATGCGTTATTAGTATTTATCTCTTCTTCTGTATCATCTTCTATTTGTAATGTAAGTATTTGAAATTCCTCTATATTAGGTTCAGAAATATATATAGGAAGATTTACATGATCAGCCGTTCTTCTTACTCCTTGTAATTGAAAATCTGAAGATGGTGTAGGTTGTGAAGCAGAAGGAAGTATGATGACATCAGGAGTAGTATGACAGGATTTTATAGGAGGTATTAATGGTTTTTTATTTCTTTTCCTATTTGGTGGGACATCTTTAATATGGATCCCACAACTATAGTTTCCAAAAGAATACCTCCACGAAAACCTATTTATAACCCAAGTTCAAGTGACCATAATACAGTCAATACTTCATTTGACTTTCTCACATATTTACGAAATATGCTCCAATCAAACCCGAATGCTTCTAAAGAAACGCTAGAACAACAAATGAAGGAGATCTTTGTAGAAGCAGGAAGAAAACCGGTCTCATCAGATGAAACCGTACAATCTTCACCATTACACACCAATAAATATTTCCCACTTGAAGAAGCAGACCCAGAAGAAGAAGAAACAGACCCAGAAGAAGAAGACCCCAATGAATTCAGCCAAAGACCATAAAGATGCTACACAGTACCAGGTCACCTCATATATGTCATCTCAAGATACCTTCCATACCACATGTCACCTCAAGCTACTATATCAAGATGCCCTTCACTGTCGCTACTGACATATACGACAAAAGAGACACTGTAGCCGCCGACACATACGACAAAGGAGACACTATGCTGCCGACATAAGAAGACAAAAATGTCACTGTTTAAGATACCACTTTAAGCATCTTCTTTTCTTTTTTTGTCTTTTCCATTTTTGCTCTTTACTTTATGTCCTTTCCTCTCCCTTTTGGTCTAATCAAGTCACCTCACTTCTTTTCTTCCTTACGAAGCAACCTCATCCTTTGCTTATAAAAGGGAAGACTCTCCCTCATTCAAAAGTAGGTCTTTAAGCTTCTTCCCTCTCACACTCCGCTCTGCTCTCTCTCTGCTCTCTTCATCTGACTTCTTCATCTCTCAAGATCTCTGAGCTCTCTTCACCCCTCTGCTCTCTCATCTTCTTGCTCTCTACGCAAGACCATCATAACTGTCCCGACCTCACAGCAAGAACCTGTCTCATACTATCCAGGTTTTGCCTATCTTTTTGATACATCAAACCAGGTTTTCTCCTATCTTATTATCTTAGTTTCCTATCTCAGTTTTCTTAGTTTAAAATGTGTGATTGTAACTTCCATACACTCCCATCATATTGTCCTCACAACTGGAAGTTATTCTCCAGTTATTGTATCTGTAAACAGTAAGGGTTTGTTTATGCTTTACAGTTTGTATGTTTCAGTCAGTTTGATTATGTTTCAGTCAGTTTGTTTATATTTCAGTTGGTTTTAGCTTGGTTTGTAATCTGTGATACATACTGTGATACATATATAATATCTGATGCTTTAATGCAGTTTAAACTTGTCTTCAGTATTAAAATAGATGAACACACACACACATCGTGGTTTGTTATTGATATTTCCGTTATACCTTTTAATAATCTTATTTTGCCTTAATTATATTCATACACTACAAGAATTAATCAAATATAATGGTATGCTATTTGCTTGCTTGTTATAACCATTTGAATCCAACCAATGGAGTCAAAACCAGACAATATTATAAAGCAATTCTCATGGAAACAGGATCCATATCTGTTGTCCATTATTACCAACAAAATACTAGAGTCATTGCGTACTCCAAAATCCAGATTAAGAAATTACTCTCTTATGATGAGTGGGGTTGCAATCCTGCTCAAGGGAAGAAATTACATAATCCTGATTTTTCATACAAATATTATAAATATGCCGAATACATAGAAGCTTGACATAAAATGTTTTATTATCAAAATCCAAACAATACTCATAGTTGGTATATCCAATTCAGATTACCTATTTTCGAACGATTCCCTAACTGGTTTAAAAATTGGTTTTTAGTTTGGAAATCAACTACTTCAATTTTACCTCCTGCTTTCTAAAAAGTGCAGGAGCAATTTGTGTAGTTCAATAATAGTAATAATAATACTGACAATCATCTATACGTTGTGACACTATACCAACTCCCATGGATTATGAAATGGGAATATTCAATCTCTGTTAATAATACAGCCGACCATACCTATATTCCAAGACTGGGCAAAACCATCTCAGTTAAATGGTGGGACATCTTTAATATGGATCCCACAACTATAGTTCCAAAAAGAATACCTCTACAAAAACCTTCATATAACCCAAGTCCAAGTGACCATAATACAGCCAATACTTCATTTGACTTTCCCACATATTTACGAAATATGCTCCAATCAAACTCGAATGCTTCTAAAGAAATGCTAGAAAAACAAATGAAGGAGATCTTTGCAGAAGCAAGAAGAAAACCGGTCTCATCAGATGAAACCGTACAATCTTCACCATTGCGCACCAATAAATATTTCCCACTTGAAGAAGCAGACCCAGAAGAAGAAGAAACAGACCCAGAAGAAGAAGACCCCAATGAATTCAGTCAGACCATAAAGTTGCTACACAGGTCACCTCATATATGTCATCTCAAGATACATACCACATGTCACCTCATGCTATTATGTCAAGATGCCCTTCACTGTCGCTGCTGACACATACGACAAAAGAGACACTGTAGCCGCCGACACATACGACAAAAGAGACACTATACTGCCGACATAAGAAGACAAAAATGTCACTGTTTAAGATGCCTCTGTAAGCATCTTCTTTTTCTCTTTTGTCTTTTCCTTTTTTGCTTTTTGCTTTATGTCCTTTCCTCTCCCTTTTGGCCTAATCAAGTCACCTCACCTCTTTTCTTCCTTACGAAGCAACCTCATCCTTTGCTTATAAAAGGGAAGACTTTCCCTCATTCAGAGGCAGGTCTCTGAGCTTCTTCCCTCTCACACTCCGCTCTGCTCTCTCTATGCTCTCCTCATCTGACTTCTTCATCTCTCTAGATCTCTGAGCTCTCTTCATCCCTCTGCTCTCTGATCTTCTTGCTCTCTACGCAAGACCATCACGGCTGTCCCGACCTCACAGCAAGAACATGTCTCATGCTATCCAGGTTTTTCCTATCTTTTTGATACATCAAACCAGGTTCTCTCCTATCTTATTATCTCAGTTTCCTATCTCAGTTTTCTTCGTTTAAAATGTGTGATTGTAACTTCCATACACTCCCATCATATTGTCCTCACAACTGAAAGTTATTCTCCAGTTATTGTATCTGTAAACAGTAAGTGTTTGTTCATGCTTTACAGTTTGTATGTTTCAGTCAGTTTGATTATGTTTTAGTCAGTTTGTTTATATTTCAGTTGGTTTTAGTTTGGTTTGTAACCTGTGATAGATACTGTGATACATATATAAGATCTGATGATCTAATGCAGTTTAAACTTGTCTTCAGTATTAAAATAGGTGAACACACACACTCATCGTGGTTTGTTATTGATATTTTCGTTATACCTTTTATTATAATAATCTTATTTTGCCTTAATTATATTCATATATTGCAAGAATTAATCAAATATAATGGTATGCTACTTGCTTACTTGTTATAGAATAGTTGGTTCAAAATCACTGTAGATTTGAGCACGTTTTGGTATCAAAGCCAACAGTAAACTGTTAAGAGTAAAAGTTACAATATTATTGTAGAAACCTACTTAAATTTACATCTAAGAAAGTTGGTCCGAGAGTTAAGACAAGAGACGAAAGGACAAGTCTAAGCAAAGTACCCGTCAAGGTTAATAAGAGCCGCTTAGGGGAACACGCTGGACCCTTGATCGTCTAGATTGTCATTATCTGCAACCTACGGATGGCAAATTTAATTAGGAATCTAAAAGGTAATACTGTAACTCAACCTCAGACATTAAGAGTTAAAAATAAGGAACAGATTATTATTAATGATACTGAAGATCATATCCAAAATGGGAATTTTCCCAAGGTACCAATAAAAGATATCTATAAAAAAGGATCATTTAAATTTAAATTAGGTTATGCTATAAAAACCGTAGAAGAAAGTCTATCCGTAACTCAGAACCAAGAAGACTTTCAATTATTATCAAGAAAAATTATTGAAAAGCATAAAGAGAATAATTATAAATATTTGCACATTGGGTTAATCCAAATAGCTATTAAACCTTTAACCATATTAGATTATCTTCTTGTGTAAGCATATGAAGATTATGTGTAGGTATAGGGCAAGTACAATTGTGTCTTTCATTGGATTGGATGATTCTGTGTCTGTCGAAGAATCTGAAAAATCAGATGATTCTGTCCATAAAAGGTCATCATCCTGAATATATTCTATTTGTTATTTAGTAGAATCTAAAGATATTGAATCATAATTGATTATGTTATATAATTTTGCTTTGATCGAATCATCTAAATGTAATGATTCTATTTTCTTTTTTAATTTGTATTGGTGTTTGTAATGACCAACTTTTCCACATTTATAACATACTGGAAGTTTCTTTTTATTTTTTGTATTTGGAGAAAATTTGTTTATAAATTTTTGTTTAGACTTTTTATATTGTTTATGTACTTTATTTGATTTGGATTTATATTTGTCTTTTTTGTATTTTTTCTTTTTCTTATATAACTTTTCTGGTGTATTTTTCCTATCTATATGGTATCCAAGTTGTTCACAGGAATCACCAAGTTCTTTACGTTTGGTAATTTGTTGTTTATCTAACTGTCTTTTGAGTTTAAGATCAGTACCTAAAGCTAATCTTTCAGCACATATTTCTGATGAGAGTTCTCCAAGTGTATAAGCTGAATATACTATAATTCCATTATGTTTCTTTCTAAGTCTGTCTTGGACTTTTTCTGCAAATAAGTAGGGTAGACCAGCAATAAACTTTGCAGCTAATATAAATAATACTACTCTATCACATCCACCTACTCTCATGGGTTTTCTTAGCAATTCTCGCAATGAGAAACGCCCACTGAATATAATACCATTTGAAGGTGAATTCTCGCTTTTGGCAACCCTTTCACCGTCCAGTTCTCCTATTCACCAAATTACCTACCCAAAAGCTAATACATCTACTCCTGCTTATTCTCAAGCACAGTCCAAATCAAATCAGAAGCCTAATTTTCCTAGGTCTTCATACATTGAAAGAGCCTACCTTATGGACATCACTTTGATGATCACCATACGAATATGGACCCCATCAAACTTGCTCCATTATACTTGATAAACCATTTGAATCCAACCAATGGAGTCAAAACCAGACAATATTATGAAGCAATTCTCATGGAAACAGGATCCATATCTATTGTCCATTACTACCAACAAATTACTAGAGTCATTGCTTACTCCAAAATCCAGATTAAGAAATTACTCTCTTATGATGAGTGGGGTTGCAATCCTGCTCAAGGGAAGAAAATTACATAATCCTGATTTTTCATACAAATATTATAAATATGCTGAATACATAGAAGCTTGGCATAAAATGTTTTATTATCAAAATCCAAACAATACTCATAGTTGGTAAATCCAGTTCAGATTACCTATTTTCGAACGATTCCCTAACTGGTTTAAAAATTGGTTTTTAGTTTGGGGATCAACTACTTCAATTTTACCTCCTGCTTTCCAAAAAGTGCCGAAACAATTTGTACAGTTCAATAATAGTGATAATAATACTGACAATCACCTATACTTTGTGGCACTATACCAACTCCCATGGATTATGAAATGGGAATATTCAATCTCTGTTAATAATACAGCCGACCATACCTATATTCCAAGACTGGGAAAAACCATCTCAGTTAAATGGTGGGACTTCTTTAATATGGATCCCACAACTATAGTTCCCAAAAGAATACCTTCACAAAAACTTATATATAACCCAAGACCATAATACAGCCAATACTTCATTTGACTTTCCCACATATTTACGAAATATGCTCCAATCAAACCCGAATGCTTCTAAAGAAACGCTAGAACAACAAATGAAGGAGATCTTTGCAGAAGCAGGAAGAAAACCGGTTTCATCAGATGAAACCGTACAATCTTCACCAATGCACACCAATAAATATTTTCCACTTGAAGAAGCAGACTCAGAAGAAGAAGAAACAGACCTAGAAGAAGAAGACCCCAATGAATTCAGCCAAAGACCATAAAGATGCTACACAGGTCACCTCATATATGTCATCTCAAGATACATACCACATGTCACCTCACGCTATTATGTCAAGATGCCCTTCACTGTCGCTGCTGACACATACGACAAAAGAGACACTGTAGCCGCCGACACATACGACAAAAGAGACACTATACTGCCGACATAAGAAGACAAAAATGTCACTGTTTAAGATGCCTCTTTAAGCATCTCCTTTCTCTTTTTGGTCTTTTCTTTTTTTGCTTTTTGCTTTATCTCCTTTCCTCTCCCTTTTGGTCTAATCAAGTCACCTCACCTCTTTTCTTCCTTACGAAGCAACCTCATCCTTTGCTTATAAAAGGGAAGACTCTCCCTCAGTCCGAGGTGGGTCTCTGAGCTTCTTCCCTCTCACACTCCACTCTGTTCTCTCTCTGCTCTCTTCATCTGACTTCTTCATCTCTCTAGATCTCTGAGCTCTCTTCGTCCCTCTACTCTCTCATCTTCTAGCTCTCTACACAAGACCATCACAGCTGTCCCGACCTCACAGTAAGAACCTGTCTCATGCTATCCAGGTTTTTCCTGTCTTTTTGATACATCAAACCAGGTTCTCTCATATCTTATTATCTCAGTTTCCTATCTAAGTTTTCTTAGTTTAAAATATGTGATTGTAACTTCCATACACTTCCATCATATTGTCCTCACATTTGGAAGTTATTCTCCAGTTATTGTATCTGTAAACAGTAAGTGTTTGTTTATGCTTTATAGTTTGTATGTTTCAGTCAGTCAGTTTGATTATATTTCAATCAGTTTGTTTATATTTCAGTTGGTTTGTTTATGATTTGTAATCTTTAATTTATACTGTGCTACATATATAAGATCTGATGACCTATTGCAGTTTAAACTTGTCTTCAGTATTAAAATAGGTGAACACACACACACATCGTGGTTTGTTATTGATATTTTAGTTATCCCTTTTATTATAATAATCTTATTTTGCCTTAATTATATTCATATATTACAAGAATTAATCAAATATAATGGTATGCTATTTGCTTACTTGTTATAGATTAGTTGGTTCAAAATCACTGTAGATCTGGGCGCGTTTTGGTATCAGAGCCAACAGTAAACTGTTAAGAGTAAAAGTTACAATATTACTGTAGAAACCTACTTAAAATTACATCTAAGAAAGTTGGTCTTAGAGTTAAGACAAGAGACGAAAGGACAAGTCTAGGCAAAGTACCCGCAAAGGCCAGGAAGAGCCGCTTAGGGGAACACGCTGGACCCTTGATCGTCCAGATTGTCATTATCCGCAACCTACAGATGACAAATTTAATTAGGAATCTAAAAGGTAATACTGGAACTCAACCTCAGACATTAAGAGTTAAAAATAAGGAACAGATTATTATTAATGATATTGAAGATCATATCCAAAATTGGAATATTCCTAAGGTACCAATAAAAGATATTTATCAAAAAGGATCATTTAAATTCAAATTAGGTTATGCTATAAAAACAGTAGAAGAAAGTCCATCCGTAACTCAGAACCAAGAAGACTTTCAATTATTATCAAGAAAAATTATTGAAAAACATAAAGAGAATAATTATAAATATTTGCACATTGGGTTAATCCAAATAGCTAGTAAACCTTTAACCCGACTAGGGTTAAACACCTCAGTGCTTGTATGCTTAAGAGATACAAAACACAATAACTTTGCAGATTCACTTCTAGGTATGGTAGAATCCAGCCTATGTAGTGGAGCAATATATTTTAATTGCTTTCCAAATTTTTCTGTTTCTTTAACAGACTCAAACATTTTAGATATATTATCTATAAATTTGAAAACTCATGGATTTAATATGATGCATGGTTCTCAGAATTTAGCAATAGTATATAGAATTTATTATAAAGTAATGAATACCCTTTGTCCTAATATTATGCAAGTTGATAAAAAAGATCAAACTATATTATTTCAAACAAATATAGAAAAATCACATACAATTGTACCCAAAACAATTACCTGGTCCGATATTATTCTACCTCAGTCTTGGGCATTACAACATGCAAACCAACCCCAAGAAGCACCTAGAAATAATATTCCAAACCAAATAATCGAACATCCAGATGGAAATATTGAAATAAAATTCCAACAATCTAGAGTCAAGGATGATATAGATATTAATAGGAAAAGAAATAAAAAACCATTAATACCATTTAGAAAATCCTGTCATACTACTCCTGATGTCATCATACTTCCTTCTGCTTCACAACCTACAGCATCTTCAGATTTCCAATTACAAGGAGTAAGAAGAACGGCTGATCATGTAGTTCTTCCTACATATATTTCTGAACCTAATATAGAGGAATTTCAAATACTTACATTATCAGGAAGAGAATTGGAAGACCCGGGAAGGTGTTCAATGGTAAAATCAAAAGCAGACAGGATAGCCTGCCAGCGAGCAAATATTTGTTTAGCAACAAGATTTTGAACATCTTTTTGCAGAATATCTTTAGCGGCTTTGCAATCAGTTCGTATGAGAAATTATTGATCGAGAATATCACTCTGAAATTTTACAAATAGAAGATGATACAGAGAAAGAGATAAATACTAATAATACATATGATGATGAATATATAGCTACCTATTTAGCCGCTAAATTAGAACGAAAAAAGAAGAAAATTAATATTGATTATCTTAAAAAAGATTATCTTTTTTCAGAAAATCAAAATATTAGAAAATGGTATCTTCAAACCTTCCAACCTAGGTTAAGAGAATTATTTCATAAAAAATACAATAAATTTCTCAAAAAAGAAAGAGAAACAAAATGATTTTTTATATGGTTAAAAGAAATATGTATTCAACATAAAATAAACATTCCTTCATTCGATAATCTTCAAACTTTAGAAGAAAAAACATATATCAGCACGGATGATACTACTACTGCTAGTACACACCCTTCTGAAAAAAGTATAATACTCAAAGGAGTAACCCCATCAAGTAAAGGAGAACCACCACAATCGTTATATGATATAATTGCAACACCATTAAAAGTCTTAGCCAAAGAAATAGGTAAAAAGCAAGAGCTTATTTACCATATTGTGGAATAAAACAATTATACTAATTTATATATGCAGTCTTTAGGAAAACAAGCAGAACGTATTGAAAGATTAGTTTCGAAGAATGTAACTCCTTCCCTTCCTAAAGCAGTCCTGTTCAAACCACCTCCAGAACTTAATAAAAATAAATTTCATATTGGTGATAATAATAAACCTTAATGGATCAGTTAATAGCCAAATTATATATATATATATATATATATATATAGGAAAAATCTTTCCAATGCTTATAGGCAAAAATGAACAGTGATTTTGCTTATGCTTATCACGGTCCAAAGTTAATCGTAAAGTCACGATTGTCTGATAGTGTTTCAATTTTCATATTTTTTCTATAAATCGGATTGATCTGAAATTTAGAGTGTGTGTACATCTTAGTGAGGCACACCTAATGAAAACATGAAAAATTATGTGGTAAATATAAATTGACCAAATCACCATAAAACAAATTTAGGGGTATTTCAGTAAATTTATATTTTTATTAGATTGGCTTATTTTTTATGAATTCACTTTCAAAATTTTAGATCATTCTGATTTGTAGAAAAAAGTTAAAGATGAAATACTACTAGATAACTGTGAACGTGCGATGAAATTTGGACGGTGATGAGCATAAGCGAAATCGCTATTCATTTTCACATATAGCCGTTGCGTAGTATTTTTCATATATATATATATATATATATATATAGAGAGAGAGAATATGCTGTCGGCGAAAGAAAACAAAATGGAAAAGAAAAACTGAAAGAGCCTTTTGTCTTTGACGACACTTGTGGACAAAAAGGCATCAAAGAACAGTATGTAACTTTGTGTTTAATGTCGGTGCTACAATAATGGTATCTTGGAATAGCCGTCATTTTATCTTTTTATGTCGGTGGAGAGCATCTTTGCACAGTCTTGGTTTGTCGTATGTAGGTGGAGATCATCTTTGCACAGTCTTGGCTTGTCGTATGTCGGTGGAGAGTATCTTGACACAGTGATATGAGTGAGTGGCAATAATGAATCATGGTCTTTGACTGAATTCGTTAGGATCATCTTTTTCTTTAGGTTCTGTTTCTTCCAAGGGAAAGTATCTATTGTTGTGAGTTGGTGATGACTGTACGGTCTCATCTGATGAGACCGGCTTTCTTTCTGCTTCTACAAAGATTTCCTTCATTTGTTGTTCCAAGGTTTCTTTGGAAGCATTAGGGTTTGATTGTAGCATATTTCTAAAATATGTGGGGAAGTCAAAGGAAGTATTGGCTGTATTATGTCCACTTGGACTGGGGTTATATATAGGTTTTTATGGAGAAATGCGTTTGGGAACTATGGTTGTGGGATCCATATTGAAAATGTCCCACCATTTTACTGAAACGGTTTTTTCCAAACGTGAGATATAAGTATGGTCGGCTGTATTATTGATAGAGATTGAGCATTCCCATTTCATAATCCATGGGAGTTGGTATAGTGCCACAAAGTATAGGTGATTGTTTGTATTATCATCACTATTATTGAGTATAACGAATTGTTCTTGCACTTTTTGGAAAGCAGGAGGTAAAATTGCAGTAGTTGATCCCCAAACTAAAAACCAGTTTTTAAACCAGTTGGGGAATCGTTCGAAAATGGGCAAACGAAACTGAATATACCAACTATGAGTATTATTTGGATTTTGGTAATGAAACATTTTATGCCATGCTTTTATGTACTCGGCATACTTGTAATATTTGTATGAAAAATCAGGATTATGTAATTTTTTGCCTTGAGGAGGATTGCAACCCCACTCACCATAAGAAAGCAATTTCTTGATCTGGATTTTTGAATATGCAATTACTCTATTATTTTGCTGGTAGTAATGGACAACAGAGATGGATCCTGTTTCCATAAGAATGGCTTCATAATGCTCACGAGTTTTGACTCCATTGGTTGAATTCAAATGGTTTATAAGGTATAGTGGAGCAAGTTTAATAGGGTCCATACTAGTATGGTGGTCATCTATTGCAATATCCATAAGATATGCTCTTTCGATATATGTAGAGCGAGGAACATTAGGCTTTTGGTTTGGTTTTGATTGAGCTGGAGTATAGGCGGGAGTGGATATATTAGTGTCTAGATAAGTGATTTGGCGAACAAGAGAGATGGAAGGTGAAAGGGTTGCCAAACGCTGGTTCTCACCTTCAAATGGTATTATTGTCAAAGGGCGTTTCTCATTGCTAGAGGAATTGCTACGAGAGCCCATGAGAGTAGGTGGATTGGACAAAGTATTATTATTATTAGCTGCAAAGAGCTGTAGTGTAAGTGATAGTGGTGAATCTTCGTTGGCGTCAGTGTTGCCCTCCTTGCAAAAAGTCACGGGTTAAAAAATCAGGAAGAGAATTAGAAGACCCGAGAAGGTGTTCAATAGTAAAATCAAAGGCTGAAAGTATAGCCTGCCATCGAGCAAATATTTCTTTGGCTCTGATACCAAAATGCTCCGGGATCTACAGTAAAAACATTACATATTGTTTACAAGAAATACTAAAATATAACAGCTTAATATTCACATACTTATTGTAAACAATATATAATGTTTTTACTGTAGATCCCGGCGCGTTTTGGTATCAGAGCCAAACAGTAAAAACAGTGAACTGTTAAGAGTTAAAAGTTACAATATTACTATAGAAACTTACTTAAATGTACATCTAAGAAAGTTGGTCCGAGAGTTAAGGCAAGAGACGAACGGACAAGTCTAGGTAAAGTACCCGCAAAGGCCAGGAAGAGCCGCTTAGGGAAACACGCTGGACCCTTGATCGTCCAAATTGTCATTATCCGCAACCTACGGATGACAAATTTAATTAGGAATATTAAAGGTAATACTGCAACTCAACCTCAAACCTTAAGAGTTAAAAAAAAAGATGAGATCATCATCAATGATATTGAACATCATATCTAAAATTGAAATATTCTTAAAGTATCAATAAAAGATATTTATCAGAAAGGATCATTCAAATTCAAATTAGGTTATGCTATAAAAACAGTAAAGGAAACTCTATCAGTAACGCAAAACCAGGAAGACTTTCAACTATTATCAAGAAAAATTATTGAAAAACGTAAAAAAAATAATTATAAATATTTGCACATTAAAATAAGACAAATAGCCATTAAACCTTTAACCCGTCTAGGGTTAAACAATTCAGTGCTTGTATGCCTAAGAGATACAAGACAAGATAAGTTCTCAGATTCACTCCTGGGCATGGTAGAATCCAGCCTATGTAGTGGACCCATATATTTTAATTGCTTTCCGAATTTTTCTGTTTCATTAACAGACTCAAATATATTAGATATATTAACAGAAATATCTTCTAATTATCAAAATGTACCAATACATTTTGACTTTATTCATAAACCAAAATTAAAAGAAATCAATAATGTCAAAAGTCAATTACAAAATAAAGAAAATTTTTTTTGTACTTTAAAACAAGAAATTAAATATAAATATGTGGAAGAACAAATACAGAATCCTTTGATCCAATAAAAGATTCAATCCATTCAATAACAAATAGAAACCTCTATCTGTAGTGATCCTTTCTGATAAATATCTTTTATTGGTACTTTAGAAATATTCCAGTTTTGGATATGATGTTCAATATCGTTGATGATGATCTGTTCTTTATTTTTAACTCTTAAGGTTTGAGGTTGAGTTGCAGTATTACGTTTAAGATTCTTAATTACATTTGCCATCTGTAGGTTGCGGATAATGACAATTTGGACAATCAAGGGTCCAGCGTGTTCCTTTAAGCGGCTCTTCTTGGCCTTGGCGAGTATTTTGCTTAGACTTGACCTTTCGTCTCTTGTCTTAACTCTTGGACCAACTTTCTTAGATGTAAATTTAAATAGGTTATGCTATAAAAACAGTAGAGGAAAGTCTATCAGTAACGCAAAACCAGGAAGACTTTCAACTATTATCAAGAAAAATTATTGAAAAACATAAAAAAAATAATTATAAATATTTGCACATTGGATTAATACAAATAGCCATTAAACCTTTTACCCGTCTAGGGTCAAACACTTCAGTGCTTGTATGCCTAAGAGATACACGACACAATAAGTTCTCAGATTCACTCCTAGGCATGGTAGAATCCAGCCTATGTAGTGGACCCATATATTTTAATTGCTTTCCGAATTTTTTTGTTTCATTAACAGACTTAAATATATTAGATATATTAAATATAAATTTGAAAACTCATGGATTTAATATGACATATGGTTCTTAGAATTTAGCAATAGTATACAGAATTTATTATAAAGTAATGAATACTCTCTGTCCTAATATTATGCAAGTTGATAAGAAGGATCAAACTATATTATTCCAAACTAATATAGAAAAATCAAATACGATTATACCAAAAACCATTACTTGGTCCGTTATTATTCTACCTCAATCATGGGCATTGCAAAATGCAAACCAGCCCAAGGAAGTACCTGTGAATAATATTTCAAACCAAATAATAGAACATCAAGCTGGAAATATTGAAATAAAATTTCAACAACCTATAGTACAGGATGATATAAATATTAATAGGAAAATAAATAAAAAACCATTAATACCTGCATGAAAATCTTGTCATACTACTCCCGATGTTATAATATTTCCTTCTCCATCAATACCTACAACATCTTCAGACTTCCAATTACAAGGAGTCAAAAGAACAACTGATCATGTAGTCATTCCCACGTATACATCTGAACCTGACATAGCTGAATTTCAAATACTTACATTACAAGTAGAAGATGATGATGATGCATATCTAGAAGCATGCTTGGCTGCTAAATTAGAAAGAAAAAAGAGAAAGATAGATATTAATTATATTAAACAAGATTATCTTGCTCCAAAAAATCAGGGTATTAGGGAATGGTATTATAAAACCTTCCAACCTAGGTTAATAGAACTATTCCATAAAAAATATAATAAATTCTTGAGAAAAGAAAGAGAAACAAATGGATTTTTTATATGGTTACAAGAAATATGCACTCGATATTCAAATAACATTCCTCAATTTAATACTCTTCAAATAATAGAAGAAAAAACATACATTAGTACGGATGGTACTACTACTGCTAGCACACACCCTCCTGAAAAAAGTATAATACTAAAAGGTGCAATAACCCCTTTAAGCAAAGGAGAACCACCACAATCCCTATATGATATTATTGCTACACCATATAAAGTTCTACCAAAAGAAATAGGTAAAAAACAAGAACTAATATCTCATATAGTGGAACAAAACAATTATACCAATTTATATATACAATCTTTAGGAAAACAAGCAGAACGTATAGAAAGATTAGTTACTCCTCAAACTAAAGGAATAACTCATTCTATTCCTAAAGCAGTTTTGTTCAAACCTCCTCCAGAACTCAATAAAAATAAATTCCATATATGAGAAAATAATAAAACACTAATGGACCAGTTAATATCGAATTAGCCCAATTAGATATAAAAGGAATCCCTTCTCCTAAACTCAGTATTCACATACAATTACCCAGTACTCCTGTCAGATTATCCCAGAATCTTTAGATAGGGGAAAAACAAAAATACCGGAGCATGAAACTATGATGCTCCAAGAAGAGGAACCAGTTATAGAAGATGCTATACAAAATCAAGAATCGGCTTTTATGGATACTTCACCTATTAATTTAAATAGAATAGCATACGGTAAAACATGGAACCCAATCACAGCTTTACCACTATAAGAGACCTACACCTGTTGATGTACAACTTGAAGAAGATGCCATACAACAAGCTGTTTCCTATTCAGGAAGATCAATAGTTAACTGGACAATAGATGGTTTATCTGAACTAAAAATATTAGATGTCATGAGACATATGACAATGTTTGCTCGATGGCAGGCTATGCTTTCTGCCTTTGATTTTACTATTGAACACCTTCCCGGGTCTTCTAATTCTCTTCCTGATTTTTTAACCCGTGAATTTTTGCAGGGGGACAAAACTGACGCAAACAACGATTCACCACTATCACTTGCACTACAGTTCTTTGCAGCTAATAATAATAATACTTTGTCCAATCCACCTACTCTCATGGGCTCTCATAGCAATTCCTCTCGCAATGAGAAACGCCCTTTGACAATAATACCATTTGAAGATGAGAATCCGCCTTTGGCAACCCTTTCACCTTCCATCTCTCCTGTTCACTAAATCACTTATCCAGACACTAATATATCCACTCCCGCTTATACTCCAGCTCAATCAAAATCAAACCAAAAGTCTAATGTTCCTCGCTCTGCATAAATCGAAAGAGCATATCTTATGGATATTACAATAGATGACCACCATACTAGTATGGACCCTATTAAACTTGCTCCACTATACCTTATAAATTATTTGAATCCAACCAATGGAGTCAAAACTCGTGAGTATTATGAAGCCATTCTTATGAAAACATGATCCATCTCTGTTGTTCATTACTACCAGCAAAATACTAGAGTAATTGTAGAATCAAAAATTCAGATCAAGAAATTGTTTTTTTATGATGAGTGGGGTTGCAATCCTGCTCAAGGCAAAGAATTACATAATCCTGATTTTTCATACAAATATTACAAGTATGCTGAGTACATAGACGCATGGCATAAAATGTTTTATTACCAAAATCCAAATAATACTCATAGTTGGTATATTCAGTTTCGTTTGCCCATTTTTAAACGATTCCCTAACTGGTTTAAAAACTTGTTTTTACTTTGGGGATCAACTACTGCAATTTTACCTCCTGCTTTCCAAACAGTGCAGAAACAATTCGTTATATTCAATAATAGTGATGATAATACATACAATCACCTATATTTTGTGGCACTATACCAACTCCCATGGATTATGAAATGGGAATACTCAATCTCTGTCAATAATACAGCCGACCATACTTATATCCCACGTTTCGAAAAAATTGTTTCAGTAAAATGGTGGGACATCTTCAATATGGATCCCACAACCATAGTTCCCAAACACATTCCTCCACAAAAACCTATATATAACCCCAGTCCAAGTGAACATAATACAGCCAATACTTCCTTTGACTTCCCCACATATTTGAGAAATATGCTACAATCAAACCCTAATGCTTCCAAAGAAACCTTGGAACAACAAATGAAGGAAATCTTTGCAAAAGCAGAAAGAAAGCCGGTCTCATCAGATGAGACCGTACAGTCATCACCAACTCACAACAATAGGTACTTTCCCTTGGAAGAAACAAAACCTGAAGAAGAAGAAGATCCAGACGAATTCAGTCAAAGACCATGATTCATTATTGCCACTCACTCATATCACTGTGTCAAGATACTCTACACGGACATACGACAAACCAGGACTGTGCAAAGATGATCTCCACCTACATACGACAAACCAAGACTGTGCAAAGATGCTCTCCACCGACATAAAAAGACCAATTGACGGCTATTCAAAGATACCATCATTGTAGCACCGACATAAAACACAAAGTTACATACTATTCACTGATGCCTTTTTGTCCACAAGTGTCAACATAGACAAAAGGCTTTTTCAGTTTTTCTTTTCCATTTTGTTTTCTTTCGCCGACAGCATATTCTCTATGTCACATCTCTGTTGCTTTATGCCTTGTCACCCTTTTCCTTCCTTCGCAACAAAGGCACCCCTTTTCCCTCTATATAAGGGCCTCTCGTTCCTCAGAAGAGGCAGGTCACTCAGGAGCCCTTCCTCAGACGCTCTCCTCTCCTCTCTTCCTCTCTGCACTTCTTTCATCTCTTCTGTACATTTCTCTCACTTCTCTCTTCCATCCATTTCTCTCATTTCTCTCTCTCTCTGAAGATACTCTTCTGCCCTCTACCTGCTCCATCTCTTGCAACAGCTATGCTGACCTCATAGCTCATGAATACCAGGTCACATAATTCACCTTAATTTCCAGGTTCTATCTTTTCCTCCTTTTCATATTCCTAGCATGTGTGATTGTAATCTTCGTTCTCTCCCTTCCTATTGCCTTCAACACTGGAAACTCTTTTCCAGTTATTACATATGTAAACAGTAAGTTTGTTTTACAGTTTGTTTACAGTTAGTTTGATTTTCAGTTTGTAATATTTTGTATACTGTTTGTTATAGTTTGTTTGTAACCTGTAAGTTTACAGTCTGTTTTCCTTTTCGATGTATCTGTACAAATTTTATATAAGAATGTAATGTGATTTATGCATATCAAAATAGTGTTTAGTATAAAAAATAGGTAATCTCAACCACACACAGTGGTTAGTCATAGATATATCAATTATACCTTGTATTTGCATAATTCTATTCTGTTTAAACTTTAACAGAATTTTACACGAAATACTAAAATATAAGAGCTTAATATTCACATACTTATTGTAAACAATATATCACAGCTTAATATCCATTTACTATGGCTTTTTAACCTCTTGATCTGGATTGCCTGCCATTTAAATAGAATAGCATACGGTAAAACATGAAAACCAATCACAGCTTTACCCTACTGTAAGAGACCTACACTTGTTGATGTACAACTTGAAGAAGATGCCATACAACAAGCTGTTTCCTATTCAGGAAGATCAATAGTTAATTGGACAATACATGGTTTATCTGAACTAAAAATATTAGATGTCATGAGACATATGACAATGTTTGCATCAGCAAACAAAATGGCAGGTAATCCAGACCAAGAGGTTGCCAAAGCAATAAAAAATAGAATAACTGGCTGGTTAAGAGGCTGGTGGGATTTCTATGTTGATGATGAAACCAAAAATAAAAATCCTCACCAATACAAGACAATGGACCGCCAGAAATGAACAAAATCAAGAAATAATCTATACTGAAAGTGATGCAGTAAACACCTTAATATATACTATTACACTACATTTTGTAGGAAGTACTGCCTTATTAGCAGTAAGATCTGAAGATCTGCTGCCCAACCTTCGTTGTCCTACATTATCCCATTATAAATGGTACAAAGATGTTTTTTTCTCAAGATTATTGATACGAGAAGATTGTTAGTTAGACCACTGGAAAGAAAAATTTATTTCTGGTCTACCATACTTATTTGCAGAAAATGTCAAAAAGAGACTAAGAAAGAAACATAATGGAGTTATAGTATACTCTGCATATACATTAGGAGAACTATCAGCAGAAATATGTGCGGAAGAATTAGCTTTATGTACTGATCTTAAACTCAAAAGAGAACTTGATAAACATCAAATTACCAAGCGTAAAGAACTTGGTGGTTTTTGTGAATAATTTGGTTATCATTTAGATAGAAAAAATAAACCTGAAAAGTTATATAAGAAAAAAAAAAAATGCAAAAAAGACAAATATAGATCCAATAAAGTACATAAAAAATATAAAAAGTCTAAACAAAAATTTAAAAAAAAGTTTTCTCCAAATACTAAAAAAAAAAAGAAACTACCAGTATGTTATAAATGTGGAAAAGTTGACCATTACAAACACCAATGCAAGTTAAAAAAGAAAATCGAAGCGTTACACCTAGATGATTCAATCAAATCAAAATTATATAATATAATCAATTATGATATTCTGTATCAGTAGAAGAATCTGAAGAATCAGATGACTCTGTCCATGCTTACTATCAATTCATGATAGTTTATATATTGTTTACAATAAGTATGTGAATATTAAGCTGTTATATTTTAGTATTTCTTGTAAAATTCTATAAAAGTTTAAACAGAATAAAATTATGCAAATAAAAGGTATAATTGATATATCTATGATAACCACTGTGTGTGGTTGAGATTACCTATTTTGATACTAAACACTAATTTGAATTGCATAACATCACATTACATTCTTATATAAAAATTTGTACAGATACATCGAAAAGGAAAACAGACTGTAAACTTACGGTTACAAACAAACTATAACAAACTGTATACAAAATGTTACAAACTGAAAATCAAACTAATTGTAAAGAAACTGTATAACAAACTTACTGTTTAAATATGCAATAACTGGAAAAGAGTTTCCAGTGTTGAGGGCAATAGGAAGGGAGAGAACAAAGATTACAATCACACATGCTAGGAATATGAAAAGGAGGAAAAGATAGAACCTGTAAATTAAGGTGAATTATGTGACCTAGTATTCATGAGCTATGAGGTCAAGATAACTATTGCAGGAGATGGAGCAGGTAGAGGGCAGAAGAGTATCTTCTGGGAGAGAGAGAAATGAGAGAAATGTAGAGAAGCAAGAAGTGAGAGAAATGTACAGAAGAGATCAAAGAAGTGCAGAGAGGAAGAGAAGAGAGGAGAGAGTCTGAGGAAAGGCTCCTGAGTGACCTACCTCTTCTGAGGAATGAGAGGCCCTTATAAAGAGGGAAAAGGGGTGCCTTCGTTGTGAAGGAAGGAAAAAGTTTACAAGGCATAAAGCAACAGAGATGTGACATAGAGAATATGCTGTCGGCGAAAGAAAACAAAATGGAAAAGAAAAACTGAAAAAGCCTTTTGTCTATGTTGACACTTGTGGACAAAAAGGCATCAGTGAATAGTATGTAACTTTGTGTTTTATGTCGGTGCTACAATGATGGTATCTTTGAATAGCCGTCATTTGGTCTTTTTATGTCGGTGGAGAGCATCTTTGCACAGTCTTGGTTTGTCGTATGTAGGTGGAGATCATCTTTGCACAGTCCTGGTTTGTCGTATGTCCGTGTAGAGTATCTTGACACAGTGATATGAGTGAGTGGCAATAATGAATCATGGTCTTTGACTGAATTCGTCTGGATCTTCTTCTTCTTCAAGTTTTGTTTCTTCCAAGGGAAAGTACCTATTGTTGTGAGTTGGTGATGACTGTACGGTTTCATCTGATGAGACCGGCTTTCTTTCTGCTTCTGCAAAGATTTCCTTCATTTGTTGTTCCAAGGTTTCTTTGGAAGCATTAGGGTTTGATTGTAGCATATTTCTCAAATATGTGGGGAAGTCAAAAGAAGTATTGGCTGTATTATGTCCACTTGGACTTGGGTTATATATAGGTTTTTGTGGAGGAATGCGTTTGGGAACTATGGTTGTGGGATCCATATTGAAAATGTCCCACCATTTTACTGAAACGGTTTTTTCCAAACGTGAGATATAAGTATGATCGGCTGTATTATTGATAGAGATTGAGTATTCCCATTTCATAATCCATGGGAGTTGGTATAGTGCCACAAAGTATAGGTGATTGTCTGTACTATCATCACTATTATTGAATATAACGAATTGTTCCTGCAGTTTTTGGAAAGCAGAAGGTAAAATTGCACTAGTTAAACCCCAAACTAAAAACTAGTTTTTAAACCAGTTGAGGAATCATTCGAAAATGGGCAAACGAAACTGAATATACCAACTATGAGTATTATTTAGATTTTGGTAATAAAATATTTTATGCCATGCTTCTATGTACTCGGCATACTTGTAATATTTGTATGAAAAATCAGGATTATGTAATTTTTTGCCTTGAGCAGGATTGCAACCCCACTCATCATAAAAAAGCAATTTCTTGATCTAAATTTTGAATATGCATTTACTCTAGTATTTTGCTGGTAGTAATGGACAACAGAGATGGATCCTGTTTCCATAAGAATGACTTCATAATACTCACGAGTTTTGACTCCATTGGTTGGATTCAAATGGTTTATAAGGTATAGTGGAGCAAGTTTAATAGGGTCCATACTAGTATGGTGGTCATCTATTGTAATATCCATAAGATATGCTTTTTCAATATATGCAGAGCGAGGAACATTAGGCTTTTGGTTTGGTTTTGATTGAGCTGGAGTATAGGCAGGAGTGGATGTATTAGTATCTGAATAAGTGATTTGGTGAACAAGAGAGATGGAAGGTGAAAGGGTTGCCAAAGGCGGGTTCTCACTTTCAACTGGTATTATTGTCAAAGGGCGTTTCTCATTGCGAGAGGAATTGCTACGAGAGCCTATGAGAGTAGGTGGATTGGATAAAGTATTATTATTATTAGCTGCATAGAGCTGTAGTGCAAGTGATAATGGTGAATCGTCGTTAACGTCAGTGTTGCCCCCCTGCAAAAATTCACGGGTTAAAAAATCAGGAAGAGAATTAGAATACCCGGGAAGGTGTTCAATACTAAAATCAAAGGCAGAAAATATAGCCTGCCATCGAGCAAATATTTGTTTGGTAACAAGGTTTTGAACATCTTTTTGTAGAATATCTTTGGCGGCTTTGCAATCAGTTCGAATAAGAAACTGTTGATTTAGAATATCACTTTGAAATTTGGTAACGCAATGGACTATAGCAAGTAATTATTTTTTTACCATAGAATAGTTTTGTTGTGTTGGATTCTATGCTTTAGAGGTATACCTGAGTAGTTGATCATGACCATCAGTGCGTTGTTTGAGGATACCCCCTAATCCCAATTTTGAGGTGTCACATTCAATTATTTTGAAAGCAATAGGATGAGAAAGAGAAAGGCAAACTAGGGTTTTGACTATTTGTTTGATTAGTTGAACTGCTTTAGTATGAATATCCGTTCAAGGTGGAGGATTCGTTTTTAATTTATTATGTAAAGGCTTAACATCTATAGCAAGATTGGGATAAAAATCACTAACATAATTTAAGCATCCTAAGAATCTTTGAAGTTCTTTTTTATCTAGTATTTGATCAAGAAATTTATCAGCAAATTGTATGGATCGATTTATAAGAATAATAGTGCCATGGTGGATATTGTGTCCTAAACACCTAATATTTGTTTTGAATAAAGTAATCTTTCTTGCAGATACAACTAAGCCAGCATTCTGGACTGTATGAATAAAAGTATTAATATGTTTAATATGTTCATCTATGGATTCAGAAAAGATTAAGACGTCATCTATATAAACTATCATGAATTGATAGTAAGCATTGAATACATCATTCATTATTTTCTGAAATTCTGATGGAGCATTTTTGAGGCCAAATGGCATTACATTCCATTCGTATTGTCCAAAAGGTATACTAAATGCTATTCTATATTTATCTTTTTCTTGAATTTGTATTTGCCAATATCTTGATTTCATGTAAAAACAGTGAACTGTTAAGAGTTAAAAGTTACAATATTATTGTAGAAACCTATTTAAATTTACATATAAGAAAGTTGGTCCGAGAGTTAAGGCAAGAGACGAAAGGACAAGTCTAGGCAAAGTACCCGTCAAGGCCAGGAAGAGCCGCTTAGGGGAACATGCTGAACCCTTGATCATCCAGATTGTCATTATCCGCAACCTATAGATGGCAAATTTAATTAGGAATATTAAAGGTATTACTGCAACTCAACCTCAAACCTTAAGAGTTAAAAATAAAAAAGAGATCATCATCAATGATATTGAACATCATATCCAAAATTGGAATATTCTTAAAGTACCAATAAAAGACATTTATCAAAACGGATCATTCAAATTCAAATTAGGTTATGCTATAAAAACAGTAGAGGAAAGCTTATCAGTAACGCAAAACCAGGAAGACTTTCAACTATTATCAAGAAAAATTATTGAAAAATATTAAGAAAATAATTATAAATATTTGCACATTGGATTAATACAAATAGCCATTAAACCTTTAACTCGTCTAGGGTTAAACACTTCAGTGCTTGTATGCCTAAGAGATATCTTAAAGCATCATAGTTTCATGCTCCGGTATTTTTGTTTTTCCCCTATCTGAAGATTCTGGGATAATTGGTACAGAAGTACTGGGTATTGGTATTGGAATACTGAGTTTAGGAGAAAGGATTCCTTTTATATCTAATTGGGCTAATTTCGATATTAACTGGTCCATTAGTGTTTTATTATTTTCTCCTATATGGAATTTATTTTTATTGAGTTATGGAGGAGGTTTGAACAAAAAAGCTTTAGGAATAGAAGGAGTTATTCCTTTAGTTTGAGGAGTAACTAATCTTTCCATACGTTCTGCTTGTTTTCCTAAAGATTGCATCTATAAATTGGTATAATTGTTTTGTTCCACTATATGAGGTATTAGTTCTTGTTTTTTACCTATTTCTGTTGGTAGAACTTTATATGGTGTAGCAATAATATCATATAGGGATTGTGGTGGTTCTCCATTGCTTAAAGGCGTTATTGCACCTTTTAGTATTATACTTTTTTCAGAAGAGTGTGTGCTAGCAGTAGTAGTACCATCCGTTAATATAATCAATTATGATACCACATCCTCAGATTCTACTGAATCACATATAGGAAATATCCAAGATGACGACCTATTTATGGACAGAGTCATCTGATTCTTCAGATTCTTCTACTGATACAGAATCATCTCATCAAATGGAAGAATCCAATTGCACTTGTCCTATACCCACACATAATCTTCATATGCTTACCCAAGAAGATAATTTAATATTAGATCTCATCGAAAAAATTACAGATCCAAAAGAAAAAAGATCTGTGATCACCAAATTTATTACTTTAGCTAAAACAAAAGAAAAAACACCTCCTATTAGTAAAACACCTGATGAATATAATTTTGCCTATATATTGAAAAGAGTTAGTGAACAACATATTACTAAACAAAAAGAACCTTCTATTTCAGAACTGAAACATGAAATTAAAGAAGTTAAAAAAGAGGTTCAACAATTAAAAAATAGAATTAAAACCCTAGAATTACAACATTTATCTCATCAAAATTCAGATACAG
Source organism: Amborella trichopoda (assembly GCF_054954075.1). Lineage (NCBI taxonomy): Eukaryota > Viridiplantae > Streptophyta > Magnoliopsida > Amborellales > Amborellaceae > Amborella > Amborella trichopoda. The sequence continues at coordinate 24,536,903 of NC_142346.1, forward strand.
ATGAAATAGAATTCAATCATCTTGTTACAACATATAGTCCTGATCCACCGGAAGATATACCAGAAACCTCAGAAGCTAAACCACTTATGATCACAACTTCTTCTGTAAATTTGATAGATAAAATTATGATTAAAAAATGGTTTGTTGAAGTTACTATTATAGTAGCCGAAGATTATCGCTTTCAAACATCAGCTTTAATAGACTTAAGTGCTGACCTTAATTGCATCAATGAAGGATTAGTACTAGCAAAATATTTTGACAAGACAACTCAAATCCTAAATACTGCAGATGGAAGTAGACTCTTTATCAATTATAAATTATCCAATGCTTCTGTTTGTACTAATCAACAATGTATCAACACACCATTTATCATGGTCAAAGGACTAAGCCAAGCTGTTATTCTTGGAGTCCCATTCCGTACATTACTATATCCCTTATCAATAGATTAAACATGAATATCTTCTAATTATGAAAATGTACCAATACATTTTGACTTTATTCATAAACCAAAATTAAAAGAAATCAATAATGTCAAAAGTCAATTACAAAATAAAGAAAAATTTCTGGTACTTTAAAACAAGAAATTAAATATAAATATGTGGAAGAACAAATACAGAATCCTTTGATCCAATAAAAGATTCAATCCATTCAACAACAAATAGAAACCTCTATCTGTAGTGATCCTTTTTGATAAATATCTTTTATTGGTATATTAGGAATATTCCAATTTTGGATATGATGTTCAATATTGTTGATGGTGATCTGTTCTTTATTTTTAACTCTTAAGGTTTGAGGTTGAGTTGCAGTATTACCTTTAAGATTCTTAATTACATTTGCCATCTGTAGGTTGCGGATAATGACAATCTGGACGATCAAGGGTCCAGCGTGTTCCTTTAAGCGGCTCTTCCAGGCCTTGGCGGGTACTTTGCCTAGACTTGTCCTTTTGTCTCTTGTCTTAACTCTCAAACCAACTTTCTTAGATGTAAATTTAAATAGGTTATGCTATAAAAACAGTAGAGGAAAGTCTATCAGTAACGCAAAACCAGGAAGACTTTCAACTATTATAAAAAAAAAATATTGAAAAACATAAAAAAAATAATTATAAATATTTGCACATTGGATTAATACAAATAGCCATTAAACCTTTTACCCATCTAGGGTCAAACACTTCAGTACTTGTATGCTTAAGAGATACACAACACAATAAGTTCTCAGATTCACTCTTAGGCATGGTAGAATCCAGCCTATGTAGTGGACCCATATATTTTAATTGCTTTCCGAATTTTTTTGTTTCATTAACAGACTTAAATATATTAGATATATTAACTATAAATTTGAAAACTCATGGATTTAATATGACACATGGTTCTCAGAATTTAGCAATAGTATACAGAATTTATTAAAAAGTAATGAATACTCTCTGTCCTAATATTATGCAAGTTGATAAGAAGGATCAAACTATATTATTCCAAACTAATATAGAAAAATCAAATACGATTATACCAAAAACCATTATTTGGTCCGATATTATTCTACCTCAATCATGGGCATTGCAAAATGCAAACCAGCCCAAGGAAGTACCTGTGAATAATATTCCAAACCAAATTATAGAACATCAAGCTGGAAATTTTGAAATAAAATTTCAACAACCTATAGTACAGGATGATATAGATATTAATAGGAAAATAAATAAAAAACCATTAATACTTGCAATAAAATCTTGTTATACTACTCCCGATGTTATAATATTTCCTTCTCCATCAATACCTACAACATCTTTAGACTTCCAATTACAAGAAGTCAAAAGAACAGCTGATCATGTAGTCATTCCCACGTATACATCTGAACCTGACATAGCTGAATTTCAAATACTTACATTACAAATAGAAGATGATGATGATGCATATCTAGAAGCATGCTTGGCTGCTAAATTAGAAAGAAAAAAGAGAAAGATAGATATTAGTTATATTAAACAAGATGATCTTTCTCCAAAAAATCAAGGTATTAGGGAATGGTATCTTAAAACCTTCCAACCTAGGTTAATAGAATTATTCCATAAAAAATATAATAAATTCTTGAAAAAAGAAAGAGAAACAAACGGATTTTTTATATGGTTACAAGAAATATGCACTCAATATAAAATAAACATTCCTCAATTTAATACTCTTCAAATAATAGAAGAAAAAATATACATCAGTACGGATGATACTACTACTGCTAGCACACACCCTCTTGAAAAAAGTATAATACTAAAAGGTGCAATAACCCATTTAAGCAAAGGAGAACCACCACAATCCCTATATGATATTATTGCTACACCATATAAAGTTCTACCAAAAGAAATAGGTAAAAAACAAGAACTATTACCTCATATAGTGGATCAAAACAATTATACCAATTTATATATGCAATCTTTAGGAAAACAAGCAGAACGTATAGAAAGATTAGTTACTCCTCAAACTAAAGGAATAACTCCTTCTATTCCTAAAGCAGTTTTGTTCAAACTTCCTCCAGAACTCAATAAAAATAAATTCCATATAGGAGAAAATAATAAAACACTAATGGACCAGTTAATACCGAAATTAGCCCAATTAGATATAAAAGGAATCCCTTCTCTTAAACTCAGTATTCCTATACCAATACCCAGTACTCCTGTACCGATTATCCCAGAATCTTCAGATAGGGGAAAAACAAAAATACCGGAGCATGAAACTATGATGCTCCAAGAAGAGGAACCAGTTATAGAAGATACTAAACAAAACCAAGAATCGGCTTTTATGGATACTTCACCTATTGATTTAAATAGAATAGCATACGGTAAAACATGGAAACCAATCACAGCTTTACCCTACTATAAGAGACCTACATCTGTTGATGTGCAACTTGAAGAAGATGCCATACAACAAGCTGTTTCCTATTCAGGAAGATCGATAGTTAACTGGACAATACATGGTTTATCTGAACTAAAAATATTAGATGTCATGAGACATATGACAATGTTTGCATCAACAAACAAAATGGCAGGCAATCTAGAACAAGAGGTTGCCAAAGCAATAGTAAATGGAATCACTGGCTGGTTAAGAGGCTGGTGGGATTTCTATGTTGATGATGAAACCAAAAACAGAATCCTCATAAATACAAGACAATGGACAGTCAGAAATGAACAAAATCAAGAAATAATTTATACTGAAAGTGATGCAGTAAACACCTTAATATATACTATTACACAACATTTTTTAGGAAGTACAACCCTATTAGCAGCAAGATCTGAAGATCTGCTGTCCAACCTTCGCTGTCCTACATTATCCTATTATAAATGGTACAAAGATGTCTTTTTCTCAAGATTACTGGTACGAGAAGATTGTTAGTTAGACTATTGGAAAGAAAAATTTATTGTTGGTCCACCATACTTATTTGCAGAAAAAGTCAAAGAGAGACTAAGAAAGAAACATAATGGAGTTATAGTATACTCTGCATATACACTGAGAGAACTATCAGCAGAAATATGTGCTGAAGGATTAGCTTTATGTACTGATCTTAAACTCAAAAGACAACTTGATAAACAACAAATTACTAAGCGTAAAGAACTTGGTGATTTTTGTGAGCAATTTGGTTATCATTTAGATATAAAAAATAAACCTGAAAAGTTATATAAGAAAAAAATACGAAAAAGACAAATATAGATCCAATAAAGTACATAAAAAATATAAAAAGTCTAAACAAAAATTTATAAAATTTTTTTCTCCAAATACTAAAAATAAAAAGAAACTACCAGTATGTTATAAATGTGGAAAAGTTGGCCATTACAAACACCAATGCAAGTTAAAAAAGAAAATCGAAGCATTACACCTAGATCAATCAATCAAATCAAAATTATATAAACCACATTCTTAGATTCTACTGAATCACATATAGGAAATATCCAAGATGACTACCTATTATGGACAGAGTCATCTGATTCTTCAGATTCTTCTACTGATACAGAATCATCTCATCAAATGGAAGAATCCAATTGCACTTGTCCTATACCCACACATAATCTTCATATGCGTACCCAAGAAGATAATTTAATATTAGATCTCATCGAAAAAATTACAGATCCAGAAGAAAAAAGATCTGTGATCACCAAATTTATTACTTTAATTAAAACAAAAGCAAAAACACCTCATATTAGTAAAACACCTGATGAATATAATTTTGCCTCTATTATGAAAAGAGTTAGTGAACAACATATTACTAAACAAAAAGAACCTTCTATTTCAGAACTGAAACATGAAATTAAAGAAGTTAAAAAAGAGGTTCAACAATTAAAAAATAGAATTAAAACCCTAGAATTGCAAAATTTATCTCATCAAAATTCAGATACAGATGAAATAGAATTCAATCATCTTGTTACAACATATAGTCCTGATCCACCGGAAGATATACTAGAAACCTCAGAAGCTAAACCACTTCTGATCACAACTTCTTCTGTAAATTTGATAGATAAAATTATGATTCAAAAATGGTTTGTTCAAGTTACTATTATAGTAGCCGAAGATTATCGCTTTCAAACATCAGCTTTAATAGACTCAGGTGCTGACCTTAATTGCATCAAAGAAGGATTAGTACCAACAAAATATTTTGACAAAACAACTCAAATCCTAAATATTGCAGATGGAAGTAGACTCTTTATCAATTATAAATTATCCAATGCTTCTGTTTGTACTAATCAACAATGTATCAACACACCATTTATCATGGTCAAAGGACTAAGCCAAGCTGTTATTCTTGGAGTCTCATTCGTTACATTACTATATCCCTTATCAATAGATCAAACAGGAATATCTTCTAATTATCAAAATGTACCAATATATTTTGACTTTATTCATAAACCAATATTAAAAGAAATCAATAATGTCAAAAGTCAATTACAAAATAATGAAAAATTTCTTTGTATTTTAAAACAAGAAATTAAATATAAATATGTGGAAGAACAAATACAGAATCCTTTGATCCAACAAAAGATTCAATCCATTCAACAACAAATAGAAACCTCTATCTGTAGTGAGCTTCCCAATGCTTTTTGGGAAAGGAAAAACATAGTATTAGTCTACCATATGAACTTGGATTTGATGAAAAACAAATCCCTACTAAAGCTAGACCAATACAAATGAATACTACTTTATTAGACATGTGTAGAAAAGAAATTACTGACCTCCAAACAAAAAAGCTAATATGACCAAGCGCATCACCATGAAGTTGTATAGCTTTCTATGTCAATAAAAATGCTGAAAAGGAACGAGGAATTCTCAGATTAGTCATTAATTATAAACCTTTAAATAAAGTGTTACAATGGATTAGATATCCTATTCCAAATAAAAAGGATTTACTCGATAGAGTAGCCAATGCTTATCTATTTTCCAAGTTTGATATGAAATCAGGATATTGGCAAATACAAATTCAAGAAAAAGAAAAATATAAAACAACATTTAATGTACCTTTTGGACAATACGAATGGAATATAATGCCATTTGACCTAAAAAATGCTCCATCAGAATTTCAGAAAATAATGAATGATGTATTCAATGCTTACTATCAATTCATGATAGTTTATATAGATGACGTCTTAATCTTTTCTGAATCCATAGATGAACATATTAAACATATTAATACTTTTATTCATACAGTCCAGAATGCTGGCTTAGTTGTATCTGCAAGAAAGATTACTTTATTCAAAACAAATATTAGGTTTTTAGGACACAATATCCACCATGGCACTATTATTCCTATAGATCGATCCATACAATTTGCTGATAAATTTCCTGATCAAATCTAGATAAAAAAGAAATTCAAAGATTCTTAGGATGCTTAAATTATGTTAGTGATTTTTATCCCAATCTTGCTATAGATGCTAAGCCTTTACATAATAAATTAAAAAAGAATCCTCCACCTTGAACGGATATTCATACTAAAGCAGTTCAACTAATCAAACAAATAGTCAAAACCCTAGTTCGCCTTTATCTTCCTCATCCTACTGCTTTCAAAATAATTGAATGTGACACCTCAAAATTGGGATTAGGGGGTATCCTCAAACAACGCATCGATGGTCATGAACAACTACTCAAGTATACCTCTAAAGCTTGGAATCCAACACAACAAAACTATTCTATGGTAAAAAAAGAATTAATTGCAATAGTCCATTGCGTTACCAAATTTCAAAGTGATATTCTCAATCAACAGTTTCTTATTCGAACTGATTGCAAAGCCGCCAAAGATATTCTGCAAAGAGATGTTCAAAACCTTATTGCCAAACAAATATTTGCTCGATGGCAGGCTATACTTTCTGCATTTGATTTTACTATTGAACACCTTCCCGGGTCTTCTAATTCTCTTCCTGATTTTTTAACCGGTAAATTTTTGCAGGGGGCAACACTGACGCCAACGACGATTCACCACTATCACTTGCACTACAGCTCTTTGCAGCTAATAATAATAATACTTTGTCCAATCCACCTACTCTCATGGGCTCTCGTAGCAATTCCTCTCGCAATGAGAAACGCCCTTTGACAATAATACCAGTTGAAGGTGAGAACCCGCCTTTGGCAACCCTTTCACCTTCCATCTCTCCTGTTCACCAAATCACTTATCCAGATACTAATACATCCACTCCTGCCTATACTTCAGCTCAATCAAAACCAAACCAAAAGCCTAATGTTCCTTGCTCTGCATATATTGAAAGAGCATATCTTATGGATATTACAATAGATGACCACCATACTAGTATGGACCCTATTAAACTTGCTCCACTATACCTTATAAACCATTTGAATCCAACCAATGGAGTCAAAACTCGTGAGTATTATGAAGCCATTCTTATGGAAACAGAATTCATCTCTGTTGTCCATTACTACCAGCAAAATACTAGAGTAATTGCATATTAAAAAATTCAGATCAAGAAATTGCTTTTTTATGATGAGTGGGGTTGCAATCCTGCTCAAGGCAAAAAATTACATAATCCTGATTTTTCATACAAATATTACAAGTATGTCGAGTACATAGAAGCATGTCATAAAGTATTTTATTACCAAAATCCAAATAATACTCATAGTTGGTATATTCAGTTTCGTTTGCCCATTTTCGAATGATTCCTCAACTGGTTTAAAAACTGGTTTTTAGTTTTGGGATTAACTACTGCAATTTTACCTCCTACTTTCCAAAAAGTGCAGGAACAATTCGTTATATTCAATAATAGTGATGATAGTACAGACAATCACCTATACTTTGTGGCACTATACCAACTCCCATGGATTATGAAATGGTAATACTCAATCTCTGTCAATAATACAGCCGACCATACTTATATCTCACCTTTGGAAAAAACCGTTTCAGTAAAATGGTGGGACATTTTCAATATGGATCCCACAACCATAGTTCCCAAACGCATTCCTCCACAAAAACCTATATATAACCCCAGTCCAAGTGGACATAATACAGCCAATACTTCTTTTGACTTCCTCACATATTTGAGAAATATGCTACAATCAAACCCTAATGCTTCCAAAGAAACCTTGGAACAACAAATGAAGGAAATCTTTGCAGAAGCAGGAAGAAAGCCGGTCTCATCAGATGAGACTGTATAGTCATCACCAACTCACAACAATAGGTACTTTTCCTTGGAAGAAACAGACCCTGAAGAAGAAGATGATCCAGACGAATTCAGTCAAAGACCATGATTCATTATTGCCACTGACTCATATCACTATGTCAAGATACTCTCCACCGACATACGACAAACCAAGACTGTGTAAAGATGCTTTCCACCTACATACGACAAACCAAGACTGTGCAAAGATGCTCTCCACAGACATAAAAAGACAAAATGGCGACTATTCAAGGATACCATCACTGTAGCACCGGCATAAAAGACAAAGTTGCATACTGTTCACTGATGCCTTTTTGTCCACAAGTGCCGACAAAGACAAAAGGCTTTTTCACTTTTTCTTTTCCATTTTGTTTTCTTTCACCGACATCATATTCTCCATGTCACATCTCTTTTGCTTTATGCCTTGTCACCCTTTTCCCTCGATATACTTTTCCCTCTATATAAGGGCCTCTCATTCCTCAGAAGAGGCAGGTCACTCAGGAGCCCTTCCTCAGATGCTCTCCTCTCCTCTCTTCCTCTCTGCACTTCTTTCATCTCTTCTCTACATTTCTTTCACTTCTCTCTTCTCTTCATTTCTCTCATTTCTCTCTCTCTCAGAAGATACTCTTTTGCCCTCTACCTGCTCCATCTCCTGCAACAGCTATCTTGACCTCATAGCTCATGAATACCAGGTCACATAATTTACCTTAATTTCCAGGTTCTATCTTTTCCTCCTTTTCATATTCCTAGCGTGTGTGATTGTAATCTTCGTTCTCTCCCTTCCTATTGCCCTTAACACTGGAAACTCTTTTCCAGTTATTGCATATGTAAATAGTAAGTTTGTTTTACAGTTTGTTTACAGTTAGTTTGATTTTCAGTTTGTAACATTTTGTATACAGTTTGTTATAGTTTGTTTGTAACCTGTAAGTTTACAGTCTGTTTTCCTTTTCGATGTATCTATACAAATTTTTATATAAGAATGTAATGTGATGTTATGCAATTCAAAATAGTGTTTAGTATCAAAATAGGTAATCTCAACCACACACAGTGGTTAGTCATAGATATATCAATTATACCTTTTATTTGCATAATTCTATTCTGTTTAAACTTTTACAGAATTTTACAAGAAATACTAAAATATAACAGCTTAATATTCACATACTTATTGTAAACAATATATAATGTTTTTACTATAGATCCCGACGCATTTTATATATATATATATATATATATATATATATATATATATATATATATCATGTCAGCCCATGAGTTGATAGCTACAGTTTCAGCCAATGACCTAAATTGAATCTGGGCCGATCTGACGGTCATTGACCTCATTTCGTGTTTGAATTTTTGTTGTTTTTCTACAAATCCAAATTACTTGAAATTTGTAACCTCTATTCTTCAAAAATAGAATATTGTAATAAAAGTATAAAAAAATAATTTGTAAAATATAAATTGATCAAAATGCCCCTGAAAATTTTCGAGGGTATTTTGGTCAATTTATATTTTACAAAATATTATTTTTATATTTTTATTAGCTGCGCCTTGATGAGAAGAATGAACGCCTAAAGTTTTAATTGATTTGGACTTGTAAAACAGAATAAAAATTCAAATATAAAATGAGATTATAACTGTCAAATCAGCCCAGATTGAATCTGGGCCATTGGCTGACACTGTTGTAGTCAGCCCGTGGGCTGACAAAATCCACTCCCTCTATATATATATATATACACACACACACACACACATACTCTTTTCATTCTAGAGATCAATCACAAAAAAGAGCAATTTGAAAAGGTAAAGTATAGAATGAGACCATTTACTTTTGATACAATGCGGTAACATTAATCTTGACGATTGGATGTAAAATTGGGTGCCTGGAATTATTCTATTGACTAAACTCAAAATTCAATAGAAATTTTCTTGAGTTTTGTGAGACATCCAAGTTAAATTTCACATCAAATGGTTGTAAGGAATTTTGACCACCTTGTATCAAAGGAACATGGTCTCATTGTATATGAACCCTTTTGAAAAAGCAACCTTGAAAGAATATTTTTAGGCCAATTAACATAGGCCGTCCATTTTGGTGAGATGCTTAGATCTAGGTTTTAGAGTTATATTTTTTCCTTCCAAATTTTTTAAATAACTCTATTATCATTAGATTAAAAATATTAAAAAATAAATAAATGATTTTGAAATCATAATGGCCTAGATCTCGAAATTCATCAAATGGACGGTCTAGATTCATTGTTGAGGGACTCATTTTGACCATATATAAGGTGCAAATTATTAATATTTTTTAAAGATTAATTACTAAGATGAAGAGAGTAGGTGTGACAAAATTTGGGTCATACATATGCCACAATTAGTTTTCTAGAAGTGTGATTGTATTATATTATGATACAACCGTTGCATTAGATCATTTCCCCTTTTCTTTATCTCTTTTTGCAAGGCATCTATACTCTTCTTTGGGGGCCTTCTCTCTATGTAGGAAGTGACTTAACCTTTCAATAGGAGGGTGACAGGCACAAACTTTCAAATTTTCTTGACTTGAAACTTAGGAGGATAGGAAAAAGTTTATATGATGCTCTTTTTGTGTTTTGGGCAATTAAGTGGGGAAGACAAGTCCTACCTGTTTTTTTAATTAGTTAGTGGTTTTTGAAGCTGTTTGTTAGAATGAAAGCCACAACATGCAACTGAGATTTGGGGTGTGCTACCACCACAACCTCAACCCCTTTCCCAAGTTTATATGAGGTTGACATCTTAAATTGTAGAAGTACGGTGTACATCAATTATTCCATTAGAAAATATTATTTCGATAATATAAAATCATCTAATTAAGTACCTTGATATTGAGATAAATGGCTATGAAAAAATAAATATTTTAAGTTTAAAAATATTACATCTTGCATTAAATGATCTAGATGCCTATTTTTAAAAATTTCATGTGTTTATAGATTAACTTGATTTTCTTAGAGTTTAAAATCTTATAATTAAATATGAAAATAGATTCTTGGGCCATTCTAAAAAAGTTCAGCACTATAATTGTATCTTATGACAATTTGGAAATGCGCATCCTTATGCAAAACACACCCTAAGAAAATTGTCAAAAAAATAAAAATAAAAAAGTCTCTCTACCTCCCGAGAAAAGAGGGAGTCCTCTATTAATGGAGTAATAGCTTAGTTCCCTTTGTTCATAAAATCTTTTGAAGGAGAAAAACCTACTCAAATGTTTTCCTAAGTCGATTTTTCCATGATTAGAATTAGAGAATAGTTGTGGTATTAAGCAATCATCAATAATGCAACCCAGAGATTTTGCAATAGTTCTGTTGCACTGGACAGGTTGTATCCTTGGAATGTACCTGTAACTGATTGCATCTCAAATACTTCTAGAGTCGGGGACTTTACCACTTCGGAAAAAGTAAGAGCATCTCATGTCTCCAGGTCCCTTCTACTTTTTATTGTATTTAATTTTAAATGTCTCTCCCTATAACTCTGAAATTAGACCTAAACCCTCCGGGTTTAGTTACATTGAACGGTATTCTCGTGTTCTTATTGAAATTTACCACGGTCAAGGGGACATTCTGCCAAAGTTTTATTATAAAAGAAACCGGAAACCAATAAGTTTGAAGTGTTGATGCAATGGGTTTTTTTAATTTTAATTTTTAATTTGACTATTTTTAGATTTTTAGATTTAGGTTGGGTTTTTAGTTTTCTTTAGGGTTATCCTTGTTTATTGTAGTTGTCGAGATTTAAGAGGTAAAATTAGAAGCTTATTCTTTTAAAAAAAGGTGATAGATATGGGTAGGGATTAGTATGGTTGGGTTAGGTAGAATATGTTAAACTTGGTTTTAATAGATAAAGGAGAGATTAGAGTTTAATTTGTTATTTCTATTTTATTTTTATTTATAATTCTTACAAGTATATATTTAAAGAAAAGATGTTTATTCTTTGTAGAGAGAGTGATTGGAGAATAAAGAAAGAGTTTGATGTTGCAAAAAGATATTAAGTAGACGTCTTTGCAAACTTACAGAGAGGGTATAATATCTCAAATCTTTATTTTCTTTTTTATTTTCTAATTTATTATTTTACTGCTTGCATTAAGTGTTAAAGCATTATAAACAAGATGCCATCTAATAGCGTGCAAAGCTGGATCCATTTGATGGTGAAAGATAACATATTTTTATATTTGTTGATGGTCATATATTGTCCAAACCATGGGCGCTTGTAGACATGGTACTCTCAAATCTTAAATTGGACAAAATCTGATACCTCAACCAATTAGAACCAACAAACTAAAAGTACATACAATTGAAAGCCCAAGAAGAAGCCAAGGTTTATGCAAGGAAGAGTTTGAAATACAAGGAAAGAAAGGCATTAAGACATCAAAAAAGAAACAAGACAAAGTAAATAGCCACTTATTTGCTACTTTAGTGATAATCCAGTAATGGGCAGGCTTTGAAAGAAGCAAAAACTAATGTAATCTCCAAAGTTAATATAGTAGGGGCACAAGCAAGTGGTGACTGGACTCAGGTACCACTAGACTTGTCTCAAATAATATAAGCATATTTAAGACCTATAAAATGGAGGGGATGACATTGTTCTAAATAGGGCACTCCAGAAAGGTCTTCATTCTTTTGGATGTATATCATGCCCCCGAATTCCAAAAAACACCTTGTTTTGGCATTTTATTTTGATAGAGCGGGCTTGAAGCTTGTCTTTGAGTTTTGCAACTTCATTGTGTCAATAATGATATCTTAGAGGCTGCTGTTGGATATCTGGAAATACATTTCTAGAAATTTTTTTTTTTTTCGAGATGGCATTTGGATTGAAATTTGGGATAAAAAAGTATTTCCGTTAGAACTTATTTTCCTCATTTCAAGCAAAAAATTAAGAAATCTGTATCATTGCCTTAACTTTCAAAAATTGATTTCTTTACGGAGACGTCAGCTTTATAAAATACAATTAATTCCACCAAAACATATTCACGAATAAGAGAGTGAAACTAATCTCAAATTTTAAGTTCTAGAGAGAGAATATATATTAAAGTTTTGGAAAGAAAAACTATATCTAATTTTAAAGAGAGGATCTTCCTAAACAATTTTAGAGAAATGAACTATCTCAAAATTGTTACAAAGAGAAATTATTTAAAATTTTAAATTTTAGAGAGATAAAATATCTTAAAATTTTAGAGAGAGAAACTATCTAAATTTTTTTAGAGAGAAAAACCATATCAAAGTTTAACTTCTAGCAAGAGAAACTATCTCAAAATTTTAGAAAAAAGAAACTATAACAATTTTTATAAAGAGAAAGTACCAAAAAATTTGTAGAGAAATAAACTATCTCAAAATTTAAATTTTATAAAGAGAAACTACCTAAAAATGTTAGAGAAAGAAACTATACCAAAATTACTAGAAAAAATCTCCAATTTTGAGTTTTAGAGAGAGAAAGTACTTGAAATTTTTTTGGTAGAGAAACTATCTCATCTTAGAGAGAGAAATTATATCGATTTTTAAGTTTTAGAGAGAGAAAGTACCTCAAAATTTTTAAAGAAAAAACTATTTAAAATTTTAAAATTTAGAGAAAGAAAGTACCGAAAAATTATTTAGAGAGAGAACTATCTCAAATTTTTTAAAGAGGGAAACTATCTCAAATTTTAAGTCTTAGAGAGAGAAATGACCTCAAAATTTTTAGAGAGAGGAACTATCTCAAATACTTTAGAAAAAAAAAATATGGTAGATGAAGAAACTATCTCAAATTTTATGTTTTAGAAAGAGAAAGTATCTTAAAATATTAGAGACAAAAACTATCTTAATTTTTAAGTTGAAAGTATTTAAAAATTTTTAAAGCGAAAAAATATCTCAAAATTTTTAAAGAGAAACAATATCAGACTTTTTGAGAGAGAAACTATTCAAATGTTATATTTTATAGAGAAAGTAATTGAAAATTTTTTAAAAGAGAAACTGTCTCTAAATTTTTAGAGAGAAACTATATTAAATTTTAAGTTTTGAAGAGAAAGTATCTTAAAATTTTAGAGAAAAAAACTATAGCAATCTTTTTAGAGAGAGAAACTATCTCAAAGTTTTTAGAGAGAGAAACTATATCAAATTTTACAATATTGCCTATATGTTTTTTGGACCTGGAATCTAATACGATGATAGAATACCAAGGATGCAGAATTTTTCGGATGCACTTTTATGAGTGAGAATGACAATGAATAGCAAGAACATCATGGAAAATGTACAATTGATTGGCATGTGACTTTGAAGACTTGGAACCAAAGAGATGTAAGAGACTCATGTAACCAATTGATTTTTTTCACCTGATTTTTAGATGTATCTTTTGAAGGAAGATCCTAAAAGTTGTCGAGTAGCTATACCCTCATGTAACACTCCATTTGGAGTGAGAAGATGGACTCAATATTGGTGAATGATATTTGGGAACCAGTAGATTTACCTCCTGGTGCTAGGCAGTTAGGGCAATGGATTATTTACAAAGAAAATACAAGTGGATGGTACAATTGAGAAATATAAAATTCTAAAAGGTTTTAGACAAAAGAAAGGTTTTTATTTCTTTACACCCATCATCAGCTGCGCAATTAGCTATCATTAGGGTACTTCATACCGTAGTTTCAATAAGCCATTAAGAGATGGTTGTCAAAACTACTTCTCTCTATGGTGATATCTGTCTACCCAATACTAGCTTTGTCAAACTCGGCAACCGGTACAAAACAACAGGCTTGAAACCTAGGGTCAGGCATTCACACCTCATCCTACCCAAGGAATCGTTAAAAGGTCGCTTGGATTATGATTCCCGACTCCAGGTGGCCCACCAGTCAAAAGATACGGAGGATCATTCATACCGACGGGAGTTCGGTTCAATATACAATTAAAAACAACTAGAAATACGCAAAATGGCCATTGGGCTCTCAAATGGACACGTCTTGGGCCCAAATTAGAGGAATTTTTCATTTTGATGATCGATACCCTGCAAATAAATTTCTTAATGTTTAGATTAGTTGTGGCCCAGATCCATCGTGGAAGCTGTAAGAAAGGAGCATGATGAAAACCCATGAAGACCAATGCAAAATAGTTCGGAAGATATTCCCAAAATTTCAGCTTAAAATGATATCGATGTAAAAATCCTCATTGACTTACACTTTTGAGAATGTGCTGGGGCTTTGGTGGTAATACCAACAAACTCTATGATGAAGTCTCTTACTCCATTCTCACCAAAGGATAGGGGCCCAAATCCCCACTAAGTTACCTTTTTTTGAGAATGGGGTTGGGGTCATGGTTGTAGCACCACTTGTGCCTTAACAAAGGTTCTATACCTTTGTTAACACATTAGAAAAACCACTAATGATTTCAAAAAACAGGCAGGGGCTCATTATCCCCACCAAAAAAAAACAAAAGGTACAAAAGCTGTTGACCAGAGGAAAGAAGGATAAAATTACTAAAGAGCCCCTACAAATAAATGCCACAAATAAAATCAGGTGGCTGAAGAAGCTTAACCTCCCAAGTTTCACGTTGTTTTGACGTCATTCAGCTACATTTACGTAATAATCGAGGGTGGGGCATATTATTGAAAATTAATTTGCATGCTCCATTAAAAAGTAGGCCAAAATATTGTAAAAGGAACATCATTTCATGATTTTCTATACCCAATTTCTCCTAAACCTTGAGGAGTTTAGATCCAAGGTATGCGTATGTTGTTCTACATTTCACAAGCTTTCGACAAGATATATATCGAGGGGGTGGTTACTATTTTATGCAATTTCTAATGTTTCATGTCATCTAGCTAGTTCTTGGACGATATCTCTCAATCTAGGAAGAATTTGGCAATGAAACTTGGTATCTAAGGTTTGAAAGTCGACAAGCTTTCCATTTGTATATGGGAAGTCACGATCAACTTTGCTTGGATTAAATTTTGAAGCCATGTTGAAATTCATGATTTTGGCCACTCCAAATGCTCATAACTCCCTTGATACATTGAGTTTTTCAGCAATTCTTGATGTGACATGTCCGTAGTTTTGACTTAACAATTTTGTGGCACCATAACGAAGAAATCCAATGAGAATATAGTGAGACAAGAAGAAAAAATCTATGAAAATAATCATAAAGATGAATTTTTGGATCTAAGCCCACATAAAAGGCCCAAAACTCCTTCAAGAGTTTTTGGGTGAAATTTGGCTCAAAATAATTGCGGGACTTTGATTTATCATTTACTAACAATGGATCGATTGTGTTGATAATGAAAAACGAGGAATAAGTTCTTCATATCATAGGCATGGGTTCTTGAGGACTTATGATGAGATTTTGGACATTGTTAACCTCTACAACCTATGCTTTTCATTGTGAGTCGGAATGAAAATCGATATTCCACTTACAAATATTTTAAATTCTTGATACTACATCCATGATCTAAGGCAAGTTTATAAAAAGGCCAACTGTTTATTTTCAGGGGGTGTTCATTATGTAATTTAGGGTGTAGACGATTCTAGTGAGAGAGGGGGAGCCTTTCTAGTGAGAAAAAATGAAAGTTGGACAATGTGAATTAGCACGATGTATACGGTTTTTAATTTTTCTCTTTTCTACCAGCCAGAGCAGTTTCATGTAAAGAGTCTCAGGTTTCTCTAAAGAGACTCAATATACACTAATTGATATGAATATACAGACTTGTCTTTCATAGACAAATTACACTAATAGAAACTAAATCATAGATACTTAAACTACACACAAACTTACTATAAAATACGGGACACAATATCCTACCCTTCCCATATTTACGGATTACAATATATACCTTCTATATTAACCGAATATACTATTTATACTTTCCTTTCACACTCCCCCTCAAACTGAAGATGCTATGAAAGAGAGCAGCTGGAGTTTAAACACCAAGTCACAAAAACGAACAGTTGGATCTTTAGGTGCATATTCAGATTGCTTGATCAACAAGAATAGAAAGCCATGGCGAATCAATAACCCTCAAGAACATATAGCTTCATGAACTCTTGGAAAATATTAAGAATAAACACGACTCGAGAACAGATGGCTTCAGGCACTCTTGGAAAAGATCAAATAGATCAAAGAGTCGAAACACAACTCGGCAGAGAGACAGATCAGAGAGTCAAAACACAACTCAGCAAAGAGATAGATCAGAAAGTCGAAACACGAGTCAACATAGATGACAATTCAGAGAGTCAAAACATGACTCAGCAGAGAAGATAGATCAAAGAGTTGAAACACGACTCCGCGGACAGTCGAAACATGACTCATCAGAAGTTGCATTGACTGCATGAGCAACAGACTCGCCTTGAAAATTGGCGACAATGCTTTAGGGATGAGGAATGGACACAACTAAGATGAATTTGGCTCTAATACCATGTGAAGAGTCTCAAGTTTATCTAAATAGACTCATTATCCATTAAAAATATGAATATATAGAGTTGTCTGGCGACAATGCTTCAGGGACGAGGAATGGACACAACTAAGATGAATTTAGCTCTGATACCATGTGAGAAATCTATCTTTTTACGGATGATGCAAATTGATGAAAAGAGAACTAGGTGGAAGGCAGAGAGTCAAAACACGACTCGGCAAAAGGCAAACAAATCAGAGAGTCGAAAAGGACTCGGTACAGATCTCAGATATGAGGTGCAAGCTCAGATGATGAATGGACACAACAAAGATGAATCTGACTCTGTTACCATGTGAATGATCTCTGCTTACTCTGAACAGATTCAATGTCCATTATTGATATGAATATACAAACTTATCTTTTATAGATAAATTACAGATGACCCTAATAAAAACTAAATCATAGATACCTAAACTCTACACATACTTAATATAAAATAAAAGACACAATATCCGACCCTTCCCATATTTACTGATACTTTCCTTTCACATTACAAATATCCAATATAATAAAATAAACTCAAAATAAATAACAAAATCGGTTCTCATTTGCATGAATAAAACTTCATTTATTGAATAAAAATGATCATATAATACTCTTGGGGACAAGAAAACACAAGATTACAATGCACAAAGTAAACTTCTAGAAGATTACCTCAGCAGAACGTTGCACACCCCAATTCGGGTCTCCTCCTTTGATGGCACGCATGATCAATGCTATATTTCAGAACTTCAAAGTATAGGAAATCTTTGGCTATCAACACCTTAATTAAATCAGAGAGTAATAATAGAACAATAATCCAGGGCTATACCTCAATTTCTAGTATATGGGGTGTGCCCTTTTTTAACTTTTAGGGTTTTGGGGCATGGCCCTCTTTTCTCTTTCACTTAGAATATTTCTAAAAGAAGTTATATATATATATATATATATATATATATATATATATATATATATATATATTCAGGGAGATCCATTGTAAATTGGAATATTGACGGAATGTCAGAAAACTAAATACTTGATCTAATGAAACATATGACTATGTACGCAACTGCGTGCAAGATAAGTGAAAATCAAGACCAAGAGATAGCCAAAGCCATTATTTGTGGATTTACAGGATAGCTAAGGGAATGGTGGGATTTTCATATGGAATAAAATACAAAAAATGAAATACTAACTGCCACAAAACAGTGGGCGGTTAAAAATGAATTTGGCCAAGATATGGTAAATAATGAAAGTGATGCAGTGAATACCCTAATATATACTATTACTCTCCACTTTGTAAGGAGTACTGCGTTACTCGATGCAAGATCAGAAGACCTTCTTTCTAATCTCAGATGCTCAACACTATCCCATTATAATATATATATTCAGGGAGATCCATTGTAAATTGGAATATTGACGGAATGTCAGAAAACTAAATACTTGATCTAATGAAACATATGACTATGTACGCAACTGCGTGCAAGATAAGTGAAAATCAAGACCAAGAGATAGCCAAAGCCATTATTTGTGGATTTACAGGATAGTTAAGGGAATGGTGGGATTTTCATATGGAATAAAATACAAAAAATGAAATACTAACTGCCACAAAACAGTGGGCGGTTAAAAATGAATTTGGCCAAGATATGGTAAATAATGAAAGTGATGCAGTGAATACCCTAATATATACTATTACTCTCCACTTTGTAAGGAGTACCGCGTTACTTGATGCAAGATCAGAAGACCTTCTTTCTAATCTCAGATGCCCAACACTATCCCATTATAATATATATATTCAGGGAGATCCATTGTAAATTGGAATATTGACGGAATGTCAGAAAACTAAATGCTTGATCTAATGAAACATATGACTATGTACGCAACTGCGTGCAAGATAAGTGGAAATCAAGACCAAGAGATAGCTAAAGCCATTATTTGTGGATTTACAGGATGGCTAAGGGGATGGTGGGATTTCCATATGGAAGAAAATACAAAAAATGAAATACTAACTGCCACAAAACAGTGGGCGGTTAAAAATGAATTTTGCCAAGATATGGTAAATAATGAAAGTGATGCAGTGAATACCCTAATATATACTATTACTCTCCACTTTGTAGGGAGTACTGCATTACTCGATGCAAGATCATAATACCTTCTTTCTAATCTCAGATGCCTAACACTATCCCATTATAACTGGTACAAAGATGTGTTTTTCTCTAGACTCCATTCAAGAGAAGACAGTAAATCAGATCACTGGAAAGAAAAGTTCATTACCGTTTCACCCCATCTTTTTGCTGAGAAGGTTAAAACACGATTAAAGAATAAGCATGGAGGAATAATCCCATATTCTTTGTATACATTAGGAGAACTATCAGTCGAAATTTATGCAGAAGGCCTTGCTCTTTGTACGGATCTAAAGCTAAAAAGGTAGCTGGAGAAACAAAGAATGACTGGAAAGAAAGAACTTGGAGATTTTTGGGAACAGTTTGGATGCAATTCTCTGCCTTGCTCCAAAGATTCCAACAAAAGAAAATACAAAAAAGGGTACAGCAACAAACCAAGATCCCATAGAGCGGCTGCCAAAGATAAGTTTTTTAAGAAATTTTCCCCCAAAAGTAATTTCAAGAAAACCAAGGGAAAAAGGAGGATACCTGTTTGTTATAATTGTGGTGAGGTAGGACATTACAAGAATAAGTGTAGAATAAAAAAGAAAATAGATGCCTTACAATTAGATGATAATATCAGATATCAACTATTTCATATATTACAAATAAATGAAGAATCTGTTGATAATTCTTCTAGTTCTGATTCAGAAATGTTGGCGGGAGAAATAGAAAACGAAGATTTAATTCTCAGCAGTTCAGACTCAGAAAATGAAAATACTGATACTAATTGTTTCTGTAACACTCTTACCAAAGAAGAGAATCTAATCATAGATATAATAGATAAGATACCTGACCCTGAGACTAAGCGAGAAGCTTTAGTCCAATATATAAATATAGCCAAAATGAATAAAAAACCCTCTCCTCCTTTACTTCGCACCCAAGAGGATTATAGTTTTGCTAAAATCCTTAGGAGAGTAGAAAATAAAAATAATAATCATAAGGAACCTTCTGTTTCTGAGTTGAGACAAGAAATTAATGAAGTTCGAAATGACCTAATAAATCTAAAGAATAGAGTTCAGGTTTTAGAACTAACCTCCAGCCCTGTGGAGGATAGTCCTGTAAATTGAAGCGATGAAATAGAATTTGATAATATCATAAATAGTTCTAAAAGTTCTCTATTGCCTAAAGCAGAAGAATTTCTCCCTAAAAAAGTTAAGGATGAACCAGAGTCCTCTAATACGACACATGATTGTAATTATGTCAGTCTCCTTGACAAAGTAATTACTCAGAAATGGTTCACCATGATAAAAATAATCGTTCAAAAAGAATATAGTTTCCAAACTCTTGCTTTAATAGACTCAGGAGCAGACTTGAATTGCATTAATGAAGGGCTTGTTCCCACTAAATATTTTAGTAAGACCACACAGGTCTTAAATACAGCAGACGACAACAGAATGATTATAAATTATAAACTTTCAAATGATGTGGTACGTAATAATGGAAATTGCTTTGAGTTCCCCTTTATCATGGTAAAAGGATTAAGCCAATCTGTAATCCTAGGAACTCTTTTTTTAAATATGCTCTACCCAATAAAAATTGATATTACAGGGATTGAAGCCAATATAAAAGGGCATGATGTAAAATTTGAATTTCTTGAGAAACCTAAAGTTCGAGAAATCAACAATATTAAAGAAAAAATTTCTAATAAAGAAAAATTCTTATATTACCTAAAAGAAGAAATAAAATATAAAACAATAGAGGCCAAGCTCTTGCTCCCTGAGAATAAGAGGATGGCAGAAAATATTAAAAGTAATATTGAGAAAGAGATATGTGCAGAACTCCCAAATGCTTTTTGGGATAAGAAAAAGCATATTATTAGCCTGCCTTATGAAACTAGTTTTCACGAAAATAAAATCCCCACCAAAGCTAGACCAATTCAAATGAATTCCTGTCTTTTAGAAATTTGCAAAACGGAAATTGCTGATCTACTTCAGGAAAAGTGTATTAAGAAGAGCTCCTTTCCTTGGAGTTGTTCAGCATTCTATGTAGAGAAAGCTTCTGAAATAGAAAAGGTGGCTCCATGATTGGTAATAAACTATAAACCACTCAATAAAGCCTTACGGTAGATAAGGTATCTCATTCCCAATAAGAGAGACCTGCTGGATAGACTTGTGAATGTTTGATCTAAAGTCTGGTTATTGGCAGATTCAAATTGCTGAAGCAGACAAGTATAAGATTGCTTTTAATGTTCCTTTTGGGCAATATGAATGGAATGTTATGCCTTTTGGACTTAAAAATGCCCCATCAAAATTCCAAAACATTATGAATGATATCTTTAATCCTTATACCAAATTTATGATTGTTTATATTGATGATGTCCTAATATTTTCTGATATCCTAGAACAACACTTTAAGCACTTAACTATTTTTGTCAAAGCTATCAAACTGGCTGGGTTAGTTGTTTCTGCCAAAAAGATTAGTCTTTGCCAAACAAAAATTAGATTTCTAGGGCACAATTTTTTCCATGGAAGAATATTTCTAGAGCTATTGAATTTTCTAATAAATTCCCAGATATAATTACTGACAAAACTGAACTTCAAAGATTTTTGGGTTGTCTTAATTATATTGCTGATTTTTATAAAAACCTAGCTATTGATGCTAAACCATTATTTCAAAGATTGAAAAAGAATCCTCCTGAATGGACGGATGTGCATACTTCGGTAGTTAGGAAAATAAAGCTAAAAGCCAAAGAGTTACCCTGCCTTACACTCTCAAATCCTCTTGCTTTTAAAGTAATTGAGTGTGATGCTTCACAAATAAGATTGGGAGGAATATTAAAGCAAACAATTTCAAATACGAAACAGTTAGTTTGTTTTACTTCCGGAGCTTGGAATCAGACACAACAAAATTACTCTACGGTTAAAAAAGAACTTTTGGCTATTGTCCACTGTATCACAAAATTCTACAGTGACTTGCTCAACCCAGAAATTCCTAATACGAACTGATTGTAAAGTTGCCAAATATATACTCCATAAGGATGTCAAAAACCTTGTCTCAAAACAAATTTTTGCATACTGGCCAGGTATCCTCTCTTCCTTTGAATTTGACATTGAACACATTAAAGGCAACACTAATTACCTTCCTGATTTTTTAACCCGTGAGTTTTTGCAGGGGGACAGGAGGTTGTTAGCAACAAACAAGGGAAAGGGAAAAATGGAAATAGTCCTTGTGCCAGGCAAGGCTACGGCAACTTCACCAATAACCCCAAACCAAATAGTCAAAAACAGGCACATGAAATAACCTTTTCGCTTGAACCAATACCAATAATGACAAATACAACTGGGGAGAAAAGTAGGTTCGTAGAAATATCTTTCATACCTACTATTATAATAGAAGATATTCATAAAGATTAGGACCCATGTGAAATAGCAGCTATCTATCTGAATAATCATTTACATCTAAATAATGGTGATAAAACCCGAGAATGGTATGAAGCCATCCTTCTTGAAATAGGGTCAATCACCATGGTCCATTTTTATAAGAAAAAAACTAATATTATAGCATACTCAAAATTCCAAATATGCAATATAATTTCATGTAGAGAATGGGGTATGGACCCTTTGAAACCTAGAAAGATGCAATCAGAAGGTTTTAATAATAAATATTTTCAATATTTTGAATACATTAAAGCATGACATAGAACCTTTGCTTTTCAAAATAATAATAATTCTCATACATGGTTCATACAAACAAATATACCAATAATAGGAGAATTCTCGAATTGGTTCAAGAATTGGTTCCAACTGTGGGGATCAGGATCTGAAATACTGCCTCCCTATATTCAAGCTTCTCAAAGGAAGTTATAGACTATAATAATAATAATTCTAAAATAGACCTTCATATGTATTTTATGGCCTTGTAACAAATTCCTTGCATCATGAAATGATCCTACCATATTTAAGATAATTATACAATAATTGGGAATATATCCCAGAATTGGGTAAGCAAATATATATCAAATGGTGGGATGTCTACGAAAATGAAACCTTGAATCAAGAAAAAATAAAGATGGAAAAGGTGCCATCCTCACCCCCTGACATAGAAGCCAATGTAACAGATTATATAAATAAGATCTGCCAACAGAATCCTATTGCCACTAAGGAAGAGCTTAAGAAGAAACTATTACAAATATTTGATGAAGAAGAGGGGGTCATGTCTACGTCTACACAAAATGAAGAGGACTATACACAAGAAAATGAAGACATGGAAATCGGATTATCTCAGTACTAAAGACGGAAAGACTGCACTCCAAAAGCACACGAGTCCTACCAAATACACCTGCCGAAGAAATAGTAAAAAGCCACCAACAACATCTTCTACTTTTCCCGTTCATAAAAAACATATATATAAATATATATATATATATATATATATATATATATATATGTTTTAAGTTGTTCAATGTTGCCAATATTAAATCTTGGTAAAACTGGAATATGAGAAGACTACCAAAAATTAGAACCGAAGTGTAAAATTTGAAAAAGTGTAGACTATGGAGTACTTTTACTTATTTTTGGTCCGTACATATTTTCCTAAAGTTAAGCACTTTATTTATTCAAGGAAAAAGTTTTTATAAGGATGCTACCTTATAATGTAGAACTATGGATGCCCCTAAAAAATCCATCGGAAAAGGTAGTTTTAATGTTGAAAAACCCTTTGATTGATCGTCTCGATATCGAGATATATGACTATGAAAAATAAAAAGATTTTAAGTCTCAGAAATAGTGCATTTTACAACATATTATCTACACCATCTATTTTCAAGACTTTCATATGTTTATAGATCTACTTGATTTTAACCATTTTTGAAATTTAAATTTTTATATTTAGATATAAAAATAGAGTTTGAGATAATCCTGAAAACATTTTACATCAAAATTATATACCATGATAAAATATGAAGGTGCACCTTACCTCCACAGCTACGGATGCATCCATATGCAAACTGCACCCTTTATTCAATGGATGGATCTGTAAGAGAATTAAACCACCCCGCCGCATGACAAAACCAGCCCACACGTCGTTTGCATACAAATTTACCACTCTAGTTTGTATATTTTCAAATAGTGTTCGGACTTACCGGTTACATGTTGATCCAAAATTTTGGAAATTTAATGCCAAGACTTCCCTTTTTGTAATTTTTGTTTTTAGTTTTGCCCTCAGTCTAATATTGCGAACATTAAGATAACATCGGGCCTCACATTTTTATTTTTATTTTTTATTATTGTTCCTGGGCAATCTCATACTTCAAATATCAAACCACCCAATTCTGGACGGTCTATTAAAAAGATAGTACTGCCCTCTACTTAGCTTTTTTTTATTCAGGAAAAGTTTATATAGAGCGTAGGCTCTAAACAATTAAATTAGAACCTACATCAAAAATTTCATTAGAAGAGGGTGTTTTGATGCCCAAATATCCTTAAATTGATCATCTTGATATCAAGATGCATGGACTTGAGAAAAAATGGATTTCAATTTTTGGAAATAGTGTATCTTTTAACGCATTTTTGGACTATCAATTTTTAAGTTATTCAAGTTTTCATAGATCTGCTCTATCTACACTATTTTTAAAGCTTTAAGTTTTATAATTGAAGATGAAAATATATTTTAAGGCTAGTCAAAGATTTCCCATATTGAAAGAACATTTCTCGACACTATTTGAAGGTGTGCTTTATTTTGATTATTTATAGCCTCAACTCTATTGCAAACCGCACCTTTTTATTCTTTTGTTTTTACTATACTGGTATATTGTCTCCAGTACCATACTACATTTGAAATTCAAAAATAATTGCGTCAACCCGATATCTCTAAGTTATAAGGGTTACTAAAAGCATTATCCCTATCCCTGTTTACTTGCTCTTGCTGGTGTGCTATACTTCAACAACAATGCTTTCCTTTATTAGGGAATAATAAAGCACCAACGAGTATGTTGTCACAAGTGTCATTGTCGCCAATGGTAAAATTAGTCCAGTTTAATATTACAGATATCTAACCGGTCTATTTACTTTATTTATTTATTTTTATTTTTTAACATTTTATAAGAAATCCAATATTGAAATCATCGAACCAGTATAGTTGCAAAAAAAAGAAGAAAAATTATTGCTAAGTATGAGGCAATCCAATCCCATATTTCTAAAATTGGAGCGCCAGAGAAATGGGTAGTCAAATGTCTTAGGCATTGAACTACCCCACACACCACAAAAAATGAAAAAAATAAAAAGAAGGTGGTCAAAATTTGCAACTGAGTACAGGGGCAAAATTAGAATAAAAAATATAAAAAAGGGATGTCGACACAAATTTTCCAAAAGTTTGAACGAAATCATAATACCAGATCAAAAACTGGTCCATACGTAATTTTCCCTTGTTGGCATAATTAGAAAAATTGTAGTAGGAGATCGTAAAGGATGAATAATTGCTCAAACATTTGCAAACTTCTTCTATCTTATATAACTTACTGATATCGATTTGTTTATGTATCTAACCATGATTAGTAGAGTTTATGGGTAGAATTTTGTTTTTAAAGGAATGATTTCTATTGCCAGATAAATGCATGCAATGGAATGAATTGTGGAGAAACATTTGCTGGCCCCAATTCACCCAATAAACCTTCCTTGTGGACCGAAAACTGGACATCGCAGTGAGTTTTCTCTTAATAACTTTACTATCTAATGCTATCAATAATGTCTAAAATAATCATGGGAAAACTACAAAAACCCCATGACTCAATTATCTTTGCATTCTCCCACCGACATTTTTTTATCCCAATTTTTACCCCAAAACTAACTTTTATAGCAAAGACCCCCAAGTCAAAAGTCATAGTAGTTTGGAAGATGAAAATTCCCTTGTCTGTAAATAAAGTTGTCACATTCTTGCAACGCTCACAAACTAAAGACGGTCCAACACTTTATAGTGGCGGTCCGACACTTTTTGAATGAACAGTTCGGCACATAAACCAAGCGATCCGGCATTACTTAAATGCATTTCGGCACATAGACCAAGCGGTCCGGCAGTAGTGGCCCTTGGTCCAACACATAGACTAAGCGGTTCAGTAGTAGTAACCGTCAGTAGGGAAAGGGTATTTTTGTCCTCAAACTAGAACTTTTTGACTTGGGAGTATATGTTATAAAAGTTAGTTTTGAGATAAAAATTGTAATAAAAAAGTGGGTGGGGGAAATGCAAAGAAAGTTAAGTCATGGGGTTTCTTTTGTAGTTTTCGCAATAATCATTATGTTTATACCCAACTCACTATTTTTATTTTCTATAAATTCCTCCAAGATCTAAGTTTTAACTATTGGAATTGTTGGCTCTTGGGCGGGTCACTGAGCAGTGGAAGTGACAAACAAATAATAATAAATATGTGGCTTTCGGAATGCTACTACACATGGTCCCCCTTCTCTCCTTTTCTAATCGATTTGTAGAGTTTCCTACTAACCCCAAATACTTTGAATAAGGTTCAGACATGATTTAAATTACCTGCATCCTAAATATTTGATTTGATTAGGAGTTCAAAACTTTTATCACCCCTCGAAGTTAGGTTTTTCTCTGTGATGCTTTCTTAATTGGTAAAACCTAACTCCGAAGGAAGATCCATCATCGTAGGGGCATATTCATCCCCACAAAATTAACATACCTTGTACCTATCATCCTATTTCTGGGACTCTCTTAATAACATCCCATACATGGTGATATTTAATGTTAAACTCTATTTTACATGGAACTTGGTGTATTACTGTATCCATCACACAATTGAGTTTTCAAGTTCAAGAAAGTCCAAAGAACCACAATGGTATTAGTAATCAGTATGAAATTTGACCTCCTAATCTTCATCATCAAGTCAATGTTGTATTCTAAATGTAATGTTCTCATGCTATGGTGCTACCAAAATTAATCACGGCCACAGTGACCATTACCACTATAATTACTAAACACAAGAACCATTCATTTGTAATTTAAAATACCATATGCATTGCATGGGAAGATGGCATAAACTAATTGTTGTTCAAGCCATTTTAGGTTCGTGAGAGCACAATGTCCAGTTGAGTTTTGTCTCTTTGAGATACCTCAAAATGATCACATTATACGATTAAAATGATGCCTAGATGCAAACTTCGGCCCATATTGGGGCTTGCCCACAATGTTTTCCATTAGGTGTGGGCGGCTATGATGCAACAACAGCAGGTCCTTGAGGCCTTGATTACAAGGCCATCCAGGTACTTGAGGAGGCTCAATGACCATATGATGAGGCCAGGTAGATGTCTTAAAGCCCATATGCAGCGTCTCCCCCCTTATTCCCAAACACAATTGTGTGTAAGAGGCTTTAGACCAAGAATCGAAGAGGGCCGAATGGACTAAGCCAGCTAGTGCACAGTTATGGCCTCCACTAAGCAGGACACATTGAGTCACAATCCAGAGCCTCCACGGCCAGATTAGTATGGCCCCTATCTAAACTTGGGCTCTCCATTTGGGGAAAAACCTGAAAAAGAAGTAAGAAATCATAATGATTTTGTAGCTGAGTCATAGAGACAATCAAATCCAAAAGATTAATCTTTAGGTCCCCTAGAGGAAGCATTCATGAGGGGTTCAAAATTGATTTCTTCATGCCAGAGAGGCAAAACTTTATAAGAGGATTTGATTCGAATGTTGGTTCGCTAGGTGAGTAGAAAAAATAACCCAAGAAACAAATGGTAGTTGCGTTCGAATTGAGATGACCACTAACCAGAAATGAATCACTTATTTGTATGGCATTCATCGTATATCTCATACACGTAGTTCTTTTCGCCTGGTGTAAATAACAATCTCTACATCGTGAATCCAATCTTTTAATTACAACAACAAAAAATAAGAATACACAACACAAATCTTCAGGCCTGTATGGAGTAGACTCATGATATTTCAACTTAAATATTTAGCTTTCTCTAGGAGTGCGATAGGTTCATTTGGCTTTTCTATAGGGAGTGAGGAAGTTTGCGAATTAGAGTTAGAGGCATGGACATGTGGTATTTTGGATGTGCCTTCTTCTCTCTTCCCTTATGATTATGATTAATGTTTACTTTTTTGCTGTTTTCAAAACTTACATTGTGTCTCTTTGGTTTGGGTTGGATTTGATGCAAATTATTATCATCCTAAATATTTGATTCTATGTTAGAATTTTTCAGGTTATTTATCAAATCTTGCTTGTAATTCAATTTCCAAGAAGTTTTAAAAAAATATTAGCAAAGGCTACATACTTACTGCCTAATTCCAACATTGGATAACTCTTGCAAAATAATATCTATCCCTATAAATAAAGGAAAATAATTTGTCTTTTATTGTTGTCAACACATTCTAGACCCCAACACATGTTTATTGGAAAATGCAAATGGATGCCAAACCTCTGGAAAAATCTCTATAGAATGACACATAGCTCCGTTCAACATCCTTTATCATAGTGTTTGATCTTATGCCATTTAATTTTCTCTTGATTCTCTATTGATGTAATACTTGTATTTTATGATAGGTGTTTAAAGTTTTATTTTCAATCATGCTTTATCTATGTTTCTACTTATGTTTGTTTCATTTGTACCTCTTAGTATAACAAAAGTCCTAGTGTGAAACTAAGACGAGCGTAATTTTCTTGAAGATACCAAGTGTATGGTGGGAAGCCATATTTGAGATCGGCCGAAGACATTGCCATTACAATTGCACAATTCATTGCAAAGAACGGAAGCTTTGTAAATTACTATATGGTATAACTGATTGTCAACCCAAGTTTTTAAATTCTTATGTGTAGGGTTTTTATCATTGTAATTGATAGCGAGTGCACTATTCATGGCTAAAGTATCATGGAGGAACAAATTTTGGAAGAACGAGCTCTGCTTATGTAACAACAAGTTACTATGATCAGGTCCCTCTGGATGAGTATGGTTAGTATTAGCTTTTATTTATCCTAAGTCACATATTTCCACAACTTCACCAATTTCCACAGCTTATTTAGTTTCAATTTTTGTAGTACATTGTTTCAGCTATTGTGTGTGTTCAGGTATGATAAGGCAACCTAAATGCGGACATCTTAAAGAATAGCATGCTGCAATTAAGAATTTTAGTGAACCATTACTATCAGGAAAAATCACAAACTTCTCCTTGAGCCAATTACAAGAGGTGAGAACCTTAGGTGTTGTTTATATAAGGTGGCAACCTTACTTGTCGAAGTAAGGTCGCATTCTTCTACAATGTAAATTTAGTTGATAGCGTAGATCTAGCACATGTTTAAAAATAATGTCAAGATTTGTCATATCTTTTAAGACAATATCAAATTTACATCATCCAATCAAAATAGAAGGTCTAGATTACTGCAACCTTACTTCTACTAATAAGTTTGCTACCCTAAATAAAGTTTTCTTGATAATCTGTAAGTGGCTGAGTTTAGTATATGTTAGTGTAGGCCCGCATAGTTGAAGGAAAACATGGAGAATGTGTAGTCTTTCTTATTAACAGTGATCAGACTAAGAATGCAAATGTCAATTTTCGTAATTTGAGATATGACTTGCCTCAACGTTCCATCAGTATCCTAAGTGATTGTGTCAATGTGGTATTTAATACTTCCAAGGTATGTGAACTCATTTTAGTTGTTTTGGCTACTTGTTGCTGCATAATTGGCATGACATTAACATTAATATTAGACAATATATTAGCTGGAAATATCTACTCTAATATTTCCCCATGGTTTTCTCTATGTGGTTGCCATAACAGGTTATTGTGGTACCAAATGTAAGATCTTATTCAACATCACAAAAAGTAGAGAAGTGGGAAGCCTATAGTGATCCAGTTTTGAGTTCCAGTAGTAATGCACCTATAGTATCAAACAACTTGTTGGAGCACATGAGTACCACCAAAGATGAATCATATTACTTGTGGTACACAATTAGGTAGGTAATATTACTGATATTTTGTAATGGAATTCTTCTTGCTTTTCACTTCAATATATATATTTGTTAAAGAAGCATTTGTACCTAAATGGCCTTGGAAATATATACAGCTATGACCATTCCTTTAACATGGATGCTCAGCCCAAACTTCATGTAAGTTCTCGTGGCCATGTAGTGCATGTTTTCATGAACAAAGTATATGTGGGTACGTATTTAAATAAAAATCAGTATTTAATTTTTTTTTTTAGTAAGTAATTTTTTTTTTATCTTAGATGCCAAAACTTGTATTTTTCACATAATGATATTTCAGGAAGTGCACATGGAAGTGCTCAAAATCATGGGCTTGTATTTAAGAATGCTATCTCTCTGATAGCAGAGAAGAACAATATTCCCTTGTTAAGTGCGACAGTCGGATTTCCAGTAGGTTCTCTTGACCTTGGTTATAAAATCTAGTTTGTTCTTGTACTTGTCAATCATTTTATAATACAATTATTTGCTCTATTTGCATAATCTATCAAGATGGTGCAAATGAAATGTTTAACCAGAGAATATGTTGCTTTCTATATTGAACAAACCTCAATTCTTGAGAACTTTATAATGAGGCAGTGTCTAAAACGACTTCTGGATGTTTGGTTTTATTTTTGAGACAAACTCTGAAAAATATCCCACAACTGGAAAAAGTAAAAGTAGTACAAAACATAAGAATATGAACAAAAAAACTCAAGTTAAGGACAATAATTGATTTGTATGTTGTTTATTATCTAAGAATTTATTAACTTGTATTCACTTATATTCTTTTGCAACCTATACATTTTCATAAATTTAATAAATATTTTTAATCGTATGAAATTTCATTTTTACTTCAATATGTAACTCCACCTATCTCGAAAACACTATCAGTTCATTTCAGAAAACTAATCTCAAAAGAAGAATCACATAAAAAGTAGTGGGTTGGCTTAAAAGAAGTTTTAGATATTTAGCTATTCTTACAATAACCATTTGTTTTGAAGGATGGTGGTGCATATATGGAGCGAAGAGTAGCAGGGATTGACATGGTCAACATCCAAGGAAATAGTAATCGCAAACTTGACCTCTCTTTTCACCAATGGGCTTATCAGGTCCCTATTAGACCTCTTATTTTAATCCAATTCCTTTTTGGACTAATTTTAGTCTTTGAATATATTTAAAGTCTTCTCATGTAAAGTTTCTTTCAATCCCACTTCCATTAGATGGTGAACTTCTAGATGGGAGTATATAGACAAATGCATCAATTCTTCTATGTAGGACATAATAGACAAATTGTAACAAGAAATCCCATCATCAACATGTTTTGTTTTATTTTGGGGTAGAATTTATTTCTCATCAACACTAGGGTGAGTTTTATAATTGATGCAGGTTGGCATGTTAGGAGAGAAGTTAGAAATTTACACCCCTCAAGGAGCGCAGAAAGTTGATTGGATAAATGCCACTAGTTCCACTCATCAACCCCTCACATGGTACAAGGTATTCCACTTAGTTTTAGCGGCTAAATGAGGGTTCTTCATATATGGGAAGAAGAAAATATACTCTTATCCCATAGGCAATTAATGGCTTACTAGTTGTTGGTATGTTTACATGCATAAGAAATGAGTATAAGAAACATTTGGGTTCCATGTCATTTACTTTTGGGAGAGTTGTTAATATCTCGTTACCTTAAGAATTTTTGTTTATTCCACAACTGCTTCAGTCATATATAGATACACCTGGGGGAAGTGATCCAGTTGCGATAGATCTTAGCAGCATGGGGAAAGGGCAAGCTTGGATCAATGGGGAAAGCATCGGACGGTTTTGGCCGTCATTTCTTACTCCCACAGGAGAGTCCTCACAATGTATGTATATGAAGAAATATATTAAATGATCCCCCTCTTTCCTCTCTCTCTCTCTCTCTCTCTCTAACAAACTTACATGCCACACACACACAAACTTGCACATGAATAGTTGTATGCACACACACCTGCAATCATACACAAACAAATGCACGCCAACAATATGAAGTATTTATTTCATGTCTCTCTTTCTGATGTAGGTACCATATTCCTCGATCATTCTTGAAACCTTCTGGGAACCTTGTGATACTATTCGAGGAAATGGGAGGTGAACCTGCTCATGTATCTCTTGTAAACGTCACAGTTAAAAGTGCTCAAGTGGCATAGAGAGGGTACGCATGACATATTTCTTTTATCTCTGTTATCATTTAGTCTTGAGTGTAGTCAATTTTTCTGCTGATATGCTTTGAAGTTCATGTTCCCCAGTAACTTTTTGGTTTGATTAAACGGGAATGTATAGGTTAAAGATGTTGCTCCATTACAATATCACCAAAGCATGTTGGAGGTGACCCGTGCTCCAGAATCTAAAAGGGGTTGAAGTGAGATGTAGTTGATAGTGAAGGGGAATGAAAGATTAATAAATCAACATATAGAATGATGTTCAATTTTTATAACAATAGTTGAAGGCTTTCATTTTTTATACCAACAGTGGAAGGTTCTTGCTATATATGTGGATGGAGTTCATTTTATAATGTTTTATGTTTTTGAATGACATTAGGGACTTCTATATACTCCATAAAAAAACTACTTGAACATTCGGTCACCAACTTGAACATTCGGTCAATGGTTATGGCATCAATTCATTGAAATCACCTTCCACTCTTTCCGTTTCCAAAAAAAAAAGGGAAGTTCCTTTGCTCAGAGTATTTGAAGTTATATAAAAAACAAATTCCTTATTCCATGAAATGCAAAGGGTTTAGAGAAAAAATTGTATTTTAAAAGAATACCTCATAACGAAAAGCTGAAATAAATCAATAGAAGCAATCAAAATGTGTTGCAAGTTAAATGTTAGATGTTATTATTGCTTCACCAGAATCTTGTGCATATTGACCAAAATTTTCAATGACAAAAGGAGAGTCACCAAAACTGTTCAATACTTCACAAAAGGGTGCAAAAGTTTGTAAGGTCATTTTTTCTATATTCAACATTTAGGAAAATTATGGCCATTAGAGATAAAAGCTATAAAGCCTCCAAGATTTCATGAACTTGATGGTTTTGATCCTCAAGTGGTATTTTTCATAGTCAGTAGGTAGTTGACTCAGTTTCAATAGAGAGAAGTACAATTAGCATCAAGGTATTGGTTCGACAAGTCCTTAGTCCAGGCCCTACCTCCAACTCTATTGCTTTGGACATATAAATCTAGATCTATAGGGAATGTCAACCAAATAGCCAAAGTACAAGTAGAGTACCAAAACCTTTTCTTAGAGGACACATACAACATCGCTGAGATTACGGTTTAGTCAGACATATCATGGGCTATATCCTTGGTCGGAATTATGGATAAAAAGACCATGTTTCTCCCTCATGATTATAACAGGCCTAAAATTAACACGATGGTGTTGTAAACACATCTTTTTAGAGGTACATTTTCAAACATTTGAACTTCATCATCTTGTGGGAGCAAAAATCAGGGATTTTTAGTATAGGGTACAACACTTGTTAACACCTTTAACTCTGGCATAATAATGTAGTTAAATAAATAACTCCAAGTAAAAGGTCATCTAAATACATATCCTTAGAACTCTAAATTAAACCTTAACTCTGGCATAATAATGTAGTAAATAAATAACTCCAAGTAAAAGCCCATATAAATACATATCCTTAAGAATCTAAGTTATAATACTTTTTTATTGTAAAGTTTTCATATTTATACGTCACCGTGATTTTTTATCCCCCTTAAAGTGTAGATTAGATGTTGTCTCTCTCCCTCTCCTTGCACAAATAAAATTTTATTTTTTAGATTTATAATTAAAATAAATAAAAATTTGTAGAAAAAAGCCATTGAAAAGAAAATAAACGAAAACGATCCCAAAAGTAAAAATCATTGATAAAATATAAAAACAATAATAAGTTAATATCCCACTGAAAAAGAAAAATGGTTAAAATTCAAAACACTCACCCTACGACATAGGGACATATGCACTAATTAATATAATCGATTAGCTATCTCTTGCAGTATATAATCTATCAGCACTCTAATGCATACCTCTTAGATACGCAAATAAAAAAAAAAAGGTTAAGAAGAATTGAGCATACTATGCATGAAGATTGTTCTTAAAGGAGCATAAGGAAGGGAGTGTATATATATATATATATATATATATATATATATATATATATATATATATATATATATATATATATATATATATATATATATATATATATATATATATATATATATATATATATATATATGGTAGGAGCCTAATTTTCTTTGGTTCCCTCGCATGGGAGCGCGGGGAGAAAATCCTCTCTCAAACAACCGTCGAAGGCTCACGCGTAAGACGCTTCGGGTGATGTAGGCGCGCTTGCTTTCTAGAGTGCAGATAGGCTACCAACAAAGAGAGAGATTTTGTGACGGGGAAGGGATGATTTACTTACCTCGTCGTTGCGGGTTGGGGGGACATGTCCCGACCGCTGCGATAAACATCTTCGAGAAGAGGAAAGTGTATGCCCACACGATCGGGGGTATTTTCCTCTCTTGCAAAAGTTTTCTCTCTCCTCTCCATGAGACGCTAGGGCTAAGAGGAAAGACAAGCAAAATCAAGCGTAATGCCTATTCTTTATTGTATGGTCCTCCCCTTTTATAATTGACTTAAGCCTGTTTATTTAGAGTTTTCCACAAACAGGGGTAGATTCTCTAAAGCTAAGCCTAAATACAATTAAAAATAATTAAATACATTCCCAAAATTTGGTACAATGACCAAAATTCCCTTTAGGTTCTTTTGCGTGAATGAAAGAATCATCCTGTCTTGATAAGCCTGCCGCCATCATCGAACTTTGATAGCTCTTCCCGGGGAATTGCAGCATGAGTTTGATTGATCTTTTGTCATATTCTTGTCAATTTTTTTCTTGTGATCGTTTTGATGGCTTTTGATCGTGTTGCAAGAATCCCTTTTGTGAGGGAAGGAGCCTAGTCAGTTTTGTGGGTTCTCTTGATGACTTCTTTTTTGATCCGGAGCATCTCAGTGAATCTTGGAAAGGTTTTCTTCTGGAGTTTTTTGTTTGGAAAGGGTTTAATCTATTTTGTGTTGTTCTTGGACTTTCAGTGGATCATCAGAAAAGGGATTTTTCGACGATGAGGATTTTCTTGCATTTACTGTCGTGACCTTGGGTTTCATGCCTTTTCTCTGTTTTGTTTTGAATGATGCTTGTTGCGTTTGTCTTGAATTTTTCTTCTTACAAGTGTTCTTCTTTAGTTTTTGTGCAGCCGAGTTTCTCTTTGTGGGGGTCAAGATGTCCTTCTGAAGATTCCGACGTGCATGGATTCAGGTTGTTTTTCCTTGTTTTCTCTGAGGAGACTTGTCTTCTTCACGTTCGTTCGTTTAGAAAGAGGAATGTCGTTGAAGCTTCGTGGGCGAGCCTTGGCTACTCTTCTGCTACAAGGAAGGAGTTGTGAGCTCGTCGAGGAGTGACCAAAAATTGCCATGGTCGTCGACTGGTTCGATGAGGCCGTATGAAAGAAGGCGTGCCTCTACCCTACATCGCGATGATTGGGGCTTAGGGCCGCTGGGTCATTCTGTTTCAGCCTGGGCCCACTTCCTTTTTCTTGGAAGAAAACAATGGTCGTTAGCCATGCCTATCCAGCTCATACACACATGGTGGCAGGGATAAGGCTTCGATTTTTTTTTTAATTCATGTAGGAACCTTTTCCTTGGTCATCTTTATTCGAGGCTGATTTTTTTTACGGCTATCGTTTTCCACGAGGCTATGTCATATGCACCGCGGTGACTGGGCTGCAACTAACTCTCTTCCTTTATTTTGAAAGGCTGAGGTGTGTAAAAAATGACGTATAACAACTTGCCCCGACGTATGCTATGCTTCAAAGAGAGGTGAGAAGCACAACATTTGGAGGGAAGTGGTTTTTGACGTCGAAGCTCATCATTTTAGAATCCTTGCCAAGACGTTTTGGAGGCCTGTGCCTTAGATAGATGGTAGAAGAGCCCTTGGTAGACGCATGAGCTACTCCGCTAGAGTTTGGGTATGGTTTTTTGGTTGGTCAGGGTACCTCTTCGGTTCCCATAGTATCGGGTCTAGTCGGGGGCTTTTGTATGGTCTGTCCCGAATAGTCTGGACGAGTCGATAAGGAGGGTTTCCGATGTGATCTCTTTGGCAAGACTCCACCCTGAGTTTTTGGTAGGGTGTTGTTCCTCCGGCTTGGCAGTCGTGTGCCCACGGGGGAATCTTCGACCCATCTGAGTGATTTCTTCCTTTTCCCGCTTCTTCTTTCTTGTTCGACTATTTTAAGGATGGCACTTGGGCCGAGAGGGTTTTGTAGTGGCGCTAAGGCCGGGAAAATTTTGGAGGGCGGCGCTGGGGCAAGAATTCTGTTTTGAGGGTGGCGCTGTGGCCGAAATTTTGTTTTTGAGCGGTGGCGCTGAGGCTGAAATTTTTGAAGGGCCGTGCTGAGGCCTAAATTTTGTTTTGAGGGTGGCGCTGAGGCCAAAAGTTTTCTTTTTTTTTTTTAGGGGGTGGAGCTGAGGCTGAAATTTTTGGATGGCAGCGTTGAGGCCTGAATGTTTCTTTTGAGGGTGGCACTGAGGTCGAAATTCTGTTTTTGAGGGAGTGGCACTGAGGCCAAAACTTTTGGAGGACGGTAGTGAGGCTGAAAATTTTGTTCGAAGGGCGGCGCCGAGGCCTAAATTTTGTTTGGAGGTTGGCGCTGAGGCCGAAATTTTGTTTTAAAGGGTGGCGCTGAGTCCGAAAATTTTTTTTGGAGGCTAGCGCTGAGGCCTGAATTTTTTTTTGGGGGGTGTGTTGAGGCTGAAATTTTTAGAGGGTGGCACTGAGGCCGAAATTTTATTTTGAAGGGTGGCGCTGAGGCTGAAAATTTTATTTGGAGGATGGCACTGAGGCCTGAACTTTTGTTTGGCTCCAAGTGCCCTTTTCCAGGTTTCCACTTGGATCAGGAGTGGTGCCACGGTGATGGTTTTCACCAGCTTCCCCTTTGAGGTATTTTTGCCCATGACTTTGGGGTCACATCCACCTTCTGCTCTCTTTCCCTTTTTACTCATAGTGCCCTTTTTGGGTTTTCGCCATGCCTGTTTTTTTTTTTTTTTTCGCACCATTGGGCGTCGCAACGAAGGTTGTCGAGGGAGAGCCAGTGCGGGAGCTCTGGGTATGGTCATCTTGGTTTGGAGAACTTGCTTCCCGTTGGTGACGTTTGGTTGAAGGAGATGATGGAATTCAGAAAGGTGCGACAGGCCTTCCTTCGGTGAGGTGACGTTTTTGGCAGGTGAAGCGTCAGCGTGAAATTCGCCTTGTGATCTGGTGATCATGGCACCTAGAAGGCATGACGGCAAAGATGTTGACTGTTTGAGGAGTCAGAACATCGTTCGATGACACGTGTCGATGTAGTTGTACGAGGCGTATTTTTAGAAAATGACAGGCACTTTTATGGTGAGCCTACAGTTTTCTCTATAAAAGGGGGCGTTCGGGCTAAAATGCAGCACAAGGAGCTTTCTTTTGCTTGTTTAGAGTTGAGCTTGCTCCAAGAGGCTCTGTAAATGGGTCACCTTTCTGATGGAGGGCTTGAGCCCTCTAGTTGTTTTCACACTCTTGGGAGCTGGAGAGGAAGCTTATCACTGTGTACCCAACGTCAGTCATCATCGAAATTAGATCCGGTCTCGTTCATTCGAGGATGGGTCGTGAAGCTCTTAGCTCGGCCAACCCTTTGGTGGCGAAGATTGACCAAATGGGGAGTTTGGTTGCGTTTGTTGTTTGGCACCTGGATGAGTCATCTGTTGCAACAAGAGGGGTGTCCTATTGTGGCTTTCTTTGGATAGTGCTCCCTTTTCACCTTCACTTTGTCGAGAAAAAGAATAAGGAGCCTTCTTTCGTTTTTCTGAGGCCTTGTTGAGGGACAACTAAGGCCTTGTTAAGGGAGAACGAGGTTGCTCCTTGGAGGTGTCCACCTGCATAGGCAGGTGGTAGCTTCATCATTCGCACAAGGGAGGCCGTTCTTTTTAGGTATTCCAAGCTGTATATAGCGTGAAGGATCCTGCATCTTGTGGAGTGATGTCTTCGACTTGTTTTTTTTTTTTTGGGGGTTCAATTCTTTTATGACGGGGTCGATCGATCATTTGTGCCTTGAGGAAATCAAACTAGCTTTTGATAGCAGTTCCATAGACGCAGTCTTTTCTCCTCTATAATAGAGAATTGTATTCCCTTTTTGGTTTTATAGAGGATGACCTCATTGCAATAGAGACTTGTATTTCCCTTTGTTTATGAATGAAATCTCTTTTCTTTTCTGGATTGGGTATTATGCTTTTTCTTCATTCATTTTTTCAGCGTTTTTCTTCTTTGCTTCTTTTTCCTTAGCGGGGGATATCCTGACCCGTTTTGGCAGCTTAGATGCCTCCTTTTGAATGTGTGAGTAGCGCGGAGAATGAAGTCCTTTTGGCTTTGTGGATGTGTGAGTAGTGAGAGGGACAAAGTCCCTCTTGCTTGTGGGTGTGTGATTGTGTCCAGAGCTACACAGAGGAACGATATGTCCCTTAGGGTAGTCTGAGGTTTTTGTTGGAGAGCAAAGCAGAGGGGGTTGCGTACCTGGGTGGCGCTTGGCCTGGTGCGCTTGGCCGTCTCTTCAGGTGTGTCGTGGGCGAAGGGGGACCACAACTTGGGTTTGGCGGCGAGCTTTGATTACTGCATGGCTGCTCCCTTTGGATTGAGTGCCATCATCCTTGTTCATGCGGCGTCTTTATTTTACGTGCATTTTAGTATTGTTGTACTCCTGAATCATGTGACGTTTTGTACGTGTGCCGCTTCGTGGGCCTCTTTCCACAAGATGTTTCACCTTCCTTATCGCTTGGTGTTCTTCTGCGATTGGGACGCATGTTCGGCCGCCAGTTTTCTCCACACGATTCTTCTTCGTCGTTTGCTTATTGATAAGAGGGATGGGGGGAGGCCTTTCTTAGTTTTAGGAAGGGCTCATTTATCTTGGAGAGAAAGAAAATGAGTTGCAGCCTTCATTGTTCTTTTTCTCTTTGTGCATCCTTCTTTCTTTGCTTGTCATCTTTTCTTTGGAGGTGACAGCTTTTTGGTGTCTGCAGGTTTTTGGTGACGACAATGGCTGGTATGAGTTCAACCCCTCCTCCTGGTAGTGTGTCTGTCTTTTTTGTGCTTTGCTTATTGTGGTCTGGAGGATGAGTTTTGTCTAACCCCTCCCCCTTCTTTTTTTTTTTACAGTGCGAGTTCTTGATGGAGCCAACTTCTTTGTGTTGGCAAGTTAGGGTCTGATCTCTACACTGGGGTGTCTATGGAGAGGGAAACTTCACTGTGAGAGCTTGAGCCCAGCCATGAGATCATCTAGCCTTCTCGTATCACCTGCACGGCGAGAGCGCACAGCTTGGTCTGCATGGGGATGTTAACGCGGAGCCTTTCGTCCGAAGGGATGGCATGCCCCTTTATCATGCTTTACATAGGCATTCTCCTTCTGATGAGAGCATGCCTACATTGGGGAAGAGGATATTGGTGAAGCCTGGTCTTCAGTGGGCTGCAGGAAGTCTTCATTTTGAAGGAGAGCACCAGTATCTGGCTGGATACAGAACCTGGACGTTGGACGTGATAGATTCTCTCACTGGTACCTTGATGGAGTGTGGTTTAGCTGCATCATGTTAGTGTTCGGCTGGCTACTACAACCTGTGCTCGAACCCCATGAAGGGCTTGCAGGAGACATGGTGTTTGTGTGCCAACAGTCGGCTTTTGCAGGAGGGTGAGGCAAGCATTAGCTTCTGGGTTTGTATTTTGTAGGTTGCCTTCCTGTGCTGGGGGAGGAATATGAGGAGTTTGTCCCTAGCAATGGGGTTATTTTCGGGGGCGTGACAATCAAGGGTAGGCGTGCTTCTGCGAGTCTTAGTGAGCTGTTCGAGATTTATCAGCTCCAGTACTCAGAGTCGCAGCCCTCGACTGGTGGGGTACATTTTGAAGCATGGCGAGATTACTTCATGAGCAAACGAGTCTCAGAGGGTGGAGGCGATCAAGGCTTCGAAAAAGGCAGTTTCCCCTTTGAGGCATAATGTGCAAGCCCGGGTGTACTTGGCCGCCTACTTGACCCTCTTCTTATGCAAGTTCGCTCTTCTGGGGGTGAAGGTTTATGTCATCCGTCCTGGTTGTTTCTATGTGGCCTGTATGCTAGCCAAGGGTACTGGCTTTGCACTGGCTCAGCCGGTCTTGTGTAGTATTTTCCACAGGTTAGGGTCCATTGCCCATTGAAAGGTTTCTTCGAAGGACAACAACGATGAGGTGTCCCTAGGCGAGGGATTCCCAGGGTGTTTTCAGGTGGCTTTCTACATATTTTCCAGGCTCGTACGAGCTCAACAGGAATCTTGAGGCAGCAAAGTGCCCGCATATGTTGAAGGTTGCTGGGATGAGGGCCATAATAAGGGAGTCTGATGCTGTTCGTGAGCTCATGACCGATGCATCCTTCCTCACTCATGGAGGGCCCTTCCCCATTGGTCGTCCTTGGGATGGTATCTTCATTGACGCTTTTTGCCTTGCTCTTTGTAAGGCAGTCACCGAGACCCTAGAGACCATGTACCTCCTGAGCGTCCGAGGGTGTATTCTTCCTTTCAAGGGAGCGGGATGCAAGAGGCTGGAGGGCTATTTTCCTCATTGCTACGCGTGTCAGCATGGTCTGGATCAGGGGTGTTGTGCCGCCATTTCTTTCTCACAAAAATACGAAAAGAAAGGAACGTTGCATGACCTTGAGGCTTTTGGTGCGAGCTGGGAGGTTTGTATCGACCTTGATATGTGTATGGCTTGGAAGACTTGTCTTCTTCTCCTAGGTCATAGCAGCTTTGTGGTCCCCCATTATGGCCGTGTGGGTCATACGACTACAAGCTACCGACAGTTGTGGGATTCCACTAATGCTGATTACTAGGACGAGCCCCATCCATGGCAAGTTGCCGGTGGCTCCATACGCGATGGAAGGGTTGGCCGACACCTTGTCCCTCCTCCTTTTTCTGTCATCTTCGGCTTGGATCATCATCTTGATGACTGGCAGAAATTAGCTAAGACAAGTTTGTTGAGCGGAGATGAGGGCGAGATGAAGCTGCTCTCGTTGAGGAAGAAGATGTGGTCTTTCTTTGATAAGCTTGAAGTGATCTTTGGCTGGGGTGTAGGGGATGTGGCCCCACCTCAGGATGAAGAGCTTGCCCCAGTTCCATGTGCTCGGCTTGAGGGCAAAACTCGTTCTGGTTCATTTGGATGGGAGAGTCGTGCTTTTTTACGATAAAAATTGGAAAAATCTTCCGATGAAGATCCCTTGGATCTTGACAACTCAAACTGTGAAAATAAAGTGATAGGGAAAGTGGGACAAATCGAATTCAGATCTGAGGTCAGATCTGGCCAGAAACGAGCGGATCTACTCTCAGATCTATTGCAGATCCAACATGATCCAAGACATTAAAACACGATTTCAAATAAAAATAATCAAAATAAATCAAAATAAAAACAAAAACAATAGGAAGAGGAAGAAAGAAAGGGGAAGAAAACAACCAAACTAGGCCGAATTGCTCGGGACTCTCGACGCTTTGAGTTCTCGCTCGTATCAGAACCGGCATCCTCTTTACCTCTCTGATTCGGATGTTGACCAGCAGCTCTTTGATTGAAAAGGGTTGTTGTACCCTAAGGATGGTTTAGAACTAGAATTGTTGAGCCTTGAAAATGTTTAGAACTAGGGTTAGGGTTTTTTGATTAGGGTTACAATCTTTTTCTCTCTGAGGAAGTCTTGTCCTTGAATGGCCATTAAAAAGGGTTTATAAAGGCCAAGGATTTGTTGGGAAGGGGCATCTTTCCATAACCAACAGATCCCCTAGTCAAAAAATACCTTTTTTAGGGTTTCAGGTTTGAGCGACATCAATGGTGTCGCCCAAAAAAATACGGTAAAAACCTTCCAAAAAGGCAAGAAATCGAAGCCTTAAGGAAATTTCTTCCTGAGGTCACACGGTAAGAGGGCACACCAACTAATCCCTCCAAGTCATTGTGCTCACCGAGCTCACCCACCAAGGAAATTTTCCTCCAAGGTTTTCAGTATGACATGTAGGTGAGTTACACAAGCTTGAAACTTGAGTTGGATCTTCTGGCCATGCCACTTAACCTCAAGGGTTTTACAGTTCTAAAACTTTTTTATCCCCAACATCTGCTTTGATTTCCTTAGGGTTTCTTAAGGCTTTCTATAGGAAAATTATTTCTATTGGAAGAGACTTGTCTAGTTAATTCCGAAGAGAGAGACGAGAACGCGGTAATCGCGGCAACGCGATAATCTTCATATACAGGTGTCCAAGCTCCTTTGTATTAAAAGACTTTTTAGAATTTTTGAAGATAGAGGGATATTTGAAATAGAACCCGAAGCAAGGACACGTTACGATTTTAACAAAGAAATGAATGTTTTTGAAAACACAAGACATATAGTGAAAATTTTGAAAAGAGAAAGATAATTCTTAAAATAAATTTTGGTTAGCAGTTTTAACTTTTACAACCGTAGATCTCTCTAAGAAGTTTAATGTCATGCAGCGATGGACGCTGTCGTCGGCAGTTATACTCATACGATCGTGGAGTTTTTGTTATTTATTATGATTTATTATTTTTTTTGCTGCCCCTATTGAGGGGTGGTTTTCTTTTAATGTAGGTCCCATAGTTTAACCTCTTGTGACCCTTTGGTGGACCCTATGTGAGTATATCAGGTCCTTGCTTGAATCTTTGGGACGAGGAATCATCAAGTATTTATTTATCTTCCAACCTCAGCTCTTGTGTTACACTTAAAGGAGAATTCTCCAGAGTTTCGAGCGCAATAGAGTCTTGAAAATATAGGATACCGCCCCTGGGTGTTCAGAATCTCTTTGGATTTCCGTTTTCATTCCTCCTCCACCACCTTTCGAAGTTTCAGACGATCTAGGTCATTACCAATGTTCCGTCAAACTAATGCTTATTGATTTTCTTTTAACACCACTTTGACTCAAGGGGAGGAAGAGAAGATGTTTAGAGAGAAAATACTTTAGAGAGTAGAAGGAAGGGGAGAACTTCTTCTTTTTCATCGCCTTGGAATCCCTTTCAGGTGTTCAGCCCGGTAGCTTTTTGTTCAACGCTTGGGGTTCCATTCGAATTTTTGTGCCAGCCATAATTTTTTTTTTTTTTTTGGTCACTCTGAGGTCCCTTTCGAGTGTTCATACCTATAGCCTTTTTTCCAATACTTGGGATTCCTTTCGAATTTTTAGCCCAGTGGAGTTTTTTTTTTTTTTTTTGAAGAAGAAAACAATGATAACGGAAGAGGGGGAGGAGGATGAAGGGTCAAAGTTGCCCTTTTTTTTTAGCAATTCACCTTAAGATTATCTAAGAATTCCATCATCTTTCCCTCATTCAAGTGGCAGGGAGGTTCTAATATCGGTATTCCTCTGATTTCCCTTGACCTAGGTTGACATCCAAAATCTCTTGGACAATGGTTGCTGAATCTCCGTTGAACTTTTCCTTTAAATTGCTTCACTTGAACCTTGATTTTGGGACTAAAAATCACTCTCAGTTTCCTAATGCCTCAATCTTCTGTATGGACGATTAGGCTCATCAGGGTTTTCTCGTTAATGCAGTACTTGAAGTGTGAGGCATGAAAAAATGCCTCATTTGGTTATTTGCAAAAGGACGAGTGATCACCCAACTCCTTTTCAGTAATCTTTTTCATTGCAAATTTCAAATTGCTTTTCAGAGGTTAACCCCGTGGTAAGCACCTTTCAGTGCTCGAGCGTAGGTGAGACTCTCGCACAAGATGAGTGACTGAGTTGGTATTAGATGGCATTGCGGCCTATTGGGAGACAACGAAGAAGGGTTCAATCTCATAAGTTGCCCCTGTTGTATTAAATGGCCTTATGACATGTTGAGAATCAACAAACAAGGATTCAATCTCATTATTTTCTCCTATTGTATTAAATGGCCTTATGACGTGTTGGGAATCAACAAACAAGGGTT
Source organism: Amborella trichopoda (assembly GCF_054954075.1). Lineage (NCBI taxonomy): Eukaryota > Viridiplantae > Streptophyta > Magnoliopsida > Amborellales > Amborellaceae > Amborella > Amborella trichopoda. The sequence goes on from NC_142346.1 coordinate 24,581,049, forward strand.
CAATTTCGTTAGTTGCCCATGTTGTATTCTATTCATGAGAGCAGTTTGCCCCTATTGAATAGTTTGATGGGGTTACCCCTGCAGGACTTTCTGCTCTGTTGGGAACTTGTTCTTCACAGGATGAATTCTCTTGAGATGTTGGTGCTCCGTTTTCGGAGTTGTGCTCATGTAGTTAATGACTTTTAGAGAGCTTGCCTCTTGAGGAGGTAACATGGTCTGATTTTCAATATCCAAATCTTGATCCCAGATTGGTGAATCATTCAAGAAAACTTGTAAAGGTGGCCTAGATGGACCTTTTAGAATTTCCAAAGCTTCAAGCTCTATCAACTTTAGTGAAGATGCCAAATCTTTGGGAATAATAAAATTTGGGCTCCCTGCGAAATCTTTGGGAATAGTAAGATTTGGGCTCCTTGCTTCTCCATCATCTATAACTGGGTTCACCTTAAGAGGTGACTCGGTTAAATCTTCTAAGCTTGGCTCCTAATCCCATATAGGTGGGTTGGTTAAAAATTTTGAGGAAGGTGGCTCAGGTGGGCCCTTTAGAATTTCCAAAGGTTCGAATTCTTTTGATATTTCAGGTGTTGGCTGGTTAGGTGCCCCGATCTCGCCCTCCGGATTTAGGTGATCTGACAGCACGTGTCTCGGGTCTCTGGTGGACCTGAGATTTGAGATTTCTCTCTTAGAACCTTGCTCGAGGGAAAAGGCAGGTATACCAACCAATGAGAGGAATTTTAGGTGGGTTCGGGACTTTCTCGGGCTGGCTCGCGTGGGCGCCCTCTTAGATCATGAAGAAAGCCCCCCAATTGCTTGATTTGGTTCGAAATCGCCTCCCTTGACCTGTAACCCTCTTGTGTTTCTGCGTAACACTTCTGTGGTTAATTTGTAAGCCAAGTGGATCGAAAAGGACCCACCCTTGTCTTAGGACAATGCACATTCATGGGAGAAGGCGATGAAGTGAAAGGTTAGATGAAAGATGAAAAGGAGAAGATAACTTGTTGCAGAGGCAAGGCTAGCATGACAACCGAAAGCCACCGACTCAAAGTGGTAGCAAGAAAGGCATGGTTCACAGGACTAGCACGATGGCAATACTACTCAAAAGCAAAGTTGACGTGTCGGCGCTAAGCTAGGCCTACCCTCAATCAAATGAGAAGAGAAAAAGGTGGAGAGAAAAGAATGAGACGGCTAAGAGGAGGGAAAATCCGGACGTCGATAGACATCGCGGTGGGCAATGCAAGGAGGCAACGTATCCCTTCTGAACGGCGCTAGCTCCTGACAAGGCACACAGTGATGGTTTCTCTTAGGTCGCACGACGATAGACGTGGGATGCAGGGAGAACAACGATAGGCACCGGACGTATGGAGTAAGCTCGCGGATGGTGATGGGTGTTGTCAGGGCCTCTAGCGGGCGGCGATAGGTATCACCGTCTACGTTAGGTGCGCAACAGAGGAAGACTCCTGAATGCCGAAACACACTTCGCCATCTATGTTCTTCACCGAGATGTCAAAGGGCGGCAATGGGCAGCGTCGTCTACAGAATTCACTGTGAGAAAGAGACGAACGAGAAGGAGGGAAAGAAGACTCGTGCATGGCACTACCGTCGCCATGTGCAACCTGTGAGACCAAGGGAGAGGCATGCGTGACACTGCCACTGTCGTGCACGAACTTCGCAAAGGATTCCGAAGAAGAAGAGGGAGAAGAGAGGGGAGAAGGGAGAGAGAAGAAGAAAAGAAAAATAAGAGAGAGAAGATTTATGTCAACCCTAGGGGTACAGGTCGAAAGTTTCTCTCACCTCACCCTCTCTCAAGCGTAACATCACAATGGTAAGAAAGAGAAACTTGTATTAAGTGAAAACTCTCTCTTGTGTGTGTATGGGTCTGCCACTTCTCTCTTGTGCACAATGATGGTACGTATATATAGAAGTGTGCCTCAAACATGGGTGGATGCTCAAAAGTAACCCTAATTGCTGAAAATTAAGATTAAATTGATTTAAAATAAATTAGAAAATAGTGTGCAGAATGATAGATTTTCCCCTTCATAACAAGTTGTCGAATTTCAGAACAGTCCCTGCGTTGCCTTAGAACTTGGGTGTTCTTGCATGGGTAATCTGGGATCATTCTGATGCCCGCTTAATTATAAGATGATAGTTTTCTTGTAGGGCTCGGCTCGTTCCTTGACGTTTTTCTGTGTTTTCTTCACTGAATCACACTGAGAATTCCACTACAATCACGGCGCACCAAACATGGCTCGATTCCGTGGCCGAACGAAGTTTTTGCAAGTTTAGAATTTTGACTGGAATCAAGGATTCCGATGACATAATTTGTTGTCTGTTCATCGGCTTCGTGTGCAGAATCTGACTGGTTATCATGTACAGGATTAGAGTCAGAGATGGCCCGAGACCTTATGCCCACAATGGAAATGGTCTCACATCAATGGGGCTCGCGAGAGGCATTATTTGGCCACTTGAGAGAGGCACAATGCTGCTGAATTTTCTACACTTTCTTCACGGATCAACTACTTCTCTCTAGGTTTTCTTCACACTCGGGTATCATCATGGGGCGTGCCACATATCGAATCCCTCGTCTTGACTAGACAAACACGTTCATCAAATTTGAGAACGATCTGATGTGGGACGGTCGAGATACTATCATCGAAAGTCACTGGTCGTGACTATCCTTTTAATGGTGTAGTGTTGCAGGGTAGCCACTCGGGAATAGCGTGCGACTTCACCTGTTTCATTCTTTCGCGTATAACTTCTTTCTGGAGTGTCCGTTTGGGAAGAAACTTGACCCCGCATGTCGGCTCTAATGGTGGTGGTTTCACAACAATTGGAGATGCTAAAAATGTAGCTCTAGTTATAGGGGTCCGTTTCAGGGTGCTAGAGGCCGATTCTACCAGAACTGTTTGTTAGTTTGCACTGACTTAGACAAGTCGGAATGTGAGGAAACTTGGAAGGAGACATATGAGAGATCTGATGAAGATCTTGCCAGTTCTAGGGCTGCTCAGAGACTATCTGAGTTTTCCACTACTTGCTAGGTCTCTATTGAGTAGGGGCCCCATTTTAATGAAAAATACCTTCCAACAGCATGCACCGCTGAATGTTGTGCTTCGAGATAATTGAGAAGTGCAATCATTCGGGAAGTTTGAGGGATTTTTTCCAAGTCGTCACCCTCAAGGGACTATTTATGGTTTCGGAGCATGAGGCCTTTGTCAGGACCTCATCGTATAGAACAAGGCCTTTTTGAAGGCCAAATGCTACTAACCTCTAGTCGGTACTGCTGCTACACCAGGTTTGCCTGTCATTTGCAAGGTATCCCTGTAGGTCCCGTCTAGCAGGGTCCCGTCTAGTGGAGTCCAGTCGGGGGCTTTTGGCCTGTCCCAAAAGTTTGGTCCTTTGCTGGCTAGAGGGTTTTGGTGAGACATACCCTGAATCTTGTGGCAACCCTGGCCTTTTCAGTCTCTTGCCTTCATAATGGTCCTTAACATTTCTGGAGGGATCTTTTCGTCATCGTCCTCACCCTCGAGGACTCTTGTTGTTGTTGAATTGGGGAGATCTTATGAGGCTCTCACTTCTTGACGAGTCGTTGAAACTAGGGTGATCTTGTGCGGCTCTCACTCCATGACGATCGGTGGAAACTGGGGAGATCTTGTGGGGCTCTCACTCCCTGACAAGCCTTGAAAACTGGGGAGATCTTGTGAGGCTCTCACTCCCTGATGAGCCGTTGAAACTGGGGAGATCTTGTGGGGCTCTCACTCCCTAACGAGCCGTGGAAACTGGGGATATCTTATGAGGCTCTCACTCCCTGACGAGCTATGATTGATGGGGAGATCATATGAGGCTTTCACTCTCTGACGAGACATTGAAACTGGGGTGATCTTGTGGGGATCTCACTCCCTGACGAGCCATGATTGATGGGGAGATCTTATGAGGCTCTCACTCCCTTAGAGCCGTGGAAATAGGGGTGACAGCTGAGACTGTGGAGTGCATCAATCTGCTTTGTCAGTCCAAGTGCCTTTTCACAATTTTTCACTTGAACAAGGGAAGTGGCACCGTGAAGAGGACTTTCACCAACTTCCATTATTTCCAGGTTCTTTTCCCCATGACTTTGTGGTCATGTCCACCCTTTTCATCCATTCTTGCTCACGGTGCCCTTTTGGGGTTTTGACCATGCCTGGGTTTATTTTTCTACAGAACTCGCTTACTTATGGTTTCGTGACCATGCCCGTCCATCATTTTTACTCATGGTACTCCCTTGTCTAGGTGTACACCATGCCCGTTTTTTTGAAAGAATGCGTGTTTTAGGGTTGTGCCTTTGAGACCTATGCGAAGCCTTTTAACGTCATGCATCCAGAACGTGCACTATAGCTTTAAGGTCATACAGCTGGACCATAGCAGCAGTTTGTAGAGGCCATAGAGTGAGTCTGGGGGTGACTTTGGTTCACTTGGGAAGGTGGCATGAAGTTGCCTGTAGAGAGTTGATTGAATGGTAGGTGAAAAGTGGTGACCTACTAACTAGCGGCGAGATGTCTTGCCGTTTCGTTAGCATGGGTCAGACTTACTGAGGAATGAGATGAAAGATGGTGAAGGTGGCCCCCGTACATGAATGGGCCGGCTAGGGAAGATGTGTGTGGTGATGCATGTAAAGGTGTGTGCATGTATGTAGACTCACTGGGGAGGCAATGAAAGTAGTGTAGGTGGTCCATGCACACGAATGGGCTGGCTGGGGAAGACGTGTGTGGTGATGCACGTAAAGGGCATGTGGGCCTAGGTAGGCTCACTGGAGAAGAGAAAAAGAGAGTATGTACACATCGATGGGCCGGTTAGCAAAGATATGTGTGAAGATGCACGCAAAAAGGGAGGTGTGCGTGCACATGGGGCGTCTTTAAAGTCATGTTTCCTGGACCTAGGCGAAGCAGTTTAGTGTCATGCAGCCGAGACGTGCACTATGGTTTAAGGTCATATGGCTTGGACCGTGGTTACGCAGTTTAAAGTCATGCAACTGAGACTGTGCAGTTTAAGGTCGGCAACTAGACCTCCGCTACAGTTCACATAGTTTGGACTGTATCTATGAAATTTAAGGTCTTGCGGCATGGATCGTGTACGAGTCGCCATGTCAGTAGAGTTGCATGGGGGGGTATGTATGTGGATAACAATCTGACTCCTTGGGGATAAAGAAGTTAAAGGTATCCACATGTAAAGAGATGTAGATGAAGTTGGTGACTCTACAAGGGGTAGTTAACGGGAAAGGCTTCACTGGGGATTGGGAGGTCCAATGTGACTCCATGGGGATAGTGAAAATTAGTGTGCATGGAACTCCGAGAGGCCAGGGCATGGATGAACCCCACCGTGGGTTGAAGGAAGGATGTCTCTAACTCTTGGGAGATGATGGGATGAGTACGACCCTTTCATGCATCTAACTTCGTTGGGGGTCTAGTTGGAGTTATGCGTATGGATCATTCGGCATGCTGCGCATTACAGTTTTAGGGTCTTGTAGCTTGGACCATGGTTGTGCAGTTTAAAGTCATAAAGCTAGGACCATGCAGTTTGTGGTCATGCAACTAGACCTCTGCTACAGTTTAGGGTCATATAGTTTGGATCGTGGTGTTAAGCTTTTTAACGTCATGCGGCCATGACATGCAATATGGTTAAAGGTCACACATTTGAGGTCATGCAACTAGACCTCCACTATAGTTTAAGGTCATATAGTTTGGACCGTGGTCATACAATTTTGAGTCGTGAGACAAGGACTATGGCTATGAAGTTTAGGGTCATGCAACTTGGACCGTGGCTGTGCAGTTTAAGGTCATCCAGCATGGACCATGATGAAAGTGACTCCGTGGGGAATAAAACCACTACCTAAAACTGGGTTTGTTGAGGACCGAGATTGTGCTGTAGGGAATGAACTTCCTGAGAGTATGGGTCGATGGTCCGAAGGGGAGTGCCAAGGCCTGGGTATGGTGTTAAGTGCATCATTAGACCCGAATGATGGTGTGAGGTCCCTCGGTGAAGCACGTGGCAATAGCCCTTGGCCAGATGCAGGGCGTTAACTCCTAGACGGGGCATGTGACAATAGCCTCCTGACGAAACGCTCGGGTGTAGTCCCTGGATGAGATGCACGACGACAACCTTCTGAACGAAGTGCACGACGCTAGTCTCCTAGACGAAGTCTTGACGAGGCGCACGACGATGCTGCTTCGGGACTCGACTTGGCCGCCCTGGCTTGGTCTTATCGCCATCAAGAACTGGGGACTGGAGCGTCATTCCGAGTTCGGGGGCAGTCTCCAGTATTGCAGGGTATAAAAGGGGGAGAAACCCCACATTACCGTTTTACAGAAGGGTAAAACAGTAGAAGGGATTTTTAGAGAGAGATAGAGCTAAAGCTCCTGGTGAGGGTTTTCCGACGAGCACTTCTCGGATAGAACTTGCAGAGGAAGGTCCTTATGGATTTTTTATGGCGAACTTCAGGACGAGTGAAGCTTAGCAGCATGCTTGTCAGCATTGAAGTTTTCTGAGCAAGGAAGAGGATCTCTCGGGGCCTTAACAGAATTTACAGAGGTGCCTTGCCAGAGTTCGAATACTTCTCCGGTCATTCTGCTGCTAAAGGGGAGGACGCAGAGAGCTCAGAGGGATCTGTTAGCTCTCTCGTTCTCAAAGGAGAAGGAGAAGGAGAAGGGGCTGCATTGAACTCACTGGAATTTTAGTGGAATTTCGGTGAGCTTTGGTGGACTGCTGAAGCGGGCAAAACCGGGGTGAAGGGCAATCCAACGGGGTCTTAAGGAAGTCTTCTGGGGCCTTTTAGTGGTTTTTGCTAACTCCGATAACAAGTAGGAGGCGGGACAGGTTTTCTCGATGTTTTCGGCGATATTTTCAGCCATCGAAAAAGGGGAAAAAACAGGGATGGGAGGTTCCAGTTGGGTGGACGGGTGTTTCTAAAAGGGGGAAGCCACGCCGGTAGGGGAAAGAATAGGGTCAGCCGAGGGGTCCCGATGGTCGTAGGTGTGTTTCAGATGAAGCTCGAAGATTATGGGGAAGGCGAAGGGTTGCAAGAAGGTGGACCGTTGACGGGGGCAACAGTTGGGGGAACCGAAGAGGCGTGGGAGTCAATGTCCCTAGGTAATTGGGAACAACAGGAACCAAAGTACTTCAAAGTCATGCATGACATTAAATCGCATACGGCACCGCCTTCGTACGTCCTTGGGTCATACGTCGTGATAGCCATGTTTGGGGGTATGAGGCTTGAGACGATAGTTCCGCACGACATTAGCCTGCCTATGGTGATGATAGGACGCGATATTGTGTTGTGCACTGCAATGACCTCGGATGGCGATGCCTCATGGGGATCAAGAGTGATGGCAAATGAGGAGGCCTTGCCACCACAGTGTGTTGGAAGAAAACTCCTTCAGTACAGCTATGAAGTCCATGTTGTTTTGTGGAAGGGCGTCCATTGTGAATAGAGTACGCTCTCCCTCATAGGCCAGTTCCTTGCCAGAGAAGTCTACCTTATATATTTGATATACTCGTCAGATGAATTGAAGTTGACTCGGAAGTGGTTGGCTTGTTCTTTTTGCCTGTAACTGTCCTCTTATCCTCTTATGCAAGAGCAACACTGTCGACTTTGGTTTGTTTCCATCCTCTTATCCTCAGATGTAAGAGCTTTGTTACTTCCCTGATAATGGGCCTCCGGTTGTAAGTTGCAACTTTTTCTAATTCAATGAAAGAAATGAATTTCCTTTGAATTGGCTTGACGTTTTTTGTCTTCATTTCTATCATTTTTTTGCACACACCATGCTTTATTGTCATGGTAGGGCTATTACTTCTTTAAATATCGCCCGTTGATAGGGAGCATTGCCTCTTCTCCGTCAGAGTTCATCAGTACATAGGCCCCACTTGGTATAACCTTCTTGATTACGAATGGACCGTCCCACTTAGGCTTGAACTTTCCTTTGTGGCACCCGTGTATGATGATCGGTCTCTTGACTGCTAGGACTAGGTCCCCATGAGAGAATGAACGAACCTTAACAGACTCATAAAAGGTTGTCTTCATTCTTCCTTGATTGAGCTCGAGGCTCTGTTGGGCCTTTAGTCTCGTTTCATCAAGGGCATCCAGCTGTTGGTAACGGATCCTGACCCTTTCGTCTTCAACTAATACCTAATGTACAGCAACATGAAGTGAGGGTATTTGAATTTCGAGGGGTAGGACCGCCTCACCCCCATAGACCACGGAATAAGGGGTGGAATTCGTAGCATTACAAGTGGTAGTGCGATAGTCCCACAGAGCCTCAAGAAGCTTCTCGTGCCAGTTCTTCTTTGACTTCGACACTGACTTCTGGAGCACCCCGCACAAAGCCTTGTTGAATGCCTCGGCTAACCCGTTGGTTTTAGGGTACTTCCTCTCAAAATCGAACTGGTTGACTAGGTGATCCACATGCTGACTCCTAAAGTGAGGACCATTATCAGAATTTATTCGGTCTGGGACCCCGAACCCGTAAATGATGTGGTGCCGCATGAAGTTAGCCACAGTGGTCCCCGGAACTTGTCTGAGAGGGATTGCCTCTGCCCATTGGAAAAGTAGTCTGTCGCCGCCAGGATAGGCATGACCCAAGACAGAAGGAGGGTCAATGGGTCCTACAATGTCCGTACCCCACTAGGAAAAGGGTCATGATGCCACCGTAGGATGGAGAGGCTCTGGGGGCTGATGAATGAGGCTTGAGTGGATTTGGCACACCTGGTACCTTTTGGCATAGTTTTGAGCATCAGAACCCATGAAAGGCTAGTAATAGCTGAGTCAGCGTATGCACTTGTAGAGTTTGGGGCCTGACTGATGCAGCCCAAAGATGCTCGAGTGTACTTCTTCGCTTTGCTTGCCTCTTGTGCATCGACGCACCTGAGGAGGATTTCGTCAAATGGCTGAGGAAAGAGGACATCCCCATCAAGAAGTAAATTCGTAGTATGCCGCTGCGCTCCGGTCGATCTTGAGGTAACCTTCCATGCTTTATGATGTCCTCAATGGGCTCCCTTCAGTCTCATATTCGTTCAACCTCTACACACATCGGGTCGAAGAATTTGGGCTCCTGCTCACTGGCTTAGGTTTCTTTTCCTTAGGGAACTTTTTGTTCCACCTTGAGGGCATCCCTAGCCATGAGGAGTTCCCCAAATGGGTAAGGTAGGGACTCAGGGAAGACATCCCTCGCATCGTCTACGTCAACTTCGGTTCTCAAGTCAACATGTCTCCATTTAGTTACCCAGACTGGAGTGGGCCCTGATGAAGATAATTGGATGTTGACGTCGAGCTTTGAGAGCACATCAGCCTGCAAGTTTAGCCTTCTATGGATATGACTTAGGGAGAAGTCATCGAACTGGGCCATGTAAGTTTTGGTTGTGTCGTGATAAGGCTTGAGAGTATCCTTCCTTACGTCATAGATCCCCTTTAGTTGCCGAATGACCAGCTCAGAGTTGCCGAAGATGTTTAAATGTTCCAGGTCTAGCTCTTGAAGGATCTCCAGCCTGATTATGAGGGCTTGATACTTAGCTTCATTATGAAAAAACGCCTCTGTACGTGAAAAGGATAAAGGAATCATTCCTCCATCGGAAGTCAAGAAGACAACTCTGGAGCTCCCTTTATCAGACTGGAATGCTTCGTCAAAGTACATCTCCCACGGCCGAGCTAGCGTCGTACAGAAAACTTCCTTATTCGGGAGATTGCTTGACAAGGGAGATTCTGGGGGGTTTGGGTGAGCCGCAAGGAAGCCAGCTAGGGCCTGACCTTTAATTATTTTCTGCGGTACAATTGTGATGTCGAACTCCATTAGCAATAATGCCCACTTGGCTAAATGTCCTGACAAACATGGCCAGGTCATAAGGAACTTGACCGGGTCTGCCTTGAAGATTAACTTTACTTCTTGGCCAAGCAAGTAATGACAGAGCTTCTGTACCGCAAAGATCAAGGCTATGCAAATTTTTTTGATGGGAGGGTAATTCTTCTCAGCCCCTTGCATTATGCAGCTGAGATAATAGAGAGTTATATCTTTCCCTCCATCATTGTTCTGTGTCAGGAGTGCCCCAAGTGACTCGTCGAGGGCGGTCACGTATAGGATGAGAGGCCTCCCTAACACTGGCGTAGAGAGTACTCGTGGGTTTAACAAGTACTGCTTGATGTCCTCGAGTGCAGCTTGGCACGTTTCATCCCATATGAAGGGAGTGTCCTTCTTTAGGAGGTGTGAAAAAGGTCTGCATTGCCCTGAAAGGTTCAAAATGGACCTCCGAATGTAGGCTAGTTGTCCTTGGAGAGACCACAGTTCATGGAGGGTTATTGGCAGTGGAATGTTCTGAATTGCCTTGAATTTGTCTAGCTCGATCTTCAGCCCACGGTATCTCACGATAAACCCTAAGAATTTTCCTGAGCGTATGCCAAAGGAGCATTTCAAGGGGTTCATCTTGAGTTGGTGACGTCGCAACTGCTCAAACACCTTTTTGAGGTCTTGCACATGAGTGACTTTTGTTTCAGACTTTACTACTAAGTCATCCACATAGCACTTGACCTCCTTGTGAATCATGTCCTTAACGATGATTGTCATGGCTCACTGGTACGTGGCACCAGCATTCTTTAGCCCAAAAGGCATCACAGTGTAACAAAAGACACCTTTTGGAGTTAAGAATGTAGTGCCCTCCTCATCCTCTAGCGCCATGCTAATTTGATTGTAACCAGAATAACCGTTCATAAAGGAGAAGATTTGGCAATGGGCCATGGAGTCAACCAACATCTCGATGAACGATAGAGGGAAATCGCCCTTGAGAAGAGCAATGTTCAAGTCACGAAAGTCGATGCAGACCTTCATTTGGCCATTCTTCTTCTGGACTGGGACAACATTTGCCAGCCATCTTGGGTATTAGACTTCACCTATGAATTAAGATTGCCTGAGCTCTTTCACCTCAACATCGATCTGCATCCCAAGGTCGAGCCTAAACCTTCTTGATTTCTGCTTCATGGGTTTGATGGTTGGATCAATGATGAGGTGATGGACAACAATCTGAGGGTCTCGACCGGGCATCTCATGATAATGCCAAGCGAAGACGTCTCGATTTGCTCAAAGGAGGGAGATATAGCTTTCTTTCTCTTCTGGGGACATCTTTGCTAAGATGAAGGTTAGCCTTGGGTCGGCCTCATCCCCCAGGTTAATCTCTTCAAGCTCATCAGTCGTAGCCTGCCTGCCCTCTTCCCACTCTTTGGGGCTTCCTGAAGTTCCTCGCCGGGAGACTCCCATGGTTTTCTTCAATCTCGAATGTGGCCACCCAGGAGATGGAAGGGTTGGCTTCAAGCGGGGGGGCCATGACCTCATGATTGGGCTCACTCAGTACTTGCCCAGAGCTGGTCGATGTCTCATGTGACAGGCCTCGTGAGAGCAGAAACTCGAAGGTAGTTTGGTTTTGGCTCGGGTTGCCAAGGCAACGGCAGCTGTTGAGAATCCTGTCGCTCGGGCCAGCATCTCTCTAAGGCGTTCTTGCTGTGGCATGGTGAGGCTGGTGTCTCCAAACTCCCTGTTTAGAGGGTAGAAGTTTGGGCATCGTCGAGTGGTTCCTGTAGAAGGAATAAAGTAGAGGGAAGGAGAAGAAGGGTTAGAACGTTCTGCGCAACTTTTTACGTCGTCGCTGGAGTTGCACATTTGCAGGGGGTATTTAAGGTCATGCCCCGGCTTTGACCGTCATGGGGTGATTTTAATGTCGTCACTCATTTTGGTCGACCCTTGAGATACTGATGACTCAGGGCCATCTGTCTGATTGGATGATAAGATGAGGCGAGTTGTGCTTGGGATGAAGTCCTGCACGGTCGACAGCAGAGGCAGGGGTCTGAGGAATTCTTTCTCAACTGGTGGCTGAGGAAGGTGATTCCTTCGACGGGTCGACCTAGGTGTTTGTCGAATCCTTATGGATCCTCAAGGGGGTGTTTGGACCTCCCTATCAGGCTGGCAAGAGGCAGTAGCGTGGCGGACTGCGTCGCGTCTCAGGGACTTGAACCAACTTCGCCCATGGTAGACTTTCTAGGGTTGAGAGGTCAAAGGCCCTAAGGAGTCCAGTGCATACTTAGGAGGGGCATGTAACGTGGCTTCTCCTTGAATGGGAGTGAGGGCTTGTAAGTGTTCTAAAGAATGGCACTGTCGATGCGACCTTGCTGGACTTTCTTGACGACTATGGCCTCAAACCCAGAGCAGTCATTGAGTTCGTGGCCCCACACTTGGTGATAGGGGCATCAGAGTTTCCATGCCCCAGGCAAGGTGTCTCGACTGCCTGGCAAGCTTGGGAGTGACGAGACCTTGTTGGAGCATTGCCTCGAAGAGAGCTTGTGGAGAGTCTGGCTTGACGTTTCCCTAGGCTTGCATCGGGAGGTCTTCTTGTGCAAGCGGGAGAGGGACTTGAGGGTGTCTCGCTGGGTCGCCTTGAACTTCCTGACACTGCTGCATATTCTCAGTCAAGAGCTTATGGAAGCCAGTGCACTCGCTGATGTCATGCTCTGTCACTGGAGGCAGGAACTTAGGCTGCCTTGTCTGTTTAAGTGGCGATTCCTTCTTCAAGCATTATGGAGAAGAACGCGCGAAGGATAGCAGGTGCCCCGTCATCTTCTTGGATTGTGATTATGCGAGATGCCTCAGCTGCCCCGAACGCCTTTTTCAATTCTTAGAGCTTTTTTTGACCCTTGTGATAAGGGCTTTGATAGTGTCATTGAGCTTATAACTGTCGTGAGTGGCGTGGTAGACCCTCCTGTGATAAGCGTAGTATGTCTTGTTTCCCTCCTGCCCATCCAACTTCGTAGTATTGGCCTCCAGCAATTGTATCATGTTCTGTTTTAGCAGCAATCAAAGTAATGCAGGTGTCCACTCCGTGTCGAAGGGATAAACCTTATTCTGGTGCTGGGCCAAGTAGTCTCTTCGTCCAGAGTTTTTAGGAGGTGGTACGCTGTTGTAAGATTGTTGCTTGCTCCTGTCCTGAGATGCCTGTGCCTTGGAGAGGTTTAGGGTTTGAGAAACTGAGCCTTTGGTGTCAGCCATGGTGATGGCCACGCTGAGTACTGCCTTTTGATTGCGCCGACTGTTGGGGCGTGAGTTTGAGCTGGCAGGTTGCTGACGAGTGTTGCCCTGCTTGAAAAACCCCTCAATACGGACTGCCTTAGAGATGAGTTCTGACATGGAGGGTGGGTTGGATGCCTCAACATGTAGGGCGATCTCAGAAAGCATGTTCCATATACAGGTCTGGACTGCTTCCTTCTTGGTCATGGGAGTGGTGTGAAAGGTCGCCAACTCTCTCCATCGAGTGATGAATTTATCAATCGGCTCACCAGGGACTTGCATCAAGATGAGGAGCTCAATGGTTTCCACATTCCTTTTGACTTCGTAGAAGCATTGGTCGAACAACTGCTCCATTTCTTACCAAGTGTTCACCGAGTTCGGCGTCAACCAAGCATACCATTGGAAGCCTGGTCCTTCGAGAGTTTTGACGAACTGGTGGAGGAGAAGACGTGGGTCAGTTGCCATCTCTCGGCAGGCCACTTGGAAGTGGGTGGTCGTATGCTGCGGAGGAGACGTGGTACCATTGAACAGGGGGAGTTTCCCTTTTCGGTAGTTCGGGGGAAACGACACCTAGTCAATATACGAAAGATACGACTTTTGGTAGAGTGGCATTTCCTGCATGCCCGGGGCCTTGTTCTTGAGGCTATGGGCCACCATAGCATTTATGTCGGTTTGGGAGACCCCGCGAGAAGAGGAGCTGTCTTGAGATACCAGTGGGGGAGCCTCCCTAGGAGTTGTGTCCTTACCGGTCGGGGAGTGAGACATAGAAGGGGCCCTAGAGGCCTATAGGCGCTCCATCATTTTGAGGATGGCTTGTATCATTTCCTCGAACTTGTTCATCCACTCCTCCTGAGCGTCGTTCAGGTCATTGATCACCAGGACACTGACCGTTTCTTTTGGGAGGTTAGAGTCAGGTGATGCAGCGAACTGTCATGGCTAGCGAGTCATGCGCGGCAAGTCAGTCTGGAGGGTCTCAGCTTGCCCCGACTGGATTCGGGCTTTGTACGCCGATCTTGTGAGGACCGGTTCTTGACAATCTTAGGACCGTGGCTTCTAGGTGATAATCACCGAACAGTACTCCCGAACTTGCTCGGGCTCTAGAGTTTGAAGAGGGACAAAGGGATTACAAGGTAGGAGGTCGACAGGGTGGCGACTTTGACTGCCTTGAAGGCTTCTCTGGTCAGGATCTGTAGGCCTCTCTTTTGCTTGATCCTTAGACGGCTGTGGACCTCATTCCAAAATCGAGCTTGAGACTTGGACTGCCGCATCTTCTCTAAAGAGGTGAGGGCCATGTCTATGAGCTGTAGTGGGGCCCAGGGATGAAGCACAGCTTGGGTTCTTGTTTTGGAGGATGGAAGCCTATGTCCGACATCAAGCTGTTTCCCCGAATTCCTTTGTGAGGCCAGGATGTTCAGATGACCCAATACTGACTCAAGATGGTACTTGTAGGGAAGACCTTTGAGTATCAGGGCCTGAGGTGTTCGCTTGGCATCGGGAGAGCGACAGAGGAAAGAGGGGCCCGCATGTGACTCCCCCTGAGTTTGGCTCTAAAAGGGACCTGCGAAGATGGTACGTATACATCTTAAGGTTAACCGTCCAGGTGACTTGGGGGTCAGCCTGGCCCGATCAATGGGTTCGACATGTGGAGGCTGAGACCCACGAGCTTGTGTTTGTGAGGAACGATGTGGGAGCTTGTCTCTCACAAGGTGAAGCTGTGTGTGCTGTGAGGGAAGACGGAGTGGTCGACCCTCCTGTGCTCGAGTTGGCATAGAGCTAGCGCTGCCCCAAGCTGTGGAAAGCGAATGCATGGCACATGCAGGGTTTGGCTCGAGAAGGCCTAGTCCGAGATGTGAGCTCAAGGCAACATGAGGGTCACCCTGAGGTGTGGCTCGAGTGGATAGACCACGAGCCTTTGAGTGTGTGCGAGGGGTGAAGACCTCAGGGCCTCCGCCTCTGTGTACCGACCCTCTAGGTGTGGGGGCTCGGAATAGTGAAGGGGCACAACGGGTTTCCTCGCAGCGAACATCTGGAGTGACGACAATTTGTTTTCCCTTCACAAGGATGGACAGAACAACTGCAGCAGTATGACTGGTAGGAGATTTGCCAGTAGCAAACTGTGTGGCAACATAAGTGTTGCCCATGCAAGGGGCCTTGGAGGAGAGTCCACCTGGGTGAGAACGCAGGGAGGTAGGGACCTTTAAATCTCCTCTCGCACCGACCCAGGTGAGGATCAGGGAGCCGGACCGTGAGTCCTAACTCAGAAGAAGAGTAGGGAAGGAGGCTTGAGCTGCTTGCTTCCCAGGGACAGCCACGAGTGCAGGGATAAGGAAATCCCCGAGCCGGATGAACGGGTTGAACAACCCAAGTGCCATAGAAATGAGTGCAGAAAGTAAAGATGGAAACTGGTCAAACAAGTGCGAACCGACTAAGGGGTAGTAAGTCCCCAGTGGAGTCACCAAGCTGGTTAGGTGCCTCGATGTCGTCCTCCGGATCTATGTGATCGAACGGCGAGTGTCTCAGGCCTCTGATGGACCCGGGATTTGAGATCGCTCTCTTGGAACCTTGGTAGAGGGCAAGGGCAGGTATACCAACCAATGAGAGAGGAATTTTAGGTGGGTTCGGGACATACTTACGCTGGCTCGTGTGGGCACCCTCTTAGGCTACGAAGAAAGCCCCCCAGCTGCTTGAGCTTGGTCAGCTCACCTCCCTTGAACTGTAACCCTCTTGTTTTTCTGCACAACACTTTTATGGTTAATTTGTATGACAAGTAGGTCAAAAAGGACCCACCCTTGTCTTAGGGCAATGGACATTCATGGGAGAAGGCAATGAAGTGCAAGGTTAGATGAAAGAAGAAAGGAGAAGAGAAACTGATGGAGAGATGAGGCTATCATGACGTCCGAAAGCCACCGATTCGGAGTGGTAGCAAGACGAGCATGGTTCACCGGACCAGCACGACAGCAATACTACGCAAAACCGAAGTCAGCATATCGACCTAAGCTTGGCCTACCCTCAATCAAGTGAGAAAAGAAAAAGGTGGAGAGGAAAGAACGAGACGACGAAGAGAAGGGAAAATCCGAATGTCGATAGGTATCGTGGTGGGCAATGCAAGGAGGCGACGTATACCTTGTGGACGACGCTAGCTTCGTGACGAGGCTCATGACGATGGTTTCTTCTAGGTCGTACGACGATAGACGTGGGACGCAGGGAGAACAGTGAGGGAGCAAGCTCGTGGACGGCGATGGGTGTTGCTAGGGCCTCTAGCGGGCGGTGAAAGGTATCACCATCTACAATAGATGCATAGCAGAGGAAGACTCCTGCAAGTGGCAACATACTTTGCCGTCTAGGTTCTCACTGAGACGTCAAAGCTATGTCTGTGGGTGGCGATGGGCAGCGCCATCTACAGACATCACTGAGACAAAGAGATAGACAAGAAGGAGGGAAAGAAAACTCGTGCATGGCATAGCCATCGCCGTGTGTGACCTGCGAGACCAAGGGAGATGCATGCACGACACTGCCACTGCCGTGCAAGACCTCCGCGAGGGACTCAGAAGAAGAGGGAGAAGAGAGGGGCGAAGGAAGAGAGAAGAAGAAAAGAAAAAGAAGAGAGAGAATATTTACCGCAACCCCAGGTGTACTGGTCGAAATTTTCTCTTACCTCACCCTCTCTCTCAAGCGTAGCACCACAATGGTAAGAAAGAGAAACTTGTATTAAGCGAAAACTCTCTCTTGTGTATGTGTCTGCCTCTTCTCTCTTGGCCACAATGATGGTACGTATATATAGAAGTGTGACCCAAACATGGGTGGATGATCAAAAGTAACCCCATTTGCTGGAAATTAAGATTAAATTGATTTAAAATAAATTAGAAAATAGGGTGAAAAATGATAGATTTGCCCCTTCCTAACAAGTTGTGGAATTTCATAACAGTCCTTGTGTTGCCCTAGGACTTGTGTGTTCTTGCATGGCTGATCCGGCGTCGTTCTGATGCTCGGTTGATCATAAGATGATTGTTTTCTTGTAGGGATCAGTATGGCAATCGAGTTGATACCAACTTCGAGTCATGGATCATGTTTTTGGTGCACGATCATGTGACTTGCATTTTGAATAGATCTTGAAACTTTGAATAGATAGTGTCTTCGTTCCTTGAAGTTTTTATGTGTTTTCTTCACTGAATCACACTAAGCATGCAACTACAATCATGGGGCACCAAATGCAGCATGATTTTGTGACCGAATGAAGATTTTGCGAGTTTGGAATTTTGGCCAGAATCATGGATTCCGACGATGGAATTTGCAGTCTGTTCGTCGGCTTAATGTGCAGAATCCAACCGTTTATCATGTACTGGGCTCGGGTCAGAGATGATCCGTGACCTTACGCTTGCAATGGAATTGGTCTCGTATTGATCAGGCTAGCGAGCGGCGTGATTTGGCCGTTTGAGAGAGGCATGATGTTGCTAAATTTCCTGCACTTTCTTCACGGATCAGCAACTTCTCTCTAGCTTTTTTTCTCACTCGGGTATCTTCACGGGGCTTGCCGCATATTGAATTGCTCGTCTTGACTAGACGAACATGCTCACCAAATTTGAGCGTGATATGATGTGGGACGGCTGAGATATGAGCATTGAAAGTCACTAGTCGTGACTGTCCCTTTAATTGTGTAGTGTTGCAGGGTGGTCGCACGGGATAACGTGGGTCTCCTCTAGTCAAGGGTGGAGGAAGGAGTGATGGCATGGATGTCCTCACTCGGTGTTACCCTAAATCGGATTAGAGTAGCAAGGCCGGCCAACCCACTCGTAGATGAATGAGTCACAGAGATAGGGATGAGAAAGTCCTCGATTTGGAAAAGAGAAGAAGAGTGGGAATCCATCAAGATTTTAGAAAGAGAAGGGAATAGGATTTTTGTCTGAAAACAGTCCGAGCCAACTATAAGGTGGTGTGTCTCCAATGGAGTAGCCAGTTGGTCGGGACTGATTTTCTCTGGTTCCTTAGCGCGGGGGTGCAGGGAGAAGATCCTCTCTCAAACAACTGTCGAAGGCTCGTGAGCTTGGCATGTCAGGTGACGCGGGCACACTAGCTTTCTAGAGTGCGGATAGGCTACCAACAAAGAGAGAGATTTTACGATGGGGAAGGGCTGATTTGCTTACCTCGACGTTGCGGGTTCATGGGACACATCTTGGCGGCTCATCCTCTTAGATCAGTTATGAAAGCCCTCCGGCTATTAACCAGCGCGGTTTGTTCAGGGACTCTCTTTGGACGCTACGACCCTCTTTTCTCGTCTCAAGTCTAGGTTCCGATGGATGTCTTGATTCTTCGTTCTGGAGTTGACTTCTTTTCGTTGACCTAACAAGTGGGAGAGGAACTTTGTCGTTCTTTAGCAGGCTATCGAGGTGGGGAAGAGGGATTACATGCGGACGCGAGTCGGTTAGACTTTCCAGTTTTCTAGAGTCCGCTCAGTCTTACACGTGCGTGGGATTACGCGTGTGGGAGAAGAAGAGAGAAAGTTTTGCGAGCGATAAACATCTTCGAGAAGAGGAAAGTGTATGTCCGCTCGATAGGGAGTATTTTCCTATCTAGCAAAAGTTTTCTCTCTCCTCTCCTTGGGATGCTAGGGCTAAGAGAAAAGATAAACAGAATCAAGTGTAATGCTTATTCTTTATTGAATTGTCCTCCCCTTTTACAATTGACTTAAGCCTGTTTATATAGAGTTTTCGAAAAGCAGGGGTGGATACCTAAAAACTAAGCCTAAATACAATAAAAGGTAATTAAAATAAATTCCCGAAATGGGGTACAATGACCAAAATGCCCTTTAAGTTCTTTTACTTGAATGACAGAATCGTCCTTTCCTGAGAAGACTGTCGCCATCATTGTACTTTGAGAGCTCTTCCCGAGGAATTGTAGCATGAGTTTGGTTGATCTTTTATCGTATTCTTGTCGTTTGTTTTCTTGTGATCGTTTTGATGTCTTTTGATCGTGTTGCGACAATCCCTTTTGTGAGGGAAGGAGCCTAGTTAGTTTTGTGGGTTTTTTTGACGACTTCTTTTTTGATCCTTGGCATCTCAGTGAATCTGGGAAACGTTTCCTCTGAGTGTTTTTCTTTGCAAAAGGTTTAATCTATTTTTCGTTGTTCTTGGACTTTCGGTGGATCGTCAGAAAAGGGATTTTTCGTTGATAGGAATTTTCTTGCTTTTATTGCTGTGACCTTGGGTTTCGTGCTTTTTCTCTGTTTTGTTTTGAATGTTGTTTGTTGAGTTTGTATTGAGTTTTTCTTCCTGGAAGTGTTCGTCTTTAGTTTTTGCGCAACCGAGTTTCTCTCTGTGGGGGTCAAGATGTCCTTCTAAAGATTCCAACGTTCATGGATTCAGGTCGTTATTCTTTCTTTTCGCTGGGGAGACTTGTCTTCTTCGCATTCGTTCGTTTAGGGGAGGAACGTCGTTGAAGCTTCGTGGGTGTCTGGGGCCTTGGCTACTCTTCTGTTACAGAAAAGGAGTTACGAGCTCGTCAAGGAGTGGCCGAAAATTTCCACGGCTATTGGCTGGTTCGATGAGGCCGTAGGAGGATGGCGTGCCTTTGCCCTACTTTGCGATGGTCCGGACTTAGGACCGCTGGGTCGGTCTGTTTGAGCCCATGCCCACTTCATTTTTGTTGGAAGAAGACGATGGTCGTTTGGCATGCTTATCCAGCTCCTACACACACAGTGGTGGGGATAAGGCTTCGACTTTTTTTTTTGTTCGTGTAGGCACCTTTTCTTTCGTCATCTTTATTCTAGGCTTATTTCTTCTGCGGCTACCATTATCCACGAGGCTATGTCTTGTGCACCGCGGTGACTGAGCTGCAGCCGATTCTCTTCCTTTAATTGAATGAAGGGCTGAGGTGCGTTAAAAATGGCGTATAACAATATATATATATATATATCTATATATATATAAATATAATGAATGATTTCATGTAATGGTTGTACATTAATATGACGAAACGATCTTAAAAAACCACGTTAGGGCCATTTGTTTGATCCGAAATTTAAAATATACACTCTTTTCAGTCTAATGAACAATTACCAAAAAAGAAAAATTCAGAAACACAACCTTGAAAGTATTTTTTAGCCCAATAAACATAGGTTGCCTACTTTGATAAGATGCTTAGATCTAGGCCTAGAAGGATTTTTTCTTTTCCAATTTTTTTAGATTGTTTTAATATCATTAGATGAACAATGTTAAAAAATAAAAAAATGATTTTGAGTTTGTAAAGACTAAGATCTAGAAATTCACCAAATGAATGGTCTAGATTCGTTGTTGGAGGGGACTGATTTTGACCATATCTATGGTTCAAATCAAGCTTTTTTTTTAAATTGATTAATGAGATGAAGAGAGTGTGCGAGAAAAAATTTGGGTCCTAGTATTACCGCAAACATGGTTTTCTAAAAGTGTGGTTGCATTATACAATGATATAACCATTGCAATAGATCACTGCCCATATATATATATATATATATATATATATATATATATATATACTACGAAACGCTTATCGGCGAAAATGAATAGTGATTTCACCTACCCTCATCACCATCCAAACTTCATCGAACGGTCACAATTGTTCAGTAGTGTTTCAATTTTCATTTTTTTTACTAATCGGAATGATCTGAAATATGGAGCATGTGTAAATTTTAGTGAGGCGCACCTAATAAAAATTTGAAAAAATTAAATTTATAAAATATAAACTGATCAAAATACCCCTGTAAACAATATGTAAACACGCTCCAAATTTCAAGTAATTTGGATTTGTAGAAAACAAATTAAAATTGAAACACTATCGAACAACTGTGACTATTACGATGAAGTTTGGATGGTGATGAGGGTAGGTGAAATCACTCTTCATTTTCCCTTATAGGTGTTGGGAATATCTTTCCAGATATATATATATATATATATATATAGAATCTACCCTAAGTAATAATCTGTTAATAATCTATAATAAGTAAGAAAAGATTGCGGAATTATAGACTATTAATTGTTGGAGTACAGAAATGTAATAAAGAAATACAAATAAAATAACAATTATTGGTAATACAGAAATGTCAAAGACAATCCATGAAGTATGAGTGTAATCAAAGATTTTAAAAGTAAAGACTAATTTAAATTGCATAACTCACTGGTTACATATACATAGGCTTGCGAATTTCCTCCACTCAGAAGGCAAAAAGGAAGGTAAAGAAGATAGATTACAATCACACATAAAAAAGTTATGGAGGTTACCGACTTTAATGAAGTACTGATGTCGATGACCTATGTTCTTAATACAGAGTGAAAAGAGAAGAAAGTAAGAGGAAGAAGAGATTTTATGAGAGAGAAAGTATGAGAAGCTCTAAGAATTTCTGCTGCTGCTGTGGGAACGTCTGCTGAATGTTATCCTTGATGCTCTGCCTTCTGCTTGGGTGAAGAGGTATTTATAGAGGGCTCTGTCTCAGATGAGTGGCTGGAATCAATTACTTGGTGATGAAGGAAAGTGTGGGATTGGTGGAAGAAGGTTGTGGCTCAGAATTGATTGCTTGCTGGAGAAGGCTTCGTCGAGATAAGGAGATAGTACGAAAAGGGGATGTGGCGATTTCTGATACGCTGGTGGCTGATGAAGAATCTTGCATAGTAATGGTGCGTGCGATCGATGGTAAAAATACTTTGTTTGAGTGGGAGAAGAAGGAAATCGGTCCATTGATATTGGTTGATGTGACCTTATGTCGGTGCAAAGCATTTGGTGAAGAGGCGATGTTGTCCTTTGTACAACGTGGCTTTTGTCTTTTATGAAAAGGAATCTTTCCTTTATGAGGACACGTCTTCTTTCTGTTTTTTGTGAAAAGAGAATGCTGTAGCAGTCATATCGATGTTGCAGTAGTCATGTCGATGCTGAGGAAGGGGATTGAACCATCGGGTCGGGTCAATCTGTGGGCCTTTGGCTGAAATCATCCAACAGGGGATTTCCTGATTGGACTGTTTCTTCTGACGTTGCTGGCATGGTTGTATTGGGAGTAAAAACATGGAGTAATGTTTGCTCTATTTCCTCAAAAGTAGCATTGGGGTTTGATTGTTTCAACCTTTTGAGATAGGCTGAGAATGTAGGGAGACTGACTGTATTATATTTTGCAGAGTTGAAGGTTGCAGGTTGTGGAGGTATTCTTTTCAAAGGTAAAGTAGCAGGATTAGTACTGAAAATATTCCACCATTTAACCTTCACAGTTTTGCCAAGTTGGGGAATATAGGTATAGTCATGAGTATTATTTTCAGAGATTGAATATTCCCATTTGAGGATCCAGGGAATTTGGTAAATGGCCATGAAATAAAGATGGTAATCATCGGATTCGGTGCAGGTATTATATTCAACAAATTTAGTCTGTAAGGCTTGAAAGGGTTCTGGCATTATTTGGGTTAAAGATCCCCATATTAAGAACCAATGACGGAACCAGCTAGGGAATCTTTCAAGGATAGGGAACTTGAATTGGATATACCAAGAGTGTGTATTATTTGGATTTTGGTAAGCAAAGACTTTATGCCATGCTTCAATATATTCACTATATTTATATGATTTGTATTGAAATCCTGGATTGAGCAGCTTTTTTCCCTGGTTGGGATTACAGCCCCAATCTTCATATGAAAGTAATTTTTTGATTTGCAATTTAGAATATGCAAATACCTTAGTATTTTCTTGGTAGAAGTGAACTATGGAAACTGAACCAGTTTCCATGAGTATGGCCTCATACCATTCACGATTCTTGATACCATAAGATGAATTCATATGGTTGGATAAGTATAGGGGAGCTATTTTATATGGGTCCAGATCAGTATGATTGTCTGAGATAATAACTTCTGGTAAGAAGACAGTATCAGTGTAAATTGACTTGGGAGAGTTTGAGGTCTGTTTATTTGGATATGATGCTGGGGAAAATGCTGGACTTGGGGTAACAAATGGACTTTGGGGAGGAGATTGTATTATATATTCTGGTACATTTGTGGATCTCAATGGTGACATTGGGGTTAGGTCAAGAGGAGAATGACTGGGCATGAGAGGCCCATACTTATTGCTCTGAATGAGATCCATTGGTTGTTTGCCTTTGGAATGAGGATTCATATCTGTATTAGTATGTTTATTTGAAGAAGAGAGTTGCAAACCGTAAGAAGGGAAACCGTCGGACGAGATGGTTTCGTCTTTAGGATGATGTATATGGCCCCCCCTGCAAAAATTCACGGGTTAAGAAGTCAGGAAGAGAATTAGAAGAGCCGTGCAGATGTTCAATTGAAAAATCGAAAGCAGATAAAATGGCTTGCCAACGGGCAAAGATTTGTTTAGATACAAGATTTTGGACATCTTTTTGCAGAATATCTTTAGCAGCTTTGCAATCAGTTCGTATGAGGAAATGTTGATTGAGAATATCAGTTTGAAATTTGCAAACACAATGGATAATAGCAAGGAGTTCTTTTTTAACGGTGGAATAATTCCTTTGAGTTGGATTCCAGGCTTTAGAAGTAAAACGTATTAATTGTTCTTTAGAATTATTAATGGATTGTTTTAATATTCCTCCAAGGCCTAGATCTGAAGCATCACACTCAATGATTTTGAATGCTTCGGGATCAACTAGATTTAAACATGGAAGCTCTTTGGCTTTAAGTTTAAGTCTTTGGACAGCTAGAGTATGAATATTAGTCCATGGGGGAGGATTCTTTTTTAAGCGATCATATAAAGGCTTTCCATCTAAAGCAAGATTTTGGTAAAAATCACTTATATAATTAAGACATCCTAGAAAGCGTTGTAACTCGGTTTTATCTAGGATTTTATCAGGAAATTTATCAGCAAAAAGTATTGATCGATCAATTGGAATGATAGTTCCTTGATTGATATTATGTCCTAGGAATCTTATTTTTGTTTGGAATAGATTTAACTTAGTGGAGGAAACCGCTAAACCAGATGTTCTTATTATATGGATAAAAGTATGCAGGTGCTTGAAATGTTGTTCTATGGATTCAGAGAAGACTAAAATATCATCAATATAAACAATCATAAATTTGTAAAAGGGATTGAATATATCATTCATTATTTTTTGAAATTCGGATGGAGCATTTTTTAGACCAAAAGGCATAACGTTCCATTCATATTGTCCAAAAAGAACATTAAAGGCTGTTTTGTATTTATCTTTTTCTTCTATTTGTATTTGCCAAAAACCAGATTTTAAATCGAATTTGGAGAAGATTACAGCATGTAATAATCTATCCAATAAATCCTTTTTATTCGGAATAGGATATCGGATCCATTTTAAAGCTTTATTAAGGGGTTTATAATTGATGACCAGTCGGGGAACACCTCTTTCTTGTTCAGCATTTTTATTAACATAGAAAGCAGAACAACTCCAAGGGGAAGAGCTAGGACGTATTAATTTCTTTTGGAGTAGATTGTCTATTTCTGTTTGACATGTTTGTAACAATTCAGTATTCATTTGAATTGGTCTGGCTTTAGTTGGTATTTTTGTTTCATTAAAACTAGGTTCATATGGTAATCTTACTATATGTTGTTTTCTATGCCAAAAAACATTGGGTAATTCATTACATATTTCTTTTTCAATAAAACTCTTAAGATGTTGTATTCTTTGTATTATTTCAGGAGATTGGAGTTTTTCGCTTATAAGCTTATGTTTGATTTCCAATTGTAAAGATCCTAAAAAGTTTTCTTTATTTTTCATATTTTGTTTAACAGTATTTATTTCTTTAATTCTTGGTTTATCAATAAATTCAAATCTAATGGGTGTACCATGTATATTTGTTTCAAGGCCTGTATGGGAAACTGTAACCGGATATAATAAAGTAAGAAAAGGGACTCCTAAGATTACAGCTTGGCTGAGTCCTTTGACCATGATGAATGGAGTAGGGAAGCAATGTCCTTCCGTACATATTTTTGCATTTGAAAGTTTGTATTTGATAAATAGTCTACTACCATCGGCCGTATTAAGGATTTGGGTAGTTTTATCAAAATATTTAGTAGGAACTAGTCCTTCAGAAAAACAATTAAATCCATACACCCTCCAGAACAAAGTCTGAAAATACAAGGGATGGCAACTACAGTACCAAAATCTTCAGACCAAACTGAAGGATCGCCATCTACTCAAATAGTTGTTTATGAAACAGTAGCCACACCTTACAAGTTGAATAATGCTAATATACCTCGTATAGAATTACTTCCACACATAATTGAACAAAATAATTATACAAATCTCTGTCTTCATACCCTTGGAAAACAATCTAATAGAATAGAAAATTTATTACAACCACCTAGTCACAAAGAGAAAAAACAATTATTTTTCAAACCACCTCCTGATTTGAATAAAGAAAAATTTCTTATAGGAGAAGATAATACTACCCTTATGGGCCAACTGATTTCTAAATTATCTAAATTAGAAATAAAAGAACCCAAACCGACAATAGTAATATCCGCTCCTATTCTCCCAGATAGTGATAAGGGAAAAGCAAAAATCCCTGAACTTGATACTATGACACTACAAGAAGAAACACTTTTCCAAACCAATGAGACCATAGAACCATCTATAGGACCATCAATTGCCAATACAATACAAAATATGCAAAAGGCATTTTCAGAAATACAGCTAACTCCAGAAAGTATCAATCGAATTAATTATAGTAAAAATTGGCAACCAATAAATGCTCGTCCATATTATAAAAGACCAACTCCTGTTGATATACAATTAGAAGAAGACTTAACAAGTCATACTTCTACATATTCTGGAAGGACCATCATAGATTGGAATATAGACGGTATCTCTGATCATAGAATCCTAGATACAATGAAGCACATGACCATGTATGCATCTGCTTGTAAAATGGCTGGAAGCCATGACCAAGAAATAGCTAAAGCCATAGTTTCGGGATTCACTGGATGGCTTAGAGGATGGTGGGATTCATACTTAAATGAACAAACAAAACAACAGATATTAACCAATACTAGGCAATGGACAGCAAAAAATGAACATAATCAAGATATGGTATATTCCGAGAGTGATGCTGTCAACTCTTTGATATATACGATTGCTCTTCATTTCATAGGAAATACATCAATACTTGCAGCAAGAACTGCTGATCTTTTATCTAATTTAAGATGCCCAACATTGTCACATTATAAATGGTATAAAGACGTCTTTTTCTCCCGACTACTTATACGAGAAGATAGTCATCTTGATCACTGGAAAGAAAAATTTATAGCAGGACTACCTTACCTCTTTGCTGAAAAAGTAAAAGAACGTCTCAAAAATAAAAATAGTGGTATTATAAATTATTCCCAATACACTTTAGGCGAATTATCTTCAGAAATTTGTGCTGAAGGCTTAGCTCTATGCACAGACTTAAAACTCAAAAAACAACTCGATAAACAGAATCTAAGTGGCAAGAAAGAATTAGGAGATTTTTGCCAACAATTTGGCTATCATATGGACCAAGGACATATAGATAAAACCAAACCACATAAAATACATAAAGTATATAAAAAGAAAAAACATCGAGATAAACCCGATAAAACGTATAAATCTTTTCCAACTAAGCAGAAAAAATATAAGAAATTTACAAAACGTTTTGTTTCTAAATCATTTCAAAATAAGAAAAAATTACCTGTTTGTTATAAATGCGGAAAAGTAGGCCATTACAAAAGCCAATGTAAAGTTAAACAAAAATTAGATTCTATTACTTTAGATGAATCCATTAGAAATAAAATCTACAATATTATTCAATTATATGATTCATCAGATAGTACAAGTTCGGATACTACTTCTTCTAGTAGTGATACTTCTTTTATAGGTACAATACATAATGATGATTTTTATTGGTCAGATAATAGCTCGGATATAGAAAATGATAATGAAATATGTAGATGCCCTATTTCATCTGATATTCATACATTAACAAAAGAAGATAATCTTATTCTAGATTTAATAGAAAAAATATCCGACCCCAATGAAAAAAGAGAAATAATTACTCAGTTTATTAATTTAACCAAATCAAAAACAAAATATATACCATTGGTAAAACCTCCTGATAATTACAATTTTTCTGATATTATGAAAAGAATCAGTCAGCATGAAGCTACCCAAAAGGAACCCACTATTGCTGACCTGAAAGTTGAAGTCAATACTGTAAAAATAGAATTATCCCAATTAAAAACAAGGATTCAAATCCTCGAACTGCATAATAATACTTTCGAAGTACATACTGAAGAAGACATAGTAGAATTCAATCATTTACTCAAATCATATCATCCCAATGATTATTTAGACCAAATAAATTGTGGTGAATCTTCATCCAATAGACATTCGGTTAATATCATAAATAAGGTAATAACCCAAAAATGGTTTGTATTAATAACTATTGTGATAAATGATGATTATATATATATATATATATATATATATATATATATATATATATATATATATATATATATATATATATATATATATATATAAGGTGAAGTTTATATAAGGTTGCAACCTTAAACAATCCAATTAAGGTTCACCTCCAAATTTTATCATAACAAGTACTTTAGAGTGTGTGTAATTCTTAGTGAGGCGCACCTAATAAAAATATAAAAAAAATAATTCGTGAAAATAATTAACCAAAATACCCCCGAAACGTTTTAGGGGTATTCTTATCAATTTGTTTCATTTAAGATATTGTTTTGATATTTTTCGTAGATTCGCCTATTTTTTATGAACACACGCTCCAAATTTTAAGTAATTTTGATATGTAGAAAAAATGAAAAAGGAAACACTACTCGACAATAATGACCGTGCGATGAACTTTGTACGATGATAAGGGTAGGCGAAATCACTGTTCATTTCCGCCTATAGGCGTTTTGTAGTGTGTGTGTGTGTATGTGTGTATATATATATATATATATATATATATATATAGAGCCCACGGTCTGACAGCTACAATGTCAGCAAACGGCCCAGATTAAATTTGGGCCCAATCCAATGGTCACGACCTCATTTGGTATTTGAATTTTTATTTTTTTTTGTAAAAATCCAAATCACTTGAAATTTTGAACGTATATTCTTAAGAAATTTTATAATCTAATAAAAATATTAAAAAAAATAATTCAAAAAATATAAATTGACCAAAATACCCTCAAAATCTTTCAGGGGTGTTTTGATTAAATTTTATTTTGTGAATTATTTGATTTTTATTTTTTTTAGGTACACCTTGATGAGTAGAATGTATGCTTATTTTCAAGTGATTTGGATTTGAAGAAAAAAAATAGAAAATCAAATACGAAATAAGGTCGTGACTATCAAATCAACTCAGATTTTTTCTGGGCCATTGGCTAATACTATAGCAGTTAACCTGTGGGCCGACAGCATCCATTAATATATATATATATATATATATATATACACACACACACACACTTTTCATCCTAGTGATAAATCACAAGAAAGAGTAATTTGAAAAAGGAAAGTATAGAATGAGACCATTTACCTTTGATACAAGATGATAACATTAATCTTTTCTATTGGATGTAAGGTTGGGTGGCTGCAATTATTCCATTGACTAAGCTCAAAATTCAAAAAAAAATTTCTTGAACTTTGTGACACATCCAAGCTATTAAATTTCACATTAAATGGTTGTAAGGAATTGTGAAAACCTTGTACCAAAGGTAAACGATCTCATTGTAGATGATCCCATTTGAAAAAGCAACCTAGAAATAAATTTTTTAAGCTAATTAATATAGGCCATCTATTTTTGTGAGATGCTTAGATCTAGGCTTTAGAATGATCTTTTTTCTTTTCAAATTTTTTAGATAACTCTCTTATTATTAGATTAATAATATTAAAAAAGACATAAATGATTTTGAATTCATAAAGGCCTAGATCTCGAAATTCATGAAATGAATGGTCTAGATTCATTGTTGGAGGGACTCATTTTGACCATATATAAGGTGAAAATTAGTTTTTTTTTTAAGAGTAATTATTGACATGAAGAGAGTCTATGTTTCAAATTTTGGGTCATACATATGCTACAAACATAGTTTTCTAGAAGTGTGGTTGTATTATACTATGCTACAACCGTTTCATTTGATCGTTTCCCCTTTTCTTTATCTCTTTTTACAAGGCACGTGCACTCTTCTTCGGGGGCCTTCTATCTTATGTAGGAAGCGACCTACCCTTTTAGCGGGAGGGTGACGGGCACAAACTTTCAAGTTTTCTTTTGACGTGAAGCTTAGGAGGATAGGAAAAAGTGTATATGATATTTTTTGGGATAATTAAGTGGGGAAGACGGGTCCCTACCCTTCTTTTTAATTAGTTAGTGGTTTTTGAAGTTGTCAATTGAAACTGAGATTTGGGGTGTGCTAGCACCACAACCTCATCCCCTTTCCCAAGTTTATATGACGTTGCCATCTTAAATTGTAAAAGTAAGGTGTTCCTTAAATATTCCATTAGAAAATATTATTTTGATAATAGAAAATCATCCAATTAATTACCGAGAAATGATCCTATAGGACCTTCCCCCACCTATATATGTAAAACCTCAAAGGTTCGCCATTAAATTTGGCATGGATTTATAGAAAAGTCAAGTCCCACACCGATGTGATAATTTTTTTAGAGATATGTGATAATTTTGATGGTGATCCTTTGGGGTCCTACACACATGGGTGGGGGAGGGTCCTATAGGATCATTATTCTTAATGATCTAGATATCGAGATAAATGAATATGAAAAAAAGAAATATTTTAAGTTCAAAAATATTGCATCTTGCATTAAATAATCTAGATCCTCTATTTTTATATTTTTTATGTGTTTATAGATCAGCTTGATTCGAACTATTTTTATAGTTCAAAATCTTAAAACTAAATATGAAAATATATTCTTTGGCCATTCTAATTGCATCTTATGATAAAGTTTGGAAATGCGTCTTACTTTGATTGTTTAAAATGGCATCCTTATGCAGAACACACTTTAAGAAAATTGTCAAAAAAATAAAAAACAGAAACATCTCTCTACCTCCCGAGAAAAGAAGGATTCCTCTGGTAATGGAGTAATAGCTTAGTTCCTTTTGTTCATAAAATCTTTCGAAGGTGGAAAACCTACTCGAATGTTTTCCTAAGTCGATTTTTCCATGATTAGAATTAGAGAATAGTTGTGTTATAAAAGATCATCAACAATGCAACTCAGAGATTTTGCAACAGTTTTGTTGCACTGGACTGGTTGTATTCTAGGAATGGACCTGGAACTGATTGCATCTCGAATACTTATGGAGTCAGGGACTTTAACACTTTGAAAAAAGTGAGCATCTCCTGTCTGCAGGTCCGTTCTGCTTTTTATTGTATTTAATTTTAAATATCTCTACCTATAACTCTGAAACTAGACCGAAACCCATAAGGTTTAGCTACATTGAAGAGTATTCTTATATTCTTATTGAAATTTACCATGGTTAAGGGGACATTCTGCCAAATTTTTATTATAAAAGAATCTGGAAACCAATAAGTTTGAAGTGTTGATGTAGTAGGTTTTTTTAATTTTTATTTTTTAATTTTACTATTTTTAGATTTTTAGATTTAGGTTGGGATTTTAGTTTTTTTTAGTGTTATCCTTGTTTATTTTAGTTTTAGATATTTAAGAGGTAAAATTAGAAGCTTAGTTTGTTTTAAAAGAAGATAGATATGGATAGGGATTAGTATGGTTGGGTTGGTTATAATATGTTAGAATTGCTTTTAATAGCTAAGGGAGATATATAGTTTAGTTTGTTATTTTCATCTTACTTTTATTTATAATTTCTTATAAGTTTATATTTAAAGTAAAGAGGTTCTTTCTTTGTACAGAGAGTGATTGGAGAATAAAAAAAGAGTTTGATGTTGTGAAAAGATCTTAAGTGAACTCTTTGGCAAACCCAGATGGAGAGTATAATCAATCGAACCTTTATTTTATTTTTTATTTTTTAATTTATTATTTTGCTCAGTGCATTAAGTGCTAAAGCGTTATAAACAACATGCCATCTAATAGCTTGCTTAGAATGATCCATTTGATGGTGAAAGACGACAATTTTTTTTTGAAAAATCTGAA
Source organism: Amborella trichopoda (assembly GCF_054954075.1). NCBI lineage: Eukaryota > Viridiplantae > Streptophyta > Magnoliopsida > Amborellales > Amborellaceae > Amborella > Amborella trichopoda. The sequence goes on from NC_142346.1 coordinate 24,612,201, forward strand.
GGATGGTCATGTATTGTCCAAACCATGTGCACCTGTAAACATGGTACTCTCAAATCTTAAATTAAACAAAAATTTGATATCTCAACCCATTAGAACCAAGAAGAAGAAGCAAGGAAGAATTTGAAATACAAGGAAAGAAAAACAATAAGACATCAAAAGAGAAAAGAAACTCAAGACAAAGAAAATAGCCACTTATTTGCTACTTTAGTGATAATCCAGTCATGGGCAGGCTTTGAAAGAAGCAAAGGCTAATGTAATTTCCAATGAAGAAAGTGGTGACTGGACTCAGGTACCAGTAGACTTGTCTCAAATAACATAAGCATATTTAAAACCTATAAAATGGAGGGGATGACATTGTTCTCTTTTGGATGTATATCATGCCCTTGAGTTCAAAAAAAACTTGTTCTGGTATTTTATTTTGATAGAGCGGGGCTTGAAGCTTGCCTTTGAGTTTTACAAGTTCATCGTGTCAATAACTGATATAATGATATCTTAGAGGCTGCCGTTGGATATCTGGAAATACATTTCCAGAAATGTTTTTATATAGAGATGGCATTTACATCGAAATTTTGGGACAGAAAAGTATTTACGCTAAAACTTATTTTCCTTATTTCAAGCCAAAAATAAAGAAATTTGTATCAATGCTACCCTCAAAATTTGATTTCCAACCAGATTTTCCCATTATGGAGACTCCCAATTTATAAAATACAATTAATTCCACCAAAACAGATTCACGAATAAGAGAGAGAAACTAATCTCAAATTTTAAGTTTTAGAGAGAGAACGTATATTAAAATTATAGAAAGAGAAACTATATCTAATTTGAAAGAGAGAAATTGCCTAAACAATTTTAGAGAAAGTTACTATCTCAAAATTATTGCAAGGAGAAATTATTTCAAATTTTAAGTTTTATAGAGAGAAAATATCTTAAAATTTTACAGAAAGACTATCTCAATTTTTTTTAGAAAGACAAACCATATCAAATTTTATGTTTTAGTAAGAGAAACTATCTCAAAATTTCAGAAAAATAAACTATAACAATTTTTATTTTTTTTATAAAGAGAAAGTACATGAAAATTCTTAGAGAAAGAAACTATCTCAAATTTTAAATTTTATAAAGAGAAACTACCTAAAAATGTTAGAGAGAGAAACTATCTCAAAATTACTAGAGAGAAACTACCTCAAATTTTAATGCTTAGAGAGAGAATCTCAAATTTTGAGTTTTAGAGATAGAAAGTACTTGAAAATTTTTAAAGAAAGCAACTATCTCAAAATTTTTAGAGAGAGAAACTATATCGAATTTTAAGTTTTAGAGAGACAAACTGCCTCAAAATTTTTAAAGAAAAAACTATCTAAAATTTTAAATTTTAGAGAAAGAAAGTACTGGAAAAATAATTAGAGAGAGAGACTATCTCAAAATTTTTAAAGAGAAAAACTATTTCAAATTTTAAGTCTTAGATAGAGAAATGACCTCGAAATTTCTAGAGAGAGGAACTATCTCAAAAATTTTATAAAAAAGATATTATGTCAAATTTTATGTTTTAGAGAGAGAAAGTACCTAAATTTTAAGTTTGAGATGGGTATGTCGATTTTTGTTGCTGTTGTGCTTTCTGACGTGAGAGAAAGAGTCCACTCACTGTGAAGTTAAATGATTGTGTTCATGAAGTTAGAGAGAGAGGGGGGCATGTTTTGGCCGATGGGTCCATTGATTAAGGGTGCGGAGGTTGAAGAGGTAGTGAATGTCTGGTCAAGAGAGATATATATATATATATATATAGAGAGAGAGAGACAGAGAGAGGACATGTGGAGATTGTCTCCAAGTTAAGCGAAATGCAATCCAACCTTGAATAAAGCTCGATCTATTCCAAATAGGAACATATTTTTCTTAGATGGGGCACGACTCAACTTTAAATGGGAAGTGGTTCCTATTATGTATGGGAGCGCGATCCTAATGAGCATGGGAACATGATCCCATTTAAATGGAACGTGTTCTCGTTAAATAAGGACCTCGATTCCAATGTAATGGAAACGCCCTCCCTGTTCATAGGGGATCTCGATTTGCAACTTTTACCCTCACTGGATCTCGCTCCCCGAGCTCCAGAGCTTTAGGCAGCCCTCTATCCGACGCTCCCGGTCCCGAAACTGGAGCCGTTCCCGCTCCCGCTCCTGGTAACTATGGATAATACCAACGAGCTCTATGATGAAGTTTCTAACTCCATTCTCACCAAAGGGTAGAGGCCCAAATCCCCACTAACTTACTCTTTTTTTAGAATGGGGTTGGGATCGTGGTGGTAGCACCACTTGTGCCCTAATAAAGGTCTAGGCTTCTATTCTCACCTAACGCATTAAAAATCCACTAATGATTTCAAAAAATGAATAGGGGCTTGTTATCCCCACTGAATTACCCAAAATAAAAAAAAGGTACAAAAGTTGTGGAGCAGAGAAAATAAGGCTAAAATTACTAAAGAGTCCCTACAAATAAACATAAGATATCATATGGCTGAAGAAGCTTAACCTCCCAAGCTTCACATTGTTTTTACGTCATTCGACTATATTTATGTAACTATCGAGGGTGGGGCATATTATTGAAAGTTAATTTGTATGCTCCATTAAAAATTAGGCCAAAATACTGTAAAAAGAACAACTTTTCATGATTTTCTATGCCCAGAGGAGTTTAGATCTAAGGTTTGGGTATGTTGTTCTACGATTTGCAAGCTTTCTGACAAGGTATATATCGAGGGGGTAGTTTCTATATTATACAATTTCTCATGTTTCATGATCTCTGGCGATTTTTGTCAATCTAGGAAGAATATGGTAATGAAAATTGGTGTATAAGGTTTGAAACTCGACAAGATTTCCATTTGTATATGGTAAGTCATGATCAACCTCACTTACATTAACCCATGTTGAATTTCATGATTTTGGCCACTCCAAATGCTCATAACTCCCTTGATACATTGTGTTTTTCAGCAATTCTTGATGCGACATGTCCGTAGCTATGACTTAACAATTTAGTGGCACCATAACGATGAAATCCAATGAGAATCTAGTGAGACAAGAAGAAAAAGTATATGAAAATAATCATAAAGATGAATTTTGGACCTAAGCCCACAAATATGGCCCAAAACTCCCTCAAGTCTTAAGAGTTTTTTGGTGAAATTTGGTTCAAAATGATTGTGCGACTTTGATCTATGATTTACTAACAATGGGTCGATCGTGTTGATAATGAAAATGGAGGAATAAGTGCTTCATATGGGTTCTTGAGGACTTATATGAGATTTTGGACATTGTTAACCTCTACAACTTACCCTTCTAATTTTGAGTCAGAATTAAAAAAAGATAATCCAACGATAAATATTTTTAAATTCTTGATAATACATCCACGTTCTAAGGCATGTTTATAAAAAGGCGAACCCTTTATCTTTCAGGGGGAGTTCATTATGTAATTTAGGTTATAGGCGATTCTAGTGTGAGAGAAGGGGAGCCTTTTTATTGAGAAAATTGAAAGTTGGACAAAGTGAATTCGCACGATATATATGGTTTTTAATTTTTATCTTTTATATCAACCAAAACACTTTGATGTGAAGAGTCTCAAGTTTCTCTGAAGAGACTCAATATCCATTAATTGATATGAATATGCAGACTTGTCTTTTATAGACAAATTATATATGACACAAATAGAAACTAAATCATAGATACCTAAACTATGCACATACTTACCATAAAATACAGGACACAATATCCTACCTTTCCCATAATTACTGTTTATAATATACGTCTTCTATATTAACCGGATATACAATATATACTTTCCTTTCATACCCCACCTCAAAATCAAGATGCTCTGAAAGAGAGCAGCTGGAGTTTGAACACCAAGTCACAGAAACAACCAGCTGGATCTTCAGGTGCATACTCAGATTGCTTTTGATCAACAAGCACATAAAACAACAGTGAATCAACAAGCCTCAAGAACATGTGGCTTCAAGAACTCTTGGAATCGATCAAGAATCAACACCTCGAGAATAGATGGCTTCAGGAACCCTTGGAAAGGATCAAACAGATCAGAGAGTCGAAACACGACTCAGTAGAGGGGACAGATCAGAGAGTCGAAACACGACTCAGCAGAGAGTCAAAATACAATTCATTAGAAGTTGCACCGACTAGGTGAGCAACAGACTCGTCTTGAAAATTGGAGACAATGCTTGAAGGACAAGAAATGGATATACTTAGCTGAATTTGTCTCTGATACCATGTGAAGAGTCTTAGGTTTCTCTAAAGAGACTCAGTATCCATTAAAAATATGAATATACAGACTTGTATGGTGACAATGCTTCAGGGACGAGGAATAGACACAACTAAGATGAATTTGGCTTTGATACCATATGAGAAATCTATCTTTTGATGGATGATGCAAATTGACGAAAAGCGAACATGGTGGACAACAGAGAGTTGAAACACAACTCGATAGAAGGAAAACAAATCAGAGAGTCAAAAAAGGATTGGTACAGAGCTCAGATCTGAGGTACAAGCTCAGATGATGAATGGACACAACAAAGATGAATCTGGCTCAGATACCATGTGGAGAGTCTCAGGTTTCTTTAAAGAAACTCAATACAGACTTGTCTTTTATAGAAAAATTACAGATGATGCTAATAGAAACTAAATCAAAGATACCTAAACTATACACAGACTTACCATAAAATACATGACACAATATCCTACCCTTCCCATATTAACTGATTATAATATACACCTTCTATATTAACCGGATATATAATATATACTTTCCTTTCACATTACAAATATCCAATATAATAAAATGAACTCAAAATAAATAACAATGAGGTTCTCATTTGCATAAATAAAACTTATTTTATTGAATAAAAAGAATCACATAATACTCTCGGGAACAAGAAAACACAAGACTGCAATGCACAAAGTAAACTTCCAAAAGATTACCTCAACAAGACTTTGCACACCCTAATCTGGGTCTCCTCCTTTGATGGTGCATGTGATCAATGGTATATCTCAGATCTTAAAAGTATAGAAAGCTTTAAGCTATCAATACTTAATCAAATTAGAGAGCAATGGTGGAACAATAACTCAAGACTAGGCCTCAATTTCTAGAATGTGGGGTGTGGCCATTTTTGACCTCTAGGGTTTTGGGGAGTGGTCCTCTTTTCTCTTTCACTTAGAATATTTTCTAAAACAGGCTATATAAATATATATATATATATATATTTAGAGAGAGAGAGAGAGAGAGAGAGAGATCTATAGAGAGAGGGTGGTGTGCCCTCTTAAGGAAGAGAGAGAGAGCTCAAAGATGTAGAGAATAGGGTTCCCGTAAAGGTTATTTATAGCCTTTCTCTAGGATTAAACATTCTATGGAATAGACCCATACCATTGATCATAGGAGACCTGTGGGGTGAGAGATTTTAGCCATACAATCCTTAGATCAACCATCATGATTATCCTTCAACTTCCTTAACTTAATCTCATCAAATGAAATTAATATGAAAAATATATTACCCTTTCATATCTCTTCCATAAATCTCTTACACATACTTTATTTGGAAATCAAATCTCCTTAATGTTCAAAACTTTTCATTTTGTTTCAACTTGATTGAGGGCACCAAGAGGGGTCGTGCCTCTCATGGTTGTCTTGTGAAGGTCCCACGCACTTCCCACATGCACGTTTATGGCCCCATGGCTCATGATGGACCCCCATATATTTTATGATTTGTAAAAGTTATAAAATTATTTTTAGAAAAATATAATAATTTTTTTGTCTCTCTGAATTAAAATACTAAAAATTTTGTTTTTCATTATTTATGTATCCATTTTGAAAAAAAAAAAAAACATCCAAAGACTTCTAAAAATTTATGCTATTCATCTAAATATCATTTAAGATCAAATTAACGAATTCTAAATTAATTTGAAGGAATTTAGATCCAACTATGTTAAGAAAATACTAATTTTACTGAAGTACTTCATCTTCTACTAAAACTATAATCTACATCTCAAACTAACCTATTAGTTCCCACGACGCACAGACCATCACAAGAGTTCGTGATTGGGTTATCAAAGTTAACTAATAGGTGAGGAGAGACAATCCTAGTATATGAATTACAAGTTCCCCTAGGGACAAGTCCAAGGTCACACATATCTAGTGCACACACAACCCTGTGGTTCATATGGGGTCATCTCTCATACATATACACATATCACCATCAGTAATGATTATCTTTTCTAATACGTGTATCATATTGTCATGGTTCAAGATGAGGCTTTGGCCCTCGTCCCTACAAGTCTACCATCACACACAAGGGTCACACATTCACTTGGCTCACTACCATGGGCAACTCTGACCTCATTGAAGGATAAACCCTACTAACCCTTATTGGTTGTACTCTATGCCTTGATATTTAGGGATTTGTAACTCGATTGCCTAGCTCGTTAAACTTAGTCTGAGTCTTGACAAACATCATTTTACCAACCTCGGTCCCACTGGAGTTCTTTATTCCACTAAAGCAAAATATTGATTACATGTTCTCATAAAGTGTTTAATGGCCACAAATACCCCAAAAAAAAAACTAATCTAGAACTTAGAGAGAGAATGTAATCTATAGAGAGAAATGAATAAAGAGAGAAACCGAACCATTACCTCTATCCTCTCGAAGTTCTAGAGAGAGAAGCTTCAGTACTTATACTACATAATCAACCAAGTGCCCCCCCCCCCCCCAATCTCGTAATCATTTTCTCTATTTAATAAAACAACTTGTGTTTTTTTTGCTTGCCTTTATTTGGAGCTATATATATATATATATATATATATATATATATATATATATATATATATATATATATATATATATATATATATATATATAAAAGAGACTACAAAACGCCTATGGGCAAAATTGAACAGTAGTTATGCCCATAGGCTCGGCGCCGTCCATTTTTTTCGGGCGGCGTGGATTAAAGATGTCATGGACATAGTATGGCAATCCGTCATGGATATAGCATGTCCGTAACAGGATTTTTTCACAACCATCATGGCTCTCATAGGTTCGTGGCGGTTTTTAGGCAAAACTGTCGTGGAGATAGCATGTTTGTGAAGGGGGCGAAACACTGTAGAATATATACATGAGCATACGAAAATCGATCACCAAACTAGACGAAAAAAATTGTATTGAACAACAAGAGGGACTTTTCCTAAAATGACAGGAGCACATGGTTTGTAAACGTGTAAAGGCCCAATAATAAAACAAGTCTTCAAACAATGTCATGAACATTTTTATAAAATTGTTTTAAAGCATGGACTTCATATCAATGATACTAATACGTATGTATACGCCAGAGTATGTGATAATGTGGTTGTAATTATTTACCTAAGACAAGGCAATAACACTACTTGCATTGAGGATATTAAAATTATTATCTTATGAATTCAATGTGAAATACATGGGGCAAGCTGATGGAATTAAATTAGTGAGGAATCTGACTAGGTATGTTTGAAGGGATTGTTTACAAAGAGGCCATTTATTTTTTGTATATGGTGGTCACAATCCTTTGCACTCATTACATATCAATTTGGATGGCTTGGAGTGACACTAGTTTGAGAAATTTCTTTTGGAACTTTGTGTTTATTCAATGACACTCTTACAACATTCTATTTTGAAATTTAAGGGATAAGAATGATTGTGTCCTCTATGTACAAATGATAAATCATCTCTTTCTAGACAATCCCATTGCTTAACCTACTTAAAAGACTTGATTACTTTGAGTGCAAATCAGTTTTGACCCCCTATGTTACTCATATTGAACTCAGAAAGAATTATAATTGGTTTTTTTCCTAGTTGGACTATGCATGAGTCACTAGATGTATAATGTATATAATGTCTTATACTAGAGTTGATATAGCCTTTGTTGTAAGTAAACAAAATATATATGCTAGCAGCATAGATAAAGAGCATTAAAAGGCATTTTATAAGATCCTGAGATATCTCAAAGGAGCCATAGATTATGTCCTGTACCATTTGGCAAGCTTGTTTCATGTCTAGTAGCATATCGATCTTCACCTATGGTGGGGGCGACATTGCTTTGTGATCCAAAAAGTAGAAGTGTATCTCCAGATCCAAAATAGAATAGGAATTAATTGTCTTGGAAGCCGCTAGTAAAAAAGCTGAATCGCTAAAGAACTTGTTGGTAGAGATACCAGCTGTTCAGGGGCCCATGCCTACAGTCTCGATATGATGTGATTATGAAGATGTTGTATATTGAGTGAAAAATAAGATTTATTCCATAAATTTAGGTATATTAGTTTGAGGCACAACGAGTTGAGAATTTTTCTTCAAGATGAAGCCTTATTAGTACTTCATGTATGATCTACTTAGAACTTGACACGGCTACTAACGAAAGGCCTTATATGAGACTAAAATTAGAGGAAACCTAAAAGAATATTAGTATGCCACAAAATGATGGGAACCCTACCTAAGGACAAATATTTCTAAAGTACAAGGTTCAAAGAGAAAAACTAGTCACTTATGTGATATTTGATATATGCATGTACTGCAGTACTATTTATGGAAATTTATAAAAGTTCTTTTCATCCTTGGCTGTCTTGTACGATTTACTGCAATGAATTGAAATATTTTCTCTTAATGGTCCATTTCCCAAGATGATCTAAAGCCTAAGCTAAAGTATCGCATTAGAGGACATTATCTATGAATTCACCTATATTTATGTGGTACTAGAGGTTGCTTCTTATGAGAATTGAGCATTCTCTAGAGCGTAAAAGCTGAAATAGTGCAGGGCCTTTAAATATGCAAACCTTTTAAAAACTCACAGATTTTTGAAAGGAAATGCCTAATATATTGGAGGCTTATTAATAATAGGCAAAATTTAAGATTCGTCCACTCACTGTCCTCGCACTAAGTGAATATTCAAATATAACAAATACCTTAACTTATGCGCTACCTATCTTGATTTTGAGCGAGAATAAAATGCTTTTCCAAACCATTCATTTTGAAACAAAAGTAGAATTATTATATTTTTGTCTAATTTATGTTTCAAAACAAACGAGACTTTTATAATTTGTTTGGATCATATTCCAATGGGAGAGATCGGCTTGCAACATGCACAATGTGTAGGACTCTAACTACACTTTGCGTATTTTTGAAATAGAAAATTATTCAAATGAAATAGATCATTTACTTTTAGTACAAAGAGGTCACATTCATTCTTGTCTATAAGATCTCAAATCAAGTGGTTCTGAATGTGTCATTGATGGGATTTAAAGTTCAAAAAAAAATTTCTCAAACTTCATTAAACAACCCAAGCTTTTTGAATGTGTCATTGATGGGATTTAAAGTTCAAAAAAAAATTTCTCAAACTTCATGAAACAACCCAAGCTATCTAATTTGACATCCAATGACCAGAAGTAGTTGTGACCTCCTTATAAAAAAGATAAATGGTCTTATACTATACATTTCCTTTTGATTTATTGTATTTTAACCACTGTTGGAAAACTGGCCGATCTAACCGCTAACTGCCAGGTTAGATCGGAACCGGGCACTGGCCTGTTCTGGTTTGGACGGCTTTGGTGATCAACTGGTATTTAAAAAAAAATTGAAAAATATATATATAAATTCTAGAAAATAAAGAATTTGGTTTGTATTGCAGTTTTTAATATTCTTTACATTATGTTAAAGATTAAAAATTGTTTTGGTCATTAATACTCACTTTAATATTTTTCCATCTTTTTCAAAAAACATTAGAAATATCCCTAGGCACAATAGATTTGTTAAAATTCATTTTTTTCACTAATTTTCAACTTCATTTGAATGTGTTTTGCTTTCATCATTCTTTATATGTTTTTTATATTTAATAAAAAAAAATTTGTGTCTTTTTTATTTTTTTCGACATTTTTTTTACCATCTGGGACTTATCCAGTTAGAACGGTTGAATCGGCCAGTTTGCCGGTTAGGCCCGTTCAACCTCTTTCGGGCCCATGTCCATTTAATCGTTTCGATTCGATTTTGCGAACACTGATTTTAACAAAGTTTATCGTCTCTTTAGACCATGAATTATTTGTTCAATTTAAATAAGGGTGTGGTCTATATAAGGCTACATCTCTTAAGATTATCTGAAAATCTATTTCATCTCGAGTAATAAAATTTTAAACTTCAAAAATTGTTAAAATCAAGTAGATCTATAAATATATAAAAATCTTAAAAATAGATGCTCTAGATAATGTGTTGCAACATGCACTATCTGTCGGACTCAAACTCTTCTTTTTTTTGTATTCATACATCTCGGTGTTGAGATGATTAATTCGAGGGTTCTTTAACATAAAACAACCTTTACTGATAGATTTTTTTATGTGCTATCTTTAATTCTATATTTTAAGGTTGCAACCTTTTATAAACTTTTTCCTTTAAATAATTACATTTGAGGAGAATTTTGTTGGACGCGGCAATCTTTGAGTTAGCCACAAGTGAAGACAATTTTCAGCGTGCGCGTGAACCCAAGTTCCTGTCGAATGATTCAACTTAATGCTCACGGTGAGGTGAATAATTAGACCACCATAGTGGTCTATCTTGGACCACCACTTTTCTTTGTAATGCTCTTAAGAAGAGTACGTGTGCTCTTCTTTGAGGTTCGAGGCCATCAAGTTTGGCCTTTCCTTTTTGGTTGGAGAGTGCTATATCGAATTTTTGAATTTTTTTTATATTTTATATTTTTTTATTTTTTATGAAGCCCGTCTCGCTTTTTAAAGAGGACAAAAAACTTGTTCAAAAAGAAAATCCCTCAACTCAAGGGTAAAGGAGGGAGCCCGTGGTAATGGGGTGGTGGCTTAGCTCCCTCTGTTCTTCATGTTTTTGGAAAAAAGCAAATCTGCTCAAATACTACGATATTTGTTGGTTGATTTTTGCATAATTATTGTCCAATCCAAGTTACTTGCATGAAAATCCCTAGAATTTGACAATAAAAGTTATAGAATAGCTGTGGCTTTAGAAGCGTATTTAGAGTGCAACTTGGAGATTAAACACCTCAAAAAAACTCTAGGCCGCTGGTACTTTTTGTTGAATTTAAATTTCAAATCACTCTCCCTACATTATTAAATGAGAGCTAAGGTGTGGACACGTAGTGAAAAGAAAAAGAAGCTACCCTATCATAAGAGAGGCGTTTATGCCCAATTCTAAAATTTACTTCCTATTTTTATGGCTGATATTAAGAGAAATCTACATCGTCGAATTTAGAAGTTAGAGTTTAGGATCTCCATCTTTAGGAAGAGAGAGATACTCATCTTTATGTTGAGAGAGAGACGTGGATATAGGGTGAAAAATAAGGGCAACATTTCTATGCTTCCTTTACAACATGAAACTTATATACTTCCCCTTATCCAACCATCCATTCTGAATGGAGGGCTAAGATTGTCCTAATCACAATGTCATATTTCTACACTATTTTATTTTTAATTTTTTTCTATAAACTATCTTGATACCAAATTTTGTACGTCCAATCCTCTATTAAACTTACATGAAAAATATAAAAAAAAAAAATTCAATAAAATAAAATGACTAAAATCCCCTGAAAGTTTAAAGGGGTATTTTGATCATTACATTTTATCGAAAAATTATTTTTAATATTTTTTAGAGGTTCATCCCAATGAGAAGATGTTAGGTACCAAATTTTATATTCATACAATTTGTATAAAAAAATAAAAATAAAATACTTTGAAAAGTCGGATCTAAGATCAAACGGTGAGTGGCTCACTTGATCAAATTGTTGGAAATATAGCCTATCATACCCTTTTATCGCAAGAGTTTATTTTTCAATATATGTGAGATCCCTTGTGGTTGATATGAGGCAATGCCATATACTAGGATCCATTTTGGTGCTTTTATAGGATATTGTACTGGAAGGAAAACCTAGTGTTACTGGAGGCAAAACCAAGTGTTGTGTTTTGGATTCTTTGTAAGAATTATTATTTTTATTATAGATGTACAAAATTATTTAATTTCTTAATATCTTTGATCAAATTGTAGGAATGCTTGGATGTCATCTTATATGTGAGTCATTAGTGCACTAATGACATGTTTAGCTCATTATATAGGATTAACAGTTTGGTGATAACTTGTTAACCCTAAGTGGCTGCACTTAAGAGAATTAAGGTAGGGTTATACTTGGATCTCAACTCCTATAGACCATGAATATGAGAGTTACAAAAGATGGTTCTCTGTAAAAAGAGTAACCCCTCAAATAATATAAGATAGAGAATGATGAAAAATTGGTGAAGGTGATTCACTAAGAAGACTCTCAAAATAGCCTGTCATCGGATGGCTTGGTCTATAGGTTTTGGTATGGAACCTTAAGTCTCTCGTGTGATTTAAGGACATATCCGAGTATGTTGTTTATCGTTTTTATTTATTTATTTATTGATTTTCATTATTCGGACTAACACAAATTGGATGGCTGTATTGTAGGAGAAGCATAGATCTTTTATGTTGTAGGGAAAGTATAGAAACCTTCTCCAAATAATAAAGTTATCTAAGAGAGTGAATGATATGAGGGAGAGATTTTTGGAGGGAAAATTTATGGATAGAGAAGGAAATTTTAATGCTCCCAAAAAAGGAGAATTTTATTTGAAAGATTTGGATATCTATCTACTATTCTATTATTCTCATTTAATTTTACAACTTTTTCCGTTTAGGATCTCCCATCTTAAGGAGGATAGAGATATATCCATCATTAGGTTGGGAGAGAGAGGTACATGGGATGAGAGGAGATAAGAGAGTGAATGAAAGATATGTGGGGGAGATTTTAGGAAGATAATTTTATATATAGATAATGAAATTTTATCTATCTATACTAAGCTATACTACATTATTAAGCAAGAGTTAAGGAGAAAAATAAGAAGGGACTATAATTCTATAGAGGTTATGGGCGACACTCCACCTTCAACGGAAGAGAGATAGCACACATTATTCTCAATCTCTTAAACATAGTGCGTGGTGAGAGGGAGAGTATGCATTTCTCAATTTTCCCTTTGAGAGAGAGAGGGGGAGTAGTCATATCTCAAATTTCCATTTAGAATTAAGCCAGAGTTAAAGGGTGGAGATGTCACCAAAATTTTCCTTTTAAGAGAGAGAGTAAGCATATCTCAATTTTCCATTTAGAATTAAGCCAAAGTTAAAGGGTAGACACATGTCATGAAAATAAAAAAGTACATTCCCACTTTTAAAAGAAGAGAGAGTACACATTATTCTCAATATCCTAAAATTAGTGTGAGAGATAAAATTAGTGTGAGATAGAGAGAGATTGATGCAGGGGAGAGAGAAAGAGAGATATAGCACACATAAATTTTCTTTTTCCATTGTCTTTTTGTTTTTATTAGATATGCTTTCAATTTTTTAAAAAATGTCCCTTCATTAGAAAACCATATTAGATATGCATATAACTTTTTTTAAAATGATCATTTATTCGATATGCATGCAAGCTTTCATTTTTCTGACCCATCTCTCTTTTCACATTTAAAACTAACGTTTCCTCTCTCTCTCAACGTGGTCTACCTCTCCCTCTCCCTCTCCCTCTCAACGTAGTCTCTTTCTCGCCCTTTTCTGTTAACTTGGTTTCTTCCTCTCTCTACATTTAATATTTACTTACTGCTCTCTCTCTCTCCCTCTCCTCTCATTCTGTTTAGTTTTTGTTTGGTTTTTTTTTTAGTTTCTTGAGTTTATTTCTTATTTTTTTCTCTTTTTTTTATACTAGTTTTCTCTCAGGTATTGTTATATTGGTTCAGAGACTAAGTTTGTTCTTTGAGGTATGCTTTACTTTTTGGTGTTTTGTGTTTACTATGTTCTATGTTCAAATGGTTTGCATAATATTCTCTTTTTAGAGAAACTTTATAGGTTGTACTCTAAAGAGAGAGAGTTCCTGCAAGGTTTATAATTATTAATAATTATAAGCATGATTGTAATGTTATTACCATAATAATTTGTTATTTACACCCTATATTATGATTTAATGATACTTTTTTTAAATTTTTTACCTATGGATTTTAAAAGTGAAATAAGTAACACTGTCTTTGATATAAGACTCATCATTAAACTAACATTCTTTAAAAAATAAATTATGAATTTTTTTGCTCATTAATTTCATTTGTAACCAATCTTTTAAAGACTTTTTAATGTTATCAAAAAGAATTTTTTTCCCAAGAAATAATTTTTTATTATCACTATTAAATAATATCTTTATTTATGTAATTTATTAATTTCAATTTTTTTAAAAATAAGTTTTTTTGTGTTGCTATGCTTTCTAAAATTATAGTAACTTTTAATTTTACTATAAAATTTCAAATATTTGAAATCTATATTACATTATTAAGCTAGAGTTAAGTGGTGAGCAAGTGTTGCGAAAATAAGAAGGGCCCTAACTCTATAAAGATTGTACGACACATTCCCATCTTTAGGGGAAAATAATTTTTTTTTAACTTTTCCTCATATACTTTAAAAGTGAATAAATAACATTGTCTTTGGTATAAGACTCATCAATAAACTAATATTCTTTAAAAAATAAATTATAAATGTATGTGCTCATCAATTTCATCTATGACCAATCTTTTAAAGAATTTTAAAAGTTATCAAAAGAAAAATTTTTCACAAGAAATAACTTTTTTACTATCACTTTTACATAACAGCTTCACTTTGTAATTTATTAATTTCAACTTTCTTAAAAAAGCAAGTTTTTTGTGTTGCTATGCTTTCTAAAATTATAGTAACTTTTAGATTTGACTATAGGGAAAGGTTTCTATACTTTCCCTATAACATAGAAGATCTTTGCTTCCCTTACCATCCAGCCGTCCAATTTTGATCAAGAGAGCCACTCACCGTTTGATCTTAGATCCGATCTCTCAAAGTATTTTATTTTCATTTTTTTGATACAAATTATATGAATATGAAATTTGGTACGTGTCATCCTCTCAATGGGGCACACGTATAAAAAATATTAAAAATAAATTTTCGATAAAATATAATGATCAAAATAACCTTTGAAACTTTTCGGGGTATTTTGGACATTTTGTTTCATTGGAAATAAATTTTTTTTATATTTTTCGCTAGTACGAGTTTAATAGATAATTGGATGTACAAAATTTGGTGACAAAATAGTTTATATAAAAAACGTTAAAAATAAAATAGCGTAGAGACCTGACATTGTGATTGGGGCATTCTTAGCGCTCCATTCAGAATGGACGGTTTGATAAGGCGAAGTATATACGTATGTTGTAAGGGAAACATATGAACATATGAGCCTAATGACTTAGATTGAATCTGGGCTGATCTGATGGTGACAAACTCATTTCATATTTGAATTTAAATTTTTTTCTATAAATCCAAATAACTTGAAGTTTCAGGCGTGTATTCTTCAAAAATAGGAGAATCTAATAAAAATATAAAAAAATAATTTGCAAGAAATAAATTAATCAAAATACCTTCGAAACTATAAGTTTTCGAATATTTTAAACAAAATACATTTTACAAAAAAAGGAGCCAATTCTACTTTGTTGGATTTTTTAGTAGTTTACAAATTTCAAGTACAATGCTTTATGTCGTATCAAGTAGAAACTTATATTTAAAAGTTTAATTTTACTGCTTTAAAACTTGCTTAAGGAATTGTCCCTTTTTAAGAATTTTAAGCCATAAAAATTGAACTCATCTTCCCTGCTTTAGAAACACTTTCTTATCATTCTCTCAATTATAATAATGTCGTGTATATTAGCTTCTCTCTGGGTAACTCCCTTCTCTCATTATCTTTTATAATTAGTATAACTCTGAGCCTTTTTGTTATTAGTGTGGTTGGTTTGCTTTCATATTGTATGCGGTTTTCACACACAACTTCTTAATCGTATGTTGTTGACTATTACAAAGTTATTTTTTATGTTATTGCTTATTTTCATTTAATACCTAAGGAGTATCATTCTATAGTTATAGTACAATAGTATTGTCAATTATTGTTAGGTTACAAAAGGTAAATAACAAAAATAAAAATAAAAAAATAAAACATACAATTAGTTGAAATAGAATCTCCACCATTCCATAAAATATGCATAGCATATAGATAGATATATATGCATAGCGTCTATGCACATAGATATATATCAGAAATTCATGATTGCTTATTACGATCCACCTGGTAACTTTGAAACCAGACCTAAATCCTCTCAAGGTTGAACTAGATTGAAGAGTCTTACCATATTCTTATTAAAAATTGACTATGATCACGGGAGATTCTGTGATTTATTTAATTTATTTAAAAAATTTTGTGAGTGAATTCGAAAAAGTCTTCTCACTCTAAAGCCTGCCACTTTTTTCCATAAGCCCCCTTTAATTGAGGAAAATGGCAGATACCCGCTCTCCCTTTGGTAACTCAGTGGGGATTTTGGGCCCTGCTTTTAGGTGAGAATATTTGTTTTTTTGGGAAAGTGGGAGACGGTCCCTATCTTTTATAGGAATTGAGCCCCATAATGCAGTGCCCAAAAACTTACCTCAAACCGCTGATTTTAGGCCCCAATAATTCTACTGCACTTTCCCAACAGTAAGAAAAACTTCCCCAAAAGCCCATTTCATAAATCCTTTGTTTTCACTCTCCAAAACCCACTAGTTTGATCATAAGAACCTAATTTAAGTAGTTGGTTAATTCAGGCTTGGTTTTTCCAATACTTTTTTGTCATATGAATCCATAAAAGAATGAATTGTTGATATAACTTTGAAAGAAAAACCTATGTGAACTTTTGCCAGTGAAATTTTTTTTTTATTTTTTTAATTTTTTAATCACCTTTTTTTCTTTGGCAAAAAGATCACTTACAGATGGTCTTATTAAAATCAATAAATATTTCAAAATAAAGGCAACTTAACAATAAAATAAAACTCAACCACTTGATCTCATTTATACAACTAAACACTACGCTTGAGAATAAAAATAAATTTGCATGAAATAAAGAAGATGTCGGAGATTACTTCAACCGGGCTTATTATACTTCACACCGAGTCACCAACATCCGATGGTCCGGGATTAGCGGTTTAGCTTCAATCTCGAACTGGGAATGCCAATTTCGATCAAACTGAGTAAGCACCCTTAAATCTCTACAAAACCCTAATTTCCCAATCCTTAGTATCTTTAGATCAAGAGAGAGAGAGAGTAGGAGGCCTAGGGTTGGGGTGTGCCCACTACGGGTCTTAGGAGAGAGAGAGAGAGGGTTAGAGATAGAAACCCTAAGGAGAGAGAGTGGGGCATGCCCCTCTAGGAGAGAGATGAGAGAGAGTTGAGAGAGAGAGAAGATGTTGAGAATAAGAGAGGGTACACTTTTATTTATAGTGCAAAGTTAGGTTTAGGGTTTTTTTAGGGTTTCTCACAGTTGCTTCTTTCTTGAGATTGGATATGGACCATTGATCAGGGTGACTTATGAGGTGAGAGATCTGATCCATCCATTCTATAGATGGGCCATTAACATTATGGAATGTGTATGAACCATTATCTCCTTTTCCTTAAACTATTTCCTCATCAATATATTTAAATAAATTAAATCTATTAAAATATCATGCATTCCATAAAAATGCATAATCCATCTCATAAATTTTGTAATAATATATCAAATAATATAAAGTTAATATATGCTATCTCATTTAGATAAGATATGGTCAATATTTACTATATAATAAATCGACCACATGTCATAAGATACACTTTCCATAATTCAAGTTACGTCAACTTAAAGTAATCAAAGAAGTATCCAAGGGGTGGGATGTGGCACC
Source organism: Amborella trichopoda (assembly GCF_054954075.1). NCBI lineage: Eukaryota > Viridiplantae > Streptophyta > Magnoliopsida > Amborellales > Amborellaceae > Amborella > Amborella trichopoda. The sequence goes on from NC_142346.1 coordinate 24,630,016, forward strand.
CCTATTTGGTACATGTGGGCCCCACCTACATAGCACATGGTGGGCCCATGTGCAATATGGGCCCCCATGTAATTTTTATAAAAATTAAAAATACAATAAAATATTTTTAAAACATTATTTGAATTTCTATAACCTTTTAAAATTAATTACTTCATTTTTATACGTCCAAAAATGATAAATAAAATATTAAAAGATTCATAAAAATTCAAATAAAAATCTAAAATAATTTTTATAATAAAAAAATACAATTAAATTAATTTGATGGGAAATGGATCCATATGATTTAGGAATTCAATCTGCAATAATGGAGTACTTCACCTTCAACTGTGGATTACCAACCACACTTGCTTTATCGAGCCGACCTAGTGTTTCTCATGACCCACAGTCCAAGCAGGGGCTCATTAGCGAGTCACCAAAGTCTGGCCGATGAGCCAAGGCGTCATAATCCCAGTTTGTGGATTACAGGTCCTCCCCTAGAGACGAGTCAAGTTCACCACAACCTGATGCCACCATAGCTTTATGGTGTATAGGGTTATCTCTCGCACATGCATACGCTTCACCCAAAAGTGGATATCTAGCTTTCCCAAACGATCTATCGATATACATGCCATGTGATGGATATAGATGAAGTTTTGGCCCCCGTCTCTGTAGGCCTAACATCACACACAAGGGTCACACCGTCCCTTAGCTCACTCATCTAGGCATAAGCTCCGATTTCATCAAGGGATAACCCAGAACCCTTCTCGGTGTATTCTCTATGCCCAAGTGCATTGGGTTTTCCAACTACTGGCCTAGATCGTCAAGCACAGTCCGATATCAGCACATTTACTTAGTATGGTCCCCGAGGGATCACACTCCCACTGAGTTTATGTTCTACTATAATAAATACTTTTCAAAATACATTCATAAGACCTTTAAAGGCCACGTAAACCCAATATCACCCACTTGGCCTTTGAAGGCCTTACATTCTCTCTTCCTCACTTTCTCTCATCCCCATCTCTCTCACATGTCTTTAAAAAACATTAGGGACAACTCCCTTAGTCAGAGGGTCTGCAATCATCAAATTTGTAGTTATGCAGCTGATCTCGATCTCTTTCAATCTCACCTCAGTTCTCAGGTGATAGAAGTATGACTTTATATGCTTGGAATTCTTGTGAAACCGAGGCTCCTTAAAGACACAAATAGTCGTCGTGTTGTCACAGAAAATCCACACTGCCTCAAAACGTACAAGATGAAAATTAAGTTGATTAAGAAACTTCTTAATCCACACAGCCTCCTTGGCTACTAGACAACATGCTACATACTTGGATTCCATGGTGGATAATACCACTATATTTTGTTTTTTTGACTTCCAAGAAACCGCACCCCCTTCAAGCATAAACACATACCCAGATGTAGGCTTCACATTATCTGAATCCGTGAGATAGCTTGCATCCGAATATCTGTCTATTGCTATTTCAGTTCTCCCTTTATATGTGAGCGCATAGTTCATGATCCCTTTTAAATATCTGAGAATTCTTTTTACTGCTTTCCAATGCTCCTTTCCTGGATTGCTTTGGAAACGGCTCACCAAACTCATGACAAATGACAAGTCAGACCTTGTTTCCGTCATGGCGTACATAAGAGACCCAACTGCACTCCTGTATGGCACTCTCTCCATGGCTCTTATATCCATGTCTTCGGTAGGACACATTTTATTACAAAGCTTCGTCTTTTTGTCAATTAGTCTAGACATGGGCTTACACATACTCATATCAAACTTTTCCAATATCCTCTTACAGTAGGTTACCTGAGAAAGTTGAATAGTCTTCTCTTTCTTGTTTCTTATTATCTTGATACCTAACACATATGAAGCTTCTCCAAGATCCTTCATATCAAAGTGTTGTGAAGTAAATTTTTTGTCTCTACTACTATGGCGATTGAGCTACTAACAATTAGCATATCATCCACATAAAATAATATAAAGGCCACATCACTCCCATTAACCTTTTGATATATGCAATAATCCTCATTATTTGTAGAGAACCCTGTAAGAGCAAGGGTCTCTTAAAATTTTATGTACCATTGCCGTGATGTTTGTTTCAGACTATAAAAGGATTTATTAAGTTTGCATATCAAGTTCTCTTTCCCTTTCTCCTCAAATCCCTCAAGTTGGGTCATGAAAATTTCTTCTTCTAAGTCCCTATTTAGAAATGCTGTTTGATATCCATTTGATGAACCTCAAAGTCAAAATAGGCTGCTATAGCTATAAGGATTCGGATGGATGAAACTTTGGCAACAGGGGGAAAAGTTTCCCCGTAATCTATCCCTTCTTTTTGAATGAAATCCTTTGCAACCAACCTAGCTTTGTATTTTTTTATTTTCCCTTCAGAGTTTAACTTTTTCTTGAAAATTCACTTACAACCAATGGCCTTATGTTTTTGAGGTAGATGTATTAATTCCCATACATGGTTTTGGTTAATGGAAGCATACCCATCTTTCATGGCCTCTACCCAATATTTTCTTTCAGAACATGATAAGGCTTCATAATAGGTTTTAGGCTCAAAATTTGGATCTTCCCCAACTCTATCAAAATGTCCCCCAAGGTAGACATATTGTTCTAGGTATAGAGCTGGTTTATTGATTCGGTTACTTTGTCTTGGTTCGGATAACGGTTCATTATCTTTAGGGGGCTCAGGTTTAGGTTGGGATTGTTTTGAAGTTTCAAGTTAAGGTTCTCGAACTACATCATTGTTTTTCGCTTCCTCAAAGAAGTCGACTTGTTTTCTACTCACCCTTACATCAAGGAATTCTTCCTCGAAAAAGTGAGCATCGCAACTCTCAATGACCGCTCCTATTTCAAGGTTGTAGAATTGATTCCCTTTACCATGATCTGCGTAATTAATGAAAATGGATTTGACAGTCTTGGGTTGCAATTTGGTTCTATTTTGGTGTGGGATAAGGACATGGGCTGAGCAACGCCAAACTCTCAGGTGATCAAGGGAGGGAGTATGGCCTGTGAAAATTTCGTGAGGAGTAAGTGGGGCAGCTTTTGTGGGAGTCCGATTAAGGATGTAGTATGCCGTCAACACGACTTCTCCCCAAAATTTTAAGGAGAGATTTGCATGCCCCATCATACTCCTCACCATTTCAACTAAGGACCTATTTTGTCTCTCAGTTACACCATGTTGTTCGGGAGTATAAGGTATGGTGTAATGATTTCCTTGGTGTTTGTGACATGGGTCGTAGCCCCTGAGTCAAGATATCAAGAAGCTCCCTTGGGGTCAGCTAGCATAGACTCAAAGACCACACATGCCAATTCCTTGTTGGTCCCTCCATATTTGTTGAACCGACAACTATTGGTTATGTGGCGTACCTTCTCGCAAATAAAACAGGTTCGAGTATCTCTTTTTTCTCCCTTATTTCCAAAATATCTCTTTTTGAAATATCATCTCTTCCCAAAATAATTTCTTCCCTTTCCTTTCTTAAATTTAAAAGAAGATGGAGTTTTTACCATATGCACAGCTTCCCTTGGAGTTGTTCTCAGTGCTTACCTTGAATTTTTCCTCTCCTCTTTTGCTGTGATTGTAGTGATGAGCTCCTTCTGTTTTGGTGCCTTCCTTCTCGCCGAGATGGAACATATGAAGGTCTCCCATGAATTAGGAAGTGAATTCATGAGATGAATCACTTGCATAAATTCATTGGGTTCCATGCATGTGTTTTCTAGCTCTTTGACTAGCGTGCGAAAGACGTGCACATGATCTGCAAACTTGGTACCTTCTGCCATTTTTAACACATTATACCTCCTCATAGCTATGGTTTGCTTCATGAGAAAGGTTTCACCATATTCTCTTTCAAGACTATCAAAAATCTCACTTGCAGTATAGTTTGACTCGTACTCAGAAGCATACGAGTTAGTCATGACACATAAAAGAATGTGATTGTATCTCAGGTTCGTCCTCTGCCAACTGACGTTCTCATCTTTAATTTCTTGAGATGAGTCGTCAGTTATATGACGAGGTCGGTCCTCATAGAGTACCTCATGCAAGTTTTCTTTATAAAGCACATATTTGATTTTTCTTTCTAGGAAGTATAGTTGGTCCCATCAAACCTTTCGATTTTCAAGATATCTAAGATGAAGGTACGTGCAGCCATACATTTCTATTCTCAAGCAAAAATAAGAAAAGACTCCTAATGACAATCAAGTAAAACTAACTCTAATATCAATGAAAGAAACCATGTGACCTTTTACCGGTGAATATAATTTTTTTTTTTCAAACATCCATTTTTCTTTGGTAAAAAGATCACTTACAAATGGTCAATCAATAAATTTTTCAAAATAAATGCAAGTTAATAATACAATAAAACTCAACCACTTGATGTCATTTATACAACTAAACGCTACGGTTGAGAATAAAAATAAATTTGCATGAAATAACAGATGATGCCGGAGATTATCTAAACCGGGCTTATTACACCCCACACTGAGTCACCAACATCCAATGGCATGGGATCAGCGGTCTAGCTTCAATCTCGAACTGGGAAAGCCAATTTCGGTTAAACTGAGTAAGCACCCTTATATCTCTACAAAACCCTAATTTCCCAACCCTTAGTATCTTTAGGTCAAGAGAGAGAGAGAGTAGGAGGCCTAGGGTTGGGGTGTATCCCCTATGGGTCTTAGGAGAGAGAGAGGGTTAAAGAGAGAAACCTTGAGGATAGAGAGTGAGGTGTGCCCCTCTAGGAGAGAGATGAGAGAGAGTTGTGGGAGAGAGAAGGTGTTGAGAATAGGAGAGGATACAACCCCTATTTATAGTTCAAAGTTAGGTTTAGGGTTTTTGAGTTCTCACAGTTTCTCTCTTTCTTGAGATTGAATATGAACCGTTGATCAGGGTGACTTGTAGGGAAAGAAATCTGAGCCGTCCATTCCATAGATGGGCCATCAACATTATAGAAGGTTGTAGACACCAGCTTTAAATCTGACAATGTATATGGCTTTCTTAGAACCTTAGGATCGAATTGGCCTAGTAAACCCAAAATCCATTGGTCACAGCCAAAACTCAGCAGATGCCTGTTTTGATCCAGAATCCAATAAATGCGCTGTTTTACCAAAAACATCATTAAAAATAGTAAAAGAAACTGTTTTGACCTAAAATTTCTTTGAGAGCTTCAAAAGAGGCTGACGAAGACACCCAAATTGAAAAATATCAATTTCGATAAGTTTTAGTTCGGGAGACATTGGGTGTGCCACCCAAGTGACACAGGGCATGTCACCCAAGTCATCCTACAAATGCCCTATTTTACCAAACAAATCATTAAAAATAGTAAACAAATATTTTTTGACCTAAATGTTTTCTGGTAGCTTCAAAAGATGCTAAGGAACATACTTGAAAATAAAATTTTCAAATTGGAGCACTTTTGATTTGCCGTGTGCCGCCCAGGCGACATGACTCGTGCCGCCCAAGAGACACAACTCATGCTGCCCAGCCACGGTTTGGCCCAAAATTTTTTTACGTATTTTTCATGCTTTTAGGGTTATCTTGTGGGAGGTTTGGCCATGTGATGCTATCCGCGTCGGTCAAAGCCTAATTTAAAAAAAATTAAAGATTGGTTTGACCAAGGGATTTGTTAGTTACGGGACAACTCTGCCCCAACAAATCCCTCGTTCAGATGAACTCACTTTGGGTGACCACAAAAGGATGAAAAACGAGAGGGTTGAAAGAGGGATGAGACTTTTATAAACTTTAGGATGGAAGAGAAACCCTAAGAGAGTAGAGAGACCTTCCCTGAGGAAACCCTAACCCTCATCTTAAGCCTTAGTAAACCTAGACCTAGGGCGCAACAACCCTAGATCTAAACCCAATTCTAGGGCACAACCACCCTATTACTAATAGAGACTTGCTGATCAACATCTGGACCATAAGAGCAAACGGAACTGGTTCTGATACGAGCAAGCCCTTGAAGGCTCAGAAAGCCCGGGCCATCCGGCCCGTTTCGGTATTTTCTTCTCCTTCATTTCCTCTTTTATTTTATTGTCTTTATTTTATTTTGTTCTGGCTTTGATTCATTTTAATTGAAAATTGTTTTTTGAAATGCTTCGGATCACGCTGGCACCGCCACAGATCAGAGAGCAGATCTGCTCGTTTCTAGGCAAATATAATCTCAGATCTGAATTCGATTGTTCCCACTTTCTCTGCAATTTATTTTTTATTTATTTTTTATCAGTTGAAATTTTCATATCTAAGAGATCAACATCATTAGATCGCTCCATTCTGCGTTATAAACAGTTTGGCGCCCACAGTGGGGGCAAATCGAGCGTGATTCAAGCATCAAAAATTCGCAAATCTCATAATATTTTGAAACTTTGAATACATGTTCTAAGTACAATTTTGTGATTGTTTCCAAAATTTCAAGTCAAAATAAAATATTTAAAAATACAAAAAAATATTTTTCTGTTAGATATGCAGTCCCTTCTTGTCCCTTTATTTTAATTTATTTTCATCAAAAACTATTTTATTTATTATTTCTACAATTTTACAGTAAGCTATTTTATTAATATCTATAAGAAAAAATATGAAAAAAATAAAAAACAATATTGTTTTTGGCGACACACCTGGTGTCACCCAAACCAAGATATTTTTTATTTTTCTAAAATTTGTAAATCTGTTTTAGGACCTCTATGGAGTCTTCTCACAATAATTTAGAGAAAAATAAAAATTTTAAAAATAACAAAACAATATTTTACTTGATACAGGTCAGTCCTATCTAAACTTCCCTGCTTTCCAGATATTTTAACTTATTTCATCAAAAAAATTATTTTTCTTGCTTTTGAAAGTTTACAGTAGTTTTATTGCATCAAAATCAATAAATAAAATAAAATAAAAATATTTTTTTGGGCGACACACCTGGTGTCGCCCAGCTTACAAGGGCGACACTATCTGTGTCACCTGGGCGTCACGCCCTATGTCTCCATACTAAAAGTCTCAGATTGTTTTGAAACTTTGTAGGTCTCTTCCACAGACTCTTAGCTGCATGCTCACAAGATTTTTTCTTAAAATAAAATTTTTAAAAATACCAAAAATATATTTTTCTTTAGGTAGGTCTGCTTCATTCTTAACTTTGTGATTTCATTCTAGTTAGTTAATTTTGGTTGAATTCCTGTTTTCCCTATTTTCATTATGCTTAGTTTAGTTTTTTTTCATCAAATTTAAAATAAAAAATATAAAAATGCAAACAAAAAAAAAATCGTTGAGGGTCGCCTGTGCTCTCCCTAAACCATGTCCCGTTTGAGTCATCATCGCTCGAGTCACGCTCGACTTAGCACGAACTGTGTCTGGTTTCACTGCTTTGACCATACATTCTTAAGGGTTCCTCACCCCTGCATCTATATTTTTCCACGAGCGAGTTTCGCCTCAAAGCGCGCATCGCTAGTCACAATCAAGGTGTGACTAACGCCGAGTGCTCACTTGTTTTCTTTCTTATTGTGTGCTTGTGTGCTTGACTTTATTTCATTTGCGTGCTTCTTTACACACTCTAGCACACACCGATCGAAAATCCCGAAAAACCAAAAAACAAATTTTTCGTAAACCCTCAAAATCCGTGTTAACGGCGTGAGGGGAACCCAATTTTGAGAGTCGAGGCAGTTGGGATTCGTGTAACTTTAACTGTGAGCGCCCCTCAGTAATCATTTTTCTCAAAGAAACTCCGAGTATAGTAGGACCTGGAAATATCCTATAACAGGAGGTCAGGACCTATATCAGCCTAACCGCATTTCAATAGTTAGGAACCCACTCTCAAGCCAAGCCTAACTATAATCTAGGTCAAAAGTTTTTGTGTGTTGTGCTTGCTTATTTTTGTTGGTTAATCTTAGATCTTAGATCGGACCAGCTTTTAGTTCAAGCTTGTACCCAGCTTAGCTCAGGTCCGAACCAGGTTTCGCCTTGGTTCAAACTTAAGCCCCTCTTGGTCCAAGCCGAAGGCGCTTCTAGTTCATCTTTGATCTAGTCCAGGTTTGTACGTGGCCTGATCATTAAAACTCTCTGGGACCAAGTTGAGGCTTATACCCAGCCTAGGCCAGATCCGAACCAGGTTCACACTTAGGTTCGAACCTAGGCCCTTTTTTGGTCCGAGCCAAGGGCTCGTGCCTAAACCAACTTCGATCCAGTCTGGGTCCACATTCGGTCAGATTATCATAAACCTCTAGGTCCAAGCCTAAGATTGCACCTTGCTCACTCCATGTCCGGACCAGGTTTGCACCCAGATCTAAACTTAGACCCACTCTTGGCTTGAGCCAAGACTCGAACTTACCTTATCTAGATCTTTGTCTAGGTTCTAGTATAGGTCTAAGCTTAGAGTTACCTCTAGGGTTGGATTAGGCTTACCCTAGTTCAGAGTCTAAGCCAAAACTCGTTGAGTCTAGATTTCAAGCTAATTTTAGCTTAGTTATCACTCAAGGCCGTCGAGTCTAGATCTTACCCAAGGCCGATTATTCTAGATCTCACCCAAGGCCGTCTACCCTAGGCTTTCGAGTCTAGACCTTACCCAAGTCTGATTCTAGAACCCTACCAAGGGCGATCACCATGTCAGTCACCCAAGGCGATTATGATGACCGCTCCACGGCTGACTCTAAACTGAGCCTTCCAAACCTAGGGAACAGTATGCCGCAATCCCTTCGGATCATAGTCAGAACTCGAGCCAATCCATTATCCATCGTCCAGGTCGTCAATTAGAAGCCGAGTCCTAGGGATCCACTCCTAACCTTGAGCTCTGTATGGTCTGAAAAGTTGACTCCTCCCAAAAAACATTGAACACTCAAGGGGTCCGACCAGGCATTGTCCTACATGGAACTTTACATAGCCACAGTAGGAGCCGTCTGACCTTAGACAACCAAAGCAGGAGCCGTGCGAGGGAAGAAGTTCATGCGTCATCTAATGCTAATTCCCACAACTCGAACCAATATAACCCCGAGATGAAGCGTTCTTAGGACCAAGACCCACCTAGGTTTAGGGAATCCAACCCTACCTCGAGTCGTCGTAGTACAACTCATGATGTCCTGAACACTATACGAGGCAAAGGTGTCAATCCAAACTGACCCCTAGGCGAGACATGTGTCCAAGCTACTCTCAAAAGTCTAGTTGACCTAGGATACATTGTTCATGTCCCAGCTTACAGGTCAATGCCAAACCAACTTAATGGTATAGGTCAACCCTTAGCACAACCGAGTCAGCCGATTCTTCAATCAGTCCCTCTAGTTCATCAAGTCCAACAAACCGTGCCATTTTTGCAACTGGTGGCGACACCTATGGGTCAGTACACCGCTCAGACACAAATGTTTCAAACTACCTTGGTAACCGCAGCTCATCCATCACATGCCCAAGCAGACCAACATCTACCCCAAGTCTCGACTCATCAGTCTAGGCTTGGGAACCCACCGACCAGTGGGCCTACTCTCATGCCGAATACCCAACAAGAAGGCATCTTAAAAGTAATTCAAGTTATGCTTATAAGGATGGGTATATATGAAATCCTACCCACAAAGCCCTATGCTCAAGAGACCCTTGGAGGCATGGAAGACCTTCCCCTTGGGTTTTGTCATCCTAGAGTTTAAAAAAAAATTCAATGGGAAGAGTGACCCAGATACGTACGTCAACGCGTACCTCCTCTCCGTTCGAGCCTTGCGAGACAGGCCCAACCAGTTGAAGGCCCTATTTTCACAAACATTGACAGGCGAGGTCTTGAACTGGCATCAGATAATAATGACCGCTCAACCACACATTACTCCAGACGAAATGTTCAACCAGTTCGTCTCTCATTACCATGGGTCGACACCTATCTCTCTCTGGGTGAGCTCAGTACCGCAAAACAAAACCCAGGAGAATCCTTTGATAATTTCATTGGTCGATTCCACGAGGCGGCAATGCGGGTCATCGAATGTCCACTTACAGACCCAACAAAAATCTCCATGGCCTTAAAAAATGCCTCTCCTGAATACAAAACTTTCTTCAGCCAAGGCCTTATCCCCCACTCTTTCGACTCTATGATTGGGCAGGTGGCAAGACATGAAAGGGCGAGAGGGACACTCCTCGGTACTAGACCCGATAACAAACCCATCACAATTACCCAGAATAAGAGCAGAAGAAATGGTAAGGGGAATGTTTCCAGTCAGGTTAATGAGGTTGTCATTAACGAACCGACTCAAGGTTTAACCACCCAGCATAACAATAGGAGTCAAAATCGAAGGGGTCAGCCTAGAGTTAACACTCAAAATAACAATCGAATGCGAGAAGTCAACTTCACTCCTCTCAAAGACCCCTTAGAAAAAGTGATGGAGTTACTCTTGAAGAAAGACATGGTTCAACTCCCGTCACCATCTGAACCACCATTTGAGGTTAAAGATAAGAACAGATGGTGCAAGTGGCATAAAAACCGTGCTCATGACACCTAAAACTGTTTCTATTTGAAGAGGGTGATTCAAGGGTTGATCAATAAAGGCTGTCGGACCTTGAAATCAACCTGTTGAAGAATCTAATCAAAAGATGGGTATCTTCACAAACCCTCTCCCCAAAAATACTATCACAACGACCAAATAAATGGGAGCTCCGAGTAACTTAAAGGAGGATGTTATCATTCATATGATTGAGAACGGAGACGAAGAGGATGATCCTAGTCAATTCATATTCAGTGGCGATCATCACCTCTAAGAGGCAAAAGAAGATCTTTTGAGTCTTCTTAGAGGAAACTCTTCATCCTCGAACTCTGATGACCTCCTAAGTGAGACCAATATGACAAAGATGATACCTTAAAGATTGACATGGTCAGAGCTACTGAGAGGGGGTCATCTTCCAAACGAGGGGCCAACGCCTTGAAGTGTCCCACTACGCATCCAAACATGGGGCCAACACCTCAAATATCAAAAGAAGTCAAACCCTTGGAAATTTCAAGGGGCCCACCCCGGCCACCTTTCATTAGACGTCTTAGCCAACCCACCTATATGGGATGAGATGCCAAGATCAGAAGATTTTACCATGTTACCTCTCGAGGTGAATCCAGGTATAGATGATGGAAAAGTAAAGAACTCAGATTTGACTATTCTCCAAGGTTTGGCATCTTCACTAAAGTTGTTAGAGCTTGAACCTTTGGAAATTCTAAAGGGCCCCACTTGGGCCACCTTCACGAGATTTCTTGAATGATCCACCAATCTGGGATCAAGAATTGGATATTGCAAATCCGACTATGTTACCTCCACAAAAGGCAGGCTCTCTAAAAGTCATTAACAACATGAGCACAACTTCGATAACCGGAGCACCACCATGTCAAGAGAATGCATTCTGTGACGAACAAGTTCCCAATGGAAAACAAAGCCCTGTAGGGGCAACCCCATCAGAATATTCAATAGGGGCAAACTCCTCTCATGAAGAGGATACAATAGGGATAACTAATGAGATTGAACCCTTGTTTGTTGATTCCCAACATGCCATAAGGCCGTTTAATACATCAAGGACAATTAATGAGATTGAACCCTTATTTGTTGACTCCCAACATGTCGTAAGGTTATCTAGTATTAACTCAACCACTCCTCTTATGCAAGAGTCTCACCTAAGCACGAGCACTGAGAAAGAGCCTATCATGGAGTTAACCTCCGAAATACAATTCGAAATTTACAATGAAAAAGATTACCAAAAAGGAGTTGGGTGATCACTCACCCCTTGCAAATAACCAAATGAGGAATTCATGTGTTACACTTCAAAAGGCATTAACGGCTAATGTGTAGCATAAAGTACTCCATTAACGGGAAAACCCTGATGAGCCTATTCGTCCATAAAGAAGGTTAAGGGATTTGGAAACTGAGAGTGATTTTTAGTCCCATAATCAAGATTTAAGTGGAGCAGTTTAAAGGAAATGTTGAACGGAAATTCAACAACCATTGTCAAAGAGATTTTGGATGTCAACCCAGGTCAAGGGAAATCAGAGGAAGACCGATATTAGAACCTCCCTGCCACTTAGAGGAGAGAAAGATGATCGAATTCTTAGATGATCTTAAGGTAAATTGCTAAAAAAAAAAAGGGCACCTTTGACTCTTCTTCCTCCTTCTCCTCTTCCTTTGTCATTGTTCTCTTCTTCTTCAAAAAAAAAAAAAAATCCGTTGGGCTGAAAATCCGAAAGGAACCGCAAGCATTAGAAAAAAGACTCCGGGCTGAAAACCCGAACGGGACCTCGGAGCTATGAAAAACAAAATAAAAAAAATCCGCTGGGCTGAAAATCCGAAGAGAACCCCAAGCGTTGGAAAAAAGGCCACGGGGCTGAACACCCGAAATGGACCCCAGGGTGATGAAAAAGAAGAACTTCTCTCCTTCCTTCTACTCTCCAAAGTCTCTTCTCTCTAAACATCTTCTCTTCCTCCCCCTGAGTCAAAATGATGTTAAAAGAGAATCAATAAGCATTACCCCGACGGAACATTGTTAAGGACCTAGATCATCTACAACTTCGAAAGGTGAGTGGTGGAGGAGCGAGATTCTGAACACCTAAGGACAGTACCCTGTATTTTCAAGACTCTGTTTTGCTCGAAACTCTATAGAACTCTCGTTGAATTGCAACACAAGAGCTGAGATTGGAAGATAAAGAAATACTTGATGATTCCTCGTCCCAAAGATTCACGAAGGACCCGATAAGCTCACATAGGGTCCACCAAAGGGGTCACAAGTGGTTAAACTGTAAGACCTACATTAAAAGAAAACCACCCCCCAACAGGGGCAGCAAGAAAAAAATAAAAAATAAAAATAAATAAATAAATAAATGGAAAAATAAATAAATAATAATAATAATAATAATGATAATAATAATAATAATAATAATAATAATAATAATAATAATAATAATAATAATAATAATAATAATAATAATAATAATAATAATAATAATAATAATAATAATAATAATAATAATAATAATAATAATAATAATAAAAACTAAACTGCTAAACAACCTTGTTTTCCAAAATATCTTCCCCTTTTCAAAATTTTCACTATATGTCTTATGTTTTCAAAAACTTTAATTTCTTTGTTAAAATCGTAACATATCCATGTTCTAGGTTCTATTTCAAATCTTCCTTTATCTTCAAAATTTCTAAAATGTCTTTTAAAATGAATGAGCTTGGACACCCGTACATGATGAGTACTGCGTTTGCCGCGATTGCCGTATTGCTGCCTCGTCTCTCACTTCGGATTCAGCCAGACAAGTCTCTTCCTATAGAAAGCCTTTCCTATAGACAACCTTTGGAAACCCCTAAGGAAATCAAAGAAATTGCTAGGGTTAAATTTCAAACGGAGAAAACACTGAGGTCAAGTGACATGACTGTAAAATCCACATCGAGTTTCAAGCCTGCGTAACTCGCCGACATCTCAAGCCAAAAATCTCAAAAAAAATCTCAAAAAATAAGGAATTTATTTATGATATGATTTTTTGTTATGTGTTTTATCATTTTGACAATGTTTAAAAAGTTCTTTTTACATTAATAGTTATTTTTACATTTTTCCGATTTTTTGGATTATTTTGAAAATAACCGCAATCACAAGTTGATTTTTTAAAGGGTGAGGTTTGTATAAGGTGTCAACCTTATACTATTGAAGTAAGGAATACTTCAAAACTATGCCCAAATTGCAATTTTGGTGCCGTAAAGCCTTGCAATGATATGAAAATCTATTGTTTCCCCCAATTATGAAATTTAAAGTTCCAAAAATATTAACAATCAAACATATTTATAAACACTTAAAATCTTAAAAAAGGATGGTCCAAAGAATCTGTTAGAAGACGAGCTACTTTTAGGAGTAGAATTTTTTTTTCATGTCTATGAATCTTGGGATTGAAATGACTAATTTGAGGGTTTTCTAGCATAGGAACAACCTTCTCTAGTAGTCTTTTAGGTGCACCTCACTTGTACAGTATAAGGTTGACACACTATATAAACTTTTTTATTTTTTAAAATCTATTTTCTTACTACTTTTTTACCCTAATTTTGATGTGTTTTGCTTAATCAAACTTTAAACATACATTTTTTTTTATTTATTTTTAAACCTTTTTATTGCTACTACAATCGCGGGCCGAGTTATTCGGGCTCAGGCAGAGTACTTGTATCAGCCATGGGTCAAGTACTCGACCCGAGTAGTGGTTTCGAATACTGATTTTCTCCACATACATAAATAGAGCCTACAATTGGCAAGTATTTTTATTGGGATTGTTTACAAAGAGACCGTTTATCTTCATTACAATGAGGTCACAACTATTTTCACTCACAAAATGCAAGATTTATTTTTTGAATTTTGTGTCTATTCAATGACACTCTTACAACCACCTATTTTGAAATTTAAGAGACAAGAGTGATTGTGACCTCTTTGTACAAAAGGTCAATGGTCACTTTGTATACTTTTCTATTGTTTGCTTTAACCAAAAGGAAAGGTATACACTGATACTATTTACCTTTGGTACAAGATGGTCACAATTAATATTGACCGTTGGATGTGAAATTGGGTGGTCGTATTTATTTCATTATCAAGTTCAAAGTGCAAAAGAAAATCTTTCGAACCTTGTTACAAACTCAAGCTATCAGATATCACATTGGATAGTTATAACTAATTGTGACCTCCTTATAACAAAGGTAAATGGTCTCATTGTATACAATCTCTAAATAGAAATAAAGGTTGTGTTTGAGTTTAGGAAAAATTTTATATAAGTGTAACAATCCTAAAATTTCAAAAAAAAAAAAAATAAAAAAAAAAAAAAAAAGAAAAAAAAAGAAAAAAGGAGAAAATATGCTTTTAAATAGGTGATGTTCTGTTTGAATATGATGGTCCTTGAGGACCATCACTATTTTCAAAAGATTTGCCTTTGCCTTTACTTTTTTTCTTTTGCCTGCTTTTGCCTCCTGCAGCTTGCAGCTGGCAACGTCCTTTAGCGGACGTGGTTTTCGTACGATAAAAGTCTGCTTTTAACGCGACACCTCAGGTATGAGGTAGAGCGTAATAAAACAATATAATAATACGTTATAAGAATTTAAATAGGGGATGTGAGCACTCCTACCCTAAAACAAAAGTTTGAGATCTCTCTCTCTGGTCGAAACACAGTGAACTTCTCTTTCGAACCGAATTTTTTTATCGGAAGCCCCCTCGCAAATAATTGTGGGTAAGTGACATCGTCTTTCTGAAAAATAGTCTATTTTTAATAAATAGTGATATTTCCATCTAGGATCTTTATTTTATAAGTTTTGTGTGTAAGTGACATCGTCTTTCTGAAAAATAGAATGTTTTTAATAAATAGTGATATTTCCATCTAGGATCTTTATTTTATAAGTTTTGTGTGTAAGTGACATCGTCTTTCTGAAAAATAGTCTATTTTTAATAAATAGTGATATTTCTGTTTAGGATCTTTATTTTATCAATTTTATGTGTAAGTGACCTCATTGTCTCGAAAAATAATCCATTCTTTTTAAAAATAAAATGAAATAATTATTTCTGCTTATTATCATGAATTTTAGGCGCGATAAATTTTATGCGCAGGTGACCTCATTATCTTGAAAAATAATCTTTTTAATAAAAATTGTGATATTTTATCTATGTTAGAAATTTTGAATGCTGTAAATTAGAAAAATAAATTTATTTATTTTTCTTGTCTATTGTTAGAAATAAATGTGATATTTCTGCTTTTAGTAAAATTGTGATATTTCTTTCTACTGTTTTGAATATTTAGACATTGTAAAATTCATGTGCAAATGACTGCCTTATTATTTAAAAATTGACATTTTTGCAATTGATTATAGTATTGTTGTGAATGTTTATTTGTGAATTGATATTACATAAATTGTGATAATTCCGTATTCTTGAACTTTTATAAGAGTTTTTCTATAAATATTAAATTGGCAATTATGCTAGAATGCCTTTACAAACTGCTACCTTTCTAAATTTGAGCCCAAAATATTTGATTGGTTATTTACGAAATGTTATAGAGAGTGACTGTTATTAATGGTTTAAGTGAAATTCATATTAATGGTTTCAGTGATATGTTGAGTACATGATATTGCTGCTTTCGAATGTTTAAAGAGATTTAGAAATAATTTAAGTATGCAAGTGGACTCATCCGGTTCGCCGGTGAGGTATAAGTGGACCTATCTGGGACGCCGGTAGGGTTTAAGTGGACTCATCCGGTACGCCGGTGAGGTATAAGTGGACCTGCAGGGATTAAGTGGACCTATCTGGGACGCCGATAGGGATTAAGTGGACCCATCAGGACGCTGATGGGGTATATAGGTGACCTACTTGGGACGCCAGTAGGGTATTTTATGAAATCCTTTGAATTATGTATTGCCGTTAAAAGTGTTATAAGCATTTCAATTACTCGGATTATACTTAATTATGAATTTATTGAAAGTGAAACTGTTGATGTATTTCTGTTAATAGATCTCATTTTGGAAAATATTGATATCTTTCAATCATGATTATTTTTAGGATTATGATGATCACTTACTGAGTAGCCAAACTCATCAAACTATGGTAAACATTTTTTCAGGATAACTACGGATTCATTTTGAGTGCTAGTCAAGATCAACCTTGGAAGATACTGTTGTTGTGCTAGCTTTCTTTATTTACTATGTAAGACCTCGCCACTGTAAATTTGTCCTATCAATAGATGTATATATGTTTTGTCCGTCACATCTCAGAAATAATAGTATTGTAAATTCTTGAGGTGTGACAAATATGGTATCAGAGCAATAGGTTTAAGATCCTTAGGAAATTTAAAAAGAATGTACTTAAAATCGCATTTATGGTGTGTACAGACCGGGATAAAGTCAGGATCCAGAATAGCTGAAGCCAATATGGAAGGAATTCACAAAACTTTGGAAAATATGGTTGCTCTAATGCAACATCAGATGGAAAACAACAATCCACCCAGGCAGTCAGTTACAGGAAATGGTGGGAGCAATATCGAACAATTTAAGAAATTAAACCCACCTTCTTTTAAGGGTGCTGTAAACCCACTGGAAGCCGAGGGATGGATTATGCAATTGGAAAACATATTCGAGGTTATGAAATGTCCTGATGATAGGAAGGTGGCCTTGGCAGTTTTTATGTTAGAAGGTGAGGCACAACACTGGTGGCGAATGGCAAAAGGAGTATTGGTAAAAGAAAATAAAACCTTGACTTGGGAAGTATTTCTAGAGGCATTTAATGAAAAATATTTCTCAGATTTTATTCGAGACCAAAAAGAAATGGAATTTCTAGAATTAATCAAAGGAAATAAGACAATAACACAGTACGAGGCCAAGTTTACTGAATTGGCCAGGTTTGCACCGCATATGATTAATAATGAGGCAAGAAAGGTGAAGAAATTTGAAAGGGGTCTCAGGCCAGCTATTAGAAGCAGAATATCAGTCTTGAAATTAAGAACTTATACTGAAATATTGGATCGTGCCCAAATTATCGAAAAAGATTTTGAAGATTACCAAAAGACGAAAAATCAGAATAGTCATGTTAGACCTACATCATCTAATCGACAACAGTTTGAAAGGCCAAACAAGAAGCCAAGGCCCTCGCCATTTCAAAACCCAATAGAACCATGTAGAAAATGTGGGAAAAATCATGGATCAAGCCCTTGTTATTGGAATACCGGAGCCTGTTTTAAATGTGGAAAATTGAGACACCAGATTAAACAATGTCCTAGCTTACAGACACAACAGCTTCCAAAGCAGGGAGAGATAGCTCCAAAGCCTCAGATGAAGGGAAGAGTATTTGTGATTACCGAGCAAGACGCTCAGGCTTCAAAATCAGTGATCCAAGGTACTCTTACTATTGATCCTGGATCTACTCATTCATTTGTGTCACAACACTTCGCATGCCACTTAAAGGTAGAACCAGAACAATTAGAATACATTCTAGAGGTAGCCACACCGATGGGAGATTCAATTAACACCAATATAATGTACAAATCATGTGTAATAAAGATAGAAGAAAAGGAACTGTTGGTTGATTTAATACTCCTAGAAATTCAAGATTTTGATGTAATCTTAGGCATGGATTGGCTCTCTGCATACCATGCAAGTATTGATTGTTATAAGAAAATTATTACCTTTAGTATTCCGAATCAACCAGTATTTTACTTCAATGGTGTCAAAGAAGACTCCCCATCATATTTAATCTCTTGTATTCGAGCTAATCGCCTCCTTCGAAAAGGGTGTCAAGGCTTTCTTGCCTATATCAAAGAAGATAGGAAGGAAGAAATAAATTTGGATACCACTCCGGTTATCAGAGAATTTCCCGACGTTTTTCCTGAAGAATTGCCAGGATTACCGCCTGACAGGGAAATTGAATTCTCCATTGAATTAGTGCCAGGGGTAGCACCAATTTCTAAGGCACCTTACAGAATGGCTTCTGCAGAACTTAAAGAACTGAAACAACAATTGGAAGAATTATTAGATAAAGGTTTTATCAGGCCCAGTGTGTCACCTTGGGGTGCTCCAGTACTGTTTGTCAAAAAGAGAGATGGGACTATGAGATTGTGTATTGATTATAGACAGTTGAACCAAGTGACAGTGAAAAATAAGTATCCATTACCTAGAATTGATGATTTATTTGATCAATTACAAGGATCACAAGTGTTTTCAAAAATTGATCTTAGATCTGGATACCATCAGCTTAAGATTAAAAGTGAAGATGTACTCAAGACAGCTTTCAGAACAAGGTATGGCCATTATGAATTTTTAGTCATGCCTTTTGGATTAACCAATGCACCAGCTGCATTTATGGATTTGATGAATCGGATCTTTAAGCCCTTTTTGGATAAATTTATTGTGGTATTCATCGATGATATTTTAATTTATTCCAAGAATCAGAAGGAACATGAGCAGCATGTAAGAATGGTATTGCAAATATTAAGAGAGAAGAAATTGTATGCCAAACCTAGTAAATGTGAATTTTGGCTTGAACAAGTGACATTTTTAGGACATGTCATATCAAAGGAAGGTCTATCAGTTGATCCTTCAAAGGTTGAAGCCGTTGTTAATTGGAAACAACCAAGTAATGTGACTGAAGTTCGAAGCTTTTTGGGATTGGCAAGATATTACAGAAAATTTGTAGAAGGATTTTCTCGAATTGCAATCCCATTGACTCGATTGACACAGAAAAATGTCAAATTTGAGTGGACAAGTGAATGTGAGGAGAGTTTTCAAGAACTAAAAGTTCGATTAACTTCAGCACCTATTTTAACTATTCCTGAGGGGAGTGGGGGATTTGTGATTTATAGTGATGCTTCACATAAAGGTTTGGGCTGTGTATTAATGCAATATGGGAAAGTAGTGGCATATGCATCCAGACAGTTGAAAGAATATGAGAAAAAATATCCAATTCATGATTTGGAGCTAGCTGCAATAGTATTCGCTCTGAAAATATGGAGGCATTATCTATATGGTGAGCAATTCGTAATATACACGGATCATAAGAGTTTGAAATACCTTTTCTCTCAGAAGGATTTAAATATGCGGCAAATAAGATGGATGGATTTCTTAAAAGATTATGATTGTACAATCCATTATCATTCAGGAAAAGCTAACGTTGTGGCCGACGCTCTAAGTAGAAAATCTACGGGAGTCTTAGCTCATCTAATGATCCAAGAAATGCGATTGTTAGAGAAAATAGTGGATTGACATCCAACTCTGTCCATTAATGGTGTGGTAAGTATGATTGCCAACATTAAGGCGGAACCCCAATTAATCCAACAGATTCGATTGGCACAAAAGAAAGACCCTCAGCTTATAACAATTATAGAAGAGGTGAAGCAAGGAAAGAGAGATGAATTCTCTATATGTAGTGAGGATTTGCTAAGATTCAAAGGTCGGGTTTGTGTCCCGAATGATGAGTGTAAAGAAAGCTATCTTAGAAGAAGCACATCATTCTCGTTATACGATACATCTCGGAAGTATTAAAATGTATCAGGACCTGAAGAAAACCTTTTGGTGGAATAATATGAAAAAAGAGGTAGCACTATTTGTGTCTACATGCCTAACATGCCAGCAAGTAAAAGCTGAACATCAAAGGCCCGCTGGGTTGTTGCAGCCTTTATCGGTGCCAAAATGGAAATGGGAGCACATCTCTATGGATTTTGTCTCTGGCTTGCCTAGAACAAATTCAGGACATGATAGCATTTGGGTCATTGTGGACCAGTTAACCAAAGCTGCCCACTTTCTACTGATTTGCACGACGTACACTTTGGATCGACTGGCTCAGCTGTACATTAAGGAAATAGTGCGGTTGCATGGAGTTCCTATCAGTATTGTATCGGACAGGGATACTCGGTTTACTTCTAAATTTTGGGCTAGACTACAGTCAGCCATGGGGACGAGACTCGCCTTTAGTACTGCCTTTCACCCCCAAACTGATGGACAATCGGAGAGGACCATCCAAACCTTGGAAGATATGCTGAGGGCCTGTGTTATTGACCTTGCAGGAAGCTGGGATGACCATTTACCCCTGATTGAGTTTGCTTATAATAATAGCTTCCAAGCCAGTATTCAAATGGCACCATATGAAGCCCTGTATGGAAGAAAATGCAGGTCACCCATATGTTGGGACGAGGTTGATGAAAGAAAGCTTTTGGGGCCAGAAATTGTCCAGATAACCACAGATAAAATAGCATTAATTCGTGAAAGGCTCAGGACAGCTCAGTGTCGGCAAAAGAGTTATGCCGATAACCGAAGGAGAGATCTTGAATTTGAGGAAGGTGATCGAGTTTTCCTAAAAATCTCACAAATAAAGGGCATTATGAGATTCGGCAAGAAAGGAAAGTTGAGCCCACGTTACATCGGACCATTTGAAGTCCTGGAAAGAATCGGAGGTGTCGCTTATAGACCTGCCTTACCACCCGAATTGGCAAATATCCATAATGTCTTTCATGTATCTTCACTACGAAAATATCAGCCCGACCCGTCCCATATCTTAAAATATGAACCTTTACCGATCAGGAAGGACCTATCCTTCATTGAGCAGCCAATTTTGATACTGGATAGAAGGGTGCAAGTGTTGCGTAACAAGGAGATTCCTTTAGTCCGTGTATTATGGCAGTACCATTCAAGAGAAGAGTCGACTTGAGAACGAGAAGATGAAATCAGAGAAAAATACCCCTATCTTTTTCAGTAATCAGGTACACAAATTTAGAGGACTAAATTTCTTTAAGAGGGAAGAATGTAACAATCCTAAAATTTCAAAAAAAAAAAGGAAAAAAAAAAAAAAAGAAAAAGGAGAAAATATGCTTTTAAATAGGTGATGTTCTGTTTGAATATGATGGTCCTTGAGGACCATCACTATTTTCAAAAGATTTGCCATTGCCTTTACTTTTTTTCTTTTGCCTGCTTTTGCCTCCTGCTGCTTGCAGCTGGCAACGTCCTTTAGCGGACGTGGTTTTCGTACGATAAAAGTCTGCTTTTAACGCGATACCTCAGGTATGAGGTAGAGCGTAATAAAACAATATAATAATACGTTATAAGAATTTAAATAGGGGATGTGAGCACTCCCACCCTAAAACAAAATTTTGAGATTTCTCTCTCTGGTCGAAACACAGTGATCTTCTCTCTCGAACCGAATTTTTTTATCGGAAGCTCCCTCTCAAATAATTGTGGATAAGTGACATCGTCTTTCTGAAAAATAGTCTATTTTTAATAAATAGTGATATTTCCATCTAGGATCTTTATTTTATAAGTTTTGTGTGTAAGTGACATCGTCTTTCTGAAAAATAGTATGTTTTTAATAAATAGTGATATTTCCATCTAGGATCTTTATTTTATAAGTTTTGTGTGTAAGTGACATCATCTTTCTGAAAAATAGTCTATTTTTAATAAATAGTGATATTTCCATCTAGGATCTTTATTTTATCAGTTTTATGTGTAAGTGACCTCATTGTCTCGAAAAATAATCCATTCTTTTTAAAAATAAAATGAAATAATTATTTCTGCTTATTATCATGAATTTTAGGCGTGATAATTTTTATGCGCACGTAACCTCATTATCTTGAAAAATAATCTTTTTAATAAAAATTGTGATATTTTATCTATGTTAGAAATTTTGAATGCTGTAAATTAGAAAAATAAATTTATTTATTTTTCTTGTCTATTATTAGAAATAAATGTGATATTTCTGCTTTTAGTAAAATTGTGATATTTCTTTCTATTGTTTTGAATATTTAGACAATGTAAAATTCATGTGCAAATGACTGCCTTATTATTTAAAAATTGACATTTTTGCAATTGATTATAGTATTGTTGTGAAATGTTTATTTGTGAATTGATATTCCATAAATTGTGATAATTCCGTATTCTTGAATTTTTATAAGAGTTTTTCTATAAATATTAAATTGGCAATTATGCTAGAATGCCTTTACAAACTGCTACCTTTCTAAATTTGAGCCCAAAATATTTGATTGGTTATTTACGAAATGTTATAGAGAGTGAGTGTTATTAATGGTTTAAGTGAATATCATATTAATGGTTTCAGTGATATGTTGAGTACATGATATTGCTGCTTTCGAATGTTTAAAGAGATTTAGAAATAATTTAAGTATGCAAGTGGACTCATCCGGTTCGCCGGTGAGGTATAAGTGGACCTATCTGGGACGCCGGTAGGGTTTAAGTGGACTCATCCGGTACGCCGGTGAGGTATAAGTGGACCTGCAGGGATTAAGTGGACCTATCTGGGACGCCGATAGGGATTAAGTGGACCCATCAGGACGCTGATGGGGTATATAGGTAACCTACTTGGGACGCCAGTAGGGTATTTTGTGAAATCCTTTGAATTATGTACTGCCGTTAGAAGTGTTATAAGCGTTTCAATTACTCGGATTATACTTTATTATGCATTTATTGAAAGTGAAACTGTTGATGCATTTTTGTTAATAGATCTCATTTTGGAAAATATTGATATCTTTCAATCATGATTATTTTTAGGATTATGATGATCACTTACTGGGTAGCCAAACTCATCAAACTATGGTAAACATTTTTTCAGGATAACTACGGATTCATTTTGAGTGCTAGTCAAGATCAACCTTGGAAGATACTGTTGTTGTGCTAGCTTTCTTTATTTACTATGTAAGACCTCGCCACTGTAAATTTGTCCTATCAATAGATGTATATATGTTTTGTCTGTCACATCTCAGGAATAATAGTATTGTAAATTCTTGAGGTGTGACAATAAGGTTGCAACCCTGAAATGTAGAATTAAAGATGCACCTAAGAAATCCATCATGAAAGGTTATTTGGAAGTTGGAAACTCTAATTGATCATCTCAACATCGAGATATATGAATATGAAAAGAAAAACAGATTTCAAGTTCGAGAAATAGTGTCTTGTAACACATTATCTGGACCGTCCATTTTCAAGATTTTCATGTGTTTATAGATCTACTTGATTCAAACCAAGTTTAGAGTTAAAATTTTATAATAGAGATGAAAATCGATTTTCAAGCTATCCTAAAAATTTTTTATATCAAAATTACATTTATGATAAAAATTTAGAGGTGCGTCTTAATTGGATCGTTTACAGTGCAATATTGTACAAACCACACCCTTGAGTTTATAATACAATATCTAGGATTTGTTGGAAAGAATATAATGCAAGAAGAAATTGAATTAGGCCCCCAGTGTCGATTGTTTTCTATGTAGTGGGTTAACATGACTGATACAATTCAAATCCAGACTAGGGACAAAGAAAGCACAGCCACTGAACTACCCTATTTACTTTGTCACACTGGTGAAAAATAGGGCAGGAAACGAGCCGGCCGAAGCCCGACTCCCTTTATGGCCAGCCCTCTCAAAGCCAGGTCGGGCTACAAAAAAATAAAATTAAATAAAAATTAAATAAAAATGAGGGCCAGGTAGGGCCAGGCCAGGCCAAACCAGCCTGGCTAGGCCCTCGGGCAACATTTTTTGGCCTAGAGCCTAGTTGTTCTTTTCAGGGCCGGGCAAACTGGGCTGGGCATGCTACCCAGCCCATGCCAACCTTGGTGAAAAAAAAACTTTAAAGTGTGAGAGGAGAACAAGAAGAAAAAACAAACCCATGGTGTTGGATATAGTTGGTTTCCTCACTGTCAACATAATACACAACGATGGGTGGTTATTTATTTACTATGAGTTTCCCTTGGGTGCATCATCCTCCTAGCATGACCGGCTCCATTACGTTTGACACCATAACATCGGTTTTGGCCCTTTTCATGGTAACTAACAAAATTGTCACCATTTGTTTAGTTAGAACAAACTTTTTCTCTCTCTCTCTCTCTCTCAAATAAAGGAGAAAGTGCCCTATCTCTCTCTCTCAAAAAAAACGAAAAAAAAAAGAAAAAAGGAGAAAGTGTCCTTTTTGACTTCACCAATTTGAGGCAAATGTTGCTTTAAGAGAAAACAGCGCATAGAGCGTGCAAATCAGGAAAGAATCCTCCCAAACTCTCCAGTCAATATACTGAATTTGTAAAGACAAATTGCAGGGTAAGCACGAAGAATTGGAGATAAGAATGAAGCCCAATAAGGAAGGTTGTGTCACTATCATTATTCAGAGGATCACACTGTAAATCCCCTGCCTAACAAGGCATTCTTATGTGATGTAGGATCACATACATTGTGCCTAAGCTAATATAACAGGACTGTCTGTCTCATACACATACACATGTGCGAATGCTAGATCAAAATTTGCGACAGAGAATGGGGAGAGGGTGTGTGAATTGGCTGGAGTTTTTCTTGTTGCTCTCTGTGATTGGAGTGGCCAAAGGCCAAGGAGTAACCTATGATGGCAGGTCTCTCTGGATCAATGGAGAAAGGAAAATCCTCTTCTCCGGCTCCATACATTACCCTCGCAGCACGCCGCAGGTAATTTCGTATACTTGGGAGTATTATGAGAAAATTAAAACTCCGGATTCTACAGCAGTTTTTAAATCCTCGTTTTGATGTTTTCCATTGTTGGGTTTGTGCATATAGATGTGGCCTTCTGTCATTGACATGGCAAAGCAAGGAGGGCTTGATGTGATCCAAACTTATGTCTTTTGGAACATCCATGAACCAATGCAAGGACAGGTGATTCAAGCCTCTCCATTTCAGTTTCTACATTTCAATTTTGACCTTTTCCTCCTACAAACATGTTTCTTATACATGGATATATCCAATGGGGTTTGAGATGGTTTTCTTTCTGTGTGATAATTGTAGTACAATTTTGGAGGAAGATATGATCTTGTGAGCTTCTTGAAGCTGATACAGTCAAAAGGACTCTATGCGAGCCTTCGGATTGGCCCTTTCATTGAGTCCGAATGGAACTATGGGTGCGTAAGAGTTTCTCACCTGTTTCACAATTTAGAAAAAAAGAAGAAGATCAAGAGTAACATTTTCTTTTTTCTTTGTTTATTTTCCTTGTGTTTTGATTTGGAAAGAAAGAATTCATTTGAGATGAGGCACTATGCAGTAGCTTGTCTGTCATTGATCCATGTATAGTGGGATGCATGGTATCATTAGGTTTTGGTTTTTTTTATTTTATTTTTTATTTTTATTTATTTAAATGGGTTCCTGGGAGGGGTATTTTTGGATTTAAGAATTGTTTTTCGATT
Organism: Amborella trichopoda; assembly: GCF_054954075.1. NCBI lineage: Eukaryota > Viridiplantae > Streptophyta > Magnoliopsida > Amborellales > Amborellaceae > Amborella > Amborella trichopoda. The sequence goes on from NC_142346.1 coordinate 24,655,605, forward strand.
TTTAATGAAATTATTCCGTGGCTGAGCAGATAGAGTATATTATTGTATGTTTGCAGAGGTTTCCCATTCTGGTTGCACGACATAGCGAACATTTCATTTCGGAACAATAATGAGCCCTTCAAGGTATGATATAACAAATTAAAACGATAGAGATAACAATTTATTATTCATATTCTTCCAAGGGTGAGGCTCTAAAATATCAAAGTAAAGCGTACCTTCAAATAGTATAAAAAAATGTGATTTTAAAATTGAAAATATTTGTGATAGCTTTAAAATATATTTTCATCTTTAATAAAAAAATTTAAAGCTTCAAAAAATAGTGTAGATCGATCAGATCTATGAAAACTTAAAAATCATGAAAATTGACAGTCCAAAATGTCTTACGTGATGCACAATTTTCAAAACTTGAAATCCATTTTTTTTTTAAATGTGCATGCATCTTGATATCAAGATGATCAATTTGTGAATATTTGAGCATCAAAACAACATCTTCTAGTGAAATTTTTGAGGTGGGCTCTAATTTGATTGTTTTGACCCTCGGCTCTATATAAACATTTTCCTTCCTTTCTTGTATGCCACATGTTTATATGAGTTTGACTATATTTGGGATTCGGGATTAGGATCGATTAGTTAGTTCTTGATCATTGTAAAGGAAAAAATAAAAAAATTAAAAGTAAATTGAATTTTCTTTTATTTTCTGTGTGGGAGAGGGCAAGTAGACGTCCCCCGCTTCAATTATGACAATGAGGAGAATGAGGGTAGGTCCAAGACAAAAGAGGGTTCTTTTACATAAGGACTAAGTAAAATTATTGAAGTTACTTTTTTGGTTTATAAGTTTTGTAATTTTACCACGAGGTCCCAATCTTCCGATTTTTTATTATCTTCAATGTTTTCAACATCCAACTGTTTATTATTAATATTTTTTGTTTTGACTTCATGGAGTAATCATCATGGACTTGATAGCACTACCTGATTCCATCATGGACTCGATAGTACTACCACCAAAACTCATATCCATTCTCGAAAAGATATGAAAAACTTGGCGTGAGAAAAGTTCGAACTCTCCACCTCTCGATAATTCGCAAAGCTATGAGACCCGTGAACCAGCCAACTGCGCCGCCACCCCACAAGAATTAAGTTATATATCATAATAGGGGTTGTTATTGATATGCCAATCATTGTTTTAACGTAACATCAGTTTTTGTAGTTTGCGTCTCATAGTTATCATTAGCGAATTGTACAGGCCAATTTGACCAGTCAACTAGTTTGCGTCTCATAGTTATCATTAGCGAATTGTACAGGCCAATTTGACCAGTCAACCTTCAATTGATGCTTTCACCAGTATGCTCCAAAGAAAACATAGCAAAGCGCATGTTCGGTTGAAAACTATGTTGGACTAGTTTTGCCCCTTTGTATTATCTATCTTTTACCCATTTAAATGAGCTAAATAGAGTTGAGCAATTTTGTTTTATAATATATGATATATTTTTAGGCTATTATTAGTACTTTTCAATTTTTTTAAATCTAATCCAACTAATTTAATCGTGGTTGTGTCAATTTTGATCGGACTGGACCCTCATAAGTTTAGTGGCTATTCTGAAACTTCTAATATGCCAGTAGTATGAAAAAGCTTGTTTGCTCGTCACGCTAAAGTTGTTTCTTGTTTTGGTGATGCAGTTTTACATGCAAAACTTCACTACCAAGATAGTGAACTTGATGAAACAGAATGGGCTCTATGCATCACAAGGAGGCCCAATTATTCTCTCCCAAGTACCTCCCTCCAAAGCTTGTATCATCAAAGTTCATTTGTTTCCTACTCCATGCAGCCGTCCAATTTAGATCAAGCGAGTCACTGATTGTTTGATCTAGATCCGACTTAGAGTATTTTATTTTTAATTAATTTTTTACAAGTTATATGAATATGAAATTTGGTATGTACCATCATCTCAATGGGGTGCACCTAAAACAAATATAAAAAAAATATTTTTGATAAATTACAATGATCAAAATACCCCTACAAATTTTAGGAGTATTTTGGTCATTTTATCTTATTGAGAATATTGTTTCTATATTTATTTTAAGACAGCACATTTAAGAGAAGAGTGAACGTCCAAAATTTTATGTCAAAAAATATTGTAGAAAAAATAAAACCTAAAATAGTATAGAGGCGTTTTGCATAGGGGAAGTATATAAATTTTATAAAATAGGTGAAGCATAGAAAGCTTGCCATATAGGCATAACCAACAAAGATATTGCTCCTACTTTTCACAAGCAAATTCAGTTTTCACAAAGAAAATTTATTTGCTTCAATCTTATTTAAACATAGACATGGATAGAGTAGCCTACCAGGTAGAAATTTGAAATAGATTGAAATGGTTGCAGATTGAAAATGAATATAAGAATGTGGAAGGGGCATATCATGAGCAAGGCCCTCTATACGTTAACTGGGCCGCAAGCATGGCAGTGGGCCTCAACACGGGTGTTCCATGGATGATGTGCAAACAAGATGATGCTCCTGACCCCGTGGTACAAAAACTTAACTTCTCTCTCTCTAAAAATTTAACATCTCTCTCTCTCATCTTGATCTTAATATGGAGCATAATCTTTACTGCTTTTCTCTAGCATGATTAATGCATGTGTCATTTTCTCTCCCTAAAGAGGCAAAGCGTTATTCCGTGCATGAATTAAGGAAAATTAACGTAAGGTTTTGGAAATTAATATGGAATTACTACATGGTCTTTATTTTCTTTAATTTTACAATTAGGTCAATCTTTTTGTATTTCTTTATATCAGTTTTGCTCCAATGTTAGCAATATCAAAGTGCTTGCTTGTTTTTCTTGGTGACCTTTAGGCAATGCAATACCCTAGAAACCGAAACGGCTTATAACTTTGGGCTTGACCCAAGCATGGAGCAGTTTAATGTTTATGACGTCGAACCACCTTTTGTGTCAGGATTCTTTTGAAGTATGCAGTGGTTGGATATCAAGAACATCAAACTACTTGATTGATACGGAGGACATTTCAATGTTGGCGATATCTGCCCTAGATATTGGCATTTTTTTTTTTTTCGGGGTATTGTTAAACCCTAGAGGTCATAAAAAACATAATTTATTTTTTTTTATTTTTTTTAAAGTTGTTCAATGTTGCCAATATTAAATCTTGGTAAAACGAGAATGAAAGAAGACTACCAAAAAAATAGAACCCAAGTATAAAATTTGAAAAATTGTAGACTATGGAGTATTTTTACATTTTTTTTTGGTCCTTACATATTTACCTAAAGTTAAAGCACCTCATTTATTCAAGGAAAACGTTTATATAAGGATGATACCTTATAATGTAGAACCACGGATGCCCCTCAAAAATCCATCGAAAAAGGTAGTTTTAATGTTGAAAAACCCTTTGATTGATCGTCTCGACATCGAGATGTATGACTATGAAAAATAAAAAGATTTTAAGTCTCAGAAATAGTGCATTTTACAATATATTAGAACCTACATCAAAAATTTCACTAGAAGAGCTTGGTTTGATGCCCAAGTATCCTTAAATTGATCATCTTGAGATCATGATACATGGACTTAAGAAAAAATGGATTTCAATTTTGGGAAATAGTGTATCTTGTAAAGCATTCTTGGACTGTCAATTTTTAAGTTATTCAAGTTTCATAGATCTGCTCGATCTACTCTATTTTAAAGCTTTAAGTTTTATAATTAAAGATGAAAATATATTTTAAGGCTAGTCAAAGATTTCCCATATTGAAAGTACATTTATCGACACTATTTGAAGGTGAGCTTTATTTTGATTATTTATAGCCTCAAGCCTATGCAAACGGCACCTTTTTTCTTTTTTATTTTTTTTAACTATACTGGTATACTGTCTCGAGTACCATACTACGATTGAAATTCAAAAATAATTGAGTCAACCCGATATCTCTAATGATAGGCCCAAGTGATAAGGGTTACTAAAAGCATTAGCCCTATCCTTGTTTACTTGCTCTATACTTCAATAACAATGCTTTCCTTTATTAGGGAATAATAAAGCACCAATGAGTATGTTGTCACAAGTGTCATTGTCGTCAATGGTAAATTGGTCCAATTTAATATTAGAGATATCTGATTGGTCTATTTACTTTTTTTATTTATTTTTATCTTTTAACTTCATAAGCATTCCAATATTGAAAGCATCTAACCAGTATAGTTCCAAACAAAAGAAGATAAATCATTGCTAAGTATGGGACGGTCCAGTCCCATATTTCTAAAATTGGAGCGCCAGAGAAATGGGTAGTTTAATGTCTGAGGCATTGAACTACCCCGCACACCACAAAAAATGAAAAAAATGAAAAGAAGGTGGTCCAAATTTGCAAATGAGTACAGGGGGGAAATTAGAATAAAAAATCTAAAATAGGGATGTCGACACAAATTTTCCAAAAGTTTGAACGAAATCATAATATTGATTAAAAACCGGTCCATACGTAATTTTTCCTTGTTGGCATAATTAGGAAAATTGTAGTAGGAGATCGTAAAGGATGAATAATTGCTCAAACATTTCCAAACTTCTTCTATCTTACGTAACTTACTGATATCTATTTGTTTACGTATCTAACCATGATCAGTAGAGTTTATGAGTAGAATTTTGTTTTTAAAGGAATGATTTCTATTGCCAGATAAATGCATGCAATGGAATGAATTGTGGAGAAACATTTGCCGGCCCCAATTCACCCAATAAACCTTCCTTGTGGACTGAGAACTGGACATCGCAGTGAGTCTTCTCTCAATATCTTTACTATCTAATGCTTGCCATAAATAAGGTCTAAAATAATCATGGGAAATTTACAAAAACCCCATGACTCAACTTTCTCTGCATTCTCCCCCCACCCACATTTTTTTATTCCAACTTTCACCCCAAAACTAACTTTTATAGCCAAGACCCCCAAGTTTAAAAGTCATAGTTTGGAGGATGAAAATTCCCTTGTCTCTAAATGAAGTTGTCAAATTCTTGTAACGCTCGCAAACTATAGATGGTCCAACACTTTATAGTGGTAGTCCAACACTTTTTGAACTAACAGTTCGGCACATAGACCAAGCGATCGGGCATTACCTAATTGCATTTCGGCACATAGACCAAGCGGTCTGGCATTACTTAAATGCATTTTGGCACATAGACAAAGCGGTCCGGCAGTAGTGGCTCTTGGTCCAACACATAGACCAAGCGGTCCAGTAGTAGTAGCCGTCAGTAGGGCAAGGGTATATTTGTCCTCAAACTACAACTTTTTGACTTGGGAGTATATGTTATAAAAGTTGGTTTTGGGGTAAAAATTATAATAAAAAAGTGGGTGGGGGAAATGCAAAGAAAGTTAAGTCATGGGGTTCTTTTGTAGTTTTCACAATAATCATTATGTTTATACCCAACTGACTATTTTTTTTTCAATAAATTCCTCTAAGATCTAAGTTTTAACTATTGGAATTATTGGCTCTTAGGCGGGTCACTGAGCAGTGGAAATGAAACAAACAAACAATAATAAATATGTGGCTTTTGGAATGCTACTACACATGGTCCCCCTTCTCTCCTTCTCTAATCGATATGTAGAGTTTTCTACCAACCTTAAATAGTTTGAATAAGGTTCAGACATGATTTAAATTACCTACATCCTAAATATTTGATTTGATTAGGAGTTCAAAACTTTTATCACCCCTCAGAATTAGGTTTTTCTCTGTAACGCTTTCCTAATTGGCAAAACCTAACTCCGAATGAAGATCCATCATCGCAAGGGCATATTCATCCCCACAAAACCAACATACCTTGTACCTATCATCCTATTTCTGGGATTCTCTTAATAACATCCCATACATGGTGATATTTAATGTTAAACTCTATTTACATGGAACTTGGTGTATTACTGTATCCATCACACAATTGAGTTTTCAAGGTTCAAGAAAGTCCCAAGAACCTAAAATAACAAGTTTGCACAACCGTATTAGTAATCAGTATGAAATTTGACTTCCTAATCTTCATCATCAAGTCAATGTTGTATTCTAAATGTAATGTTCTCATGCTATGGTGCTACCAAAATTAATCACCGCCACAGTGACCATTACGACTATAATCACTAAACATAAGAACCCTTCATTTGTAATTTAAAATACCATCTGCATGGGAAGATGGCATAAACTAGATGTTGTTCAGGCCATTTTAGGTTCGTGGGAGCACAATGTCCGGTTGAGTTTTGTCTCTTTGAGATACCTCAAAATGATCACATTATACGATTCAAATGATGCCTAGATGCAAACTTCGGCCCATATTGGGGCTCGCCCACAATATTTTCCATTAGGTGTCGGCGGCTCTGCTGCAACAATAGCAGGTCCTTGAGGCATTGATTACAAGGCCATCAAGCTACTTGAGGAGGCACAATGACCTTATGATGAGGCCAGGGCAGATGTCTTAAAGCCCATATGCAGTCAGCGACATGGGCTTGGGGTTGGCCTCGGCAGCCACCTCATTAATCCAATTTGTAGGACCATGTACGTTCAGCCTCTTCCCCCTAATTCCCAAACACAATTGTGTGTAAGAGGCTTTTGACCAAGAATCGAAGAGGGCCGAATGGACTAAGCCAGCTAGTGCACAGTTATGGGCTCCACTAAGCAGGACACATTGAGTCACAATCCAGAGCCTCCAAGGCAAGACTAGTATGGCCCCTATCTAAACTTGGGCTCTCCATTTGTGGAAAAACCTGAAAACGAAGTAAGAAATCATAATGATTTTGTAGCTGAGCCATAGAGACAATCAAATCCAAAAGATTAATCTTTAGGTCTCCTAGAGGAAGCATTCATGAGGGGTTCAAAATCGATTTCTTCATGCCAGAGAGGCAAACCTTTATAAGAGGATTTGATTCGAATGTTGGTTCGCTAGGTGAGTCACTACAGAGAAAAAATAACCCAAGAAACAAATGGCAGTTACAAGGGTCGAATTGAGATGACCACTAACATCTTGAAATGAATCACTTGTTTGTATGGTATTCATCGTATATCTCATGCATGTAGTTCTTTTCGCCTGGTGTAAATAGCAAAATCTGCATCATGAATCCAATCTGTTAATTACAACAACAAAAATAAGAATACAATCTTCAGGTCTGTATGGAGTAGACTCAAGATACTTCAACTTACATATTTAGCTTTCTCTAGGAGAGAGATAGGTTCATTGGCTTTTCTATAGGGAGTGAGGAAGTTTGCGAATTAGAGTTAGAGGCATGGACATGTGGGATTTTGGATGTGCCTTCTTCTCTCTTCCCATATGATTATGATTAATGTTTAGTTTTTCTATTGTTTTCAAAACTTACATTGTGTCTCTCTGGTTTGGGTTGGATTTGATGCAAATTATTATCATCCTTATTCTATATTAGAAGTTTTCATGTTATTTCCAAGAAGTTTTAAAAAAATATTGGCAAAGGTACATCCTTTACTGCCTAATTCCTACATTGGATAACTCTTGCAAAATAATGTCTATCCCTATAAATCAGGGAAAAGAATTTGTCTGCAAAATAATGTCTATCCCTATAAATTAGGGAAAAGAATTTGTCTGCAAAATAATGTCTATCCCTATAAATCAGGGAAAAGAATGTCTTTTATTGTTAGGTCTTCAATACATTCTAGACCCCAACACATGTTTATTGCAAAATACAAATGGATGCCAAACCTCTGAAAAAATTTCTGTAGAAATGACACAATAGCTCCTTTCAACATCCTTTATCATAGTGTTTGATCTTATGCCATTTAAATTTCTCTTGATCCTCTATTGAAGTAAGATTTGTATTTTATGATAGGTGTTTAAAGTTTTATTTTCAATCATGCTTTATCTATGTTTCTATTTATGTTTGTTTCATTTGTACCGCTTAATATAACAAAACTTCTAGTGTGAAACTAAGACGAGCGTAATTTTCTTGAAGATACCAAGTGTATGGTGGGAAGCCATATTTTAGATCAGCCGAAGACATTGCCTTTGCAGTTGCACAATTCATTGCAAAGAACGGAAGCTTTGTAAATTACTATATGGTAGAACTGATTGTCAACCCAAGTTTTTAAATTCTTATGTGTAGGTTTTTTATCATTGTAATTGATAGCGAGTGTACCATTCATGGCTATAGTATCATGGAGGAACAAATTTTGGAAGAACGAGCTCTGCGTATGTGACAACAAGTTACTATGATCAGGCCCCTCTGGATGAGTATGGTTAGTATTAGCTTTTATTTATCCTAACTCACATATTTCCACAACTTCACCAACTTCCACAGCTTATTTAGTTTCAATTTTTGTCGTACATTGTTTCAGCTATTGTCTGTGTTCAGGTATGATAAGGCAACCTAAATGGGGACATCTTAAAGAATTGCATGCTGCAATAAAGAATTTTAGTGAACCATTACTATCAGGAAAAATCACAAACTTTTCCTTGGGCCAATTACAGGAGGTGAGAACCTTAAGTGTTGTTTACATATGGTGGCAACCTTACTTGTAGAGGTAAGGTTGCATTCTTCTACAATGTCACTTTAGTTGATAGCGTAGATCTGATACATCTTTTAAAATAATGTCAAGATTTGTCATATCTTTTAAGGCAATATCAAATCTACATCTTCCAACTAAAATAGAAGGTGTAGATTATTACAACCTTACTTCTACTATAACTTTGCTATCCTAAGTAAAGTTTTTCTTGATAATCTCTGTAAGTGGCTGAGTTTAGTATATGTTGGTGTAGGCCCGCATATTTGAAGGAAACTCTGGAGAATGTGTAGCCTTTCTTATTAACAGTGACCGGAATAAGAATGCAAATGTCAATTTTCGTAATTTGAGATATGACTTGAATCGACGTTCCATCAGTATCCTAGGTGATTGTGTCAATGTGGTATTTGATACCTCCAGGGTATGTGAACTCATTTTAGTTGGTTTGGCTACTTGTTGCTACATAGTTGGCATGACATTAACATTAATATTAGACAATATATTAGCTGGAAATATCTACTCTAATATTTCCTCATGGTTTTCTCTATGTGGTTGCCATAACAGGTTAATGTGGTACCAAATGTAAGATCTTATTCAACATCACAAAAAGTAGAGAAGTGGGAAGCCTATAGTGATCCAGTTTTGAGTTTCAGTAGTAATGCATCCATAGTATCAAACAACTTGTTGGAGCACATGACTACCACCAAAGATGAATCAGATTACTTGTGGTATACAACTAGGTAGATAATATTACTGGTATTTTGTAATGGAATTCTTCTCGCTTTTCACTTCAATATATATATTTTTTAAAGAAGCATTTGTACCTAAATAGCCTTGGAAATATATACAGCTATGACCATTCCTTTAACATGGATGCTCAGCCCAAACTTCATGTAAGTTCTCGTGGCCATGTGGTGCATGTTTTCGTGAACAACGTATATGTGGGTACGTAAGTAAATATTAATCAGTATTTAAATTTTTTTTTAGTAAGTAATTTATTTTTTATCTTAGATGGCCAAAACTTGTATTTTTCACATAATGATATTTCAGGAAGTGCACATGGAAGTGCTCAAAATCATGGGCTTGTATTTGAGAAAGCTATCTCTCTGAAAGCAGGGAAGAACAATATTTCCTTGTTAAGTGCGACAGTCGGATTTCCAGTAGGTTCTCATGGCCTTGGTTATAAAATCAAGTTTGTTCTTGTACTTATCAATCATTTTATAATACAATTATTTGCTCTATATGCATAATCTAACAAGATGGTGCAAATGAAATGTTTAACCAGAGAATATGTTGCTTTCTATATTGAAGAAACCTCAATTCTTGAGAACTTTATAATGAGGCAGTGTCTCGAACGACCTGGATGTTTGGTTTTATTTTTGAGACAAACTTTGAAAAATATCCCACAAAACTGGAAAAAGTAAAAGTAGTACAAAAAATAAGAATGTGAACAAAAAAACTCAAGTTAAGGACAATAATTGATTTGTATGTTGTTTATTATTTAATAATATATTAACTTGTATTCACTTATATTTTTTTACAACCTATACATTTTCGTAAATTTAATAAATATTTCTAATCGTATCAAATTTCATTTTTACTTCAATATGTAACTCCACCTATCTTGAAAACACTATCATTTCATTTCAGAAAAACTCATCTCAAAAGAAGAATCACATAAAAGTTGTGGGTTGGCTTAAAAGAAGTTCTAGATATTTAGCGATTCTTACAATAACCATTTGTTTTGAAGGATGGTGGTGCATTTATGGAGCGAAGAGTAGCAGGGATTAACAGTGTCAACATCCAAGAAAATAGTAATCGCAAACTTGACCTCTCCAGTCGCGAAATTGACCTCTCTTTTTACCAATGGGCTTATCAGGTCCATATTAGACATCTTATTTCAATCCAATTCCTCTTTGGACTAATTTTAATCTTTCAATATACTAAAGTCTTCTTATGTAAAGTTTCTTTCAATCTCTCTTCCATTAGATGGTGAACTTCTAGATAGGAGTATATAAACAAATGCATCAATTCTTTTATGTAGGACATAATAGACATTATAACAACCAATCCCATCATCAACATTTTTTGTTCTATTTTAGGATAGCATTTATTTCCCATCAACACTAGGGTGAATTTTATAATTGATGCAGGTTGGCATGTTAGGAGAGAAGTTAGAAATTTACACCCCTCAAGGAGCACAGAAAGTTGAATGGACAAATGCCACTAGTTCCACTCATCAACCCCTCACATGGTACAAGGTATTCCACTTATTTTTCGAGGCTAAATAAGGGTTCTTCATATATGGCAAAAGAAAATATACTCTTATCTCATAGGCAATTAATGGCTTACTAGTTGGCATGTTTACATGCACAAGAAATGAATATAAGAAACATTTGGGTTCCATGTCATTTACTTTTGGGAGAGTTGTTAATATCTCGTTACCTGACGAATTTTTGTTTATTCCACAACTGCATCAGTCATATATAGATGCACCTGGGGGAAGCGATCCAGTTGCGATAGATCTTAACAGCATGGGGAAAGGGCAAGCTTGGATCAATGGGGAAAGCATCGGACGGTTTTGGCCATCGTTTCTTACTCCCACAGGAGAGTCCTCACAAACAATGTATGTATATGAAGAAACGTATTAAATGATCCCCCTCTTTCCTCTCTTTCTCTCTCACTCTCTCTAACAAACTTACATGCCACACACACACAAACTTGCACATGAATAGTTGTATACACACACATCTGCAATCATACACAAACAAATGCACGCCAACAATATGAAGTACTTATTTCATGTCTCTCTTTCTGATGTAGGTACCATATTCCGCGATCATTCTTGAAACCTTTTGGGAACCTTGTGATACTATTCGAGGAAATGGGAGGTGATCCTGCTCATGTATCTCTCGTAAACGTCACAGTTAAAAGTGCTCAAGTGGCATAGAGAGGGTACCCATTACATATTTCTTTTATCTCTGTTATCATTTAGTCTTGAGTGCAGTCAATTTTTCTGTTGGTATGCTTTGAAGTTCATGTTCCCTAGTAACTTTTTGGTTTGATTAATCAGGAATGTATGGGTAAAAGGAGTTGCTCCATTACAATATCACCAAAGCATGTTGGAGGTGAGCCGTGCCCCAGAATCTCAAAGGGGTTGAAGTGAGATGTAGTTGATAGTGAAGGGAATGAAAGATTAATAAATCAACATATAGAATGATGTTCATTTTTTATAACAATAGTGGAAGGCTTACTTTTTTTATACCAATAGTGGAAGGTTCTTGCTATATATGTGGATGGAGTTCATTTTATAATGTTTTATAATTTTGAATGATACTAGGGACTTCTAGATACTCATAAAAAAAACTACTTGAACATTCGGTCAATGGTATGGCATCAATTCATTGAAATCACCTTCCACTCTTTCCAGTTTCCAAAAAGAAATTTGAAGTTCCTTTGCTCATAGTATTTGAAGTTATATAAAAACAAATTCCTTATTCCATGAAATGCAAGGGGTTTAGAGAAAAACTTGTATTTTAAAAGAATACCTCATAACGAAAGACTGAAAAAATCAATAGAAGCAATCAAAATGTGATGCAAGTTAAATGTCAGATGTTATTATTTCTTTACTAGAATCCTGTGCATATTGACCAAATTTTTCAATGACAAAAGCAGAGTCACCAAAATTGTTCAATACTTCACAAAAGGGTGCAAAAGTTTGTAAGGTCCTTTTTTCTATATTCCACATTTAGGAAAATTATGGCCATTATTGATAAAAGCTATAAAGCCTCCAAGATTTCCTAAACTTGATGGTTTTGATCCTTATCCCCAAGCATCAGGTGGTATTTTTCATAGTCAGTAGGCAGTTGACTCGGTTTCAATAGAGAGAAGTACAATTAGCATCAAGGTATTGGTTTGACAACTCCTTAGTCCAGGCCTTACCTCCAACTCAATTGCTTTGGACATATAAATCTTAATCTATAGGGAATGTCAACCAAATAGCCAAAGTACAAGTAGAGTACCAAAACTTTTTCTTAGAGGACACATACAACATTGCTGAGATTACGAAAACTCTCCACGGTTTAGTCAGACATATCATGGGCTATATCCTTGGTTGGAATTATGGATAAAAAGGCCATGTTTCTCCCTCATGATTATAGCATGCCTAAATTAACACGATGGTGTTGTAAGCACATATTTTCAGAGACACATTTTGTAATCACACTTATAACTCGAAGGAATATGTTGGTGAAGTCGGTAATCTTCAAACTCATGTTCTATAGTCACTGGCTTTCATGACTACTACTTTGATCGTGCTTTCATGACTACTACTTTGATCCTAAGGAACATTCGATGAGTTTGGTACAAATTTGAACAAAAAAAGAGACGACACAAGAACTATGATAACTTGATCATAACTAAAAAGAGGAAGCTTATATCTCAAGCTTCTAACAATTTTATGATAAAATAAAGAACTCAATACTCAGACAAATCACTATAATACTTACCAAAGTATTGTTACTAAACAAAAAATAGCCGGGTGCAAATCCACTGTCCCTCTCTCTCTCACCTTCATCCTCCCTCTCTCTCTCCCTCTCCCTCCCCTCCCTCTCTCTCTCTCTCTCTCTATATATATATATATATATCCCTATTTTGGTTAAACATGAGTGAAAAACCCTTTTTGCCTCTCTGCTTTGCTCTATGAATTTTTCTTTTTCTGAATTTTACTATTCTTGAGATTATACTTATTCGTTTGCTTTTCTTAAAGATATTATCGAGCTCTGGCATGACTCTAGCGAGTACACCTAGACTCGTCGGAGTCACTCGGCATGGGTAACGGTAGATTCCCGAGGCTATGCCGAGTTCCTGGATATTGATCCCCATATTTGTTATGACTAGATACTACTAATTGATATTGGTCTTGTAATAAAAAATTATGCTTTTACCCCTATTAAATAGGAATCCAAACCAAAAAAAAATTCTTAACCCTAAGATTTTGACTATTCTACTCTTAAAAATTCTGCAAGTTTATAAGACCGTGAATTTTCACTCCAATGTCATAATTATTATTTGGGTGTGGTTTTGCATAAGGTTGCCACCTTAAACAAGCAAATTAAGGTGCGCTTCCAAATGTTGTCATAAATGTAATTTTGGTGTAAAAACTTCTTTGGATGACTTTAAAATCTAATTATAAAATTTAGAACTCTAAAAATGCTTCAAATCAAGTAGATCTATAAACACATGAAATCTTAAAAATAGACAGTCCAAAAGCTAAGTTGCAAGCTACACTATTTTTAGGACTCAAAATCCTTTTTTCATTTCATATTCGTACATCTCAAGATGTTGAGATGATCAATTAGAAGATTTTTCAGCATCAAGAGAACCTTTTATGATAGATTTTTGAGGTTTACCTTAATTCCACATTTTAAGATTGCAACCTTATAAACTTATTCCTTACTACTTTAACCCCGAGTATATTTGCCCAAAAAAAACACCTAAGATATTGTGGGCTCTCTGAAATGTGGATGCTTAAATGTGGAATGTTTAGACAAACATTAGACTCCAAATAGAAAAACAGAGGACAACACATTCGGGGCCAAATTCACTCATGCACTTTATATCAGAAAACAAGCTTTATATTTATACTGAGCACTAAGTAATTCCAGAGGTTTAATCCTATGCTACAATTTACATCAACTACATGAAGGAAAGTAAGCCGAAAACCTTTGATTATTGCTTTGAAACCTATACATTCGTTTTTAAGGAAGAATTTGTTTAGATAACATCGATGACATATCGGCCCATATACCTGTAGATGTATGCAGGGGGTGTTATCCTTCGAGTCTAATCTTTCCAAGAGTACGGGTCTCAAATGATTTGTAGGAAATGATGATATCTCTCTTCGTGTCATGAATATCACTCTCTTTTCCACTCATAGTTCTTATTGAGGCAAAACCTCATAAGAACACTTTATCTTTACTAAACTGTGTCTATCAAAAATGTGCAACCCCTCTTCAATCGAGAAGCCCCCTTTTTATATTGATAAATTATGATGTTTTAATGGATCACCACGCATTTCCCATCTTTGAATTTTCACCCTCCATCTTCATCCTGAGTTTATCCACTCATTTGAACCACAAAGTTTGTAGGTGTAGACCTTATCTTCATGGTGTTGTTTACTTCTTGTGTTTATATTTTCATACTGTAGATCTTACTGTTGGGTTGTTTAGGCAGATACAATCGCTGACACTTGCTTTTGAATTTCAAACATTTGAACCTCATCATCTCGTGGGAGCAAAAAATATCAGAGATTTTTAGTATAGGGTGCAACATGTGTTCACACCTTAACTCTGGCATAATAATGTAGTAAATAAATAACTCCAAGTAAAAGCTCATATAAATACATATCCTTAAGACTCGAAGTTATCATACTTTTTTTTTGTAAGGTTTTCTTATTTATACTTCACCGTGATTTTATATTCCCCTTAAAGTGTGGATTAGATGTTGTCTCTCTCCCTCTCCTTGCACAAATAAAATTTTATTTTTTATATTTTTAATTAAAATAAATAAAAATTTGTAGAAAAAAGCCATTGAAAAGAAAATAAACCAAAATGATCCAATAAGTAAAAATCTTTGATAAAATATAAAAACAATAAGTTAATTTCCCACTGAAAAAGAAAATGGTTACAATGCATTCATGAAAATTCAAAAACTCACCCTATGACATAGGGACATATGCACTGATTAATATAATCGATTAGCGACCTCTCGCAGTATAATCTATCAGCATTCTAATGCATACCTCTTAGATACGCAAATAAAAAAAACGGAAGTTAAGAAGAATAGAGCATACCATGCATGAAGATAGCTATTAAGAGAGCATAAGGAATGGAGTACAAATATATATATATATATATATATATATATATATATATATATATATATATATATATATATATATATATATATATATATATATATATATATATATATATATAGATATGGTCGGGGCCTGATTTTCTCTGGTTCCCTCGCGAGGGGGCGCGGGGAGAAGATCCTCTCTCAAACAACCGCTGAAGGCTCATGAGCGTGATGCGTCGGGTGATGCAGGCATGCTTGCTTTCTAGAGTGCGGATAGGCTACCAACAAAGCGAGAGATTTTACGACGGGGAAGGGCTGATTCACTTACCTCATCATTGCTGGTTCGTGGGATATGTCCGGGTGGCTCACCCTCTTAGATCAGTTACGAAAGCCCTTTGGCTGTTGACCAACGCAGTTTGGTCAGGGACTCTCTTCAGACGCTACGACCCTCTTTTCTCCTCTCAAGTCTTGGTTTCGATGGACGTCTTGATTCTTCGTTATAGAGTTGGCTTCTTTTTTGTTGATCGAACAAGCGAGTGGGGAACTTTGTCATTCTTTAGCAGGCTGTCAAGGTTGAGACGCGGGATTAGACACGGACGCCTATCGATTCGAACCCTTTAGTCTTATACGTGCATGGGATTACGTGTGTGGGAGAAGAAGAGAGAAAGTTTCGGAAGCGATAAACATCTTCGAGAAGAGGAAAGTGTATGCCCACGCGGTCGGGGGTATTTTCCTCTCTTGCAAAAGTTTTCTCTCTCCTCTCCTTGGGCCGCTAGGACTAATAGAAAAGACCGACAGAATCAAGCATAATGCCTATTCTTTATTGAATTGTCCTCCCCTTTTACAATTGACTTAAGCCTGTTTCTTTAGAGTTTTCAACAAATAGGGGTGGATTCTCAAAAACTAAGCCTAAATACAAATAAAAGTAATTAAATAAATTGCAAAGTTGGGTACAATGACCAAAATGCCCTATAGGTTTTTCTACATGAAAGATAGAATCGTCCTTTCTTGAGAAGCCTGCCACCATCATCAAACTTTCAGAGCTCTTCCCAGGGAATTGCAGCATGAGTTTTGGTTGATCGTTTGTCGTTTGTTTTCTTGTGATCGTTTTGATGGCTTTTGATCATGTTGCAACAATCTCTTTTATGAGGGAAGGAGCCTAGTCAGTTTTGTGGGTTCTTTTCATGACTTCTTTTTTTATCCATAGCATCTCAGTGAATCTGGTAAAGGTTTTCTTTGAGTGTTTTTCTTTGCAAAAGGTTTAATCTATTTGGCTTTGTTCTTGGACTTTTGGTGGATCGTCAAAACAGGGATTTTTCGACGATGAGGATTTTCTTGCGTTTATCGTCGTGACCTTGGGTTTCGTACTTTTTCTCTATTTTGTTTTGAATGATTCTTGGTGAGTTTGTCTTGATATTTTCTTCTTATAAGTGTTCTTCTTTAGGTTTTGTGCTACCGAGTTTCTCTTTGTGGGGGTCAAGATGTCCTTTTGAAGATTCCGATGTTCATGGATTCAGGCCGTTTTTCCTTCTTTTCACTGAGGAGACTTCTCTTCTTCACATTCGTTCGTTTAGATAGAGGAATGTCGTTGAAGCTCCGTGGGTGTCTGGAGCCTTGGCTACTCTTCTGCTGCAGGAAAGGAGTTGTGAGATCATTGAGGAGTGGCCGAAAATTGCCACGGCCGTCGACTAGTTCAATGAGGCCATATGACAGAAGGCGTGCCTCTACCCTACTTCGCGATGATCCGGGCTTAGGGCCATTGGATAGATCTGTTTCAGCCCGGGCCCCCTTCCTTTTTCTTGGAAGAAGACGATGGTCGTTTGGCATGCATATTCGGCTCCTACACACACGGTGGTGGGGATAAGGCTTCAACTTTTTTTTTTTATTCGTGTAGGCACCTTTTCCATGGTCATCTTTATTCGAGGCTTATTTCTTCTACAGCTATTGTTTTCCACGAGGCTATGTCTGGTGCCCTGCGGTGACTTGGCTGCAGTTGTCTGTCTTCCTTTATTTTGATTGAAGGGCTGAGGTGTGTAAAAAA
Source organism: Amborella trichopoda (assembly GCF_054954075.1). NCBI lineage: Eukaryota > Viridiplantae > Streptophyta > Magnoliopsida > Amborellales > Amborellaceae > Amborella > Amborella trichopoda. Next base: position 24,672,990 of record NC_142346.1, read on the forward strand.
TTACGTATAACAACTTGGCCCGACGGATGCTACGCTTCAAAGAGAGGTGAGAAGCGCAACATTTAGATAGAAGTGGTTTTTGACACCAAAGCTCATCATTTTAGAACCCTTTCCAAGATGTTTTGGAGGACTGTGCCTTAGATAGACGATAGAAGAGCCCTTGGCAGGCACATGAGCTACTTCGCTAGAGTTTGGGTATGGTTTTTGGGTTGGTCAGGGTAACTCTTTTGGTTCCCATCCTATCGGGTCTAGTCGGGGGCCTTTGTGTGGCCTATCCCGAATAGTCTGGACCAGTCGATAAGGAAGGTTTTTGAGGCAATCTCTTTGGCGAGACTCCACCCTGCGTTTTTAGCGGGGTGTTGTTTCTTCGGCTTGGCAGTCGTGTGCCCTCGGGGGCATCTTCGACCCGTCTGAGTGATTTCTTCCTTTTCCCGCTTCTTCTTTCTTGTTCGACTATTTTCAGGACCGAGAGGTTTTTGTAGTGGTGCTGAGGCCGGGGAATTTTTGGAGGGAGGCGTTAGGGCATGAATTTTGTTTTGAGGGTGGCGTTGTGGCCAAAATTTTGTTTTTGAGCGGTGGCGCTGAGGCCGAATGTTTTGGAGGGCAGTGCTGAGGCCTGAATTTTTTTTTGAGGGTGGCGTTGAGGCTAAAATTTTCTTTTTTTCTTGAGGGGGTGGTGCGGAGGCCGAAATTTTTGGAGGCCGGCGCTGAGGCCTAAATTTTGTTTTTGAGGGTGGCGTTGAGGGCAAAATTTTGTTTATGAGGGGGTGGCACTAAGGCCAAACTTTTTGTAGGATGGCTTTGAGGCCGAAAATTTTGTTTGGAGGGCAGCGCTGAGGCTTAAATTTTGTTTGGAGGTTGGCGCTGAGGCCGAAATTTTGTTTTGGAGGGTGGCGCTGAAGCCGAAAATATTGTTTGGAGGGTGGCGTTGAGGCTTAAATTTTGTTTTGAGGGGCGTTGAGGCCGAAATTTTGGAGGGTGGCGCTGAGGCCGTAATTTTATTTTGAAGGTTGGTGCTGAGGTTGGAAATTTTGTTTGGAGGGTGGCACTGAGGCCTGATCTTTTGTTTGGCTCCAAGTGCCCTTTTCCAGGTTTTTACTTGGATCACGAGTGGTGCCACGGTGGTGGTTTTCCCTAGCTTCCCCTTTGAGGTATTTTTGCCGATGATTTCGAGGTCACATCCACCTTTTGCTATCTTTCCTTTTTTACTCATAGTGCCCTTTTTGGGTTTTCTCCATACCCAGTTTTTTTTTTTGCTCACCATTACGCATCGCAGCGAAGGTTGTCGAGGGAGAGCCAGTGCAGGAGCCCTAGGTCTGGTCATCTTGGTTTGGAGGACCTGCAACCCGTTGGTGAGGTGTGGCGAAGGAGATGATGGAATTCGAAAAGTCATGACAAGCCTTCCTTCGGTGAGGTGACGTTTTTAGCAGGTGAAGCGTCAGCTCAAAATTCACCTCGTGATCTGGTGATCATGGCACCTATAAGGTGTGGCGGTAAAGACGTTGACTGTTTGAGGAGTCGGAACGTCGTTCCATGACACGTGTCGATGTAGTTGTACAAGCTGTCTTTTCAAAAAATGACATGTGCTTTTATGGTGAGCCTGCAGTTTTCTCTATAAAAGGGAGCGTTGAAATGCAGCACAAGGAACTTTCCTTTGCTTGTTTAGAGTTGAGCTTTCTCCAAGAGGCTCTGTAAATGGGTCACCTTTCTGATGGAGGGCTTGAGCCCTCTAGTTGTTTTCACACTCTTGGGAGTTGGAGGAGGATGCTTATCACTGTGTACCCAACATTAGTCGTCATCGAACATAGAACCGGTCTCGGTCATTCGAGGATGGGTCGTGAAGCTCTAGACTCGGCCATCCCTTTGGTGGTGAAGATCGACCAAATGGGGAGTTTGGTCACGTTCGTTGTTTGGCGCTTGGATGAGTCGTCAGTTGCAACAAGAGGGGTGTCATGTTCTGGCTTTCTTTGGATAGTGCTCCTTTTTCACCTTCACTTTGTCGCAAAAAAGAATAAGGAGCCTTCTTTCGTTTTTCTAAGGCCTTGTTGAGGGAGAACTAAGGCCTTGTTAAGAGAGAACGAGGTTGCTCCTTTGAGATGGTTACCTTCATAGGCAGGTGGTAGCTTCATCATTTACACAAGGGAGGTCCTTCTTTCTAGGCATTCCAAGCTGTCTATAGCGTAAAGGATCCTGCATCTTATGGAGTGACGTCTTCGACTTTTTTTTTTTTTTGGGTGTTCGATTCTTTTACGACAAAGTCTATCGATCATTTGTGCCTTGAGGAAATTGATCTAGCTTTTCACAGCAGTTCCATAGAAGCAGTCTTTTCTACTTTATAACAAAAAATTATATTTCCTTTTTTGGTTTATAGAGGATGACCTCGTTGTAAAAGAGACTTGTATTTCCCTTTGTTTATGAATGAAATCTCTTTTCTTTTCTGGATTGGGTACTATGCCTGTTCTTCATTCATTATTTTCAGCATTTTTCTTCTTTGCTTCTTTTTCCGTAGCGGGGGATATCCTGACCCATTTTGACGGCTCAGATGCCTCCTTTTGAGTGTGTGAGTAGGCATCGAGAAAGGAGTCCCTTTTGCTTTGTGGATGTGTGAGTAGTGAGACGGACAAAGTCCCTCTTGCTTGTGGGTGTGTGATTGTGTCCCGGGCTACGCAGAGGAACGATATGTCCCTTAGGGTAGTCTGGGGTTTTTTTTGGAGAGCAAGGTAGAGGGGGTTGCATACTTGGGTGGCGCTTGGCCTAGTGGGCATGTGCCGTCTCTTCGGGTGTGTCGTTGGTGAAGGGAGACCGTGACTTGGGTTTGGTAGCGAGCCTGATTACTGCATGGCTGCTCCCTTTGGTATGAGTGCCATCATCCTCGTTCATGCTCGCGTTTTTATTGCGCGTGCATTTCAGTATTGTCGTACTCTTGAATCGTGTGACGTTTCGTACGTGTGACGCTTCGTGGGCTTCTTTCCGCCGGATGTTTCACCTTCCTTGTCGCTTGGTGTTCTTCTGCGATTGAGACGCATGTCCGGCCACCAGTTTTTTCCATGCGATTCTTCTTCCTCGTTTGCTTATTTATAAGCGGGACGGGGGGAGGCCTTTCTTAGTTTCAGGAAGGGCTCTTTATCTTGGAGAGAAAGAAAAAGAGTTGCAGCCTTTGTTGTTCTTTTTCTGTTTGTGCATCCTTCTTTTGTTTCTTGTCATCTTTTCTCTGGAGGTGACACCTTTTTGGCGTCTGGAGGTCTTTTACAAAGATAATGGCTGGTACGAGTTCAACACCTCCTCCTCGTAGGATTTTTAAATGTGTCTGTCTTTTTGGTGCTTTGCTTCTTATGGTCTGACAGATGAGTTTTGTCTTACCCCTCCCCTTCTTTTTTTTGTTTTTGTTTTTGTTTTTGCAGTGCGAGTGCTTGATGTGAGCCAACTTCTTCGTGTTGGCAAGTTAGGGTCTGATCTCTTCTCTGGCGAGGGCAACTTTGCTAAGAGAGCTTTAGCCCAACCAAGAGATCATCTGGCCTTCTCCTATCACCTTCACATGAGAGAGCGCGCAGCTTTGTCTGCCTGGGGATGCCGACGCGGAGCCTTTCGTCAAGAGGGATTGCATGGCCCTTTATCATGCTTTACATAGTAATTCTCCTTCTGATGAGAGCATGCCTACAATGGGGAAGAGGATGTTGGAGAAGCCTGGTCTTCAGTGGGCTGCAGGAGCTCTTCATTTTGATGGAGAGCACCAGTACCTGGATGGATACAGCACTTGGATGTTGGACCTGTTAGATTCTTTCGTCCGTACCTTGCTGAAGTGTGGTTTAGTCGTGGCATGTCAGTGTTCGGCTGGCTACTACAACCGGTGCTCGAACACCATGAAGGGCTTGCAAGAGACATGGTGTTTCTGTACCAACAGTTGGCTTTTGTAGGAGGGTGAGGCAGGCATTACCCTTTGGATTTGTATTTTGTAGGTGGCCTCCCTTTGCTGGGGGAGAAATATGAGGAGTTTGTCCCTAGCAATGGTTATTTTTTGGGGTATGCCAATCAAGGTTAGGCGTGCTTCTGCGAGTCTCAGTGAGCTGTTCGAGATCTATCAGCTCCAGGACTCAGAGTTGCAGCCCTCGACTGGCGGGGTACATTTTGAAGTACTTTCATGGTAACCGCCAAGAGGGTGAAGATGTGGGCTCGAGCACTTCATGAGCAAACACGTTTTAGCGGGTGGAGGCGATCAAGGCTTCAAAGAGGCAGTTGCCCCTCTGAGGCATAATGTACGGGACCAAGTGTACTTGGATGCCTACTTGACCCTCTTCTTATGCAAGTTCGCTCTTCCGAGGGCAAAGGGTTATGTCATCCGGCCTGGTTGTTTCTATGTTGCATGTATGCTAGCCAAGGGCACTGGCTTTGCGTTGGCTCAGCCGATCTTATGAAGTATTTTCCACAGGTTAGGGTCCATTGCCCGTAGAAAGGTTCCTTCGAAGGACAGTAGCGAGAAGGTATCCCTGGGCGAGGGGTTCCCATGGCTTTTCACCACGTGCTTCCTCGTGCACTATGTCTTCAGGTGGCTTTCTACATATTTTCCTGACTCGTACGAGCTCAACCGGAATCTTGAGGCAGCAACGTGCCCGCATATGTTGAAGATTGCTAGCATGAGGGCCACAGTAAGGGAGCCTGATGCTGTCTGTGAGCTCTTGACTGATGCGTCCTTCCTCGCTCATGGAGGGCCCTTCCGCATAGGTCGTCCTTCGGATGGTATCTTTATTGACGCTTTTGGCCTTGCTCTTGATAAGGCGGTCACCGAGACCTTCGAGGCCATGTACCTAGTGAGAGTTCGAGGGTGTATTATTCCGTTCAAAGGAGCGGGATGCAAGAGGCTGAAGGGCTATTTTCCTCATTGCTACGGAGTGGGATGCAAGAGGGAGAGGGATGCAGACGTGATGGAAGGGTTGGCCGATCTTGTCCCTCCTTTTTTTATCATCTTCGGCTTGGATCATCATTTTGATGACTGGCGGAAATTGGCTAATACCTGTTTGTTGAGCAAAGATGAGGACGAGATGAAGCTGCTCTCATTGAGGAAGAAGAAGTGGTCTTTCTTTGATATGCTTGAAGTGATCTTTGGTTGGGACGCAGGGGGTGTGGCCTCACCTCAGGAAGAAGAGCTTGCCCTGATTCCACATGTTCGGCTTAAGGGCAAAACTCGTTCCGGTTCGTCTGAACGGGTGAGTCGTGCTTGTTTATGATGATAATCAGATAAATCTTCCGATGAAAATCTCCCTGATCTTGACACGTTAAACTGATGAAAATAAAGTGATAAAGAAAGTGGGACAAATCGAATTCATATTTGAGGCAAATTTACCCGGAAACGAGCGGATCTACTCTCAGATCTATGGTAGAGACATCATGATCCAAGACATTAAAACACAATTTCAAAGCAAACTAATCAAAATAAAAACCAAAACAATCGGAAGAAGAAGAAAGAAAGGGGAAGAAAATAATACCAAACAGGGCTGGATGGCCCGGGACACCCGAGCCTTCGTGGGCTCGCCCGTATCAGAACCGGTGTCCTCTCTACCTCTCTGATTCAGATGTTGACCAGCAGATCTCTGATCGAAAAGGGTTGTTGTGCTTGAAGGATGGTTTAGAACTAGGGTTGTTGTGCCCTGAAAAGGTTTAGAATTAAGATTAGGGTTTTCAGATTAAAGTTTCAATTTTTTTCTCTTTGAGGAAGTATTGTCCTTGAATGGCCAAGGATTTGTTGGGAAGGGAATCTTTCCATAACCAACAGATCCTCCAGCCAAAAATACCTTTTTTGGGGTTTCGGGTTTGGGCGACATCAGTGGTGTCGCCCAAAAAAAAATGATAAAAACCTTCCAAAAAGGCAAGAAATTGAAGCCTTAGGGAAATTTCTTCCTGAGGTCACGTAGTAAGAGGGCACACCAACTAATCCCTCCAAGTCATTGTGCTCACCGAGCTCACCCACCGAGGGCATTTTCCTCCTAGGGTTTTCAGTGTAAGATGTCGGTGAGTTACACAAGCTTGAAACTCGAGTTGGATCTTCTGGCCGTGCCACTTAACTTCAGGGGTTTCACAGTTTAAAAACTTTTTTAACCCCGACATCTTCTTTGATTTCCTTAAGGTTTCTTTAGGCTTTATATATTAAAATTATTTCTATAGGAAGAGACTTGTATGGTTGATTCCGAAGAGAGAGACGAGGTTGCAACGCGGTAATCACGGCAATGCGATAATCATCATATAAGGGTGTCCAAGCTCCTCTGTTTTAAAAGACTTAATTTTTGAAGATAGAGGGATATTTGAAATAGAACCCGAAGTAAAGGCATGCTAAGATTTTAACAAAGAAATTAATGTTTTTGAAAACACAAGACATATAGTGAAATTTTTGAAAAGAGAAAGATATTTCTCAAAATAAATTTTGGTTAGCATTTTTAATTCCTGCAACCGTAGAGCCCTCTAAGCAGTTTAATGTCATGCAGCGATGGACGGTGTAGTCGGCAGTTATACTCATACGACCGTGGAGTTTTTATTTTTATTTTTTATTATTATTATTATTATTATTATTATTATTATTATTATTATTATTATTATTATTATTATTATTATTATTATTATTATTATTATTATTATTACTATTATTATTATTATTATTATTATTATTATTATTATTATTATTATTATTATTATTATTATTATTATTTGCTGCCCCTATTGGGCTGTGGTTTTCTTTTAATGTAGGTCCTATAGTTTAACCACTTGTGACCCCTTTGGTGGACCCTATGTGAGCGTATCAGGTCCTTGCTTGAATCTTCTGAACAAGGAATCATAAAGTATTTCTTTATCCTCCAACCTCAGCTCTTGTGTTGCAATTCAAGGAGAATTCTCTGGAGTTTCGAGCGAAATAGAGCCTTGAAAATATTGGATACCGCCCCTGGGTGTTCAGAATCTCTTTGGATTTTCGATTTCATTCCTCCATTACCACCTTTCGATGTTTCAGACGATCTAGGTCATTACCAATGTTCCATCAGGCTAATGTTTATTGATTTTCTTTTAACACCACTTTGACTCAAGGGGAGGAAGAGAAGATGTTTAGAGAGAAAAGACTTTGGAGAGTAGAAGGAAGGAGAGAACTTCTTCTTTTTCATCACCCCGAGATCCCTTTCAAGTGTTAAGCCCGGTAGCCTTTTTTCCAACGCTTGGGGTTCCATTCTAATTTTTAGCCCAGCAGAATTTTTTTTTTTTTTGTTTTTAATATCACTCAGGGGTCCCTTTCGAGTGTTCAAACCGATAACCTTTTTTCCAATACTTGGGATTCCTTTCGGATTTTCAGCCCAGTGGATTTTTTTTTTTTGAAGAAGAAGAAAACAACGATAACGAAAGAAGAGTCAAAGGTGCCATTTTTTTTGAGCAATTCCCCTTAAGATCATGTATGAATTCGATCATCTTTCCCTCCTTCAAGTGGCAGGGGGGTTCTAATATCGGTATTCCTCTGATTGCTCTTGACCTAGGTTGACATTCAAAATCTCTTTGACAATGGTTGTTGAATCTCCGTTGAACTTTTTCTTTAAACTGATCCACTTGAACCTTGATTTTGGGACTAAAAATCACTTTCAGTTTCCTAATGCCTCAGTCTTCTGTATGGACGAATAGGCTCATCAGCATTTTCCCGTTAGAAGTGTGAGGCATGATTGCCTCTTTCAGTTATTTGCAAAAGGACGATTGATCACCCAACTCCTTTTCAGTAATCTTTTCATTACAAATTTCGAATTGCTTTTCGGAGGTTAACTCCGTGGTAGGCTCCTTTCAGTGCTCGAGCTTAGGTGAGACTCTCGCATAAGAGGACTAATTGAGTTGGTATTAGATGGCCTTACGGCCTATTGAGAGTCAACGAAGAAGGGTTCAATCTCGTTGGTTGCCCTTGTATGACATGTTGGGAATCAACAAACAACTATTCAATCTCATTACTTGCCCCTATTATATTAAATTGCCTTATGACGTGTTGGGATTCATCAAACAAGGGTTCAATTTTGTTAGTTGTCCATGTTGTATTCTCTTTATGAGAGGAGTTTTCCCCTATTGAATATTTTGATGGGGTTGCCCCTGCAGGGCTTTCTATTATGTTGGGAACTTGTTCTTCACAGGATGAATTCTCTTGATATGGTGGTGCTCCGGTTATCGGAGTTGTGCTCATGTAGTTAATAATTTTAGCGAGCCTGCCTCTTGAGGAGGTAACATGGTTGGATTTTCAATATCCAATTCTTGATCCCAGATTAGTGGATCATTCAAGAAATCTTGTGATGGTGGCCTAAGTGGGCCCCTTAGAATTTTCAAAGGTTCAAGCTCTATCAACTCTAGTTAAGATGCTAAATCTTTGGGAATAGTTAAATTTGGGCTGCTTGCTACTCCATCATCGATAACTGGGTTCACCTCGAGAGGTGTCTTAGTTAAATATTTTAAGCTTGGCTCCTCATCCCATATCGGTGAGTTGGCTAAAACGTATGGTGAAGGTAGCCCGAGTGGGCCCCTTAGAATTTCCAAAGGCTCAACTTCTTTTGATATTTGAGGTGTTGGCAGGTAGGTGCCCCGATCTTGCCCTCCAAATCTAAGTGATCTGTCGGCATGTGTCTCGGGCCTCTGATGGACCCCGGATTTGAGATTGCTCTCTCAGAACCTTGCTAGAGGGCAATGGCAAGTATACCAACCAATGAGAGAGGAATTTTAGGCAGGTCGTGTAGGCGCCCTCGTAGATCATGAAGAAAGCCCCCCAGCTGCTTGATCTGGCTCGGATTCCCTTCCCTTGACCTGTAACCCTCTTGTTTTTCTGCACAACACTTCTATGGTTAAGTTGTAAGACAAGTGGGTCGAAAACGACCCACCCTTGTCTTAGGGCAATGCACGTTCACGGGAGAAAGCGATGAAGTGCAAGGTTAGAGAAAAGATGGAAAGGATAAGAGAACTTGATGGAGAGGCGAGGTTAGCATGACAACCGAAAGCCACCGACTCGGAGTGGTAGCAAGAAGGGCATGGTTCACAGGACTAGCATGGCTGTAATACTACTCAAAACCAAAGTCGGCGCGTTGACGCTAGGCTAGGCCTACTCTCAATCAAGTGAGAAGAGAGAAAGGTGGAGAGGAAAGAATGAGACGGTGAAGAGAAGGGAAAATCCGGACGTCGATAGACATCGCGGTGGGCAATGCAAGGAGGTGACGTATCCCTTGTGGACGGCGCTAGCTCCTGACGAGGCTCACAGTGATGGTTTCTCCTAGGTCGCACGACGATAAACATAGGATGCAGGGAGAATGACGATAGGCACCGGACGCACGGAGGAAGCTCGAGGATGGCGATGGGTGTTGCCAGGGCATCTAGTGGGCGGCAATAGGTATCACCATCTGTGTTAGATGCACAGCAGAGGAAGACTCCTATAGGCGGCAACACACTTCGCCGTTTAGGTTCTTCACCGAGACGTCAAAGGGTGGCGATGGGTCGCGCCATCTATAGACTTCACTGAGAGAAAGAGACGGACGAGAAGAAGGGAAAGAAGACTCATGCATGGCACTGTCATCACCATTTGTGATCTGTGAGACCAAGGGAGAGGCATGCACGGCACTGCCACTGTCGTGCATGACCTCCGTAAGGAACTCAGAAGAAGAAGAGGGAGAAGAGAGGGGAGAAGGGAGAGAAAAGAAGAAAAGAAAAAGAAGAGAGAGAAGATTTACCTCAACCCTAGGGGTACCGATCAAAATTTTCTCTTACCTCACCCTCTCTCTCAAGTGTAACACCACATTGGTAAGAAAGAGAAATTTGTCCTAAGTGAACACTCTCTTGTGTATGTGTGTCCTCTTCTCTCTTGCGCACAATTCTAGTGCGTATATATAGAAGTGTGCCCCAAACATGGGTGGATGATCAAAAGTAACCCCAATTGCTGAAAAATAAGATTAAATTGATTTAAAAGAAATTAGAACATAGGGTGCAAAATGACATATTTGCCCCATCCTAACAAGTTGTGGAATTTCAGAACAAGCCCTGTGTTGCCCTAGGACTTGCGTGTTCTTGCATAGCTGATCCGGGATCATTCTAATGCCCGGTTAATTGTATGATAATTTTTTTCTTATAGGGCATGACATGGAGATCGATTTGATACCAACTTTGAGCCATGGATCGTGTTTTTGGTGCACGATCATGTGAATTGAATTTTGACTAGATCTTGAAATTTTGAATCAATAGTGTGTTCGCTCCTTGACTTTTTTCTGTGTTTTCTTTGCTGAATCATATTGAGCATGCCGCTACAATCACGGGGCACGAAACGTGGCTCGATTTCGTGGCCAAACGAAAATTTTGCAAGTTTGGAATTTTGGCCGGAATCAAGGATTCCGACGATGGAATTTGTTGTCTGTTCATCGGCTTCATGTGTAGAATCCGACTGTTTATCATGCAAGGGATTCGAGTCAGAGATGGCTCGAGACCTTACGCCCGCAATGTGATTGGTTTCCCATTGATCCGGCTCGCGAGCGGTGTGATTTGGCCACTTGAGTGAGGCACGATGCTGATGAATTTCCTGCACTTTCTTCACGGATAAGTAACTTCTCTCTAGCTTTTCTTCTCGCTTGGGTATCGTCACGGGGCGCATCACATATCTAATCACTCCTTTTGACTAGACGAACATGCTCACCAAATTTGAGCTCGATCCATCGTGGGACAGTCGCGATATGAGCATCAAAAGTCACTGGTCGTGACTATCCTTTTAATGGTGTAGTGTTGCAGGGTGGCCACACGGGAACAGCATGCGGCTCTACCTGTTTCACTCTTTCAAGTATAACTTCTTCTTGGAGTGCACGTTTGGGCTGAAACTTGACCCTTGGGGATTTTCAACCGTGTCGGATATAATGGTGGTGGTCCCACAGCAATTGGAGACGCTGAAAATGTAGCTCTAGTTATAGGGGTCCGTTTCAGGGTGGGAGAGGCCGATTCTGCCAGAACTGTTTCCCAGTCTGCACTACCTTAGACATGTCGGAATATGAGGAAACTTGGCAGGAGACTCTTGAGAAACTTCATGAAGATCTTGGCCATTTCTGAGGCTGCTCTGAGACTATCTGACGTTTCCCCAACTTGCTAGGACTTTATTGAGCGGGGGCCCCATGTTGATGAAAGATACCTTCCAACAGCATGCACCGCCGAATGTTGTGCTTCGAGAGAATCGAGAAGTGCGATCATTAGGGAAGTTTGAGGGATTTTGTCGAAGTCCTCACCCTCAAGGGACTATCTGTGGTTCCGGAGCATGAGGCCTTTGTCAGGACCTCATCGTATAGAACCACAAGGTTAAATGCTACGAACCTCTGGTCGGCACTGCTGCTACACCAAGTTTGCCTTTGATGTGCAGGGTATCCCTGTAGGTCCCATCTAGCGGAGTCCAGTTGGGGGCTTCTGGCCTGTCCCAAAAGTCTGGCCCCTTGCTGTCTAGAGAGTTTTGGTGAGACGTACCCTAAATCTTGTGGCAACCCTAGCCTTGTCAGTCTCTTGCCTTCATAATGGTCCTTAACATTTATGGAAGGATCTTTTCGTTATCATCCTCACCCTCAAGGACTCTTGTTGTTGCTGAATTAGGGAGATTTTATGAGACTCACACTCCCTGATGAGCCATTAAAACTAGGGAGACCTTGTGGGGCTCTCACTCCTTGACGAGCCATGGAAACTAGAGAGATCTTGTGGGGCTCTCACTCCTTGATGAGCCATGGAAACTGGGGAGATCTTGTGAGGCTCTCACTCCCTGACGAGCCGTTGAAACTAGGGAGATCTTGTGGGGCTCTCACTCCCTAACGAGCCATGAAAACTGGGGAGATCTTATGAGGCTCTCACTCCTTGACGAGCCATGATTGATGGGGAGATCTTATGAGGCTCTCACTCCTTGACGAGCCGTTGAAACTGGGGAGATCTTTGGGGATCTCACTCCCTGACGAGCCATGATTGCTGGAGAGATCTTATGAGGCTCTCAGTCCCTGACGAGCCATGGAAACTAGGGTGATCGCTGAGGCTATGGAAGTGCATGAACCTGCTTTGTCGGTCCAAGTGCCCTTTCACAGGTTTTCACTTGAATAAGAGAAATGGCACCGTGAAGACGACTTTCACCAACTTCCGTTATTTTCAGGCTCTTTTGCCCATGACTTGTGGTCATATCCACCCTTTTCATCCATTCTTGCTCACGGTGCCCTTTTGGGGTTTTTACCGTGCCTGGGTTTATTTTTCCACAAAACTCTCTTTCTCATGGTTTCGTGACCATGCCCGTCCGTCATTTTTACTCATGGTGCTCCCTTGTCCAGGTGTACACGATGCCCGTTTTTTTGAGAGAATGAGTGTTTTAGGGTTGTGCCTTTGAGACCTATGCGAAGCCTTTTAACGTCATGCAATCAAGACGTGCACTATAGTTTTAGGGTCATACAACTAGATCGTAGCGGTAGTCTATAGAGGCTATAGAGTGACTTTGGGGGTGACTTTGGCTCACTTGGGATGGTGTCATGAAGTTGCCTATAGAGAGTTGATTGAATGGTAGGTGAAAAGTGGTGACCTACCAGCTAGCGGCGAGATGTCTTGCCATTTTGTGCGCATGGGTAAGACTCACTGGGGAATGAGATGAAAAATGGTGAAGGTGGCTCGTGCACATGAATGGGCCGGCTAAGGAAGACGTGCGTGGCGATGCACATAAGTGGTGTGGGTGCGTAAGTAGACTCACTGGGGAGGCAATGGAAGTGGTGTAGGTGGTCCGTGCACACGAATCGGCTGGCGGGGGAAGACATGCATGGTGATGTACATAAAGGGCGTGTGGGCCTAGGTAGGCTCACTAGAGAGAAGAAAAAGTGGGTATGCACACACCGATGGGCCGGTTAGGGAAGACATGCATGAAGATGTACGCAAAAAGGGAGGTGTGCGTACCCATGGAGCGTCTTTAAAGTCATGCTTCCTGGACCTGGGCAAAGCAGTTTAGCGTCATGCGGTTGGGACGTGCACTATGGTTTAAATTTATATAGCTTAGACCATTGTTACGCAGTTTAAAGTCATGCGACTGGGACCGTGCAGTTTAAGGTCAGCAACTAGACCTCCGCTACAGTTTATGGTCATATAGTTTGGACTATATCTATGCAGTTTAAGATCATGCAGCATGGACCGTGTACGAGTCGCCATGTCAGTAGGGTTGCATCGGGGGGTAGGTATGTAGATAGAAATCTGACTCCCTGGGGATAAAGATAGTTAAGGCTATCCACATGTAAAGATATGTAGATGAAGTTGGTGACCCTATGAGGGGTAGTTAGCCGGAAAGGCTTCACTGTGGATTAAGAAGGCCAACGTGGCTCCATGGGGATAGTGAATATCGGTGTGCATGGAACTCCGAGAAGCCAGGGCATGGATGAACCCCACCATGGGTTGAAGGAAGGATGTCTCTAACTCTCTAGAGATGATGGGATTTGTACGACCCTTTCATGCATCTAACTCCATTGGGGGTCTAGTTGGAGTTATGTGTATGGATCATTCGACGCGTCGCACGTTACAGTTTTAGGGTCTTGTAGCTCGGACCATGGTTGTGCATTTTAAAGTCATAAAGCTAGGACCATGCAGTTTGTGGTTGTGCAACTAGACCTCCGCTACAGTTTAGGGTCATATAGTTTGAACCATGGTTCTAAGCATTTTAATGCGCCATGACGTGCACTATTGTTGAAGGTCACATAGCTAGACCATGGTCGTAAATTTAAAGTCATGTGACAAGGACTTTACAGTTTGAGGTCGTGCAACTAGACCTCCATTATAATTTAAGGTCATACAGTTTGGACCGTGGTCATACAATTTTGAGTCGTGAGATAAAGACTATGGCTATGAAGTTTAGGGTCATGTAGCTTGGACCGTGGCTATGCAGTTTAAGGTCATGCAGCACGAACCATGGTGAAAGTGACTCCGTGGGGAAAAGAGCCATTACCAGAAACTGGGCTCGCTGAGGGGCGAGATTGTGGTGTAGAGAATGAACTTCCTGAGAATATGGGCCAATGGTCCGAAGGGGAGAGCCAAGGCCTGGGTATGGTGCTAAGTGCAGCATTAGACTCGGATGATGGCATCAGATCCCTTGGTGAAGCACGCGGTAGTAGCCCTTGGCCAGACATAGGGTGATAACTCCTTGATGGGGCATGTACAATAGCCTCCTGATGAAACGCTCGGGGTAGTCCCTGGACGAGATGCGCAACGACAACCTTCTGAATGAAGGGCGCGGCGCTAGTCTCCTAGACGAAGTCTTGACGAGGAGCACGGTGATGCTACTTTGAGTCTAGGGCTTGACCACCTTAGCCTACCCTTATCACCATCAAGAACTGGGGACTGGAGCATCATTTTGAGTTTGTTGGGGGAAGTCTCCAGTACTGCAAGGTATAAATGGGGGAGAAACCCCACATTACTATTTTACCGAAGGGTAAAACAATAGAAGGGCTTTTTACAAAGAGAGAGAGTCAAAGCTCCTAGCAAGGGTTTTCTGACGAGCACTTCCCAATCAAAAATTGCAGAGGAAGGTTCTAAGGGATTTTTTATGGCAAACTTCAGGAGGAGTGAAGCTTCACAGCATGCTTGCGAACAATTTTTTACTAGCATCGAAATTTTCAGAGCATGGAAGAGGATCTCTCGGGGCCTTAGTAGAATTTATAGAGGTGCCCTGTTGGATTTCGAATACTTCTCTGGTCGTTCTACTGCTGAAGGGGAGGTTGCAGAGAGCTAAGAGGGCTATGTCAGCTCTCTCATTATCAAAGGAGGTGAAGAGCCTGCATTGAACTAACCAAAATTTTAGCAGAATTTCGGTGAGCTTTGGTGGACTGCTGAAGTGGGAAAAACCGAGGCGAAGGGTAATCCACGGGGTGTCAGGGAAGTCTTCTAGGGCCTTCTGTTGGTTTCGCTAACTCCAATAACAAGCAAGAGGCGGGAGAGGTTTTCTTGATGTTTTTCGCGATATTTCCAGCCATCGAGAAAACAGGGACGGGAGGTTCCAGTTGGGTGGAAGGGTGTTTCTAACAAGGGGAAGCCACGCCGGTAGGGGAAATAATAGGGTCAGCCGAGGGATCCCGACAGTCGAAGGTGTGTTTCCGACGAAGCCCAAAGGATTGCGAGGAAGGTGAAGGGTTACAAGAAGGTGGACCGTCAGTGGGGGCAACAGTTGGGGGAATCGAAGAGGCATGGGAGTCAAAGTCCCTCGGTAATTGGGAACAACAGGAATAGAAGTATGTCAAAGTCATGCATGACATTAAGTCGCATGCAGCACCGCCTTTGTACGTCCTTGGGTCATACATGGTGATAGCCACGTTTGGGGGTATGAGGCTCGCGGTGATAGTCCCGCACGACATTAGCCTGCCCTTGGTGATGATAGGATGCGACATTGTGTTGCGCACTGCGATGACCTCGGATGGTGATGCCTTGTGGGGGTCAAGAGTGATGGCAAACAAGGAGGCCTTGCCACTACAGTGTGTTGGAAGCAAAGTCCTTCAGCACAGCCGTGAAGTCCATGTTGTTCTGTGGAAGGGCAACGATTGTGAACAGGGTATGCTCTCCCTCATAGGTCAATTCCTTGCCAGAGAAGTATGCCTTGTATATTTGATATACTCGTCAGATGAATTGAAGCTGACTCGAAAATGGTTGGCTTATTCTTTTGGCCTGTAACTATCCTCTTATCCTCATATGCAAGAGAAACACCGCCGGCTTTGGTTTGTATCCGTCCTCTTATCCTTAGATGTAAGAGCTTTGTTACTTCCCTGATAATGGGCCCTCGGTTGTAACTTGCAACTTTTTCTAATTCAATGAAAGAAATGAATTTCCTTGGAATTGGCTTGATGTTTTTCGTCTTGATTTTTATCGTTTTTTTGCACACACCAAGCTTTATTTCCATGGTAGGGATAGTACTTCTTTAAATAACGCCCATTGATAGGGGGCATTGGCTCTGCTCCATCAAAGTTCATCAGTACATAGGCCCCACTTGGTGTAACCTTCTTGATTACGAATAGACCTCCCACTTAGGCTCGAACTTTCCTTTGCGGTGCCCGTGTATGATGATCAGTCTCTTGATTACTAGGACTAGGTCCCCACGAGCGAATGAACGAACCTTGACAGACTTGTCAAAGGCTCTCTTCATTCTTCCTTGATTCAGCTTGAGGTTCTGTTGGGCTTCTAGTCTCTTTTCATCAAGGGCATCCAACTCTTGGTAATGGAGCCTGACCCTCTCATCTTTAACTAGTCCTTGATGTATAGCAACACGGAGTGAGGGTATTTGAATTTCAAGGGGTAGGACCGCCTCACCCACATAGACCACGGAATAAGGGGTGGAGTTCGTAGCATTACGAGTGGTAGTGCGATAAGCCCACAGAGCCTCAAGAAGCTTCTCGTGCCAGTTCTTCTTTGACTTTGACACTGACTTCTAGAGAACCCCGCATAAAGTCTTGTTGAACGCCTCGACTAACTCGTTGGTTCGAGGGTAGTACATAGTCAAGTACTTCCACTCAAAACCGAACTGATTGACTAGGTGATCCACATGCTGGCTTCTAAAGTGAGGGCCATTATCAAAAGTTATTCGGTCCAGGACCCTGAACCGGTAAACTATGTGGTGCCGCATGAAGTTAGCCACAGCGGCCCCCCGGAACCTGTTTGGGAGGGATTGCCTCTGCCCATTTGGAAAAGTAGTCTGCGCCACCAGGATAGGCATGACCCAAGACAGAAGGAGGGTTAATGGTTCCTACAATGTCCATACCCCACTGGAAAAAGGGCCATGATGTCACCATAGGATGGAGAGGCTCTGGGGGCTAATGAGTGAGGCTTGAGTGGATTTGACACACCTGACACCTTTTGGCATAGTTTTGTGGCGTTAGCTACCATGGAAGGCCAGTAATAGCCGAGTCTGCATATGCGCTCGTAGAGTTTGGGGCCAGACTGATGCAGCTCGTAGATGCCCAAATCTACTTCTTCGAGTACTTTGCTTGCCTCTTGTGCATCGACGCACCTGAGGAGCATTTCATCAAATGATTGACGAATGAAGACATCCCCATCAAGAAGGAAATCCACCGTATGTTGGTTCGCTCTGCTCAATCTTGAGGTAGCCTTCCATGCTTTATGAAGTCCTCAATGGGCTCCCTCCAATCTCTTGTTTGTTCAACCTCTACACACATCGGGTCGAAGATTCGGGCTCCTTCTCCCTGGCTTTGGCTTCTTTTACTTGGTGAACTTCCTGTTCCACCTTGAGGACATCCCTAGTCGCGAGGAGTTCACTGAATGGGTAAGGCGGGCACTCAGGGAAGACATCCCTCACATCATCTGTGTTAACTTCAGTTCTCAAGTCAACATTTCTCCATTCAGTTACCCAAACTGGAGTGGGCCCTGATGAAGACAATTGGATGGTGGCATCGAGCTTTGAGAGCACATCAGTTTGCAGGTTCGGCTTTCTAGGGATATGACATAGGGAGAAGTCATCGAACTGGGCAATGTAAGTTTTGCTTGGGTTGCTATTAGGCTTGAGAGTATCCTTCCATATATCATAGATCCCATTTAGCTGTTAGATGACTAGCTCAGAGCTGCCAAAGATGTTTAGATGTTCCAGGTCTAGCTCCTGAGCGATCTCCATTCTGATTATGATGGCCTGATACTTAGCTTCATTATGAGAAAACGCCTCCATTGGGAGTCATGAAGACAACTCCGACACCCCCTCTATTAGATTGGAATGCTATGTCAAAGTACATCTCCAATGGCTGACCTTTAACTGCTGTCTGCTGTACATACGTGATGTCGAACTCCATTAGCAATATTGCCCACTTAGCTAAACATCTTATCAAACGTGGCCGGGTCATAAGGAACTTGATCGGGTCTGCCTTGGAAATTAACTTGACTTCTTGGTCGAGCAAGTAATGGCAGAGCTTCTGTACCCCAAAGTTCAAGGCTAGGCACAATTTTTTGATGGGAGGGTAATTCTTCTCAGCCCCTTGCATTCTTCAACTGAGATAATGGATCGCTGTCTCTTTCCCTCCATCATTGTTCTACGCCAGAAGTGTCCTGAGTGACTCATCAAGGGTGGTCACGTATAGGATGAGAGGCATCCCCAACATTGGTGTAGAGAGTACTCGTGGGTTCAACAAGTATTGTTTGATGTCCTCGAGTACAGCTTGGCACGCTTCATCCCATATGAAGGGAGTGTCCTTCTTCAGGACGTGTGAAAAGGGTGGGGTCTGCATCATCCTGAAAGGTTCAAATGAACCTCCGAATGTAGGCGAGTTGTCCTTGGAGAGACCGCAGTTCATGGAGGGTTGTAGGTGGTAGCATGTTCTGAATTGCCTTGATTTTAACTGGCTCGATCTCCAGCCCACAACACCTCACGATAAACCTCAAGAATTTTCCTGAGCGTATGCCAAAGGCGCATTTCAAGGGGTTCATCTTGAGTTGGTGATGGCGCAACTGCTTAAACACCTTTTTAAGGTCTTTCACATGAGTGACTTTTGTTTCAAACTTTACCACTAAGTCATCCACATAGCACTCGACCTCCTTATGAATCATGTCCTTGAAGATGGTTGTCATGGCTCGCTGATACGTGGCGCTAGCATTCTTTTGCCCAAAAGGCATCACAGTGTAACAAAAGACACCTTTTGGAGTCAAGAATGTAGTGGCCTCCTCATCCTCTGGCACCATCCTGATTTGGTTGTAACCAGAACAATCGTCCATAAAGGAGAAGATTTGGCAACGGGTTGCGGAGTCAACTAACATCTCAGTGAATGACAGGGGGAAATCGTCCTTGGGACAAGCAATGTTCAAGTCACGAAAGTCAATGCAGACCCTGATTTGGCCATTCTTGTTCTTAGCTGGGACGACATTCGCCATCCATCTTGGGTATTTGACTTCACGTATGAATCCAGCTTACCTGAGCTTGTTCACCTCAGCATCGATCTACATCTCGAGGTCAAGCTTAAACCTTCTTGATTTTTGCTTTATGGGTTTGATCGTTGGATCAACGCCGAGGTGATGGACAACAATCTGAGGGTCTGGACCGGCCATCTCATGATAATGTCAGGCGAAGACGTCTCAATTTTCTCAAAGGAGGGAGATGTAGCTTTCTTTCTCTTTTGGGGACATCCTTGTTGAGATAAAGGTTGGCCTTGGGTCAGCCTCATCCCCCAGATTAATCTCTTCAAGCTCATCAACTGTAGCCTGCCCGCCCTCTTCCCACTCATCTGGGGCTTCTTGGAGTTCCTCATCGAGGGACTCACAACTGATTTCTTCAATCTCGAATGTGGCCACCCATGATCCTGACATCTCGACCTCTAGGAAGGATATAACATGAGAGAGGACTGGTCTCTGGCTGGCCCAGGCGATGGAAGGGTCGGCTTTAAGCGGGGGGGCCATGACCTCATGATTGGGCTCACTCAGTACTTGCCCCAAGCTGGTCGAGTTCTCATGTACTTGGATCATGTGACAAGCCTTGTGAGAGCAGGAGCTCGAAGGTGGTTTGGTTTTGGCTTGGGTTACCAAGGCGTCAGCAGCTGTTGAGAATCCTGCCGCTTGGGCCAGCATCTCTCTGAGGCGTTCTTGTTGCAGCATGGTGAGGCTGGTGTCTCTGAACTCCCTGTTTAGAGAGTCGAAGTCTGGGTATCGCCGAGCGGTATCTGTAGAAGGAATAGAGGAGAGGACGGGAGAAGAAGGGTTAGAACGCTCTGGGCAGCTTTTTACATCGTCGCCAGAGTTGCACATTTCCAGGGAGTATTTAAGGTCATGCCCTGGCATTGACCATCGTGGGGTGCATTTAACGTCGTCACCCATTTTGATCGACCCTTGAGATACTGATGACTCGGGGCCGTCTACTTGATTGGACGATATGATGAGGCGAGTTGTGCTAAGGATGAAGTCCTGCAAGGTCGATAAAAGAGGCAGGGGTCTGAGGAATTCTTCCTCAACTGGTGGCTGAGGAATTCGGTGGGACAACCTAGGTGTTTGATGTCTCCTTCGGCATCCCCAAGGGGGTGTTTGAACCGCCCTATCAGGCTGGCGAGAGGAGGTAGCTTGGCAGACTGCCTCGCATCTCAGGGGCTTGAGCCTGTTTTGTCCATGGTAGACTTCCTAGGGTTGAGAGGTCGAAGGCCCTGAGGAGTCCAGTGCATACTTATGAGGGGCCTACAACGTGGCTTCTCCTTGAATGGGAGCGAGGGATTGGATGTGTTCTGAAGAATGGCATAGTCAATGTGACCTTGTTGGACTTTCTCAACGACTATGGCCCTGAACTCAGAGCAGTCATTGAGTTCGTGGCCCCACACTTGGCGATAGGGGCACCAGAGTTTTTCCGTGCCCTTGACAAGGCGTCTCGACTGCCTGGTGAGCTTGGGAGTGACGAGACCTTGTTGGAGATTGCCTCGCAGAGAGCTTGCAGAGGATCTGGCTTGGCATTTCCCTGTGCCTACATCGGGAGGTTTTCTTGTGCAAGAGGGAGAGGGACTCGAGGGTGTGTCTCTAGGTCGTCTTGAACTTCCTGGCACTGCTGCATCTTTTCCGCTAAGATCTTATGGAAGCCAGTGCACTCGCTGATGTCATGGCCTCGTATCCGGTGATATGCACACCAGAGGTTCTCGGTCCCTGGAGGCAAGAACTTAGGCTGCCTTATCGGCTTTGGGGTGGCGATTCCTTCTTCGAGCAGTATGGAGAAGAATGCACAAAGGAGAGCAGGTGCTCCGTCATCTTCTTGGATTGGGATTATGTGAGATGCCTTAGCTGCCCTAAACTCCTTTTTCAATTCTTCGAGCTTTATCTGACCCTTATTGATAAGGGCTTCGATAGTGTCGTTAAGCTTATAGCAGTCGTGAGTGGGGTGGCTGACCCTCCTATGATTAGCACAGTACTTCTTGTTTGCCTCCTGCCCAGCCAACTTCGCAGTATTGGCCTCCAGCAATTGTATCATGTTCTGTTCCAATAGCAATCGAAGTAATGCAGGAGACCACTCCATGTCGAAGGGATAAACCTTATTCTGGTGCTGGGCCAAGTAGTCTCTTTGCCCAGAGTTTTTACGAGGTGGTACCCTGTTGGAGGACTACTGCTTGCCCCTGACCGGAGACGCCTATGCCTTGGAGAGGTTTAGGGTTTGAGACCGAGCCTTTGGTGTCATCCATGGTGACGGCCGCGCTGATTACTGCCTTTTGATTGCCTCGACTGCTAGGGCCTGCAGGTGTTGCCCTGCTTGAACAATCCCTCAATATGGACTGCCTTAGAGATGAGTTCTAACATGGAGGGTGGATTGGATACCTCAACATGTAGGGCGATCTTTGGAAGCATGTTCCATATGCAAGTCTGAACTGCTTCCTTCTCGGTCATGAGAGTGGCGTGAAAGCTCTCCATCGGGTGATGAATTGATCAACTGGCTCACCAGGGTTCTGCATTAAGATGAGGAGGTCAATGGTTTACACGTTCCTTTGGACTTCATAGAAGTGTTGATAGAACAACTACTCCATTTCTTACCAAGTATTCACCGAGTTCAGCATCAACTGAGCATACCACTAGAAGGCTAGTCCTTCGAGAGTTTCGACGAACTGGTCCGTCAGTTGCCATCTCCCGGCAGGCAGCTTGGAAGTGGGTCATATGCTGGTGAGGAGACGTGGTACCATTGAACAGAGGGAATTTCCCTTTTTGGTAGTTCGGGGGAAACGACACCTGATCAATGTACGATGGATACGAATTTTGGTAGAGGGGCATCTCCTGCATGCCCCGGACCTGGTTCTTGAGGCTATGGGACACCATAGTATCTATGTCAGTTTGGGAGACCTTGAGAGAAGAGGAGCTGTCTTGAGAGACCGGTGGGGGAGCTTTCCGAGGAGTTGTGTCCTCAGCAGTCAGGGACTCAAGCGAAGAAGGGGCCTTGGAGGCCTCTATGCACTCCATCTTTTTTAGGATAGCTTGTATCATTTCCTCGAACTTGTTCATCCACTCCTCCTGAGCGGCGTTCGAGTCACTGATCACCGTGAAACTAACGGTTTCTTCAGGAGGTCAGAGTCAGGTGATGCACCGGACTATCGAGGCTGGCGATTCACACGCAGCAAGTCAGTCTGGCGGGTCTTAGCTTGCCCCGACTGAACTTGGGCTTTGTACACCGATCTTGTGAGGACCGGTTCTTGACGGTCTTGGGACTATGGCTTCTGAGTGGTAATCACCGAATAGTACTCCTAGACTTGCTCAAGCTCTGGAATTTGAAGAGGGAAAAAGGGATTATAAGGTAAGGGGTCCTCAGGAGTGGCGACTTCGACTACCTTGAAGGCTTCCCTGGTCAGGATCTGTAGGCCTCGCTTTTGCTTGATCCTTAGGCAGTTGTGGACCTCATTCTAGAACTGAGTCTGAGACCTGGACTGCCCCATATTCTTTGAAGAGGTGAGGGCCATGTCTATGAGCTGGAGCAGGGAGTGGGGCCCAAGGATGGAGCACAGCTTGGGTTCTTGTTTTGGAGGATGGAGGCTTATGTCTGACTTCAAGCCATTGCCCCGAATTCCTTTGTGAGGTCAAGGTATTCAAATGACTCAGGGCTGGCTCAAGATGGTCCTCTTAGGGAAGACCTTTGAGTACCAGGGCCTGAGGTGTTCGCCTGGCATTGGGAGAGCGATAGAGGAAAGAGGGATCGGCTTGTGACTCTGCCTGAGTCTGGCTCTAAAAGGGGCTTGCGAAGATGGTGCATGTACACCTTAGGGTTAGGCATTCGGGTGACTTGGGGGTCAGCCCGGGCCAGGTCAATGGGTTCGACCTGTGGAGGTCGAGACCCACTGTGTTTGTGAGGGACAATGCAAGAGCTTGTCTCTCACAAGGTGAAGTTGTGTGTGCCGGAAGGGAAGACGGAGCGTCGACCCTCCTGTGCTCGACTTGGCATAGAGCTAGCGCTGCACCAAGCTATGAAAAGCGAATGCATGGCACATGTAGGGTTTGGCATGAGAAGGCCTAGTCCTGGATGTGAGCACAAGGCAACACGCCTTGAGGTGTGGCTCGAGTGGATAGACCATGAGCCTTTGAGTGTGTGTGAGGGGTGAGGACCTTAAGGCCACCGCCCCTGTGTGCCGACCCTCCAGGTGTGGGGGCGCGAAATAGTGAAAGGGCACAAGGGGTTGCCTCGCGGTGAACCTCAGGAGCGACAACAGTTTGTTTTCCCTTCACAAGGACGGACGGGCCAACCGCAACAGTATGACTAGTAGGAGATTTGCCAGTAACAGGGTGTGCGACAGTAGAAGTGCTGCCCATGCAAGGGGTCTTAGTGGATAGTCTACCAGGGCGAGAAAGCGGGGAGGCAGGGACCTTTAAATCCCCTCTCGCACCAACCTAGATGAGGACCAGGGAGCTGGACCATTAGTCCTGACTCAGAAGAAGAGTAGGGAAGGAGGCTTGAGTGGCTCGCTTCCCTGAGACAGCCACAAGTGCAAGAATAAGGAAATCCCTGACTCGGATGAACGGGTTGAACAACCCAGGAGCCATAGAAATGAGTGCGGAAAGTAAAGAAGGAATATGGTCAAACAAGAGCGAACCGACTAAGGGGTAGTAAGTCCCTAGTGGGGTCGTCAAGCTGGTTAGGTGCCTCGATCTTACCCTCCGAATCTCAGTGATCAGGTGGCATGTGTCTCGGGCCTCTGATGGACCCGGGATTTAAGATCGCTCTCCTAGAACCTTGCTCGAAAGCAAGGGCAGGAATACTAACCAATGAGAGAGGAATTTTAAGTGGGTTCGGGACTTACTCAGGTTGGCTCACGTAGGCGCCCTCTTAAATCATGAAGAAAGCACCCGAGCTGCTTGAGCTGGTTCGGAATCACCTCCCTTGACCTGTAACCCTGTTGTTTTTCTGCACAACACTTCTATGATTAATTTGTAAGACAAGAGGGTAAAAAAGGACCCACCCTTGTCTTAGGGCAATGCACGTTCATGGGAGAAGGCGATGAAGTGCAAGGTTAGATGAAAGATAGAAAGGAGAAGAGAACTTGATGGAGAAGCGAGGCTAGCATGATAACCGAAAGCCACCGACTCGGAGTGGTAGCAAGACGGACATGGTTCACAGGACCAGCACGACAACAATATTACTTAAAACCAAAGTCGGCACGCCGGCACTAAGTTAGGCCTACCCTCAATCAAGTGAGAAGAGAAAAAGGGGGAGAGGAAAGAACGTGACGCAAAGAGAAGGAAAATCCGGATGTCGATAAATATCGCAGTGGGCAATGCAAGGAGGCAGCATATACCTTGTGGACGGCGCTAGCTCCGTGACGAGGGTCACGGTGTTTTTCCTAGGTCGCACGGTTATAGACGTGGGATGCAGGGAGAACGGCGATAGGCACAGGATGCATGGAGGAACCTCGCAGACGGCGATGGGTGTTGCTAGGGCCTTTAGCGGGCGGTGATAGGAATCGCCATCTACAATAGATGCGCAGTAGAGGAAGACTCTCGCAGGTGGCAACATACTTCACCATCTAGGTTCTTCACTGAGACGTCAAAGCTATGTCTGTGGGAGGCAATGGGCAGCGCCATCTACATACTTCACTGAGAGAAAGAGATAGATGAGAAGGAGGGAAAGAAGACTCTTGCATGGCACTGCTATCACCGTGTGCGACCTGCGAGACCAAGGGAGATGCATGCACGGCACTGCCACTGCCGTGTATGACCTCCACGAGGGACTCAGAAGAAGATGGAGCAGAGAGGGGAGAAGGGAGAGAGAAGAAGGAAAGAAAAAGAAGAGAGGAGATTTACCTCAACCCTAGGGGTATCGATCGAAAGTTTCTCTCACCTCACCCTCTCTCTCAAGCGTAACACCACAATGGTAAGAAAGAGAAACTTGTATTAAGTGAAAACTCTCTCTTGTGTATGTGTATCCTCTTCTCTCTTGCGCATAATTGTAGTACGTATATATGGAAGTGTGCCCCAAACATGGGCGGATAATCAAAAGTAACCCCAATTGTTGGAAATTAAGATTAGATTGATTTAAAAGAAATTAGAAAATAGGGTACAAAATGACATATTTGCCCCTTCCTAACAAGTTTTAAAATTTCATAACAGTCCCTGTGTTGCCCTAGGACTTGTGTGTTCATGCATGGCTGATCTGGGGTCGTTCTGATGCCCGGTTCATCATAAGATGATTGTTTTCTTGTAGAGCTTAGCATGTCGATCAATTTGATACCAACTTCGAGCCATGGATCATATTTTTGGTGCACGATCATGTGACTTGTTTTTTTAGTAGATCTTGAAACTTCAAATCGATAGTGTGTTTAATGATTTTCTGTGTTTTCTTCACTAAATCACACTGAGCATGCCGCTACAATCACGAGGCACCAAATGCAGCTTGATTCTGTGGCCGAATGAAGATCTTACAAGTTTGGAATTTGGCTGGAATCAAGGATTCCGACGACAGAATTTCTAGTCAGTTCGTCGGCTTCATGTGTAGAATCCGACCGTTTATCATGTGGTCTAAAACCTTACGCTCACAATGAAATTGGTCTCGCATTTGATTGGGTCACGAGCGACGTGATTTGGCCGCTTGAGGGAGGCATGATGCTACTGAATTTTCTGCACTTTCTTCATGGATCAGCAACTTCTCTCTAGCTTTCTTCGTGCTCAGGGATCGTCACGGGGCGTGCCACATATCGAATCTCTCGTCTTGACTAGATGAACATGATCACCAAATTTGAGAGTGATCTGATGTGGGACGATCGAGTTACGAGGGGCAAAAATCACTAGTCGTGACTGTCCCTTTAATGGTGTAGTCTTGCATGGTGGCCGCACGGGATAGCGTGAGTCTACTCCCTTTTCAATCTTTCACATATAACCTCTTCTTGGAGTGTCTGTTTGGGCTGAAACTTCACCCTCGAGGGTTTTCAACTGTGTCAGATGTAATGGTGGTGGTCCCACAATAATTCGAGACGCTAAAAAAGTAGCTCTAGTTTTAGCGGTCCGTGTCAGGGTGCTAGACGTCGATTTTACCGAAACTGTTTCTCAGTCTGCACTGCCTTAGATATGTTGAAATGCCAAGAAACTTGATAGGAGACTCTTGAGAAACCTCATGAAGATCTTGGCCAATTCTAGGCCTGTTCTGAGACTGCCTGAGTTTTCCACTACTTGTTAGGTCTTTATTAAGTGGGGGGGCCATGTTGATGAAAAATACCTTCCAACATTCGCCCCTTGTTTGGAAGCATAATGGGAGACTTTGGGATGTTGACCCCTTGTTTGGAAGATGATCCCTTCTCATTAATCTGGGTCACATCAATTTCTCACATGTTGTCCTCATCATATTGATCCCACTTAGGAGGGTCATCAAGGTTTTGAGGTGAAGAGCTTCCTCTTAGCACTTGCTCATTTGCCCCCTCACAAGTTATTGTCCTAAAATTAAGGTTTTTCTTGTCGTCATGGGCTTGAGAATCCATAGCTTCAAGACCTTGGTTGAGCTTATGCTCGAGTTCATATTGCTCTTACGAGTTTGATTCATTGCCACACATGTATGATCCATTTATTGTGTTAACTTGGAAGTACGGGTTGAAAGGTTCATATACCCTAGTGTGAATCTTGATAATGGGGATTTATTGTGCCACTTTTGGGAGTGTATCTTAGAGTGGAATTCTATATGCGATACCGCTTTCTTTTCCCCTTTCTTCGGTTGTGGGCTTGGAGCTAAGGTCTTCCTCACTGCCTTGATCTTGAATATCCTTAGTCATTAACTCCTAGGTGAGGTTATACTCGTTTTGTTCTTGATCTACTAGACTTTTCAGTTGATTTCTTCATGTGCTATAAGGCCATTGTGGATGTTTTTTAGGTTTGAGCATAGCTTTTGATTATCCTGAGTTAACGAGGTTGACATCAGTATTCATTGTCGAGACATCTAGAGTTTCTAATTTTTCTTTGCCATCAACATCTTCCTTTTTAACACTTATCATGCCGTTATCAATGGTGTCATAAGGCATAGTTTTGATGTCAATCGCACCATCGAGATGTATCGCCTCCATGGAAAGGAGGAATCTTGGCTTCTGTCGATAATTCTATGGGCCTTTCCTTAAGCAACTTCTTCATGACATCGGTTATAAGCTCATCAATGTGAGTGAATTCCCTTAGTGTGGAAGTCTGCATTCTCCATGCGGTAAAAATGAATTTTAGTCTTTTTTTGTGAATGGTTTACAAAAGGGATGCTTTTCTTGATCATGTTCACCTCTCCATCTTGAGAGGGTTTTTCGGATGTGCCTTTATCTTCCTTGGCTCGCTCATATCGCGATATTCTTTCAAGCATAACATCAAATGAGTAAGGGACTATGCTCACACTAAATAACGTGACATATTCTGGAGTCATGTTCTTTAATGCCATGCTTACCTTCGCGACTTCAGGGAGTGGAGTTTCAATGACTCGCATAGCGGCCTCTCTGAATTTGGTTATAAATAGGGAAGGAGACTCGTCCGACTTCTGTTTGATGGAAGTTAACTCACCAAGGGTGATGGGTCTTGGCCTTCCTCCACTATAGTGCGAGGAAAATTTTCGGAACATTTCATCAGAAGCTGCCTGAGGGTCATCCTTCATGAATCTTCGGTGCCACATCAAGGGTTCTTCTGACAAGCTAGGCAAGAACATGGCCTTAAGTTGGTTCGGTCAGTCTCGTAGTGTGTGGACCATCAATAAGTAGGTGTCAATGTGTGTCTCAGGATCCTCTTTCCCTGAAAATTTGTTTCTAAATTGTGGCATCACAAACCCCACTGGTTGATCTTCTAGGTGTCTTAGAATTTCTTGTGCATAAGCTTTAGGAGTTGAGAAATCCCATATTCTAATTTTCTCTAAAGAGTCTTGGAGGTGTTTCATACAAGTGAATTGAGCCGTCGTTATAGCTGTGAGCTGGCTCGGTTGTATGGTCTGTTGAACCTGACTTTATGGTATGTGGCTCGTATAAATTGGCTGTTGGTCCCATGTAGCGGGTTGCCCCAAGGACTGAGCCCGACAAATGTGTTGAACTTGATGTGCCAGTTGTCTGCTTGCAGACTCACCTGAGTTGAATTGGGTCAGAGCATACCCATTACTAGGAGGTTGCACAACTTGGTCAGGACAGGATCACCACTTAACTGGGATGGATGACTCAAGCTGCTAAGATGACTAGACGTCTGATCTTAGGCGGCTAGGTCTACCTGACCCTGATCTTGATTGGATGATCTATCCCTAAGGTTAGGGTATTCTCTTGTCCCAGCACTGAACCAAAAGAGTGAAGGAATGCCATGACTACTGCTAGAGGTAGTCTGCCCTCTAGGTAGTCAAGGGTTTGAGTGATGATTAGAATTAGACCCATGGCCCGTAGTGGGTTGGATTGGTAGGATAACAAGCCTAGAATTATCCTGGTTTGAACCAAAATGCTGGACTTGACCTATGACTTGAGCTTCTAACCTAACTTTCCTGGATTGAGTGCGCTAGATGGTGTATCCTCTATTGAGCAGGTCTTGAAAGTAAGCATGCACCTTAAGATTATCCTTAGATCGAGTTAGGTCAAAACCTTGATCTTTATTGGTGATGGGTTCCTTGTGTAGACTTTCCCTAGTTGTATGTGAACCCACTCTCCCTTTAACTGGCTGATTGCCAAGATAGGAATGTTGGGTTGTTAATTGACCATCGGGGTTCACACGGCTGAGATCAGCTGACTTAGAGATTTGGGTTAGGGTCTTATTCTTATTGTGCAGACTGGATTTGAAGTTAACCTATGTCTTGGAGGAATGCCCCCGGTCTGACCCCTTGACTATTCAAGGTGTTACGAACCTCATCAAGTTGTTGGCTCGTGACTTCTAAAGGGTGGCCTTGAAGCTAGCTTGGATGGCTAGGTTTGGATCCATGCTAGTCGAGAATCGGCTTACTGACACGAATACTATGGATGATTTGTAAGGGAGCATTGTGACGGTGCCTCTCGGACTGACTAAGTTCTCTGGATCAAGACAGAGCAGGGGCCATAAGGATTGACCTTACTCTGCTTTTATCCTGAGTCATGACTCCTAGACTTAGGGTGAGATCTAGACTCGACGACTTAGGAAAGACCTAATCTGACTCTAGGGGAAAAACCCTGACTATGATCTAAGCGAGAACCTAGATTGGGTGAACCTTGCTAAACTCAATGGGTTTTTTTTTAGACCTTGAGCTAGGGTAAGCCTAATCTAGCTCTGTAGGCAACTCTATGCTTAGACCTATGCTAGAACCTAGACTAGGATCTAGACTAGATAGGTACAAATCTCGGCTCCGACCAAGCGTGGGTCTAGGTTCCGACCTGGGTGTGAGCTTGGTTCAGACCTAAACTGAGCTGAGTGTAAGTCTAGGCTTGGACCAAGAGGGTTTTGAAGATCAGACCAGGTGTGGACCTGAACTGGATCAAGGTTGAGACAGGCACAAGCCCTAGTCTTTGACCAAAATGGGGCCTAAGTTCGGACTTGGGTGTAAACCTGGTTTGGACTTGGGCTAGGCTGAGTATAAGCCTAAACTTGGACCTAGAGAGTATTGATGATCAGATCAGATATGGACCTAGACTGGATTAAAGATGACCTAGGAACGAGCCTTTGGCTGGGACCGAGAGGGGGTTTAAGTTCGGACCAAGGTGAAACCTGGTTCGGACTTGGGCTAAGCTGGATACAAGCCTGAACTTGGACCCAGTGGGTTCATCTCGGATCAAAAGCGGTTCTAGATTGAGATCTAAGATTAACCAACAGAAATAAGCAAGCAAAACACACGAAAACGTTTGACCTAGATTATAGGTAGGCTTGGCTTGAGAGTGGATTCCTAACTATTTAAATGCGGCTAGGCTGATAGAGGTTCCCACATAGGTCTTAGCCTCCTGTTATAAGATTTTCACCAGGTCCTACTATACGCAGAGTTGCTTTGAGGTAAAGGATTATGGAGCAACGCTCACAGTTAAAGTTACGCGAATCTCAATCACCTCGACTCTCAAAGCTAGGTTCCCCTCACATCGTTAACACAAATTTTGAGGGGTTTTCGAATATTTGTTTGTTGGTTTCCCGAGCATTTCCAGTCTGATGTGTGTTGGAGTGTGTAAAGAAGCACTCAATCAAATATAATTTTCAAGCACACAATGCAATGAAAAAATAAAGCGAGCTCTTGTTACTAATCGTGCCTAACGATACGTGCTTCTAGGTGAAGCTTGCTCGAAACACAGTATAGATAGAGGGGTAAGCAACCCCTAAGAAGGTACAGTCAAGACAGTGAGACTAAGCGTAGTCCGTACTAAGTCAAGCGCGGCCCGAGTCGAGGGTGACTCGAATGGGACATGGTTTAGGGAGGGTGCAAGCAACCATTAATATATATAGATATATATATATATATCTATATTTTATTTTTATTTTTTTTTGTTTTTTTAACTTTGATGAAACACAGTTAAAATAAGCATGGTAAAATTAGGGAAAACATGATTTCAATCAAAATTAACAAACTAAAATAAAATCGAAAAGCTGGGAACGGAACAAACCTATCTCAAGCAAAATATTTTTTTTATTTTTTAAAAAAATTTATTTTAGCCAAAAATTGGCGAACAGGAAGCCAAGAGCCTATGGAAGAGGTTTCTGGGACCAGTACAATTAGGCGACACTAGTAGTGTCGCCCCCGCAGCACTACTGGTATCGCCCTTGCAGCACTATTGGTTGGTGGGGTCCCAGGAATTTTTTTCTTATGACTTTTGATGAAATAAGGTTACAGTAATTTTTCAAAAGCAGGGAAAATAATATTTCTAAGGAAATAAATTAAAATAAAGAAAAATAGAAAGTGCAGATAAAACATATTTATATCAAGTAAAATATTTTTTTTATGTTTTTCTTTAAATTTTATTTTGATTTGAAAATTTATTGAGCAATCACAAGAGAGTCCTTGAAACAAGATTGAAAATTTTCAGAAGATTCTGAGACCGTTTGATTTGAGCGACAAGGGGATGTGTCGCCTTGAACCTAGGCGGCACTGGTGGTGTCGCCCAGTTAACACTACTAGTGTCGCCCAGGACAGGCAGGGTTTCGCAGCACTGAAACCCTGGGTCCTGCTCACATTAGATTTTACGGAATTTTTGTGATTGAAAAAAGTTAAAAACAGTGAATAAAAAGCGTATTTTGGTGCTTGGATCAAGCTTGAAATGCCCCACTGTGGGTGCCAAACTATTTACAATGAAAATTGGACAGATAATCTGACGAAGATCTCACGAATCTTGACACCTTAAATAGATGAAAATCAAGTGATAGAGAAAGTGGGACAAATCGAATTCAGATCTAAGGCCAGATCTGCTCAGAAACGAGCGAATCTACTCTCAAATCTGTGGCAGAGCCACTATGATCCACGACATTTAAAAACGATTTCAAAGAAAAGTAATCAAAATAAAACAAAAACAATAGGAAGAAGAAGCAAGAAAGGGGAGGAAAATAATACAAAATCGAGCCGGGTGGCTCGAGAATCCCGAGCCTTCGAGGGCTCACTCGTATCAGAACCAATGTCCTCTTTGCCTCTCTGATTCGGATGTTGACCAGTAGATATCTGGTTGAAAAGGGTTGCTATGCCCTAAGGATGGTTTAGAACTAGCGTTGTTGTGCAATGAAAAGGTTTAGAATTAGGGCTGGGGTTTTCAGATTACGGTTTCAATCTTTTTCCCTCTGTTGTCCTTGAATGGCCATGAAAAAAGGGTTTATAAAGGCCAAGGGTTGGGAAGGGCATCTTTCCATAACCAACAGATCCTCCAGCCAAAAATACCTTTTTTGGGGTTTCGAGTTTGGGCAACACGCCCAGTGTCACCCAAAAAATATGGTAAAAACCTTCTGAAAAGGCAAGAAATAGAAGCCCTAGGAAAATTTCTAATTTGGGTCAAAAGGGGCTAGGCGACACCAGTGGTGTCCCCCAAGTCTGAGAGACACCATTAGTGTAGCCCAGTCTAGGCAAGGCGACATTCCTAGTGTCGCCCAAACAAAAAATGATCCAAATTCAAAATTTCCACTTTAGGTGTGATCTTCAACCTCTTGTGAAGCTCTCAGAGAAACTTTGGGTCAAAATTTACTTTTCTACTATTTTTAATAATTTGTTTGGTAAAACAAGGTGTCTGCAGGATTTCGCGTTAAAATAGGGTATATGCAGGGTTCTGGGTCACAGGGTAGGCTTTGTGGACTATGAATTTTGGGTTTACTAGGATAATGTGTTCCTAAGGGTTCAGGAAACCCCATAATTTGCCATATTTAAAATGGGGTGTCTACAGTGCTTCAAAGCTTCCTGCTTCTGCTAAGCCCAAGAGTGTTCTTCCCAAGGGGAGGAAAGATAAGGAGAGGGAGAGAAAGAGAAAGAGGGGGAGAGAGTTTTTGCATGTTTCTTCTTCTAGGGAGAGAGAGAGACATTCGAGAAAGGGACACCGGCCCTCTGAGGTGGTGTCCTCATTGCCATGCGAGGCAGGTTCGATCAATAGCTCATAGAGCTCTAGATTCTCTTCCTTCTGCACCGTCTTCAGTTCCAGTAGCGATATCGCGACCGGTGGATAGTTTGTCTGGGTGGCCATGCGCCACCTCTGGATTCGGGGCATGGCTTGAGAAGTCCCGCCTCAAGGGTTGAGGTCGATGCGACCCTTGCTGCTAACACATACGCGGCATCTCCTGCACTTCTTGCGATTTCTGCTCTGCCTGCTTTGAAGGCTACCTCGAACAAGGTGGGCTCATCCAGGGTTCCGTCCTTCGGTTCGTCAACGGCGCAGTCATATGATTCACAAGCCTCAAGAGGGCCCGTGGAAAATTCTCCTCTTGCGCTTTGTGCTGCTACGAAGGCTATGATGGCCCCTGGCTCTAAGAATCATGTGCTCGATGTGCCACCCATGGACGTGGTTTCCTTCCCTGCTGCTTTGCGATCGTCTTCGGGTTTCAAAGTATCCATGGTGAGGGGGATGCTCTGTTCGGGCCTTCAGGCGATGTCCCTTATCGGAGCTCGAGAAACAGATGGAGGTTTTCATGGCTTGTGTGGCCAGTCTGAGGGGTTCGTTGCCCAATGGTGAAATCTTCGACTGTTTTGACAGGCTGCTGCAGAATTTGAGTGACTGGAGCACCGAAGCCCTTTCGTGCAAGGATGCAGCGCAGGCCTCTTTTGAGTGGTGTTTGGCTATTCTGGAGCAAGACTTGGCCAACCGGAAAGGCCACATGCAAGCAGTCTCGGCTCATTTCGGAGCAGGACTCCCTGTCAATAGAGGTTGCGAATATTTCTAGGGAACTCGAGGTGGTGAAGGCTGAAATGGAGGAGTTGCAAACTCGGGTGGCTTCACTGAACACTCATCGAGATTCTAGCTGGGAAGCGTTGCATCAACGATCGTAAAATTTAGAGCAGCTGGACTCTGACTCCGCTGCAATCACCTCCTTGGTAAATTCGACTGCTCAGGAGATTTCTCACCTCCAAGAAGAGAAGCAGACCCTGTTGCAGCGTGTGGAGGAACTAAAAGCTTGGTTGAGGATTCTCTTGATCGCTTCTGAAGGGATAGGCTTTTTCTCCCCCCATTTTTTTTTGTGGACTTTTTCCTCGAGCCCTTCTTTCGTAACCTTTTCCAATATGCAATTCAATAAGAAGTTGTTTCTTCTAGCTGATGGTGATGATTTTTCCCTTTTTTTTGGAAAGCAACTTTAAGGTCCTGCCTTCGGGACCAATTGGAATCTTCTCAAGTCTTCAGATTCTCCTCGTTCGTAGAGAGCGAGGGCTGAGTTGACTAGGATCCTTGCTGCAAGGAAGCTTGTTCCTCTTGGTTCCCTTGTGGTGATGAAGGTCATCCATCCGTTAGGACTATCTGACCGATTTGGATGTAGTTCTTCAAGATAGAGCAAAGCGCCTTGCAGTTGGCGAAGTCGTGGTCCCTTTGTTGATGGTATTTGCACCAAGGGTTTGGCCCTTTTGCATGCTTAGGTCTTGTCATTTGGGAACGCAGGGCATTATCATCTCATGCTGGTACATCGTGTCGAATAGGATGGAAAGTCACTCGGGAGGTAGGCTGACTGGAGAAGAGTCGCTAATGGATCCCTCGTGGATCGTGACCATGTAGAAAGTTTCTGGGGTCTCAAAAGCTTTTTTTATGATCTGTCTGTTTCGGATTAGGGCTTTGATGTGTTATTTTAACTGGATGCAATTCTGGGTTGGGTGTCCCACACTCCGATGGGAAGCACAATATTTGGGTTCATCAACTAGCTCTGCTTGCTTCAGCTTCTTGGAGTCAAGGTGTACCAACATCTCTTGGTCAAGGAGCATTTCCAAGAGGGTGGGGACCCACTCCTTATTGAAGCTATAGTTCTGATTTATTATGCACAAGAAGTCCTCAGTTTGATGTTATTTTTGCGACGGTGGTACGTTACTGTAATTCCTCTTTTGAGGGGCTTGCGACTGCGCCTCCGTCTTTGCTTAAGTCGGTATCCCTCGTGACATGTCTAGGGTTGGCAGAGGGGCTGTATTGGCCGTAGGTTTAGTGCCGAGGGGTGCGGTTGTGACAGCTGCACTGATTATGTTCTTATATTGATTGGTGTGGGGGCTCAACCTGTTGCCCCCGGTGTTATGAGCCTAACTGGTGTTTGAACATTGGGCTCGGTCTCCTCCATGGTGTTGTAATAGGCTCTCGATCTTGGTAGCATTTGTGATCATGTCAGAGAAAGTGGTAGGGTTGGACGCCTCGACGTGTAGGGCAATCTCTTGTTTTATGTTTCTCACGCATGTTTGCACAGATTCTATCTCACTCATAGGGCTGCTCAGACACATGGCGAGGTCACGCCATCTTTGGATATATTTTCCTATAGGCTCATCTGGATCTTGCAACATGGTGAGGAGCTCTATGGTTTGGACTTCTAGTTTGGCTTGAAAGAAGAATTTGTAGAAGACTTGTTCCATTTCTTCCCATGAGTGGATTGAGTTTTGTGGCAGACATGCATACCATTTGATGCGGGTCCCTAGAGTGTTTTGACGAACTGTCACAGGAGTAGTCTAGTGTCTGCGGCTGACTCTTGGCATGCGAACGTGAAGTGGGCTATATGTTGTTGTGGTGACCCTGTGCCATTGAAGGCCGACAATTTCCCTTTTTGGTATCCAGCGGGGAAAGGGACTTGGTCAATTGAAGGTGGGTAGGGCTTTTTGTATTAGCGATTCTTGGGAGCTTTCGACACTGGGGGGTTTATTGATTATTGCTTGGACGACTTCGTGAGTGAAGGTTATTGAGGCGGCCTGCAAGACTGCGTTATGTTGGTCTTGGGAGGAGGCGGCTGGATCGCCATATACGAATGCCTGGCCCACAGGAGGTGGTTGTGTTCAGTTCCTCTCTTCATTTTGGGGTCTATGGGGAGAACTCACCTCCTGGTGGAAAGACATTGTGGTGTTGAGCTTTGCGAGTTGGGCAGGTTGGACTCGTCTTCGCATATCTTGACGACATGACATTCAATGATGTCGTCCATAGTGAGAAGATCTACACCTTGCAACAGGTAGAATTGGTTGTTCTTTAGTAGGCTCTCTGCAGTTGAATGTTCAGCTCGTCCTCCTTCTTAGGCTACTTGGGGTTGCCTTGCCTGCTCATGTCGAGGGAGCAGGTTGGTGTTCGAGGTAGATGATCCCATGCTCACTTTTCGGGACGGTCGTGTTTACAAATAAGGGACGAGCCGGCAGGTCTCTTTTGGAGGTGGCATGCCCCATGCTTTGTTTTGGGGGGGCTCCTATGAGCATAGCGCAAGCGGGGTCGAAAGGACAGTGCTTGCGGGGAACTTCTTCGAAAGCCAGGAGGTGACTGGAGCTTGGTCGCCGTCTTGGGTTTCTGATATCCTCCTCTTCGTGATAGCACGACGATCACCCCTACACGGGTGTGTGCAAGTTATCGAAGTGTTTGGGATGGGCCTAGGTCCATCCCTTCATGCTACACAGGACTCGGCGCTTGGGATGCCTGCCTGCCTGGTTTGGTGGGACTTATGGCCTTTGACATATATGTGCAAGGGTTTTTGTGACCTTCGATTGATTTGAAGGCCATGTGCTCTCGTGAGCCTACCGTGTAGATTGCCCCGAGCGGCGAGTTTGTCATGTGGCATGGAGGCGGTCAGCAGACCAATTGTAGTGAACTTGGGTCTGAAGAGACTCGAGGTGGGTGAAGGGATCAAGATGGGTTGCCCTCTACCCCGACTTGCCGTAGCAATGGTTAAACCATCGATTGTGATAAGAGTGAGCGTAAAGGAGGACGGTCCTGCAAGAGTTGTGTGTGGGGTAAACCGTCCTACTTTACGGTTGCCGGTGGAGGTGGCAGCCCTGTTAGGCTTCACCGAATGGCGAGGAAATCTGCGATTAGTCCTACGACTGACTAGGTGCTAGTCGTAAAGGTGTGAAAGAGCAATCGTGGTGCATTCCTTGGAGGTAACCCTTGTGAGTTCCCTCCAGTCAAGGATGGAGGAAGGAGTGGTGGCGTGGATGCCCTCACTCGGTGTTACCCGAGATCAGATTAGAGTAGCAGGGCCAGTCAACCCACTCATAGATGAATGAGTCACCGAGATAGGGATGAAAAAGTCCGCGATTTGAAAAAGAGAAGACGAGTGGGAATCCATCAAGATTTTGGAAAGAGAGGAGAAGAGGACTTTTGTCAGAAAACAGTCTGAGCCAACTATGGGGTGGCATGTCCCTAGTGGAGTCTCCAGTTGGTCGGGCTGGATTTTCTCTTGTTCCCTCCCGTGGGGGCGCAGGGAAACGATCCTCTCTCAAGCAACCGCCGAAGGCTCGTGCATGTGGCGCGTCGGGTGACGCGAGCACACTAGCTTTCTAGAGTGCGGATAGGCTACCAACAAAGAGAGAAATTTTACGACAAGGAAACGGTTATTCGCTAACCTCGTCGTTACGGGTTCGTGGGACACGTCCAAGTGGCTCACCATCTTAGATCAGTTACGAAGGCCCCCGGCAGTTCACCAACGTGGTTTGGTCAGGGACTCTCTTCGGACGCTACGACCCTCTTTTCTCCTCTCAAATCTAGGTTCCGATGGATATCTTTATTCTTCATTCTAGAGTTGACTTCTTTTTTGTTGATCGAACAAGCAAGCGGGGAACTTTGTCGTTCTTTAGAGGGCTATCGAGGTGGGGAAGAGGGATTACATGCGGACGCGCGTCGGTTCAAACCCTTTCCGGTTTGCTTGAGTCCGTGCAGTCTTACACGTGCATGGATTATGCATGTTACAAAAGAAGAGAGAAAGTTTCGGAAGCAATAAACATCTTCGAGAAGAGGAAAGTATATTCCCACACCGTCGGGAGTATTTTCCTCTCTCACAAAATTTTTCTTTATCCTCTTCTTAGAACGCTAGGGCTAAGAGAAAAAACAAGCAGAATCAAGTGTAATGCCTATTCTTTATTGAATTGTCCTCGCTTTTTACAATTGACTTAAGCCTTTTTATATAGAGTTTTCCAAAAACAGGGGTCGATACTCAAAACCTAAGCTTAAATACAATTAAAAGTAATTAAAATAAATTCCCAAAATTGAGTACAATGACCAAAATGCCCTTTAGGTTCTTTTGCATGAATGTCAGACTTGTCCTTTTTTGAGAAGACTGTCGCCATCATCGAACTTTGGGAGCTCTTCCTGGGAAACTGCAGCATGAGTTTGGTTGATCGTTTGTCATATTCTTGTCATTTGTGTTCTTGTGATCGTTTTGATGTCTTTTGATCGTGTTGCGGCAATCCCTTTTGTGAGGGAAGGTGCCTAGTCAGTTTTGTGGGTTTTGTTAACAACTTCTTTTTTGATCCGCGGCATCTCAGTGAATCTGGGAAAGGTTTTCTTTGAGTGTTTTTCTTTGTAAGAGGTTTAATCTATTTTTGCGTTGTTCTTGGACTTTCGGTGGATCGTCAGAAAAGGGATTTTTCGGTGATGGGAATTTTCTTGCTTTTATTGCTGTGACCTTGCTTTTCAAGCCTTTTCTATGTTTTGTTTTGAATGTTGTTTGTTGCATTTGTATTGATTTTTTCTTCTTGGAAGTGTT
This sequence comes from Amborella trichopoda, assembly GCF_054954075.1. Taxonomy (NCBI): domain Eukaryota; kingdom Viridiplantae; phylum Streptophyta; class Magnoliopsida; order Amborellales; family Amborellaceae; genus Amborella; species Amborella trichopoda. The sequence goes on from NC_142346.1 coordinate 24,710,943, forward strand.
CTTCTTTAGTTTTTGCGCAGCCGAGTTTCTCTCTGTGGGGGTCAAGATGTCCTTCTAAAGATTTTGGCATTCATTGATTCAGGTCGTTTTTCCTTCTTTTCGCTAGTGAGACCTATCTTCTTCGAGTTCGTTCGTTTAGGGGAGGAACGTCGTTGAAGCTCTGTGGGCATCTGGTGCCTTAGCTATTCTTCTGTTGCAGGGAAGGAGTTGCGAGCTCGTCGAGGAGTGGTCAAAAATTGCCACGGCTATCGACTGGTTCGATGAGGCCGTACGACGGAAGGCGCGCCTCTGCCCTACTTCACGATGGTTCAGGCTTAGGGCCGCTGCGTCGTTCTGTTTGAGCCCAGGTCCACTTCCTTTTTCTTAGAAGAAGACAATGGTCGTTTGGCATGCTTATCTGGCTCCTACACACACGGTGGAGGGGATAAGGCTTCGACTTTTTTTTGGGTTCATGTAGGCACCTTTTTCTTCGTCATCTTTATTCTAGGCTTATTTCTTCTGCAGCTACCGTTTTCCGGGAGGCTATGTCTTGTGAGCCACGGTGATTGAGTTGCAGCCGACTCTCTTCCTTTATTTGATTGAAGGGCTAAGGTGCATCAAATATGACGTATAACAATGTATATATCGATATCGAGATAACAACGGGTGGGGGAGGGTCCTATAGGATCATTAATCTTAATAATCTCGATATCGAGATAAATGGATATGAAAAAAAGAAATATTTAAAGTTTAAAAATATTGCATCTTGCATTAAACAATCTAGATCCTCTATTTTTAAATTTTTTATGTGTTTATAGATCAGCTTGATTTGAACTATTTTTATAGTTCAAAATCTTAAAACTAAATATGAAAATAGATGGCCATTCTAAAAAAATTCAACACTAAAATTGTATCTTATGATAAAGTTTGGAAATGTGTCTTACTTTGATTGTTTAAAATTTCATCCTTATGTAGAACACACTTTAAGAAAACTGTCAAAAAAATAAAAAATAAAAAAATCTCTCTACCTCTCGAGAAAAGAGGGATTCCTCTGTTAATGGAGTAATGGCTTAGTTCCTTTTGCTCATAAAATCGTTTGAAGGAGGAAAACCTACTAAAATGTTTTCCTAAGTCGATTTTTCCATGATTAGAATTAGAGAATAGTTGTGTTATAAAAGATCATCAACAATGCAACTCAGAGATTTTGCAATAGTTTTGTTGCACTTGAGTGGTTGTATTCTGGGAATGTACGTGGAACTGATTGCATCTCGAATACTTATAGAGTCAGGGACTTTAACACTTCAAAAAAAAATTAGAGCATCCCATGTCTCCAGGTCCCTTCAACTTTTTATTGTATTTAATTTTAAATGTCTCTCCCTATAACTTTGAACTAGACCTAAACCCTTAGGGTTTAGCTACATTGAAGAGTATTCTCATATTCTTATTGAAATTTACCATGGTCAAGGGGACATTCTGCCAAATGTTTATTATAAAAGAATCTCGACACCAATAAGTTTGAAGTGTCGATGCAGTGGGTGTTTTTAATTTTACTAGTCTTAGATTTTTAGATTTAGGTTGGGTTTTTAGTTTTCTTTAGGGTTATCCTTGTTTATTTTAGTTTTAAAGATTTAAGAGGTAAAATTAGAAGCTTAGTTTTATTTAAAAAAAGATAGATATGGATAGGGATTAGTATGGTTGAGTTGATTAGAATATGTTAAAATTGCTTTTAACTAAGAAGAAAAGGCGAAGGTATATGCAAGGAAGAATTTGAAATACAAGGAAAGAAAGACAATAAGACATCAAAAAAGAAAAGAAACTGAAGACAAAGTAAAGTAAATAGCCACTTATTTGCTACTTTAGTGATAATCCAGTATGGGCAGGCTTTGAAAGAAGAAAAGGCTAATGTAATTTCCAAAGAAGAAAGTGGTGACTGGACTCAGGTACCAGTACCTTGTCTCAAATAACATAGGCATATTTAAAAACTATAAAATGGAGGGGATGACATTGTTCTCTTTTGGATGTATATCATGCCTTTGAGTTCAAAAAAAAACTTTTGGCATTTTATTTTTATAGAGCGGGCTTTGAATCTTGTGTTTGAGTTTTACAAGTTCATTGTATCACTACAGAGAGAAACTATCTCAATTTTTTTTAGAGAGACAAACCATATCAAATTTTAAGTTTTAGGAAGAGAAATTATCTCAAAATTTCAGAAAATAAACTATAACAATTTTTATCTTTTTTATTAAGAGAAAGTACCTGAAAATTCTTAGAGAAAGTAACTATCTCAAATTTTAAATTTTATATAGAGAAACTACTTAAAAATGTTAGAGAGAGAAACTATCTCAAAATTACTAGCCAGAAACTACCTCAAATTTTAATGCTTAGAGAGAGACAATCTCAAATTTTGAGTTTTAGATAGAGAAAGTACTTGAAAATTTTTAAGGAGAGAAACTATCTCAAAAAATTTTGAGAGACAAACTATATCGAATTTTAAGTTTTGGAGAGAGAAACTGCCTCAAATTTTTTTAAAAAAAAACTATCTAAAATTTGAAATTTTAGAGAAAGAAAGTACTTGAAATATAATTAGAGAAAGAAACTATTTCAAAATTTTTAAAGAGAAAAACTATCTCAAATTTGAAGTGTTAGAGAGAGAAATGACCTCAAATTTTTTAGATTGAGGAACTATCTCAAAAATTTTATAAGATAGAAATTATATCAAATTTTAAGTTTTAGAGAGAGAAAGTACCTAAAAAGTTTTAGAGAAAGAGACTAGCTCAAATTTTAGAGAGAGAAACTATCTCAAATTTTAAGTTTTAGAAAGAGAAAGTATCTTAAAATTTTAGAGATAAAAATTATCTCAAATTTTCAGTTGAAAGTATGTAAAAAATTTTAAAGAGAGAAAATATCTCAAATATTTTAAAGAGAAACAATCTCAAAAAATTTGAGAGTAAAACTTCACATTTATTAATTATACCATCTACTTGTATTTTCTTTTTAAATAATCCATTAAGACCCTAACGACCTAGCATCAGGAGGTAAATCTACTAGTTCCCAAATATCATTCACCAAAATTGAGTCCATCTTCTCCCTCCAAATGGAGTGTTACATGAGGGTATAGCTACTTAAAAACTTTTAGGATCTTGCTTCAAAAGATACATCTAAAAATCAGGTGAAAAAAATCAATTGGTTACATGAGTCTCTTACATCTCTTTGGTTCCAAGTTTTCAAGGTCGCATGCCAATCAATTTTATATTTTCCATGATTTTCTTTGTATTTATTAACATTCTCACTTATAAAAGTGCATTCGAAAAATTCTGCATCCTTGGTATTCTATAATCTATCATCATATTAGATTCCAAGTCCAAAAAACATATAGGTAGTATTGTAAAATTTGATATAATTTTTCTCTCAAAACATTTTGAGTTAGTTTCTCTCTCTAAAAATTGATATAGTTTCTCTCTCTAAATTTTAAGATACTTTCTCTTCAAAATTTAAAATTTGATATAATTTTTCTCTCTAAAAATTTATAAATAATTTCTCTTTTTAAAAAATTTCAAATACTTCTTCTTTAAAATATAAAATTTGAAATTGACAAAAGCAAAAAGGTTTTCATTTCTTTGACAGCTATCATCAGCCGCTCAATTAGCTATCATTAGGGTACTTCGTGCGGTAGTTTCAATAACCATCAAGAGATGTATGTCAAAACTACTTCTCTCTATCGTGATCTCTGTCTGCGAGTGATTTTTGCATCACAGTATCTAACACTAGTTTTGTCAAACTAGGGTACAGGTGGATTATCTAAGGCAACCGGCACCGAACAACAAGCATGAAACCTAGGGTCAGGCATTCACGCGCTCTCCTACCCAAGGAACCCTTAAAAGGTCGGTTGGATTTGGATTCCCGATTCAGGGTAGCCCACCAGTCAAAGATTTTGAGGATCATTCGTACTGTCTGGAGTCTGGCACCATATACAATTAAAAACTGCTAGAAATACACAAAATGGCCGTTGGGCTCTCAAATGGACACATCTTGGGCCCAAATTGGTGAAATTTTTCATTTTGATGATCGATTACCCTAAAAAGAAATTTGTTGAGGTTTGGATTAGTTGTGGCCCAGATCCATCGTGGAATCTGTAATAAAGGAGCATGGTGAAAACCTACGAAGATCAATGCAAAATATCTTTGAAGATATTCCCAAAGTTTCTGCTTAAAACCATATCAGATGTAGGAGATGTAAAAATCCTTATTGATTTACAACTTTGAGAATGGGCTGGGGCCTTGGTGATAATATCATAGTTATTAGGAGCGTCCAACTATTATGGCGCTTCCGCTCCGAGACCTAGCTCCCGTACTCCGTGGCAAGGATCTCTTCCAAAACTTGTTCCCAACTTTTTGGGAGCTCGCTCCTATTTTTAGGATTCTCAATCCCATTCACAAGGGAGCTCGCTCCAACTACTGTACGGATCTCGCTCCCACTGTCCCACAGAATGTGCTCCGGCATAAATTAGATCCTCGCTTCCAAAATTTTAGGATTGCGATCCCTACATTCCTGGAACTCCATCCTTAGGGAGGATACCACCATGAACAAAACCAGAGCCACCCACCATTAAAATAATAGGGTTATCAGCTAAAAAATGTGTAGAAATTGGGCCTCCAGGACTCAAAGTATTTATTCTAGCCCCAATTCCAAATGGGTAATTTTTGGGTACTCCCTTAAAAATGTTAATTTTGCTTTTCCAATCCTTCACAAAGGCTTTTCATTTGAATTTCTATATTCAATCTTGAGATGAATAAGTAACCCACATAACAACTTGGATTTAGGAAAACAAAACCAAGCAAACTGATAAAAAATGATCCATAGAATAAGCATCAGGACCAACACCTTCCAGACAAAGAATTGTGTTTCTACTGACAAGCCAAAAGGTATTGAAAGAGAATTATTATTGCAAGCAGCCAACAAAGATAACAGGAACTGAGAGTTTAGTACTCAATCAGTCATCCCAATTCTTGAATTCTTGAGTTTTTCTAAAAAATAAAGGAGCTTGAACTCTTCTCCTCGTCTGTCAAGGATATCACCAAGCTTCACAATCATCGAGTTGCCTGCAATCCAGTGAATAATTTTTCATCGAAGATTTTAGCCACTTTCAGAGCTTGTTTAGCCTTTGGAGATCGTCATGGAGGTCCCCAACTGATAGCAAGCGAGGTTGAGATGGGTATGTCGATTTTTGTTGTTGTTGTGCTTTCTGACGAGAGAGAAAAAGTCCACTCACTATGAAGTTAAACGATTGTGTTCATGAAGTTAGAGAGAGAGGGGGGCACGTTTTGGGAGATGGATCCATTGATTAAGGGTACGGAGGTTGAAGAGGTAGTGAATGTCTAGTCAAGAGAGAGAGATATAGAGAGAGAGAGAGAGGACAAGTGGGGATTGTCTCCAAGTTAAGCGGAACACAATCTAACCTTGAATAGAGCTCGATCTATTCCAAATAGGAACATATTTTTCTTAGATGGGGCATGGCTCAACTTTAAATGGGAAGCGGTTCCTGTTGTGTATGGGAGAGAGATCCTAATGAGCATGGGAACATGATCCCATTTTACATGGCACGTGTTCTCATTAAATAAGGACCTCAATTTCTATATAACAGGAACGTGCTCCCTGTTCATATGGGATCTCGATTTGCAACTTTTACCTTCACCGGATTTCACTCCCCGAGCTCCGGAGCTTTAGGCAGCCCTCGATCCGACACTCTCGGTCCCAGAACCGGAGCCGTTCCTTCTCTCGCTCCTGGTAACTATGGATAATACCAACGAGCTCTATGATGAAGTGTCTGACTCCATTCTCACCAAAGAGTAGGGGCCCAAATCCCCACTGACTTACCCTTTTTTTAGAATGGGGTTGGGGTCGTGGTGGTAGCACCACTTGTGCCCTAACAAAGATCTAGATTTCTATTTTCACCTAACGCATTAAAAATCCACTAATGATTTCAAACAATAGGTAGGGAGTTGTTATCCCCACTGAATTACCCAAAATAAAAAAAAAGGTACAAAAGTTGTGGAGCAGACGAAAGAAAGCTAGAATTACTAAAGAGTCCCTACAAATAAACATAAGATATCAGATGGTTGAAGAAGCTTAACCTCCCAAGCTTCACGTTGTTTTGATGTCATTCGGCTATATTTATGTAACAATCGAGGGTGGGGCATATTATTGAAACTTAATTTGTATGCTCCATTAAAAATTAGGCCAAAATACTATAAAAAGAACAACTTTTCATGATTTTCTATGCCTAGAGGAGTGTAGATCTAAGCTTTGGGTATGTTGTTCTATGCTTCGCAAGCTTTCTTACAAGGTATATATCGAGGGGGTAGTTTTTATATTATGCAATTTCTCATGTTTCATGATCTCTGGCCAGTTCTCTGACGATTTTTGTCAATCTAGGAAGAATATGGCAGTGAAACTTGGTGTATAAGGTTTGAAACTCGACAAGATTTCCATTTGTATATGTTAAGTCACGATCAACCTTGCTTGCATTAAATTTTGAAGCCATGTTGAAATTCATGATTTTGGCCACTCCAAATGCTCATAACTCCCTTGATATATTGTGTTTTTCAGCAATTCTTGACGCGACATGTTCGTAGTTATGACTTAATAATTTAGTGGCACCATAACAATGAAATCCAATGAGAATCTAGTGAGACAAGAAGAAAAAATATATGAAAATAATCATAAAGATGAATTTTGGACCTAAGCCCAAACAAAAGGCCAAAAACTCCCCCAAGTCTTAAGAGCTTTTTGGTGAAGTTTGGTTCAAAATGATTGTGGGACTTTGATCTATGATTTACTAACAATGGGTCGATCGTGTTGATAACGAAAATGGAGAAATAAGTGCTTCATTTGGGTTCTTGAGGACTTATGATGAGATTTTTGACATTGTTAACCTCTACAACTTACCCTTATAATTTTGAGTCGGACTTAAAAAACGATTATCCACTTACAAATATTTTAAATTCTTGATAATACATCCATGTTCTAAGACATGTTTATAAAAAGGCGAATCCTTTATCTTTCAGGGGGAGTTCATTATGTAATTTAGGTTGTAGAAGATTCTAGTGAGAGAGAAGGGGAGCCTTTCTAGTGGGAAAATTGAAAGTTGGACAAGGTGAACTAACACAATATATATGGTTTTTAATTTTTATCTTTTCTACCAGCCAGAACACTTATATGTGAAGAGTCTCAAGTTTCTCTGAAGAGACTCAATATCTATTAATTGATATGAATATGCAGACCTGTCTTTTATAGACAAATTATATATGACACAAATAGAAACTAAATCATAGATACCTAAATTATGCACATACTTACCATAAAATACAGGACACAATATCCTACCCCTCCTATATTTACTGCTTACAATATACGTCTTCTATATTAACCAGATATACAATACATACTTTCCTTTCACACACCCCCTCAAACTCAAGATGCTATGAAAGAGAGCAGCTGGAGTTTGAATATCAAGTCACGGAAACGAGCAGCTGGATCTTCAGGCGTATACTCAGATTACTTTTGATCAACAAGCACATAAAGCAGCAATGAATAAACAAGCCTCAAGAACATATGGATTCAAGAACTCTTGGAAACAATCAAGAGTCAACACACCTCGAGAATAGATGGCTTCAAGAACTCATGGAAAAGATTAAACAGATCAGAGAGTCAAAACACAACTCAGCAGAGTGAAAGATCAGAGAGTTGAAATACGACTCAGTAAAGGGGACAGATCAGATAGTGGAAACACGATTCAGCAGAGAGTCGAAATACAATTCGTTAGAAGTTGCACCGACTAGGTGAGCTACAGACTCATTTTGAAAATTGGCGACAATGCTTTAAGGATGAGGAATGGACTAACTAAGATGAATTTGACTCTGATATCATGTGAAGAGTCTTAGGTTTCTCTAAAGAGACTTAGTATCCATTAAAAATATGAATATACCGACTTGTATGGTGACAATGCTTCCGGGACGAGGAATAGACACAACTAAGATGAATTTGGGCGTGATACCATGTGAGAAATCTATATTTTGATGGATGATGCAAATTGACGAAAGGCGAACAGGGTGGACAACAGAGAGTCGAAACACGACTCGATAGACGGCAAACAAATCAGAGAGTTAAAAAAGGATTTGGTATAAAGCTCAGATCTGAGGTGCAAGCTCAGTTCTGAGGTGCAAGCTCAGATGATAAATGGACACAACAAAGATGAATCTAGCTCGGATACCATGTGGAGAGTCTTAAGTTTCTTTAAAGAAACTCAGTGTCCATTAATTGATATGAATATACAGACTTGCCTTTTATAGGAAAATTACATATGACACTAATAGAAACTAAATCATAGATACCTAAACTATACACAGACTTACCATAAAATACATGACACAATATCCTACCCTTCCCATATTAACTGATTATAATATACACTTTCTATATTAACCGGATATATAATATATACTTTCCTTTCACATTACAAATATCCAATATAATAAAATGAACTCAAAATAAATAACAAATGAGGTTCTCATTTGCATGAATAAACCTTATTTTATTGAATAAAAAGAATCACATAATACTCTTGGGAACTAGAAAACACAAGACTGCAAATCACAAAGTAAACTTCAAAAAGATTACTCAACAGGACTTTGCACACCCCAATCTAGGTCTCCTCCTTCGATGGTGCATGGGATCAATGGTACATCTTGGAACTTCAAAGTATAGAAAACTTTAAGCTATCAATACTTAATCAAATCAGAAAGCAATGGGGGAACAAGAACCCAAAACTACTCCTCAATTTCTAATATGTGGGGTGTGCCTTGCTTTGAGCTCTAGGGTTTTGGTGTGTGGTCTTCTTATCTCTTTCACTTGGAATATTTTCTAAAACAGTCCAGAGAGAGGGTGGTGTGCCCTCTTAAGGAAGACAGAGGGTTTCGGTGTGTGGCCTTCTTATCTCTTTCACTTGGAATATTTTCTAAAACAGATCTATAGAGAGAGGGTGGTGTGCCCTCTTAAGGAAGAGAGAGCGAGAAAGGTCAAGGGTGTAGAGAATAGGGTTCTCGTAAAGGTTATCTATAGACTTTCTCTAGGATTAGAGTTTTTTAGGGTTATCCTTCTTTATGGATAATAGATCCATACCATTGATCACAGGAGACCTGTGAGGTGAGAGATTTTACCCATACAATCCTTAAATCAACCATCATGATTAAAGTGAAGATGTTATAATTTTATCCTTCAACTTCCTTAACTTAATCCCATCAAATGAAATTAATATGGAAAATATATTACCCTTTCATATCTCTTCCATAAATCTCTTACACATACTTTATTTGGAAATCAAATCTCCTTAATTTTTAAAACTTCCCATTTTGTTTCAACTTGATTGAGGGCACTAAGAGGGGTCCTGCTTCTCATGGTTGTCTTCTGAAGGTCCCACGCACTTCCCACGTGTACATTTATGGCCCCATCGTTAATGTGGAACCCCATATATTTTATGATTTATAAAATTGTTTCTGAAAAATATAATAATTTTTTTTTTCACTCTGAATTAAAATATTTTAAATTTTTTTTTTCATTATTTATGTATCCATTTTGAAAAAAATTAAAACATCCAAAGACTTCTAAAGATTTATGCTATTCATCTAAAAATCATTTAAGATCAAATTAACTAATTCTAAATTAATTTGAAGGAATTTGGATCCAACTATGTTAAGGAAATACTAATTTTACTAAAGCACTTCATCTTCTACTAAAATTATAATCTACATCTCAAACTAACCTATTAGTTCCCACGACCCACAGACCATCGCAAGAGTTCGTGATTGGGTTACCAAAGTTAACTAATAAGTGAGGGGAGACAATCCTAGTGCATGAATTACAAGTTCCCCTAGGGACAAGTCCAATGTCACACAGATCTTGTGTACACACAACTCTATGGTTTATATGGGGTTATCTCTCGTACATGTACACGTATCACCATCAGTAATAATTATCTTTTTTTATACAGGTATCATATTGTCATGGTTCAAGATGAGGCTTTGGCCCTCGTCCCTACAAGCCTACCATCACACACAAGGGTCACACATTCCCTTGGCTCACTACCATGGGCAACTCTGACCTCATCGAAGGAAAACCCTACTAACCCTTATTGGTTGTGCTCTATACCTTGGTATTTAGGGTTTTGTAACTCGACTGGCCTAGCTCGTTAAACATAGTCTGAGTCTCAACAAACATCATTTACTAACCTCGGTCCCACTGGAGTTCTTTATTCCACTAAAGCAAAATATTGATTACATGTTCTTATAAAGCGTTTAGTGGCCACAAATACCTGAAAAAAAAACTAGTCTAGAACATAGAGAGATAATGTAATCTGTAGAAATAAATAAATAAAGAGAGAAACCGAACCATTACCTCTAGCCTCTCGAAGTTCTAGAGAGAGAAGCTTCAGTACTTATACTGCATAATCAACCATTTAGTGCAAGAGAGAGAGCCATAAATCATGACATCCACTAATATGAATGGTAGAACAAGATCTGCTTAACCGGATGTGGAAGATTCTTACCCCCCCCCATCTCGTAAGAATTTTCTTTATTTAATCAAACAACTTGTGTTTTTTTTGTTTCGCTTTTTTTTTGCTTGCCTTCTATTTGGAGTTATCTATATATATACAAAAGATTAAAAAACGCCTATGGGCAAAAATGAACAGTATTTATGCTCATAGGCTAAGCACCATCAGATTTTTTCGGGCGGCGTGGATTAAAGACCATCATGGACATAGCATGGCGGTCCATCATGGATATAGCATGTCCGTAATGTGATTTTTTCACAACCACCACGGATCCCGTAGGTCTGTGGCGGTCTTTAGGCAAAACTGTCACTGAGATAGCATGTCTGTGACGGGGGCGAAGCACTGTAGTATATATACATGCACACACGAAAATCGATCACCAAACTGAACGAAAAAAAATTGTATTGAACAAAGAGAGGGACTTTTTCTAAAATGACGGGAGCACAAGGTTTGTAAACTTCTCGAGGCCCAATTGTAAAACAAGTACTCAAACAATGTCATGAAAATTTTTATAAAATTGTTTTAAAGCATGGAATTCATATCAATGATACTAATATGTGTGTATATGCCAGAGTTTGTGATAATGTGGTTGTAATTATTTACTTAAGACAAGGCAATAACACTACATGCATTGAGGATATTAAAAATTATTATCTTATGAATTTAATTTGAAATACATGGGGCAAGTTGATGGAATTAAAATAGTGAGGAATCTGACTATGTATGTTTTAAGGGATTGTTTATAAAGAGGCCATTTATCTTTTATACATGGTGGTCACAATCTTTTGAACTCATTAGATATCAATTTGGATGGCTTGGAGTGATTCTAGTTTTAAAAATTTCTTTTGGAACTTTTTGTTTATTCAATAACACTCTTACAACCATCTATTTTAAAATTTAAGGGATAAGAATAATTGTGACCTCCATGTACAAAAGATAAATCGTCTCTTTCTAGATAATCCCATTATTTAACCTAGAGCCACTAGATAGAGAAAGTACTTAAAAGACTTGATTACTTTGAATGCAAATCAGTTTTGACCCCATATGTTCCTCATATTGAACTCAAAAAGAATTCTAATTGGTTTTTTTCCTAATTGGACTATGCATGAGTCACTTGATGTATAATGTATATAATATCTTATACTAGAGCTGATATAGCCTTTGTTGTAAATAAACAAAATATATATGCTAGCAGCATAGATAAAGAGCATTAAAAGGCCTTTTATAAGATCCTGAACTATTTGGCAAGCTTGTTGTATTAGAAGGGTATGGCGATCCATTTCATGTCTAGTAGCAGATCGATCTTCACCTATGCTGGGGGCAACATTGCTTTGTGATCCAAAAAGTAGACGTGTACCGCCAGATCCAAAATAGAATAGGAATTAATTGTCTTGAAAGCCGCTAGTAAAAAGGCTAAATCGCTAAAGAACTTGTTGGTAGAGATACCAGTTTGTCAGGGGCCCATGCCTACTGTCTCAATACGATGTGAATATGAAGATGTTGTATATTGAGTGAAAAGTAAGATTTATTCCATAAATTTAGGTATATTAGTTTGAGGCACAACGACTTGAGAATTTTGCTTCAAGATGAAGCCTTATTAGTACTTCATGTATGTTCTACTTAGAACTTGACATGGCTACTAACGAAAAGCCTTATAAGAGACTAAAATTAGAAGAAACCTAAAAGAATATCAGTATGCCACGGAATGATGGGAACCCTACTTAAGGACAAGTATTTCTGAAGTACAAGGTTCAAAGAGAAAAACTAGTCACTTATGTGATCTCTGATATATGCATGTACCGCAGTACTATTTATGGAAATTTATAAAAATTATTTTCATCCTTGGCCGTCTTGTACGATTTATTGCAATGAATTGAAAGATTTTCTCTTAATGGGTCCATTTGCCAATATGATTTAAAGCCTAAGCTAAAGTATCGCACTAGAGGACATTATCTATGAATTCATCTATATTAATGTGGTAATAGAGGTTGCTTCTTATGAAAATTGAGCATTCTCTAGAGCGTAAAAGCTGAAATAGTGCAGGGCCTTTTAATATGCAAGCCTTTTAAAAACTCACAGATATTTGAAAGGAAATGCCTAATATATTGGCGGCTTATTAATAATAGGCAAAATTTAAGATTCGTCCACTCACTGTCCTCGCACTAAGTGAATATTCAAATATAACAAATGCCTTAACTTATGCGCTACTCATCTTGATTTTAAGCGAGAGTAAAATGCTTTTCCAAACCATTCATTTTGAAACAAAAGTGGAATTATTATATTTTTTGTATAATTGTGTTTCAAAACAATAGTGACTTTTATAATTTGTTTGGATCATATTCCAATGGGAGAGATCGGCATGCAACATGGACAATGTGTAGGACTCTAACTACAGATTGCACATTTTTTAAATGGAAAAATATTCAAATAGATCATTTACTTTTAGTACAAAGAGGTCACAGTCATTCTTGTCTATAAGATCTCAAATCAAGTGGTTCTGAATGTGTCGTCGATGGGATTTAAAGTTCAGATTTTTTTTTATCAAACTTCATGATACAACCCAAGCTATCCAATTTGACATCCAATGACCAAAAGTAGTTGTGACCTCTGTATAAAATAGATAAATGGTCTCATACTATATAATTCCTTTTGAATTATTGTATTTTAACCACTATTAGAAAAACTAGCCGATCTAACTGTTCACTGCCCGGTTAGATCGGAACCAGCCACTGGCCGGTTCTGGTTTTGGGCGGTTTTGGTGATCAACTGGTATTTAAAACAAATTTGAAAAAAATATATATAAATTCAAAAAAATAAGGAATTCGGTTTGTAATGCAGTTTTTCATATTCTTTACATTATGTTGAAGATTAAAAATTGTTTTGGTCATTAATACTCATTTTTATAGTTTTCCATCTTTTTCAAAAAAAATTAGAAATACATTTTTCTAATAGATTTGTTAAAATCCATTTTTTTCATTAATTTTCAACCTCATTTGAATGTGTTTTATTTTCATCATTCTTTATATGCTTTTTATATTTTAATAGATTTTTTTTTGTAACTTTTTTATTTTTTTCAACATTTTTTTTACCATTCGAGACTTGTCCAGTTAGAACAGATGCATTGGCCGGTTTACCGGTTAGGCCAGTTAAACTGCTTTCGGGCCCATGTCCATTTAACCATTTCGGTTTCATTTTGCGAACATTGATTTTAACATAGTTTACTGTCTCTTTAGACCATGAATTTTTTATTCAGTTTAAATAATGGTGTAGTCTGTATAAGGTTGCAACATTAAACAATCCAATTAAGGCGCACCTCAAAATTTTATCAAAACATGTAATTTTAGTGTAAAAATATTCTTAAGATTATCTGAAATCTATTTTCATCTCTAGTAATAAAATTTTAAACTCCAAAAATTGTTAAAATCAAGTAGATCTATAAATATATAAAAATCTTCAAAATGGATGGTCTAGATAATGTGTTGCAAGATGCACTACTTGTCGGACTAACATAAAATTGGATGGCTAGATGGTAAGGGAAGCATAGATCTTCTATGCCGTATGGGAAGTATAGAAACCTTTTCCAAAAACTAAAGCTATCTGAAAGAGTGAATGATACGAGGGAGAGATTTTTGGAGGGAAAATTTATGGATAGAGAAGGAAGTTTTAATGATCCCAAAAAAAGACAATTTTATTTGAAAGATTTGGATATCTATCTACTATTATATTATTCTCATTTAATTTTACAATCTTTCTCCGTTTAGGATCTCCCATCTTGAGGAGGAGATAGATATATCCATCATTAGGTTGGGAGAGAGAGGTACATGGGATGAGAGGAGATAAGAGAGTGAATGAAAGACATGTGCGAGAAATTTTAGGAAGATAATTTTATGTATAGATAATGAAATTTTATCTATCTATACTATACTATACTACATTATTAAGCAAGAGTTAAGGAGAAAAATAAGAACGGACCCTAATTCTATTGAGGTTATGGGCGACATTCCACCTTCAACGGAAGAGAGATAGTACACATTATTCTCAATCTCCTAAACTTAGTGCGTGGTGAGAGGGAGAGTATGCATTTCTCAATTTTCGCTTTGAGAGAGAGAGAGAGTAGTCATATCTCAAATTTCCATTTAGAATTAAGCCAGAGTTAAGGGGTGGAGATGTCACCAAAATTTTCCTTTTAAGATAGAAAGTACGTATTTTTAAATTTTCCATTTAGAATTAAGCCCAAACTTAAGGGGCAGACACGTGTCACGAAAATAAAAAAGTACATTCCTACTTTTAAAAGAAGAGAGAGTACACATTATTCTCAATCTCCTAAAATTAGTGTGAGATAGAGAGAGATTGACGCAGGGGAGAGAGAAAGAGAGATATAGCACACATATCGAAAAAAAATTTCCATTATCTTTTTGTTTTTATTATATATGCATTCAATTTTTAACAAAATGTCCCTTTATTAGAAAACCATATTATATACATACAAGTTTTTTAAAAATAATCATTTATTCGATATGCATGCAAGCTCCCATGTTTTTTTTTACCCCTCTCTCTTTTCACATTTAAAACTAACATTTCCTCTCCCTCTCTCAACGTGGTCTACCTCTCCCTCTCCCTCTCCCTCTCAACGTAGTCTCTTTTTCACCCTTTTCTCTTAACTTGGTTTCTCCCTTTCTCTACATTTAATATTTACTTACTGCTCTCTCTCTCCCTCTCCTCTCATTCTATTGTTTAGTTTTTGTTCGGTTTTTCTTTTAGTTTCAGTTTATTTCTCATTTCCTTCTTTCTTTTTTTTTATACTGGTTTTTCTCTGGTTTTATTATATAGGTTCAAAGACTAAGTTTGTTCTTTGAGGCATGCTTTACTTTTTGGTGTTTTGTATTTACTAAGTTCTATGTGCAAATAGTTTGCATATTATTTTCCTTTTAGAAAAACTTTATAGGTTGTAGTCTGAGACTTCACAAGGTTTATAATTATTAATAATTATAAGTATGATTGTAATGTTATTACCATAATAATTTGTTATTTACACCCTATATTATGATTTAATGATATATTTTTTAATTTTTTTACCTATGGATTTTAAAAGTTAAATAAGTAACATTGTCTTTGATATAAGACTCATCAGTAAACTACCATTCTTTAAAAAATAAATTATGATTTTCGGTGCTCATTAATTTCATTTGTAACCAATCTTTTTAAATGTTATCAAAAGAAATTTTTTTCCCAAAGAAATAATTTTTTATTATCACTTTAAATAATAGCTTTATTTATGTAATTTATTAATTTCAATTTTCTCAAAAAATAAGTTTTTTTGTGTTGCTATGCTTTCTAAAATTATAGTAACTTTTAAATTTTACTAAAAATTTTCAAATATTTGAAATCTATATTACATTATTAAGCTAGAGTTAAGTGGTGGGTATGTGTCGCGAAAATAAGAAGGGACCTAACTCTTTAAAGGTTGTAGGACACATTCCCATCTTCAGGGGAAAATAAATTTTTTTTAGCTTTTCCTCATAGTTTTTAAAAGTGAAATAAATAACATTGTCTTTGGTATAAGACTCATCAGTAAACTAAAATTCTTTAAAAAATAAATTATAAATTTTATGAGCTTGTTAATTTCATTTATGACCAATCTTTTAAAGAACTTTAAAAGTATCAAAAGAAAACTTTTTCACAATAAATCATTTTTTACTATCACTTTTACATAATAGCTTTATTTTTGTAATTTATTAATTTCAAATTTCTTAAAAAAGCAAGTTTTTTTGTGTCCTTATGCTTTCTAAAATTATAGTAACTTTTAGATTTTACTATAGGGAAAGAGTTTCTATACTTCCCCTACATCATAGAAGATCTTTGCTTCCCCTACCATCCAGCCGTCCAATTTTGATCAATAGAGCGACTCACTGTTTGATCTTAGATCCGATGTCTCAAAGTATTTTATTTTCATTTTTTTTATACAAATTGTATGAATATGAAATTTGGTACGTGTCATCTTCTCATTGGAGCGCACCTATAAAAAATATTAAAAATAATTTTTTGATAAAATATAATGACCAAAATAACATTTGAAACTTTCAAGAGTATTTTGGATATTTTATTTTATTGAAAATATTTTTTTTTTGTACTTTTCACTAGTGCGAGTTTATAGATAATTGGATGTACAAGATTTGGTCTCAAAATAGTTCATATAAAAAACGTTAAAAATAAAATAGTATAGAGACCTGACATTGTGATTGTGGCAATCTTAGCCCTCCATTCAGAATGGACGGTTGGATAAGAGGAAGTATATAAGTATGTTGTAGGGGAAGCATATGAACATATGAGCCCAATGACCCAGATTGAATCTAGGCCGATCTGATGGTCACGACCTTATTTTGTATTTGAAGTTGAGTTTTTTTCTATAAATCTAAATAACTTGAAATTTGAGGCGTGTATTCTTCAAAAATAAGAGAATCCAATAAAAATATAAAAAAATAATTTGCAAGAAATAATTTGATCAAAATACCCCTGAAACTATAAGTTTTCAAATATTTTACATTTTACAAAAAAAGAAGTCCATTCTATTTTCTTAGATTTTTTAGTAGTTTACAAATTTCAAGTACAATGCTTTATGTCGTATCTATTACAAAAGTAGAAACTCATATTTAAAATTTTAATTTTACTGCTTTAAAACTTTCTTAAGGAATTGTCCCTTTTTAAGAATTTTAAGCCATAAAAATTGAGCTCATCTTCCATACTTTAGAAACAGTTTCTTATCATTCTTTCAATTGTAATAATGTCGTTGGCTTCTCTCTGGGTAACTCTCTTCTCTCATTCTCTTTTATAATTAGTATAACTATAAGCCTTTTTGTTATTAGTATGGTTGGTATGCATACATTTTGTATGCGGTTTTCACACACAAAACTTCTTAATCATATGTTGTTGACTATTACAAAGTTATTTTTTTATGTTATTGCTTATTTTCATTTAAGGTAAATAGCAAAAATAAAAAAATAAAAATAAAACATACAATTAGTTGAAATAGTGTCTCCACCTTTCCATAGAATATGCATAGCGTATTGATAGATATATATGCATAGCGTATATGCACATAGATATATATCAGAAATTCGTGATTGCTTATTTTATTATTATTACAATCCACCTAGTAACTTTGAAGCCAGACCTAAACAGCCTCAAGGTTGAAATAGACTGAAGAGTCTTCCCACATTCTTATTGAAAATTGACAATGGTCACGGGAGATTCTGCCCAAAAAATTTTGTGAGTGAATCCGAAAAAGTCTTCTCACTCTAAAGCCTGCCACTTTTGTCTATAAGCCCCCTTTAATTTTGACGAAAATGGCAGATACCCGCTCTCCCTTTGGTAACTCAGTGGGGATTTTGGGCCCTGCTTTTAGGTGAGAATATATGTTAGTTTGGGTGAGTAAGTTGGAGAGGGTCCCTATCTTTTATAGGAATTGAGCCCATAATGTAGTGCCCAAACACTTTTCTCTAACCGCTGATTTTAGGCACCAATAATTCTATTTTCACTTGCCCAACCGTAAGAAAACTTCCCCAAAAGTCCATTTCATAAATCCTTTGTTTTCACTCTCCAAAACCCTCTAGTTTGATCATAAGAAAGTAATTTAAGTAGTTGATTAATTCAGGCTTGGTTTTTCCAATACTTTTTTGTCATATGAATCAATAGAAGAATGAATTGTTGATATAACTTAGAAAGAAAAACCTATGTGACCTTTTGCCAATGAATATAATTTTTTTTTTTTTTTTAATTATGCCTTTTGCTTTGGCAAAAAGAACAGTTACAATTGGTCTTATTACATATATAAATATTTCAAAATAAAGGCAACTTAACAATAAAATAAACTCAACCGCCTGATGCCATTTATACAACTAAATACTACGCTTGAGAGTAAAAATAAATTTACATGAAATAAAAGAAGATGCTGGAGATTACCTCAACCGAGTTTACTACACCCCACACCGAGTCACTAACATCCGATGGCGTGGGTTCAACGGTCTAGCTTCAATCTCGAACTGGAAAAGCTAATTTCAATCAAACAGAGTAAGCACCCTTAAATCTCTACAAAACCCTAATTTCCCAACCTTTAGTATCTTTAGATCAAGAGAGAGTGATAGTAGGAGGCCTAGGGTTGGGAGGGTTAGAGAGAGCAAACCTTGAGGAGAGAGAGTGGGGTGTGCCCCTCTCAAAGAGGGATGAGAGAGTTGTGAGAGAGAGAAGGTGTTGAGAATAGAAGAAGGTATACCCTTATTTATAGTGCAAAGTTAGGTTTAAGGTTTCTTTACGGTTTCTCACAGTTGCTTCTTTTTTGATATTGAATATAGAACGTTGGTCAGGGTGACTTGTGAGGTGAGAGATATGAGTCATTCATTCCATAAATGGGCCATCAACATTATGAAAGGTGCATGGACCATTATCTCCCTTTCTTTAAACCATCTTCCCATATAATATTTAAATAAATTAAATATTTTAAAACATCATGCATTCCATAAAATGCATAATCCATCTCATATATACCATGAGAATATATCAAATAATATCAAGTTAATATATCCTATTTCATTTAGATAAGATATGGTCAATATTTACCATATAATAAATTGACCACATGTCATAAGATACACTTTCCATAATTCAAATTACTTAAACATAAAGCAATCAAAAAAGTATCTAAGGGGTGAGACACATGTCGGCCCCACCCACACACCACATGGTGAGCCCATGTGCACTATGGGCTCCCATGTAATTTTTATAAAAATAATAAATGCATAAAACAATTTGAAAACATTATTTGAATTTCTATAATCTTTTAAAATTAATTGTTTCATTTTTATAAGTCCAAAAATCATAAATAAAATATTAAAGACTCATAAAAATTCAAATAATAAATCTAAAATAATTTCTATAATAAAATGAACACAATTAAATTAATTTGATGGGAAATGGATCTATATGGTTTAGGAATTCAATCTGCAATAATGGGGTACTCCACTTTCAACTATGGACTGCAGACCACACTTGCTTTATCGAACGGACCCAGTGTTTCCCATGACCCACAGTCTAAGCAGGAGCTCATTAGCGGGTCACCAAAGTCTGGCCGATAAGCCAACGTGTCACAATCCCAGTTTGTGGATTATAGGTTCTCCCCTAGAGAAGAGTTAATGTCACCATGACCTGATGCGACCACAGCTTATGGTGCATAGGGGTATCTCTCGCACATGGATGTGGTTCACCCAAAGGTGGATATCTGGCTTTCCCAAATGATCTATCGATATGCATGCCATGTGATGGATCATAGATGAAGTTTTGGGCCCCGTCTCTATAGGCCTACCATCACACATAATGATCACACAGTCCCTTGACTCTCTCATCCAGGCATAAGCTCCGACCTCATCAAGTGATAACCCAAAACCCTTATCGGCTTATTCTCTAGGCCTAGGTACATTGGGTTTTCCAACTTATTGGCCTAGATAGTCAAGCACAGTCTGGTATCCGTAAACATCATTCGTTAGTATGGTCCCTGAGGGACCACACTCCCACTGAGTTTATGTTCTACTATAATAAATATTTTTCATTACATACTCATAAGGCTTTTAAAGGCCACATAAACCCAACATCACCCACTTGACCTTTGAAGGCCTTACATTCTTTCTTCATCACTTTCTCTCATCCCTATCTCTCACACATGTCTTACAAAAACATAAGGGACAACTCCCTTAGTTAGAGGGTCTACAATCATCAAATCTGTAAATATGTAGCTAATTTCAATATCTTTCAATCTCATATCATTTCTCAAGTGATAGAAGTATGGCTTTATGTACTTGGAATTCTTGTGAAATTGAGGCTCCTTAAAGACACAAATAGCCGTCATGTTGTCGTAGAAAATCCGCACTACCTCACAACATACAGGATGAAAATTAAGTTGATTAAGAAACTTTTTAATCTACATGGCCTCCTTGGCTGCTAAACAGCATGCTACATACTTGGATCTATGGTGGATAATGCCATTATATCTTGTTTCTTTGACTTCCAAGAAACCACACCCCCTTTAAGCATAAATGTATACCTAGATGTAGGCTTCGCATTATCTGAATCCGCAAGATAGCTTGCATCTGAATATCCCTCTATTGCTCTTTCAATTCCCCATTTATATGTGAGCTCGTAGTTCATGGTCCCTTTTAAATATCTGAGAATTCTTTCCAATGCTCCTCTCTTGGATTGCTTGAAAATGGCTGGCCAGACTCATGATGAATGCTAAGTCAGGCCTTGTTCCCGTCATGGCGTACATATGGGACCCAACTGCGCTCTTGTATGACACTCTCTCCATGGCTCTTATATCTATGCCTTCTATATGACACATTTTATTACTAAACTTCTTCTTTTTGTCAATTGAGCTAGACATGGGCTTACACATACTCATATCAAACTTTTCAGTATCCTGTTATAATAGGTTGCTTGGAAAATTTGAATAGTCTTCTCTCTCCTGTTTCTTATTATCTTGATGCCCAACACATATGAAGCTTCTCTAAGATCCTTCATACCAAAGTGTTGTGCAAGAAAATTTTTTTTCTCTACCACTATGGCAATTGAGCTACTAACAATTAGCATATCATCCACATATAACAATATAAAGGGCACTTCACTCCCACTAACCTTTTGATATATGCAATAATCTTCATTATTTGTAGAGAACCCTGTAAAAGCAAAGGTCTCTTAAAATTTTATGTACTACTGTCGTGATGCTTGTTTCAGGTTATAAAGAGATTTATTAAGTTTACATATCAGGTTCTCTTTCCCTTTCTCCTCAAATCTCTCAGGTTGGGTCATGTAAATTTATTCTTCTAAGTCCTCATTTAGAAATGTTGTTTTCAACTCCATTTGATGAACCTAAAAGTCAAAATGGGTTGCTATAGCTATAAAGATTCGAATGGATGAAAATTTGGCAATAGGGGAAAATTTTTCCTCATAATCTATCCCTTCTTTCTAGGTGAAACCCTTTGACACCAACCTAGCTTTGTATTTTTCTATTTTCCTTGCAGAGTTTAACTTTTTCTTGAAAATTTACTTACAACTAATGGCCTTACATTTTCGAGGTACATGTATTTATTTCCACACATGGTTTTGGTTAATGGAAGCATACTCATCTTTCATGGCTTCTACCTAGTATTCCCTTTCAGGATAAGACAAGGCTTCATGGTAGGTTTTAGGCTCAAAATTTGGATCTTCCCCAACTCTATCAAAATGTTCTCCAAGGTAGACAAATTGTTCTAGATACAATGGTGGTCTACTGACTCAGTTACTTCGTCTTGGTTCGGATAACAATTCACTATCTTTAGGGGGCTTAGGTTCAGATTAGGATTGTTTCAAAGTTTTAGGTTCAGGTTCTCGAACTACATCTTTGTTTTTCGCCTCCTCAAAGAAGTCGACTTGTTTTCTACTCACCCTTACTTCAAGGAATTCTTCCTCGAAGAAGTGAGCATCACGACTCTCAATGACAGCTCATGTTTCAAGGTTGTAGAATTGATACTCATTACCATGATCTAGGTAACTAATGAAAATGGATTTGACAGTCTTGGGTTGCAATTTGGTTCTATTTTGGCGTGGGATAAGGACATGGGCTGAGTAACCCCAAACTCTCAAATGATCAAGGGAGGGCGTACGACCTGTGAAAATTTCATGAGGAGTAAGTGAGGCAGCTTTTGTGGGAGTCCGATTAAGGATGTAATATGCCGTCAACACGATTTCTCCCCAAAAGTCTAAGGAGAGATTTGTATGCATCATCATACTCCTTACCATTTCAACTAAGGTCCTATTTCGTCTCTCAGTTATACCATTTTGTTCGGGAGTATAAGGCATGGTGTATTGATGGATAATCCCATTTTCAATGCAGAGTTCTTTGAAAAGGTCAGATGAATATTCCTCCCCTCTATTAGTTCTAAGGACTTTGATTTTTAGGTTGGTTTAATTCTCTACTTCGGCCTTATATTCTTTGAATTTTTCTAGGGCTTCTGATTTCGGTTGAATAAGGTACACATGGTCATATTGCGAGTGGTTATCTATAAAAGTGATGAAATGTATTTTTCTACTTTTGGTTGCCACATTCATAGGTCCACATATGTCATTATGAATGATTTCCAATACGTTAGTAACTCTTTTTGCCCTGGTGGTGTTTTTCCATATTAATTTTTCTTGAGCACAAGATTCGCACACTTTCGATAAATCTCCCTTGTAATTTTGAAGAATGTCTTCATTTTTCAATATTTCCATTCGTATGATATTAATGTGTTCTAACCTCATATGTCATAGGGTAGCATCTAATTCATTAGGGGATGAGACATAAGCAATGTTCTCTTTTATTCCAATAATAAATAATCCATCTACAAGTCGTCCAGTCATGATCACATTTTTCCCTTTCTTGACCACCACTTTTTCCCTAATGAAAGTGGTAATGAATCCATCCATAGACATCTTAGGAACTGAAACCAAGCACTTCCTCATATCAGAAGTATAAAGTGTTTGCTTTAGGATCATGATGCTCCCACTCTTCAATTTCATCTCAAAATCACCAACTCCAAGTACATCAGTCTTCTGATTTCATCCCATATAAATATGTTGCTACCCTGGCCCCATGGGAGTGAAAGAACGAAAACCTTCCTTAGTGTTTGTGACATGGGCTGTAGCCCTCGAGTCAAGACACCAAGAAGGTCCCTTGGAGTCAGCTAGCATTGACTCAAAGACCACACATGCCAATTCCTTGTTGGTCCCTCCAGATTTGTTGAATGGACAACTATTGGCTATGTGGCACACATTCTAACAAATAAAACAGGTTCGAATGTCTCTTTTTGCTCCATTATTTCCAAAGTATCTCTTTTTCAATTCTCTTCTCTTCCCAAAATAATTTACTCTCTTTTTTCTTAAATTTAAAAGAAGATTGAGTTTTTACCATATGCACAGCTTCCCTTGGAGCTGTTGTCAGTGCTTGCCTTGAATTTTTCCTCTCCTCTTTTGCTGTGATTGTAGTGATGAGCTCCTCCAGTTTTGGTGCCTTCTTTCTGGCCGAGATGGAAGATATGAAGGTCTCTTATGAATTAGGAAGTGAATTCATGAGATGAATCATTTTCATAGATTCATTGAGTTTCATGCACGTGTTCTCTAGCTCTCTGACTAGCGCACGAAAGACGTGCATATGATCTGCAAAGTTGGTACCTTTTGTCATTTTTTACTTATTATACCTCCTCATAGCTATAGTTTGCTTCAGGAGAAAGGGTTCATCATATTCTTTTTCAAGGCTATCAAAAATCTCACTTGTAGTATAGTTTGACTCGTACTCAAAAGCATACGAGTCAGTTATGGCACATAAAAGAATGTGATTGCATCTCAGGCTCCTCCTCTTCCAACTGGCGTACTCATCTTTAATTTCTTGAGATGAGTTGTCAGTTAAACGACGAGGTCTGTCATCATAGAGTACCTCATGTAAGTTTTTTTCATAGAGCACATATTTGATTTTTCTTTTCTAGTTAGAGAGGGTCCCATCAAACCTTTCGGTTTTCAGGATCTATGAGATGAAGGTACGTGTAGTCATATCTTTCTATTCTCAAGAAAAAACAAGAAAAGACTCTTAATGGCAATCAAGCAAAACTAGCTCTGATACCAATGAAAGAAAAACCTATGTGATCTTTTGTTGATTAATATAAATTTTTTTTTTTTTTAATCAACCCTTTTGCTTTGGTAAAAAGATCACTTACAGATGGTCTTATTACAATCAATAAATATCTCAAAATAAAGGCAACTTAACAATAAAATAAAACTCAACCACTTGATGTTATTTATACAACTAAACACTAGATGTTATTTATACAACTAAACACTACGCTTGAGAATAAAAATAAATTTTCATGAAATTAAAGAAGATGTCAGAGATTACCTCAACTGGGCTTATTACACCCCACACCGAGTCACCAACATCCGACGGCATGGGATCAGCAGTCTAGCTTCAATCTTGAACTGGGAAAGCTAATTTTGGTCAAACTGAGTAAGCTCCCTTAAATCTCTACAAAACCCTAATTTCCCAACCCTTAATATCTTTAGGTCAAGAGAGAGAGAGAGTAAGAGGCCAAGCATTGGGGTTTTCCCCCAATGGGTCTTAGGAGAGAGAGAGGGTTAGAGAGAGAAACCCTGAGGAGAGAGAGTGGGGTGTGCCCCTTTAGGAGAGATCAGAGAGAGTTATGGGAGAGAGAAGGTGTTGAAAATAGGAAAGGATACACCCCTATTTATAGTGCATAGTTAGGTATAGGGTTTTTTTAAGGTTTCTCACAGTTTGCTTTTTTTTTGAGATTGAATATGGACCGTTCATCAGGGTGACTTGTAAGGTTAGAGATCTGAGCCATCCATCCCATAGATGGGCCATCAACATTATAGAAGGTTGTAGATACCCGCTTTAAATCTGGCAAGTTCTGTGGTTTTCTTAGACCCTTAGGATCAAATTCGCTTAGTAAATCCAAAATCCATTGGTCACACAACTTACCCTGTGAGCCAGAACCATTCTACCAGCCTAGAACTCAACAGATGCCTGTTTTGACTTGGAATCTAATAAACACGTTATTTTACCAAAACAATCATTAAAAATAGTCAAAAATCTGTTTTGACCCAAATTTTCTCTGAGAGCTTCAAACGAGGTTGCCCAAGACACTCAAATTGAAAAATATCAATTTGGACAAGTTTTGATTTGGGAGACATTGGGCGTGCCACCCAGGCGACACAGAGCGTGTCACCCAAGTCATTTTGAAAATGCCCTATTTTACCAAAACAATCATTAAAAGTAGTAAACAAATTCGTTTTGACCCAAATGTTTTATGGTAGCTTCACAAGAGGCTAAGGAACACAATTGAAAATAAATTTTTTAACTTAGAGCATTTTTTATTTGTGTGACATGGGGCGTGCCGCCCAAGCGACACGACTCATGCCGCCAAGGAGACACGACTCGTGCCACCCAGCCGCTTTTTGGCCCAAACATTTTTTACATATTTTTCAGGCTTTTAGGGTTATCTTGTTAGTGGTTTGGCCAAGTGATGCTATCCGCTTCAGTCAAATCCTAATTTTAAAAACTTAAAGATTGGTTTGACCAAGGGATTTGTTGGTTACGGGATAACTCTGGCTAAACAAATCCCTCGTTCAGATGAATTCACTTTGGGTGACTTCAAAAGGATGAAAAATGAGAGGGTTGAAAGAGGGATGAGACTTTTATAAACTTCAGGCTGGAAGAGAAACCCTAAGAGAGTAGAGAGACCTTCCCTGAGAAAACCCTGACCCTCATCTTAAGTCTGAGTAAACCTATACCTAGGGTACAACAACCCTAGACCTAAACCATTTCTAGGGAAAAACCACCCTATTACTACCAAAGATTTGCTGATCGACATCTAGACCACAAGGAGAAAAAGAACGAGTTTTGATACGGGTGAGCCCTCGAAGGCTCGGGAAGCCCGGGCCATCCGGCCTGGTTCAATATTTTTTTCTCCTTCATTTCCTATTTTCTTTTAATGTATTTATTTTATTTTGATCTGGCTTTGATTCATTTTGATTGAAAATTGTGTTTTGAAATGCTGCGGATCACGCTGACTCCGCCACAGATCTGAGAGCAAATCTACTCGTTTCTAGGCAGATCTGATCTCAGATCTGAATTCGATTGTTCCCACTTTATCTACCATTGAATTTTCTTTTATTTTTTATCAGTTGAAAGTATCATATCTAAGATATCCACATTGTTAGGTAGCTCGATTCTGCGCTATAAACAGTTGGCGCCCACCGTGGGGCAAATCGAGCGTGATCCGAGCATCAAAATTTCAAAAAATCTCATAATATTTTAAAACTTTGAAGACATGTTCTAAGTACAATTTTGTGACTGTACTCAAAGTTTCAGCTCAAAATAAAATATTTAAAATACAAAAAAAATATGTTTATGTTAGACGTGCAGTTCCTTCTTGTCGCTTTATTTTATTTTATTGTCATCAAAAAATATTTCATTTTTTGTTTGTCCAAGTTTACAGTAAGCTTACTTTATTAAGATATGAAAGAAAAAATATAAAAAAAATAAAAAAAACATATTGTTTTGGGCGACACACCTGGTGTCGCCCAAACCAATAAATTTTTTATTTTGCTGAAAATTTGTAAATCTATTCTAGGACCTCTATGGAGTCTGCTCACTTGTTTTCTTTCTTATTGTATCCCTGTGCACTTGAATTTATTTCATTTGTGTGTTTCATTACACACTCTAGCACACGCCTACAGGAAATCCCAAAAAACCAAAAAACAATTTTTTCAAAAACCCTCAAAATCCTTGTTAACGGCATGAGGGGAACCCAGCTTTGAAAGTCGAGGTGGTTGGGATTTGTATAAGTTTAACTGTTAGCACCCCTCCATAATCATTTGGCTCAAAGAAACTCTGAGTATAGTAGGACCTGAAAAAATCCTATAACAGGAGGGCATGACCTCTGTGGGGACCTTTATCAGTCTAGCCGCATTTCAATAGTTAGGAACCCACTCTCAAGCCAAGCCTACCTATAATCTAGGTCAGACGTTTTCGTGTGTTGTGCTTGCTTATTTTTGTTGATTTATCTTAGATCTCAGAACGGACTAGCTTTTAGTCCGAGCTGAACCCTCTGGGTCTAGGCTTGTACCTAGCTTAGCCCAGGTCCAAACCAAGTTTCGCCTTAGTCCGAACTTAGGCCCCTTTTGGTCCAACCCGAAGGCTCTTTTTTAGTTCATCTTTGATCCAATCTAGGTCCATACCTGGCCTGATCGTTAAAACTCTATAGGTCCAAGTTCAGGCTTATACCCAGCCTAGCCCAGATCCGAACCAAGTTCACACCCAGGTTCGACCCTTGGCCCTTTTTTGGTCCGAGCTAAGAGCTCGTGCCTAAACCAACTTCGATCCAGTCCGGGTCCACATTCGGTCTGATCATCATAACCCTCTAGGTCCAAGCCTAGGCTTGCCCCCAGCTCAGGCCAAGTCCGGACCAGGTTTGCACCTAGGGCCGAACTTAGACCCACTCTTGGCTTGAGCCGAGACTCAAACTTACCTTATCTAGATCTTTCTCTAGATTCTAGTATAGGTCTAAGCTTAGAGTTACCTTTAGGGTTGGATTAGGCTTACCTTAGTTCAGAGTATAAGCCGAAACCCGTTGAGTCTAGATTCCAGGCTAATTTCAGACTAGTTGTCACTCAAGGTTTGCCCCTTGAGTCAGGTTATGTCTACCCTAGGCCGTCGAGTCTAGATCTTACCCAAGTCTGATTCTAGAACCCTGCCAAGGGCGGTCACCATGTCAGTCACCTAAGGCGATTATGATGACTGGTCCACGGCTGACTCTAAACTAAACCTTCCCAAACCTAGGGACAAGTATGTCACAATCCCTTGGGATTACGATCAGAACTCGAGCCAATCCATTATCCATCGTCCAGATCTTCAATTAGAAGCTGAGTCCCAGGGATCCACTCTTAGCTTTGAGCTCTGTATGGTCCGACAAGTTGGCTCCACCTGAAAAACATTGAATAGTCAGGGGGTCCGGCCGGGCATTGTCCTACAGGGAACCTTACGTAGCCACAGTAGGAGCCGTCAGACCTTAGACAACCAAAGCAAGAGCCGTGCGAGGGAAGAAGTTCATACGTCATCTAATGCCAATTTCCACAACTCGAACCAAGATAACCTCGAGATGCAGCTGTCTCAGGACCAAGACCCACCTAGGTTTAGAGGATCCAACCCTACCTCGAGTCGTTGTAGTACAACTCATGATGTCCTTAACACTGTACGCGGTAGAGGTGTCGACCCAAACTGACCTCTAGGCAAGACAGGTGTCCAAGCTACTCTCAAAATTCTAGTTGACCTAGGATACACTGTTCATGCCCCAGCTTACGGGTCAATGCCAAACCAACTTAGTGGTATAGGTTAACCCTTAGCACAACCAAGTCAGCCGATTCTTCAATCGGTCCCTCTAGTTCATCCGGTCCAACAAACCGTGCCATTTCTGCAACCGATGGCGACACCTATAGGTCAGTACGCCCCTCAGGCGCAAATGTGTCAAACTGCCCCGGTAACCGTAGCTCATCCATCACAGGCCCAAGCAGACCAGCATCTACCCCAAGTCTCGACTCATCAGTCTATGCTTGGGAACCCACCAACCGATGGGCCTATACTCATGCCGAATACTCAACAAGATGACACCTTAAAAGCGATACAAGATATGCTTATAAGGATGGGTGTGCATGAAATCCTACCCCCAAAGTCCTATGTTCAAGAGACCCTTGGAGGCTTGGAAGACCTTCCCCCAGGGTTTGTCATCTCAGAGTTTAAAAACAAATTCAATGGTAAGAGTGACCCAGATACTTACGTCAACGCATACCTGCTCTCTGTCCGAGCCTTGCGAGACAGGCCCAACCAATTGAAGGCCCTATTTTCACAAACATTGACTGGCGAGGCCTTAAACTGGCATCAGAGAATAATGACCGCTCAACCACACATTACTCCAGATGAAATGTTCAATCAGTTCGTCTCTCATTACTGTGGGTCGACACCAATGTCTCTCTCCCTGAGTGAGCTCAGTGCCACAAAAAAAAACCCAGGAGAATCCTTCGAGGATTTCATTGGTCAATTCCACGAGGAGGCGATACCGGTCATCGAATGTCCACTTATAGACCCAACTAAAATCTCCATGGCCTTAGAAAATACCTCTCCTGAATACAAAACTTTCTTCAGCCAAAGCCTTATGCCCCACTCTTTCGACTCTATGATTCGGCGGGTGGCACGACATGAAAGGGTGAGAGGGACAGCCCTCAGCACTAAGCCCGATAACAACCCCATCACGACTCCCCAGAATAAGAGCAAGAGCAATGGTACGGGGAATGTTTCCAGTCAGGTTAATGAGGTTGTCATTAACGGACCGGCTCAAGGTTTAGCCACCTAGCGTAACAATATGAATCAAAATCGAGGGGGTCAGCCTAGAGCTAACGCTCAAAATAACAATCAAATGCGAGAGGACAACTTCACTCCTCTCAAAGACCCGTTAGAAAAAGTGATGGAGTTACTCTTGAAGAAAAACATGGTTCAACTCTTGCCACCATCTGAACCACCATTTGAGGTTAAGGATAAGAACAAATGGTACAAGTGGCATAGAAACTGTGCTCATGGTACCCAAAACTGTTTCTATTTGAAGAGGGTGATTCAAGGGTTGATCAATAGAGGTGACATCACCGTCGGACCGAGAGATAAACCTGTTGAGGAATCTAATCAAAAGATGGGTATCTTCACAAACCTTCTCCCTAAAAATATGGCCACAACGACCGAATAAATGAGAGCTCCGGGTAACTCAAAGGAGGATGTTATGATCCATATGATTGAGAACGGAGAAGAAGAGGATGATCCTAGTTAATTCATATTCGCTGGCAATCATCACCTCCAAGAGGTTGAAGAAGATCTTTTGAGTCTTCTTAAACGAAACTCTTCGTCCTTGAACTCTGATGACCCTCCTAAGTGGGACCAGTATGAAGAAGATGACACCCTAGAGATTGACATGGTCAGAGCTAATGAGAGGGGGTCATCATCCAAACGAGGGGCCAACATCTCGAAGTGTCCCACTATACGTCCAAACAAGAGGACAACACCTCAAATATCAAAAGAAGTCAAACCCTTGGAAATTCTAATAGGCCCACCTGAGCCACCTTCATTAGACTTCTTAGCCAACCCACCTATATGGGATGAGGAGCTAGGCTCAGAAGATTTAACCATGTCAGCTCTATAGGTGAATTCAGGTATAGATGATGGAAAAGTAAAGAACTCAGATTTGACTATTCCCCAAGGTTTGAGATCTTCACTAGAGTTAATAGAGCACGAACCTTTGGAAGTTCTAAGGGGTACACTTGGGCCACCTTCACAAGATTTCTTAAATGATCCACCAATCTGGGATCAAGAATTGAATATTGAAAATCCGACTTTGTTACCTCCTCAAGTGGCAGGCTCTCTAAACGTCATTAACAACATGAGCACAACTTCGATAACCGGAGAACCACCATGTCAAGAGAATGCATTCTGTGAAAAACAAGTTCCCAAAGGAACAGAAAGCCCCGCAGGGGCAACCCTATCAAAATATTCAATAGGGGCAAACGCATCTCATGAAGAGGATACAGATTGAACCTTTGTTTGTAGATTCCCAACACGTCATAAGGCCGTTTAATACAACAGGGCAAACTAATGAGATTGAACCCTTCTTTGTTGACTTCCAATATGTCATAAGCCCATCTAGTACTGACTAAACCACTCCTCTTGTACGAGAGTCTCACCTAAGCTCGAGCACTGAGAAATAGCCTATCATGGAGTTAACCTCCGAAAAACAATTCGAAATTTGCAATGAAAAAGATTACCGAAAAGGAGTTGGGTGATCACTCACCCCTTGCAAGTAACCAAATGAGGCATTCATGCCTCACACTTCAAAAGGCATTAACGCCTAATGTATAACATGAAGTACTCCATTAATGAAAAAACCCTGATGAGCCTATCAGTCCATACAGAAGGTTAAGGGATTTGGAAACTGAGAGTGATTTTTAGTCCCAAAATCAAGGTTCAAGTGGAGCAGTTTAAAGGAAAAGTTCAACTGAAATTCAACAACCATTGTCAAAGAGAATTAGATGCCAACCCGAGTCAAAGGAAATAAGAGGAAGACCGATATTAGAACCTCCCTGCCACTTGGAGGAGGGAAAGATGATCGAATTCTTACATGATCTTAAGGCAAATTGCTAAAAAAAAAAGGGGCACCATTGACTCTTTTTCTCCTTCTCCTCTTCCTTTGTCATTGTTCTCTTCTTCAAAATAAAAAATAAAAATCCATTGAGCTGAAAATCCGAAAGGAACTCCAAGCGTTGGAAAAAAGGCTATCGGGCTGAAAACCCGAAAGGGACCTCAGAACGATGAAGAAATAAATAATTAAATCTGCTGGGCTGAAAATTCGAAAGGAACCCCAAGTATTGGAAAACAGGCCATCGGGCTAAACACCCGAAAGGGACCCAGAGGTGATGAAAAAGAATAAGTTCTCTCCTTCCTTCTACTCTTCAAAGTCTCTTCTCTCTAAACATCTTCTCTTCCTCCCCCTGAGTCAAAATGGTATTAAAAGAAAATCAATAAGCATTAGCCTGACGGAACATTGTTAAGGACCTAGATCATCTACAACTTCGAAAGGTGAGTGGTGGAGGAACGAAATCAGAAATCCAAAGAGTTTCTGAACACTTAAGGACAATATCTTGTATTTTCAAGACTCTGTTTCTCTCGAAACTACAGAGAACTCTCATTGAATTGCAGCACAAGTGCTGAGGTTGTAAGATAAAGAAATACTTGATGATTCTTCATCCCGAAGATTCAAGCAAGGACCCGATACACTTACATAGGGTCCACCAAAGGGGTGACAACTGGTTAAACTGTAAGACGTACATTAAAAGAAAACTACCCCCCAACAGGGGTAGCAAGAAAAAAAAAAAAATAATAAAAAAAATAAAATAAAAAAATAAATATATATATATATATATATATATATATATATATATATATATATATATATATATTATAATAATAATAATAATAATAATAATAATAATAATAATAATAATAATAATAATAGTAAAAACTAAACTGCTAGCCAACCTTGTTTTTCGAAATATCTTCCCCTTTTCAAAATTTTCATTATATGTCTTGGGTTTTCAAAAACATTAATTTCTTTGTAAAAATTGTAACCTGTCCCTGTTCCAGGTTCTATTTCAAATCTTCCCCTATCTTCAAAATTTCTAAACCGTATTTTAAAACAAAGGAGGTTGGACACCCGTACATGATGAGTACTGCGTTTCCGCGATTGCCGTATTGCTGCTTCTTCTCTCACTTCAGATTCTGCCAGACAAGTCATTTCCTATAAAAAGCCTTTCCTATAGACAACCTTTGGAAACCCCTATGGAAATCAAAGAAATTGCGAGGGTTTTCAAATTGAGAAAACCCTGAGGTCAAGTGGCATGATTGTATAATCCACATCGAGTTTCAAGCCTGTGTAACTCACCTACACCTCACGTTGAAAATCCTATGATAAAAATGTCTTAGGTGGGTGAGCATGGGAGTGCAATGGCTTGGAGGGATAGTTAGTGTGCCATCTGCCCACGTGACATCGGGATGACATTCATCTTTGACATTCTCCTATCTCTCGAAGGATAGGGAGCATCAAAGAGTCTACTGCTACTGGACAAGTTTTGGTTTGGACGACACAGGGCGTGCCGCCCAAGCGACACAGGGCGTGTCTCCCAAATCATCCTGCAAATGCCCTATTTTACCAAAAAAATAATAAAAAAATCTGTTTTGACCCAAATTTTTTCTAGTAGCTTCACAAGAGGCTAAGGAACACATCTGAAAAGAAAATTTTCAATTTGGAGCATTTTTTATTAGTGCGACACGAGGCGTGGTGCCTAGGCGATACGACTCATGCAGCCTAGCCTTGAGCGACACGACTTGTGCCGCCTAGCCTTGGGCGACACGACTAGTGCCACCTAGGCACGTTTTGGCCCAATCAATTTTTACATATTTTTTCGTGTTTTTAGGGTTATCTTGTGGGAGGTTATGCTGCGTGATGCTATCCATGTCAGTCAAATCTGAATTTTAAAAAATTAAAGATTGGTTTGACCAAGGGATTTGTTAGTTACGAGATAACTCTGCCCTAATAAATCCCTCGTTCAGATGAACTCACTTTGGGTGACCATAAAAGAATGAAAAATGAGAGGGTTGAAAGAGGGGATGAGACTTTTAAAAACTTTAGGCTGGAAGAGAAACCCTTGGAGCGTAGAGAGACCTTCCTTGAGAAAACCCTAACGCTCATCTTAAGCCTGAGTAAACTTAAACGTAGGGCAAAACAACCCTAGATCTAAACCATTTCTAGGGCACAACCACCCTATTACTACCAGAGACTTGCTGATTGACATGTGGACCACAAGGACAAAAGGAACCGGTTCTGATACGGGCGAGCCCTCGAAGGCTTGAGAAGCCCGGGCCATCCGTCCTGGTTCGGTATTTTCTTCTCCTTCATTTTATCTTTTCTTTTATTGTATTTATTTTATTTTGATCTGGTTTTGAATCATTCTGATTGAAAATTGTGTTTTAAAATGCTTCAGATCACGTTGGCTGTGCCACAGATATGAGAGCAGATCTGCTCGTTTCTAGGCACATCTAATCTCAAATCTGAATTCGATTGCTCCCACTTTCTTTAACATTGGTTTCTCATTTATTTCTTATCAGTTGAAAGTGTCAAATCTGAGAGATCTACATCATTAGATCGCTCGATTCTGCGCTATAAACAAAGGTGCATGGACCATTATCCCCCTTTCCTCAAACCATTTTCCCATCAATATCTTTAAATAAACTTAATCTATTAAACTATCGTTCATAAAATTGCATAATTCATTTCATATATTCCATAAGAATATATCAAATAATATCAAGTTAATATATGCTATCTCATTTAGATAAGATATGGTCAATATTTACTATATAACAAATTGACCACCTGTCATAAGATACACTTTCCATAATTCAAATTACTTCAACATAAAGCAATCAAAGAAGCATCCAAGGGGTGGGCCGCGCCACCCCTATGTGGCACATGTGGGCCCCACCCACATACCACATGGTGGGCCCATGTGCACTATGGGGCCCCATGTAATTTTTATAAAAATTAAAAATGAATAAAACAATTTGAAAACATTATTTGAAGTTCTATAACCTTTTAAAATTAA
The DNA here is from genome assembly GCF_054954075.1 of Amborella trichopoda. Lineage (NCBI taxonomy): Eukaryota > Viridiplantae > Streptophyta > Magnoliopsida > Amborellales > Amborellaceae > Amborella > Amborella trichopoda. The sequence goes on from NC_142346.1 coordinate 24,745,351, forward strand.
TTGCTTCATTTTTATAAGTCAAAAAATCATAAATAAAATATTAAAAGATTCATAAAAATAATTTGAAAATAATTTCTATAATAAAATGAACACAATTAAACTAATTTGATGGAAAATGGATCTATATGGTTTAGGAATTCAATCTGCAATAATGAGGTACTCCACTTTCAACTATGGACTACAGACCACACTTGCTTTATCGAACTGACCTAGTGTTTCCCATGACCCACATACCAAACAGGGGCTCATTAGCGGGTCACCAAAGTCTAGCCGATCAGCCAAGGCGTCACAATCTCAGTCTGTGGATTACAAGTCATTCCCTAGAGACGAGTCAAAGACAGCACGACCTAATGCAACCACAGCTCTATGGTGCATAGGGGTATCTCTCGCACATGCACATGCTTCACCCAAAGGTAGATATCTCGCTTTCTCGAACGATCTATCGATATACATGCCGTGTGATAGATCATAGATGAGGGTTTTGGCCCCCGTCTCTATAAGCTTACCAGCTCACTAATTCAGGCATAAGCTCTGACCTCGTCAAGGGATAACCCTTAACCCTTCTCGGTTTATTCTCTATGCCCAGGTACATTAGGTTTTTCAACCGACTGGCCTAGATCGTCAAGCACAGTTCGGTATCAGTAAATATTATTTGCTTAGTATAGTCTCTGAGGGACCACACTCCCACTGAATTTATGTTCCACTATAATAAATGTTTTTCATTATACATTCGTAAGTCCTTTAAAGGCCACATAAACCCAACAAACTTGTTACTGGTTCCACAAATCAGTGTCATGAATACATTCCAAGAAGAATGAATTGTGCTCTCTTCCATCTAATTTCTCTCTCAATGAACCACTTCTAGATTGTATAAAGAAAATGGGGGAGGCAGATCTCATATCAGGACGCATTTGGGTTTTGTGAAATGTACAAGGGCAATTATTAGTACTTTATACATCCAAATGGGGGTATGAATGTATTTGTTCCATATGTAGCAGGTTGGGGAATAACAAATATCAGCGAACTAAAATACTACTTAATCGATTGGTTTTGTTCAAAAAGTCTTAGCCAAAAAATAGGGTAAAAAATGTGGATGGTCAAAAACTAGGTAAGTTACAAAATCATAAATATTTCAAATTTGAGTTAAAAAATAGAGTAAGAAAAATGGATATGTATAGATGACATAAGATAAAGTTATGATTTGTAGTTATTATAAGAATACATGAAAGTTATTGGAAAATGGTCTAGGCCTTGGCGGTAGTATTATTGAAGCCTATGGTGAGATCTTTGATTCCATTCTCACCTAAAGGTAGAATGGGTTGAATACCCACTTACTTGCTGTTTTTTTTTTTTTTAATATCCTGTAGTCGTTGAATAATAATTATATGTCATTACTTTTAGTGTAACACTTGAAAAATAGTTATCCAAGTTTTAATTAAATGGGACAATAATGTTTCCTCTATTTCACCTACAACGATTATATAAAAGAGTGTGCACTGAGACAACAACAATAAACACAAAAATTATATTAACGAATAAAAAGAACCGCAATGCAAAATATCAAAAAAACATTGGGTGAATTAGTGGGGAGAGGGTCCTATCCTTTGTAGGAATTGAACCTCAAGCGCTAATAAATTAAGCCCTGGCTGTTTTTTTAAAGTATAGGATTATTATTAAATAAATAAATAACTGAATAAATAAGGCTTTAAAGTGGGAATACAGTTAAAAAATACATAAATAACAATCCATCCAAGCTATAGTGTATGTAGCATACACCATTGAAATAATAAAAAATGGAAAAAGGATGAAAACTGATCAAACTCCCATAAGTAACGCTTATTTCTACTTAGCAATATGTGTATGCAAATCCAAATATTTCAACCTCACCTCGAATTCCCAACTGCTTGAATCTTTAATGATAATTGAATATCTTGATTTAGAGAAAAGGAACATCTTTAATTAGATTACTCCCCCTCTAAGATACATGATAGGTTTTGGATAATGCTTGTACGGGAATACATTGCTAGTGTTTTTTTTTTTTTGAAATAAAATAATTATAAGGTAATATATTTGTGAAAAATTATCATGGAATTTTCTGTTAACTCAATATTAGTAATTTAATTGCACTTTATTGTGCATATCCCAAAACTAAAACTTGAACATGTTCGAAGAAGTTTCAAGAAAGCTACAGAGAAGAAGTGTATTTGAAAGAAAATGTATACAATAAAACCATTTGCTTTTGATACAAGGAAATCACAATCATTATTGACCATTAGATTTGAAATCGGGTAGCTGAAGATGTGTCATTGTTTGGGCACAAAATTTAAAATAAAATTTCTTGAACGTTGTGACACACTTTCATCTAATGAACTTCAAATCCAATGGCTAAAAGTGATTCTAACTTCTTTGTACAAAAAATAAATGGTATGATAGTATGCAATCCTTATTGAAGAGATTCTCTAAAAATATAAAAATGCATATATATATATATATATATATATATATATATATCACATAAAAAAATCAATGTTTGAATATCTTTTGAAAAACTCGATATTACGAATTTCAAAAAATGTAATTTTTTTTGCAAAAAGTAAAAATAAAAATTGTAGAATGACTATGATCTATTATGTTTCTCCATATTACTCGAGCCCATCACCCTGGGGAGCCCAAGTTTCCCAGAGTTGGGTGTCCCACTTAGGGATATTTAAAAAATTAAAAAATTTCAAAAAATAAGGAATTTATTTCTGATATGGTTTTTTTTAAGTGTTCTATCATTTTGACAATGATTAAAAAGTTTTTTTTACATTACTAATTATTTTTATATTTTTCCATTTTTTGGATTATATTGAAAATAAACTCAATCACAAGTTGATTAACCTTTCTCTCTGGATTTTCCTTGTATTATATTCTTTCTTTACAAAACTACCTTTTATAGAGAAGAATCCCAGTCCATCACGTGACCATCTTTTGCTTATTCCTAATTCCCGTAGATTTCCTATATCTACTAGGACTATTTTTATTTTTAACCAAAATGCATGGATATTGAAGAACCAAATTTCTTATTTAAATTTTGGATTTTGAAAATCAAAAAGTTATCCTAACTCCCAAGGCGCCAACCCACTTTTGGTCTTGAGGCAATTAAAAGAATTTCAAATTTTGAAATTTTGTAATTCTTGATATTTTATACTTTGAAAATCCGAAATCAAAGTTTTTGATTTTGAAAACCCAAAAATTTAAATTTAAGGTTTTCAAAGTCTAAAATTGTAGAAATTTCAGATTTTTAAAATCTGAAACCTTAGATTTTAGAGTTTCAAAATTCAAATTTTTGAAAATTTCGGAGTTTTTAAATATTGGTTCTTCAAGATCCAAAATTTTAAAATTCCCCATTATTAAATTTTAGACTTAAAAGATCAAAAATATGAGTAATTTGGTCATATTAAAATTTCAAAAAATATAGCTATAAACATAATAACGGAAATTTTTAGGTAATTATTAAATGACGGTAATTGGTAGATGAGCTAGTGGGCTAATCTTAACATTTTCATATATATATATATATATATATATATATATATATATATATATATATAAAAGTCATCCCAATGATTATAAGAGATAGTGAACAATGATTTCGCCTATGCTCATCACCGTCCAAATTCATCACATGGCTATGATTATCCAGTAGTGTTTCATTTTTCATTTTTTTATATAAATTAGAACGACCTGAATTTGGAGTGTATGTACACCTTAGTGAGACACACCTAATAAAAATATGAAAAACATATTTCTCAAAATATAAATTGACTACCCTAGTAAATTTTTAGGAGTGTTTTGATCAATTTATATTTTTCGAATTATTGTTTTTATATTTTTATTAGATTCTCGTATTCTTGACTAACACACGCTCCAAATTTCAAATTATTTTGTTTTGTAGAAAACAAATGAAAAAATGAAATACCACCGTACAACTGTGACCGTGCGTTGAACTTCGAACGGTGATGAAGATAAGTACAATCACTGTTCATTTTCGTCTATTGGCATTGTGTAGTGTTTTCATGTATATATATATAAATATATATATATATATATAGTGTGTGTGTACATCTTAATGAGACGCACATAATAAAAATATGAAATAAAATATTTCTAAAAATATAAATTGACTACCTCGTAAATTTTCAGGAGTGTTGTGGTCAATTTATATTTTATGAATTATTGTTTTTATATTTTTATTAAATTCTTCTATTGTTGATGAATACACGCTCCAAATTTCAGATTATTCCGTTTTATAAAATAAATATGAAAAAATAAAACACTACCTTACAACTGTAACCATGCGATAAATTTTGGACGGTGATGAGTATAAATGAAATCACTGTTCATTTTTATTTATAAGTGTTGTGTTCTTTTTATTTATATATATATATATATATATATATATATATATATATATATATATATATATATATATATATATATATATATAAAGCAACTGAATGAGGATTTGAACCCTATCATTTAAAGAGAATTGAGTCAAAAACTTCACCTTGAGCTAAGTAACACTGCCACCAAGGCTCCAATCCATTCTTGAATGGATATTAAAAACTTGGGGTGAAAAAGGCTTGAACTTTCGACCTCAAGGTAGCTTGCAAAGTTATGGGACCTATGCACTAGGTAACTACGTCACCACCCCAAGATTTAGGTTATATATCACAATCGGGGTTGTTAATGATATGACAATCATTTGTTTTTCGTGACATCAGTTTTTGAAGTTTGTATCATACTTATCATTAACGGATCGTACCGGTCAATTTGACCGGTTGACCTTCAATTGATGGTTTCACCAATACGCTCCAAAGAAAAAATAGCAATACCTAAATTCCGTTCCAAATAAGTCAAAATTATATTGGATCACGTTTGCCCTTTTGTATTACCTAATTTTTATCCTTTTGAATCAGTTAAATAGGGTTGAGTAATTTTTTTTACAATATATTTTATATATTTAAATTATTGTTATTATTTTAAAATTTTTAAAATCTAATCTAATTAATTTAACTGTGATTGGATCAATTTGGACTAAACTGGATGCTCATAAATTTAGTGGCTATTCTGAGACTCCTACTATACCAGTAATATGAAAAGCTTGTTTGCTTGTCACGTTATAGTTGTTGCTTGTTTTGGTGATGCAGTTTTATAAGCAAAACTTCACTACCAAGATATAGTGAACTTGATGAAACAAAATGGGCTCTAGGGTTCACAAGGAGGCTCAATTATTCTCTCCCATGTACCTCCCTCCATCCAAAGCATGCACCGACAAAATATATACTTCCCTTCCATCCAGCCGTTCAATTTAGATTAAGCGAGTCACTAACTGTTTGATCTAGATCAGACGTCTTATAGTATTTAATTTTTATAAAGTATATGAATATGAAATTTGGTATGTACCACCATCTCAATGGGGCACACCTAAAACAAATATTAAAAAAATATTTTTGATAAAATATAATGATCAAAATATCTTTAAAAATTTTAAGAGTACTTTGGTTATTTTATCTTATTGGGAATATTATTTTTATATTTTTTTACAGCTGCAAGTTAAGAGAAGTGTGGATGCCCAAAATTTTGTGTTAAAAAATTTTGTAGAAAAAATGAATCATAAAATAGTTTAGAGTCGTCACATTGTGATTGGAGCCATCTCAGCCGTCTATTTAAGATGAACAGTTGGATAGGGGAAGTATATAAATTTTATACAATAGGGGAAGTATAGAAAGCTTGCCGTATAGGCATAACTAACAAAGATATTGCTCTTACTTTTCACAAGCAAATTTACTTTTCACAAAGAAAATTTGTTTTCGGAAAGGTTGCAACCTTAAAATGTAGAACTACAGATGCACCTCAAAAATCAATCGGAAAAGGTTGTTTTAATATTGAAAAACCCTCTGATTGATCATCTCGACATTGAGATGTATGGCTATGAAAAACAAATGGATTTTGAATCTCAAAAATGGTGCATCTTATAATATATTATCTAGACTGTCAATTTTCAATATTTTTATATGTTTATAGATCTACTTGATTTTAACTATTTTTAGAGTTCAAAATTTTATAATTAGATATAATAATAGATTTTGAGATAATCCTAAAAATATTTTACATCAAAGTTATATGTTACGATAAAATTTTAAGGTGCGCATTGTTTAAGGTTGCAACCTTATGGAAACCACACCTTTGTTTTCTTCAATCCTATTTAAACATAGACATGAATAGAGTAGCCTACCAGGTAGAAATTTGAAATAGATTGAAATGGTTGCAGATTGAAAATGAATACAAGAATGTGGAAGGGGCATATCATGAGCAAGGCCCCCTATACGTTATGTGGGCCGCAAGCATGGCAGTCGGCCTCAACACTGGTGTTCCATGGATGATGTGCAAACAAGATGATGGTCCTGACCCCGTGGTACAAAAATTTAACCTCTCTCTCTCTCTCTAAAAATTTAACATCTCTCTCTCTCCTCGTGATCTTAATATGGAGCATAATCTTTACTGCTTTTCTCTAGCATGATTAATGCATGTATCATTTTGCCTCTCTATAAAGGCAAAGCATTATTCAGTGGATGAATTCATATATGTTAGAATCAAGGAAATTTAACCACAAGGTTGAGGAAATTAATATGGAATTACCACATGGTACTTTTTTCTTTAAGTTTACAGTTAGGTCATACTTTTTGTATTTCTTTAAATTAGTTTTTCCCCATATCAAACTGCTTGCTTGTTTTTCTTGGTGACCTCTAGGCAGTACAATACCCTAGAGACCGAAACGGCTTATAATTTTGGGCTTGACCCAAGTATGGAGCAGTTTAATTTTCCTGACGTTGAACCACCTCTTGTGTTAGGATTTCTTTTTAGGAAAAATATCGTACAGAACCTCATTTTTTATTTTATTTCACGGTAGACCCTCATTTCATTTGTCGTTCAAGCGACATAAATAAACCCTCAAATATTTCACCCAACCCCCTCATCCTTTATTTCCCCATTTTCTCACTTTTGGCTATAAAAACTGATCCCAACAAATTATTTTATTCCATCTCAATAAAAAATTTAGATACACAAGAACAAGTGCCTCTACTGCTATTATATAAATGATTAGGTGCTTGATATTTTTCGATTTTGAAAATGGATTATCCAAAATTTAAATACACAAGAACCTTGATTTCTATAAGAAAATGGAGGTTTCGAAGGCAGAGAGAGAGAGAGAGTACCAGACAGTGAGAGCAATGAAGGTTTTAAAGGCAGGGAGAGAGAGATGAGAGAGAAAGAGAAACTTATCGTAAGAAGTGAGCAGATTCTATTGTGGTGAATGGAGAGAGAGCCCTTGTCGTAGTAGAGAGAGATATTACCGTAGTGAAAATGAAAACAAGGGAAATGAGTGTTAAAAAAGATTTTGAATTGAGATGGAATAAAATAGTTTGTTGGGTCAGTTTTTATAGCCAAAAAAGTGAAAAAATAGGAAAATAAAGGGTGAGGGGGTAGGGTGAAATATTTGAAGGTTTATTTTGAAAGAAAATTGGAAAGAGAGTCTAACGTGAAATAAAATGCAAAATTAAAGTTCTCTATGATATTTTCCCTTCTTTTTAAGTAAGCAGTGGTTGGATATCAAGAACATCAAACTACTAGATTGATGTGGAGGACATTTCAATGTTGATAATATCGAACTGCCCTAGATATTGCCAGTTTCAATGTTGCCGATATCGAATCTCCGTAAAACTGGAATAATTGAAGACTACCAAAAAGTAGGACAGAAGGGTAAAATTTGAAAAATTATAGACCATGTAGTACTTTTACATTTATTTTGGTCCGTCCATATTTACCTAAAGTTAAAGCACCTCATTTATTCAATGGATGGATCTGTAGGAGGATTAAAGCACCAGCCCACAAGTCGTTTGCATACAAATTTACCATTATAGTTTGCATATTTTTGAAATAGTGTTCGGACATACCGGTTATATGATTTGATCCAAAATTTTGGAAATTTTTTGCCGAGATTTTCCTTTTCGTAATATTTTTTTTAGTTTTGTCCTCAGTTTGATGTTTCTAAGATACCATCGGACCTCACATTTTTAATTTTTATTATTGTTCCCAGGCAATCTGATACTGTAAATATCAGACCACCTAGTTCTCGACAGTTTATTAGAAAGATATGACTGCCCTCTACTTAGCCCTTTTTTTTTTGGGAAAAGTTTATATAGAGCCTAGGTTCTAAACAATTAAATTAGAACGTACATAAAAAATTTTACTAGAAGAGGTTGTTTTGATGCCCAAATTTTCTTAAATTGAGCATCTCGACACCAAGATGCATGTACTACATTTGAAATCCAAAAATAATTGGGTCAACCCGATATCTCCAATGACAGGCCCAAATGATAAGGGTATAGTTCCAAAAAAAAAGGAAGAAAAATCATTGCTAAGTATGGGGCGGTCCAATCCCATATTTCTAAAATTGGAGTGCCAGATAAATGGGTATTCTAATATCAGAGGCATTGAACTACCCCATAGACCACAAAAAATGCAAAAACTAAAAACAATGTCATCCAAATTTGCAAATCACTCTAGGGGAAAAATTAGAATAAAAAATATAAAAATGGGATGTCAACAAAAAATTTCCACAAGTTTGAACGGAATCATAATGCTGATTAAAAACCTATCCATTCGTAATTTTCCCTTGTTGGCATAATTAGGAAAATTATAGTAGAAGCTCGTAAAGGATGAATAATTGCTCAAACATTTGCAAACTTCTTCTATCTTATATGACTTACTGATATCAATTTGTTTACGTATCTAACCATGATCAGTAGACTTTATGGGTAGAATTTTGTTTTTAAAGGAATGATTTCTATTACCAGATAAATGCATGCAATGGAATGAATTGTGGAGAAACATTTGCTGGCCCCAATTCACCCAATAAACCTTCCTTGTGGACAGAGAACTGGACTTCGCAATGAGTTTTCTCTCAATATCTTTACTATCTAATGCATGCCATAAATAAGGTCCAAAATTATAATGGGAAAATTACAAAAACCCCATGACTCAACATTCTCTGCATTCTAACCCCCCCAACACACACATATTTGTTATCGCAACTTTTACCCAAAAACTAGCTTTTATTGCAAAGCCCCCCAGTCAAAAAGTCCAAAGTCCAAACTTTTTATTGCAACTTTTATCGCAGAACTAACTTTTATAGCTAACATCCCCAAGTAAAAAAATCATAGTATAGAGGACGAAAATTCTCTTGTCAGTATATGAAGCCATCACATTCTTGCAATGCTCGCAAAGTAAAGATGGTCTGGTACTTTATAGTGGTAGTTAGGCACTTTTTGAACTAACAGTTCGACACATAGACCAAGCGGTCTGACATTACCTAAATGCGTACCGGCACATAGACCAAGCGGTTCGGCAATAGTGGCCCTTGGTCCAACACATAGACCAAGCGGTCCGGTAGCAGTGGCCCTTGGTGCAACACATAGACCAAGTGATCCGGCAGTAGTGGCCGTCGGTACGGCAAGGGTATGTTTGTCTTCAAACTATAACTTTTTGACTTAGGGGTCTTTGCTATAAAAGTTAGCTGTGAGGTAAAAATTGTAATAAAAATAGTGGGTGGGGGGAAATGCTAAGAAAGTTAAGTCTTGGGTTTTTGTAATTTTCATAATTTTCGTAATAATCATGATTTTATACCCAACTGACTATTTTTATTTTCTATAAATTCCTCTAAGATCTAAGTTTTAACTATCGGAATTGTTGGCTCTTGGGCGGGTCATTGAGCGGTGGAAATGACAACAAATAACAGTAAATATTCTGCTTCTGGAATGCTACATCTACATGGACTCCCTTCTCTCATTCTCTAATCGATATGTAGAGTTTCCTACCAACCCCAAATAGTTTGAATAAGGTTCGGACATGATCTAAATTACCCATATCCTAAATATTTGATTTGATTAGGAGTTCAAAACTTTTATCACCCCTTCTCTGTAGCTCTTTCCTAGTTAGCTGAACCTACCTCCAAGGGAAGATCCATCATCGCAGGGGCATATTCATCCCCCCAAAACTAACATATCTTGTGCCATTGGCTCTCTCAAAGAGTATGCTATCATCCTATTTGTGGGACTCTCTTAATAACATCCCATACATGGTGATATTTAATGTTAAACTCTGTTTTACATGAAACTTGTTGTATTACTGTATCCATAACAAGTTTGCACAACCGTATTAGTAATCAGCATGAAATTTGACTTCCTAATCTTCATCATCAAGTGAATGTTGCATTCTAAATGTAAATTTCTCACGATGGTGATACCAAAATTAATCACGGCCACAATGACCATTACGATTATAATCACTAAACTCAATAACCATTCATTTGTAATTTAAAATACCATAGACATGGGAAGATGGCATAAACTAGATGTTGTTCAGGCCATTTTAGGTTCATGGGAGCACAATGTCCGGTTGAGTTGTCCCTTTGAGATACTTCAAAATGATCACATTATACGATTCAAATGATGCTTAGATGCAATCTTTGGCCCATCTTGGGGCTCGCCCACAATGTTTGCCATTAGGTGTTGGTAGCTTTGCTGCAACAACAGCATGTCCTGGAGGCCTTAACTATGAGGTCATCAAGCTTCTTGACGAGGCTCAATGGCCCTACAATGAGGCCAGGGTAGATGTCTTAAAGCCCATATGTAGTCGGTGACGTGGGCTTGGGGTTGGCCTTGGCAGTCACCTGGTTAATCCAATTTGTAGGACCATGTGGTTTTAACCTCTTGCCCCCTAATTCCCAAACACAATTGGGTGTAAGAGGCTTCAGACCAAGAATCGAAGAGAGACCAATGGACTAATCCAGCTAATGCACAGTTATGGCTTCCACTAAGCAGGCCACATTGAATCACAATCCAGAGCCTCCAAGGCCAGGCTAGTATGGCCCCTATCTAAACTTGGGCTCTCTATTTGGGGAAAACCTGAAAAAGAAGTAAGAATCATAATGATTTCATAGGTGAGCCATATAGACATTCAAATTCAAAAGATTAATCTTTAGGTCCCGTAGAGGAAGTATTCATGAGGGGTCCAAAATCGATTTCTTCATGCCAGAGAGGCAAAACTTTATAAGAGGCTTTGATTCGAATGTTGGTTCGCTAGGTGAGTCACTACAAAGAAAAATTTACCCACGAAACAAATAGCAGTTACAAGGATCGAATTGAGATGACCACTAACCTCTTGAAATGAATCACTTATTTGTATGGCATTCAAAGTATGTCTCATGCACGTAGTTCTTTTCGCCTGATATAAATAACAATCTCTACATCGTCAATCCAATCTTTTAATTACAACAACAAAAAATAAGAATACTCAACATAAATCTTCAGGCCTATATCGAGTAGACTCAAGATACTTCAACTTAAATATTTAGTTTTCTCACGAAGAGAGATAGGTTCATTTGGCTTTTCTATAGAGAGTGAAGAAGTTTGTGGATTAGAGTTAGAGGCATGGATAGGTGGGATTTTTGATGTGCCTTCTTCTCTCTTCCCATATGATTCTGATCAATGTTTAGTTTTTTGTGTCTCTCTTGTTTGGGTTGGATTTGATCCAAATTATTATCATCCTAAATATTTGATTCTATGTTAGAATTTTTCATGTTATTTATCAAGTCTTGCTGGTAATTCAAATTCCTAGAAAATGTTTTAAAAAATATTGGCAAAGACTACATCCTTACTGCCTAATTCCAACGTTAGATAACTCTTGCAAATAATGTCTATCCCTATAAATCAATGAAAAGAATTTGTATTTTATTGTTAGGTTTTCAACACATTCTAGACCCCACAGCATATTTATTGCAAAATAAAAATGGATGTCAAACCTCTGGAAAAATCTTTATAAAAAGACACAATAGCTCCTTTCAACATCCTTTATCATAGAGTTTGATCTTATGCCATTTAAATTTCTTTTGATTCTCTATTGATGTAAGATTTGTATTTTATGATAGGTGTTTAAAGTTTCATTTTCAATCATGCTTTATTTATGTTTCTACTTATGTAACAAAAATCCTGTTGTGAAACTAAGACAAGGGTAATTTTTGTGAAGATACCAAGTGTATAGTAGGAAACCATATTTGAGATCGGCCGAAGATAATATCAAATCTACACCATCCAACTAAAATAGAAGGTGTAGATTATTGTAACATTACTTCTTCTAATAAGTTTACTACCATAAATAAATTTTTTCTTGATAATCTCCGTAAGTGGTTGAGTTTAGTATATGTTGGTGTAGGCCTGCGTATTTGAAGGAAAATGTGGAGAATGTGTAGCGTTTCTTATTAACAGTGACCGGACTAAGAATGCAAATGTCAATTTTTGTAATTTGAGATATGACTTGCCCCGATTCCAACAGTATCCTAGGTGATTGTGTCAATGTGGTATTTAATACCTCCAAGGTATGTGAACTCATTTTAGTTGGTTTACCTACTTGTTGCTGCATAATTGACATGACATTAACATTAATATTAGACAATATATTAGTTGGAAATATCTAATGTAATATTTCCCCATGGTTTTGTCTATGTGGTTGCCACAACAGGTTAATGTGGTACCAAATATAAGACCTTATACAACATCACAAAAAGTAGAGAAGTAGGAAGCCTATAGGAATCCAGTTTTGAGTTTCAGTAGTGATGCATCCATGGTATCAAAAAACTTGTTGGAGAACATGAGTACCACCAAAGATGAATCAGATTATTTGTGGTATACAACTAGGTAGATAATATTACTGGCATTTTGTTATGGAATTCTTCTTGCTTTTGACTTTAATAGTTTTTGTTAAAAATAAGCATTTGTACCTAAATGGCCTTGGAAATATATGCAGCTATGACCATTCCTCTAAGATGGATGCTCAGCCCATACTTCATGTAGGTTCTCGTGGCCATGTGGTGCATGCTTTCGTTAACAACATATATGTTGGTACGTAAGTAAATGAAAATAAGTATTTAATTTTTTTATTTTAGTAAGTAGTATTTTTTTTATCTTAGATGAAGTAATTTTATCTTAGATGGCCAAAACTTGTATTTTTCACATAATGATATTTCAGGAAGTGCACATGGAAGTGCTCAAAATCCTGGGCTTGTATTTGAGAATGTTATCTCTCTGAAAGCAGAGAAGAACAATATTTCCTTGTTAAGTGCGACAGTAGGATTTCCAGTAGGTTCTCATGGCCTTGCCTTTAAAACATATTTTGTTCTCGTACTTATCAATCATTTTATAATGCAATTATTTGCTCTATTTGTATAATCTAACAAGATGGTGCAAATGAAATGTTTAACCAGTGAATATGTTGCTTTCCATATTGAAGAAACCTCAATTCTTGAGAACTTTATAACGAGGCCGTGTCTCAAACGACTTTTGGATGTTTAGTTTTATTTTTGAGACAGACTTTGAAAAATACCCCACATAACTGGAAAAACTAAAAGTAGTACAAAAAATAAAGATATGAACAAAAAAACTCAAGTTAAGGACAATAATTGATTTGTCTGTTATTTATTATCTAAGAATATATTAACTTGTATTCACTTATATTCTTTTGCAACCTATACATTTTCATAAATTTAATAAATATTTATAATCGTATAAAATTTCATTTTTACTTCAATATGTAACTCCACCTATCTTGAAAACACTATCATTTCATTTCAGATAAACTCATCTCAAAAGAAGAATTACATAAAAGTTGTGGGTTGGCTTAAAAGAAGTTCTAGATATTTAGCTATTCTTACAATAACCATTTGTTTTGAAGGATGGTGGTGCATATATGGAGCGAAGAGTAGCAGGGATTAACAGGGTAAACATCCAAGGAAATAGTACTCGTAAACTTGACCTCTCTATTCACCAATGGGCTTATTAGGTCCATATTAGACCTCTTATTTCAATCGAATTCCTTTTTAGACTAATTTTAATAATATATCAAAGTCTTCTCTTGTAAAGTTTCTTTCAATCCCTCTTCCATTAGATGGTGAACTTCTAGATGGGAATATAGAGACAAATGCATCAATTCTTCTATGTAGGACAAAATACAATAATTATAACAAGCAATATCATCATCAACATTTTTTGTTTTATTTTGGGGTAACATTTATTTCTCATCAACATTAGGGTCAGTTTTATAACTGATGAAGGTTGGCATGGTAGGAGAGAAGTTAGAAATTTACACTCCTCAAAGAACGCGAAAAGTTGAATGGACAAATGCCACTAGTTTCACTCATCAACCCCTCACATGGTATAAGGTATTCCACTTATTTTTAGAGGCTAAATAAGGGTTCTTCATATATGGCAAAAGAAAATATACTCGTATCTCATAGGGAATTAATGGCTTACTAGTTGGTATGTTTACATGCATAAGAAATGAGTATAAGAAACATTTGGGTTCCATTTCATTGACTTTTGGGGGAGTTGTTAATATCTCGTAACTTTATGAAATTTTATTTATCCCACAACTGCATCAGTCATATATAGATGGTCCTGGGGGAATCGGTCCAGTTGTGATAGATCTTAGCAGCATGGGGAAAGGGCAAGCTTGGTTCAATGGGAAAGCATCGAACGGTGTTGGCCATCTTTTCTTACCCCCATAGGAGAGTCCTCACAAATAATGTATGTATATGAAGACATGTTAAATGATCCCCCTCTTTCCTGTCTCTTTCTCTCTGACAAACATACATGCCACACACACAAACTTGCACATGCATAGTTGCACACATATCTTCAATCATACACAAACAAATGCATGCTAACAATAATATCTATGAAGTGCTTGTTTAATGCCTCTCTTTCTGATTTAGGTACCATATTCCTCGATCATTCTTGAAACCTTCTGGGAACCTTGTGGTACTATTCGAGGAAATGAGAGGTGATCCTGCTCATGTATTTATTGTAAACGTCATAGTTAAAAGTGCTCAAGTGATATAGAGAGGGTAGGAATAACATATTTCTTTAATCTCTGTTATCATTTAGCCTTGAGTACAGTCAATTTTTCTGTTGATGTGCTTTGAAGTTCACGTTCCCTAGTAACTTTTTTGTTTGATTAATCAGGCATCTATGTGTGAAACGCTACTCCATTACAATATCACCAAAGCATGTTGGAGGTGACCCGTGCCTTAGAATCTCATAGGGGTTGAAGTGAGATGTAGTTGATAGTGAAAGGGAATGAAAGATTAATAGATCAACATATATAATAATGTTCATTTTTTATAACAATAGTAGAAGGTTTACATTTTTTATACCAATAATGGAAGGTTCTTGCTATATATGTGGATGGAGTACATTTTGTAATGCTTTTTATTTTTGAATGATATTAGGGACTTCTATATACTCCATAAAAAAACTACTTGAACATTCGGTCAATGGTTAAGGCATCAATTCATTGAAATCACCTTCCACTCTTTCAGTTTCCAAAAAAAAGAGGAAGTTCCTTTGCTTAGGTTATTTGAAGTTATATAAAAAAACAAATTCATTATTCCATGAAATGCAAAGGGTTTAGAGAAAAAATTGCATTTTAGGAATACCTCATAATGAAAGACTGAAATAAATCAATAGAAGCCATCGACATGCGATACAAGTTAAATGTTTGATGTTATTATTTCTTTATTAGAATCTTGTGCATGTTGAATAAAAATTTTTCAATGACAAAAGGAGAGTCACCAAAACTGTTCAATACTTCACAAAAAGGGTGCAAACGTTTGTAAGGTCATTTCTTCTATAAAGATCATTTTCTGTATTCAACATTTAGGAAAATTATGGCCACTAGAGGTAAAAGCTATAAAGTCTCAAAGATTTCCTGAACTTGATGGTTTTGATCCTTATCCACAAGCATCAAGTGGTGTTTTTCATAGTCAGTAGGCAGTGGACTAAGTTTCAACAGAGAGAAGTACAATTAGCATCAATGTATTGGTTGGACAAGTCCTTAATCCAGGCCCTACCTCCAACTCTATTGCTTTGGACTCACTATCACTGGACATATAAATCTAAATCTATAGGGAATATCAAAGATTACTTGGGATGGATTCACAGGGACCAAATAGCCAAATCACAAGTAGAGTACCAAAACGTTTTCTTAGAGGGCACATACAACAAAGCTCACATTAAGAAAACTCTTCACGGTTTAGTCAGACATATCATGGGCTATATCCTTGGTTGTAATATGGATAGAAAGACCATGTTTCTCCCTCATGCTTATAACATGCCTAAAATTAATATGATGGTGTTGTAAACACATATTTTTCAGAGGTACATTGTGTAATCACACTTATAACTCAAAAGGAATATGTTGAAAGATCATAGAAAATATATTAGACTAGACTCCTGGAATTGATAGACTCACTATACAGGTTGTTGAAGTCGGTATTCTTCAAACTCATATTCTATAGTCACTAGCTTTCATGACTACTACTTTGATCCTAAGGAACATTTGATAAGTTTAATACAAATTCGAACAAACAAAGAGAAGACACAAGAACTTTGATAACTTGATCATAAATTAAAGAGGAAGCTTACACGTCAAGCTTCTAATAATTTTATGATAAAATAAAGTACTCAATACTTAGGCAAATCACTATATTACTCATCAAAGTATTGTTACTAAAGAAAAACTAGCCGAGTGCAAATCCACTGCCCCTCTCTTTCTCACCCACACCCTCCCTCTCCTTCCCCTCCCCTACCCCTTCCCACCTCTCCTCTCTCTCTCTCGATATATATATATATATATATATCCTTATTTCGGTTAAACATGAGAGATAAACCGTTTTTGCCTCTCTGCTTTGCTCTATGGATTTTTCTTTTTATGAATTTTACTATTTTTGAGATTATAGTTATTCTTTTGCTTTTCTTAAGGATATTATCGAGCTCTGGCATGACTCTAGCGAGTCCACCGGGACTCGTCGGAGTTAGTCAGCATGGGTAGTGGTAGACTCTCGAGGCTATGCCAAGTTCCTAGACAATGATCCCCATATTTATTATGCCTAAATACTACTTCTAATTGATATTGGTCTTGCAATAAAAATATATGCTTTTACCCTTATTAAATAGGAATCCAAACCAAAATAAAATTCCTAGCCCTATGATTTTGGCTATTCTACTCGTACAAATTCTTCAAGTTTGCAAGGCTGTAAAATTTCACTCCAATGTCATAATTATTATTTGAGTGTGGTTTGCATAATGTTGCCACCTTAAACGATCAAATTAAGGTGCTTCCAAATGTTATCATAAATGTAATTTTGGTGTAAAAACTTCTTCGGATGGTTTTAAAATTTTTTTTATATCTAATTATAAATTTTGAACTCTAGAAATGCTTCAAATCAAGTACATATATAAACACATGGAAATCTTAAAAATTGACGGTCCAAAAAATGTGTTGCAAGATACACTATTTTTAGGACTCAAAATATTTTTTTTTCATTTCATTTTCGTACATCTCGAGATGTCAAAATGATCAATTAGAAGACTTTCCAACATCAATACAACCTTTTATGACGGATTTATGAGCTTTACCTTAAATCTACATTTTAAGATTGCAACCTTATAAACTTTTTCCTTATTATTTTGACCTCGAGCATATTTGCAAAGAAAACACCTAAAGATATCGTGGCCATTGGATGCTTCGAAATGTGGAATGTTTAGAAAAACATTAGATTCCAAATAGAAAATAAGATGACATCATATTCGGGGCCAAATTCACCCATGCACTTTATATCATAAACACAGGCTTTGTATTTATACTGGGCACTGAGCAATTCCAGAGGTTTAATCCTCTATTACAATATACATCGATTGAAGAAAAGAAAATAAGCCGAAAAACTTTGATTCTGGCTTTGAAACCTATACATTCGTTTCTAAGAAGAAAATACAGACATTTTAAAGGGAAAATATAACATCGAGGACATATCAAACATCGAGGACATATCAATCCATATACCAATGGATTATACAAGAGGGGTCATCCTTTGAGTCTGGTCTTCCTAAGAGAATAGGTCTCAAATGATTTGTAGGAAATAATTATCCCTCTCTTCTTTCTTGAATATCAGTCTCTTTTCCACTCTTAGTTCTTATTGAGACAACACTTTATTTCTATTGAACTGTGTCCATCAGAAACCTTCTTCAATCGAGAAGTCCCGTTTTTATACTATTATATTATGGTTTTTCAAGGGATAACCACACATTTCCCATCTTTAAATCTTCACCCTCCATTTTCATCCTGAGTTTATCCACTCATTTGAATCATAGAGTTTGTAGGGAGTAGACCTTATCTTTGTAATTTTGTTTACCTCTTGTGTTTATCTTTTCACACTGTAGATCTTATTGCTCGGTTGTTCAAGTAGATACAATCAATGGTACTTGCCTTTGAATTTAAAACATTCGAACCTCATCATCTCATCAGAGAAAATCAGGGATTCTCAATATTGTCATGTCATAACCCCACCCCTTGACCCCTTACCTAGCAAGCTGGAGGGCGACAGAGCGCCGGATCGTGACCGCAGGTCACGTACGTCACTCAGGTTGGAGTGGCTGAACGCTATATAAAATGGTAGTAAGTGCAAACAACTAAAGAAAGCACAAACTACCATAAGAAACAACAACAAACGATGGATAAATTAGAACCATTCATGTCCATATGCATTCATCTCCAAAATCTCTGTACACTCAGTTTAAGGCACTAATGGCCCACAAAAAAATAAAGATGATATAACACACACATCTCGGTGGCACAGCCACCAAACACCTACTATGAACAGCTCTTGTAGGATCATTTCTCCAAAAACTCCAAACTCCACATGTTTGGCACGCGAGCCCGTTGCCTACCCTTTTGGTCAAGATTATCACTCTACAATTATGAGAGAAGAAACGGAATGAGCTGACAGCCCAGTAAGTAGATCTACACCATTGCATCTCAAATATTATAACAATGGTAGTAGAAAGCAGTGCACCATTATTCACAAAATATCTAGGGAAAAATTTCTAGTATGCCTTTCAGTAATCTAACAGTGAAATAAGTAAAGCAGATCAATACACAGAGTATAAGTCATAAATCATTTCTACTTTAGGCCGAACAGTAAGGTTAACAGATCACTGTTATAACAACTAGAGAGGCCTACTCCTGAAGTAGAAGATTCATTGCTCAGGTTAAGCCAATCCTGCCACCTGAAACCCCTACCCTTACTCAGGAAGGAGGATAATGATCAGTGGGTGCCCCACTTCGTAATACCCTCACACACACACGCATCCCCAGCGCACTTTGGGGTTTTCGATAGGCAGTGGCCTTACAAGACACAACCCTTTCGTATGCTCTTCAGATGAGAGAGAGTCCCACTAACATTGGGTGACCCAATGCATAGTGCCAAAATAAGTTGGGGGTGCAACCCACCCAATTTCTCAGTTTACTTCCCTACCTCAGTTCTATCAGTGGGGTCGAGGTACAATTAACAGTTGCTGCCATCCCATATCCAACTACCAATGGATGACCCATTACGTAGTGGTCAGTCACAGTATATCACAGTTTATCATGATCACAGTTTATTATGATTACAATTTTCCTCAGTATAACAATACCAACTACCAATGGATGTCCCATTGCGTAGTGGTTAACCCCATGATATAACACAGTATATCAGTCTCACCGTGTGCCACAGTCCATCAGTCCCCACTACCAATGGGTGTCTCATTGCATAATGTTCAGTCGTATAAGGGCTTTGTAACAATCCTAAACTTAAAATAAAATAAAAAATGATGGTCCCTAAGGACCAAATTATTTGCATGGACCATCAAAGGTAAAAGGTTTGGATACCTGGCTTTCACTCAGGCGACCCGAGTTCAAATCCCGGCAATGAAACCACGGGCATCAAATATGCCCCCCAAGTTTTGAATGTAACAATCCTAAACTTAAAAAAATAAATAAATGATGGTCCCTAAGGACCAAATTATTTGTATGGACCATCAAAGGTACAATGTTTTTTTTTTTTAAGTTTAGGATTGTTACAGGCTTACAGTATCAAACACAGTGCCATAGTAACAATAACAGTATTACAGTAATAGTCGCAGTATCACAATAACAGTAGCAGTATTACAGTAACAGTGGCAGTATTACAGTAACAGTGGCAGTATTACAGTAACAGTGGTAGTATCACAATAACAGTGGTAGTATCACAGTAACAGTGGCAGTATTACAGTAACAGTGGCAGTATCGCAGTAACAGTAGCAGTATTACAATAATAGTAGCAGTATCACAGTAACAGTAGCAGTATTACAGTAACAGTGGCAGTATTTCAGTAATAGTAGCAGTATCATAGTTAAGCATTACAACTCAATTTCCTACAATTATAGGCAATGTCATACACTCGTAATTAGGGTTGTAACTATTGGGTCCATTTACAGTTTGGAGATAGTTCCAAAACAAATTTTACACTGGACACACCTATCTTCCAAATGGGGGTGGTTTGAAGGAAATTGGACCTCATTTGACGACCTCTTAAAGGTTCCAGAGGATGAGGGTTTATTTGTTATACCCTGCTGTATACATGAAACAACGACATACACTGCTTCACATCACTATAATCTCAAATCGTGAAGAATTTGAGACAATTTCCAAAGTCAATTCAAGCCAAGACATATATCTTTCTAACAAAGCTAATTTGAAAGCATTTGGACTCCATTTAGTTGTTCCAAAGTCCATGCCAAATAAGGTGATAGTTCTGGTTTTTATCAAAATTGCCCACAGTGACATCTTTTGATAAAAAAATGCATAATTTCCATTCTAAGCGGGATTTATAAATGATTTCTGCATGCAACATTTAGCCCACTGAAAGATCTTTCAAATGGCTGTAGTTTGACAGGAAATGGACTTTATTTGGTTAGTGAAAACCAATGACTACAGCAGAGTTAGTGCAAAATCTAGGAAGACAGTCAAACAGTGACCTACACATTCATTTTGAAATATATCTTCATTTCGTAAGGAATCTTGACAAAGACAAAAACAAAAATTTTACTAGACTCACATAACTTTCTAATGGCAGTGATTTGAGGTTAATCGGACCACATTTGGCTGTTTAAAAGCATCCTTCAAGAACATACATGTTCCTGGAATTTCATAGTAGTATATAACATGCCTCATAAACAAGACCCATAATTGTTCTTCCACAGTATACATACACCAACATGCATTTCCTACAAATTTGTGAGCGATACATTCATTTCCAGCATCAAAATCCATCATAGAGTGAACATACTAATTTCAGTAGAAACAACATAGAGGCCAGTACAATGCATACACTTTTATTGCTCAATTCATAATCATACAAATTCATGTGTTGTTATGGGCATAATGCAAGGGTGATGGATCCACTTACTTAACATGCAATGGTATCTCCAAATCCCCTTGTCACAGTCCCCTCAAGCTTCTAACAATGGCTTCTTCAAAGGAGTAACAGTGGGCTCAAGGGTTGGCTCTCGTGAGAGAGAGTGGTAAATGAGTGGCATGCGAGAGAGAGAGAGAGAGAGAGAGAGAGAGAGAGAGAATAGGGCTTAAGTACCCTGCAAGCTAGGGTGGCAGTCCTAAGGTTGACAAGTGGTAGCACCATACATGCAACAGGAAGGGCAACATGTGTGGCAGCATGCATTAAGCAGGTGGCAGTCTTGATCATACACGATGGTGATACAGCCGGCGATGAATAGCAGGCGCTAGCTCATCTTGCTTCGTTTTACCGCTGCTTGTGAATTTCTCTTCTTCTCATACACTCACAGCGCAAGGCCTCTCTACACATACGATGATGTTTCTTTCTCTCTCCTCTTCACAGCCGGCGCTAGCTCTTTCTTCAGCTAGCGCTGGGTCCCTTTCACAGCCGGTATTGCGTCTCTTACACAGCCGGCACTGGGCTCATACACAGCCAGTATTGGGCTCATACACAGTCGACATTGGGCTCATATTGAGCCGGCACTGGGCTCATACACAGCCGGTGCTGGGCTCCCTTCTTTCTACTATCGCGAGTGCCTTAGTTCAGAAAATTGTGGTCCTTACATGTCAGTCAACTGCAACCGCTTATGTTGTTTAACTCAATCCTGGTTATACCTCTTAAGGGTGATAAAGCAAGGAACCAAGAGTTCAACAGTGCTGATCTTATGAGAGAATTCCTTGTTCTGAGGAAACAATCCTCCATTTGTGGTAATAGAATTCCATACGATCCGTAAAGGTTTTAAGGCTTGAACTGTTAGACGATGATGCTGATGGGTGAAGCCATCATTGTGCAGCTTGCGACTGTTGTTGAGACTGAGATGAGTTAAGCCATTTTTGGGCAACTTTGAGACTACTGCTAAAATTGAGATGGGTTAAGTAATCTTTGGACAGCTTGAGACAGCCGTTGAGACTGAGATGGCTTAAGCCAACCCTAGGCAGCTTTAACAGTGTCATTGAGACTGAGATGGGTTAAGCCATCTTTGGGTAGCTTGAGACTGTTGTTGAAACTAAGATGAGTTAAGCTATCTCTAGGTAGCTTGAGACTACCGTTGAAACTGAGATGGGTTAAGCCATCTCTAAAGAGACTGAGATGGGTTAAGCCATCTTTGGGCAGCTTTAAGACTACTGTTGAAACTAAGATGGGTTAAGCCATCCTTGGGAAGCTTGAGACTACCGTTGAAACTGAGATGGGTTAAACCATCTCTTGGCAGTTTGAGATTGTCGATGAAATTGAGATGGGTTAAGCCATCTCTGGGCAGTTTGAGACTACTATTGAAACTGATATGGGTTAAGGTATCTCTGGGCAGCTTGAGACTGCCGTTAAGACTGAGATGGGTTAAGCCATCTTTGGGTTGTTGTAAGACTATTGTTGCAACTGAGATGGCTTAAGCCATCTCTGGGCGGTTCGTTGTATATCTTCCATCAAGCGTTCATACTTAGCCTTATATGGGACTAAGTAATGTATTTTCGAAATGAAGTATATTAAAAACTCTTTCAGTGGTTATTCTCACCTTAAATGTTCATTGGAATGTATTTGGTCTTGTTGTAAACAAAAGTATACCCAACAAAACCACCCTGGATGCTTCACTCATAAGAGGACCTTGAAAGGTGTGTAACATTTTGCCAATCTCGGGTGGACTTGTTAACATCATATGTCTTACACCCTCTTCATGAAGGTGGCGCATGTGCACTTCTTCCCAACCGTCATAATTAAATGTAGGAACGAATAACCATCTCATCTGTCATTTCCCTATACGTCGGCCATCATTTTTGGAGAACAGACCATTCTGTTTATTCACGGGATTCTACAAATCTGGCAGCTAACTTTTGTTAGTTCATCTTCTCAGTTGTTTCTAACTCTTCACCTTCTTTTAAACATGTATTCCCCGGTTCTTCCTAGTCGCCTCTCCATTTCTCTCCATTTCTCTCAATCTGAACTTACTGCTACCATCTGTGGTGGTGAGCATGAGAAAGGGCGTACCGCTAACACCCCTACAGCTGCTGGTCTATCCGAGATCGTACAAAAGCGCATCGTAGCCTTCGCTGTTGCGGGCTTGATCTCTTCTTCAGAGGAGGCCATTGCTGCCGACATCATCACCATGTCTCCTAAGGAGATTCTTGAAGGCAGGCTCATGTTGGACCCGAAGTCTAGGGAGATTGCAATCCTGAGGGAAATGGTGGTTCACCTCTGCCGGGAGGTGGAGTACCACCAAATTATGTCCAACTTCTATCGTGGAGAAGTTGAACGAGTGAAGGAGCTTTTGGCCTCAGTGAGGCGAAAGTTATTTAATATTAGTGGGATGATCTACGTGTGAAGTCGGAGCTTCTTCTTCACTTTTTTTATTATTTTTTTTTATGAAAGGGCTAAGTCCCCACCTTCTGCTATCAGTGAAGCTCTTTTTTCATTGGTTTGAATTTGTACCTTGTGTTATGTAATTTTGCATTCTGCATCATTTCTGCCCTTTCTCAATTTGCATATCATTTTGTACATCGACGATGTGCATGCTATCTCTAGCTTATTTGATGAAAGATAAGATTGATTTAAAAAATCATGATTTTTACGCTTACATTTCAAATAATGCCAAGGGAAATTGGGTAATATGATAATAAGATAAAAATACTGTTTGTGTAACAATCCTAAAATTTAAAAAAAAAAAAAAAAGAGAAAATATGCTTATAAATAGGTGATGTTCTGTTTGAGTATGATGGTCCTTGGGGACCATCACTGTTTTCAAAAACTTTTGCTTTGAATTAACTTTTGCTTTGCCTTTACTTTTTCCTTTGCCCGCTTTTGCCTCCTGCTGCTTGCAGCTGGTAGCGTCCTTTAGTGGACGTGGTTTTCGTACGATAAAAGTCTGCTTTTAACTCGACACCTCAGGTATGAGGTAGAGCGTAAGAAAACAATATAATAATACGTTATAAGAATTTAAATAGGGGATGTGAGCACTCCCACCCTAAAACAAAATTTTGAGATCTCTCTCTCTGGTCGAAACACAGTGAACTTCTCTCTCGAACCGAAATTTTTTTATCGGAAGCTCCCTCTCAAATAATTGTAGGTAAGTGACATCGTCTTTCTGAAAAATAGTCTATTTTTAATAAATAGTGATATTTCCGTCTAGGATCTTTATTTTATCAGTTTTATGTGTAAGTGACCTCATTGTCTCGAAAAATAATCCATTCTTTTTAAAAATAAAATGAAACAATTATTTCTGCTTATTATCATGAATTTTAGGCGCGATAAATTTTATGCGCACGTGACCTCATTATCTTGAAAAATAATCTTTTTAATAAAAATTGTGATATTTTATCTATGTTAGAAATTTTGAATGCTGTAAATTAGAAAAATAAATTTATTTATTTTTCTTGTCTATTGTTAGAAATAAATGTGATATTTCTTTCTACTGTTTTGAATATTTAGACATTGTAAAATTCATGTGCAAATGACTGCCTTATTATTTAAAAATTGACATTTTTACAATTGATTATAGTATTGTTGTGAAATGTTTATTTGTGAATTGATATTCCATAAATTGTGATAATTCCGTATTCTTGAATTTTATAAGAGTTTTTCTATACATATTAAATTGGCAATTATGCTAGAATGCCTTTACAAACTGCTACCTTTCTAAATTTGAGCCCAAAATATTTGATTGGTTATTTTTGAAATGTTATAAAGAGTGACTGTTATTAATGGTTTAAGTGAAATTCATATTAATGGTTTCAGTGATATGTTGAGTACATGATATTGCTGCTTTCGAATGTTTAAAGAGATTTAGAAATAATTTAAGTATGCAAGTGGACTCATCTGATTCGCCAGTGAGGTATAAGTGGACCTATCTGGGATGCCGGTAGGGTTTAAGTGGACTCATCCGGTACGCCGATGAGGTATAAGTGGACCTGCAGGGATTAAGTGGACCTATCTGGGACGCCGATAGGGATTAAGTGGACCCATCAGGACGCTGATGGGGTATATAGGTGACCTACTTGGGACGCCAGTAGGGTATTTTGTGAAATCCTTTGAATTATGTACTGCCGTTAAAAGTGTTATAAGCATTTCAATTACTCGGATTATACTTAATTATGCAATTATTGAAAGTGAAACTGTTGATGCATTTCTGTTAATAGATCTCATTTTGGAAAATATTGATATCTTTCAATCATGATTATTTTTAGGATTATGATGATCACTTACTGAGTAGCCAAACTCATCAAACTATGGTAAACATTTTTCAGGATAACTACGGATTCATTTTGAGTGCTAGTCAAGATCAACCTTGGAAGATACTGTTGTTGTGCTGGCTTTCTTTATTTACTATGTAAGACCTCGCCACTGTAAATTTGTCCTATCAATAGATGTATATATGTTTTGTCCGTCACATCTCAGGAATAACAGTACTGTAAATTCTTGGGGTGTGACAATTTGCATTCATTGTGGGGCATTTTAGTAAAATGATTATTAGTCATCATTATCGTGCAATCAGGACTTTCAATTTTCGAGATTAGGCGGCCAAGTGTGATAACCCTCTTTAAATCACCCATCTCTTTGCATCATTTCATCCTCAACCTCTGCATTCAGAAATCTTCTATCTTATGCAATTATTTCTGGTATCCTTCTATTTTCTTTCAGGCATATCTTCTTCATTAGAGGAACCTTCTTCAACCTTCTACGGCTTCCTCAAGGAGATCCTTCTGTATCTTCAAGGAGAGCCTCTTGCATATTCTTCAAGGAGAGCCTTTTGCATCTTCTTCAAGGAGAGCCTTTACCCATTCATCCATGCAGAGAAGCTTTAAACCTTGCGCTTCGACCTTCTGAGGAGTTCTCAGTTTCTAGGTCAAACAACTACTAGATCTTCAGACTATTCATGGTGTGAGTTTCTTTCTTTTAGTGATTTTTGCTTTGCTTTTCATCCTTGTTTTTTTGTTTATTTCCTTTATCCATCTTGATTGTATTCCTTTTTCCTAAGCATATGCTTATGTCCGGAAGAAGGTTTAGTAACTTCAAGATTAATCCCCTTGTTGATTGGGGTTAATGCTTCGAGGGCATGCCTCTAGCTTTGACCTTCGATTATCTGATGGAGACTATTTATCTGATTCTCAATACTTCATAGAGAGATTCCATCGGACTTTGTTCAACTCCAGTTGGTGTTCTTTCAGAGTTTAGCTGAACTTTCCCTAAGGTATTGGTCTAGGAGTCAGAGGTTTCCTTTGAGTCCTTTAAGTCCTCTTGGCCATGAGATCAAATGCTTAAGGCACTTGATTGTCAGGCCTTGGATCTCTTCTTGGAATGCTTTTGGATACCTTTGCTCGTTGGGCTGATAGGAGCATCGGTCGTCTTCTGGGTTCAAGAGTTCAGACCTCATCCTGAGCCATGAATGCATCGGGCATAAGTATGAAAATCTTGAATCCTGTGGAAGATAGGTGAAAAGAGGGTCGAACCTCATTCTGAACCACGAAGGCATCGATCATAAGCTTGAAATCTTGGGTCATATCTATTTGTCTTTTGCTTATATGACTCTTTCTTCTTTCAAGAATCATGCGTTCCATACCATTTTCGAAGGAAGATGAAAGATGGAAGAGGTAGTACACTGGTATTTCAGTGACACATAATTCCCCCATATGTTGGCACGACAGCAAATATCCAACACACTTTTTATGGCCTTTCCATATCAATTTTCTGGTGAACCAAGTCGAATGCGAGGAATTAACCCCTCACTCCTTCCATGGCCTTCCCTAACAAAATCTTCTGCTTCATTTTCCTCATGCAAACGTTGTTATGCCCAAGTCTTTTCCAATTTTGGGGCACGAAATCTATGATTACAATGCTTCCTGGAAAGACTCAGGCTTCAGATGCGAAGGTGAGATTTCAGGTTACTATTCTTGGACCTGAGACTTATGTGAGCGTTTCTCAATACATTTGGAGCGTGCTGGGTGTCTTCGTGCCTATGAATGTTTAGCCTTCCCATATGACCGTTGTTCCAATGTCATGCGGACCTTTCTGGAAATTTGGTGTGCTACAATGAACACCAATTTCTTCGGATATGGTGGCATGTCCCTTTTGAAGTTGAACTTCATCGATAGCCTCTCTCTTTTACGAGAGCTCTATGAGGAGTTCAACCCTGAGAATAATATTATTTTCAGAGGTTTTACCATGGGCACTGCAGGCCCAGTTGTTTAAAAGGCATGTTCAAAGAATACATGAAACTAGCTGTTGTGAGTGGGAGCAAAGACTTGCCATTCCAAATATGGATCAATCACTTCTTCAATATGGAGAAAGTGAAAAGGGAGCCAAAGCATCCCCTCTTCAAAGGTCATGAAACACCTCCTCCTTTTGCTATGAAGATGCCTTATCACTCTTATATTTGAGACTGATCGATCTATTTATCCTCCTATTTGGCTTTATTCTCATGCCATTTTGCGCTTTCGAACTCCACAGGCCATGTTGTCAGGCTAGAATTCCTATATGCTGCTTGTAATAATGCCGAAGTCCATAGGTATGCCTTAACCTAGCTCATGCTGTGTAGTATCTACAACAGGCTGACGTCTGCAATGGATCCTGAGAAGGTCTTGGGGTGTTTCAGAACTCACTTCCCCATCCACTACGCAGATGGGTGGCTTGGTGACTATTTTTCGGGCACCTACAAGTATTCTTTAGATGTAAAAGTTGACACCTTCACCTTCTTGCTCCATCTAATGGGGTGTAAGGCAGTCTTCAACTTGCTTGTTCAAGCACAGTGATTGTTCTGGGAGGACAACTTCCTTCGATTCATGCCCTTTCCTATTGCGGGTACCAGGGAAGGCCTTTCCACGAATGAATATGCACTCAGGATTCAAATGACCCTAAGTACTGATTGGGAAATCATGTCCCTTCTGAACATTTGAGGGTCCTTGCTTCCTTTGAGAGTGGGCAATCATATGTTTGTTGAGCCCTACAACCCTCATCACTTTGAGAGGTAACATCGAATGGACCAAGGTTGTCCCATCTCCTACAGCTTCGCCAGGAATGGGTCTTGGTAAAACCTTCATGTGAAGTCGACCTAGGATTCTTGCACACTATTGTCGATCTTGTAGGTTTATCATCCCTAGTAATCGTTGGGAATTTTTCATGACTCACAACTATTGCTTCGGGTATCACGAATACTAGTGGGGCTTCTTCTAGGGACCTATCGATGCTATGCCTGTTTTTTGGGAAGATGGAACCTCGCGTACTCACTTCAAAACAAGATTAGATAGAGTTTCGGTGAGCTAAGCAACTAGGTTGTGCTTTGTTGAGGGATGGAACGTGATAAGCGTAACCCATCCAAAGGGTGAGATTGTTTCAAAAGGGGCGATTAGGAAGACTCGAGTCTCATTCTATCTTCACCTTGATGATCTATTGGCCCCTAAGTCGAAGGCCCCTGGATGCTCTCATCATTCTCATGACTATAAGAAGATAAAAGGATCAGGTGGGCATCGCAGACCCTTGTTTTAGTGGTCGAGCCTATGAGCGATAAGTTTCTTAAGGGTTTGATTGCCTCCTTAAGTGAGTCTTCATCAGGGCAAAAGAAAGAGAGGAAGGAAGATGGGCCAAGCCCTTCTTTTGCTAGATGAATCTTGGTGGTAAGGAAGGCAGGGAAGGGGCATTCTCCCCTTTCTACTGGTTTAGGAGAACCCAGCGGGCCATGTGACACGCGCCAAAAAACAGAAGATCATGGACCAGAAGTATTCCACGATGTTATCCCATTGGCCAAGATGTCTTTGTATAAGAAGTAGCCCAACAGGAGGCACTGGGGCCTGCTAATCCCGATTCTCAAGGGAAGAGGAAGTCGACTGACTCTGCTCCCCTATTGTCGCCTTTGAAGAGATCTTCCAAGAAGGCTAAGAGCTCGAGCTCTCTCAAAGAAGCTATTGAAGCATCTGCTACTCTTCTGCCACCAACCTTTTTAGCTTTGGTCGTTCCAAATAGAATTACACGAAGTTCTGTAGCTAAAGCAGCTTCTTCTATGCTGGGGCTTTGTCAAAAGGCGACAGCCAGGAAGTCGACGAAGTTGGAGATCATTGAGATAGACTCTCTTGCCTCCTCAGGCTCTCCGATTTTAGACTTAGAGGCTCCTAGAGAGAATTCTTCTTCTATTGGTGAGAAGATGGAGACCTCAGTTGCTTTCGATCGAGAATAGGGGCTTATTAATGCTTTAAAGGGGCTCTATCCTTCCCCAAGGCAGAGCAAGGGCTCTTCTTTAGACCCCAGTAGGACAGAAAGTCCTGCTCCCGATGCTAAGCCAACGGAGGATGAGTTGAGGAAAGCAAAAGGAAAAGCCTGTGTTGTAGAGAAGTGTCCTTCGATGATTGATTCTTCGACAGTGGTTGTTGTATTGGCGGTGGGGTCATCGGCCGAGTCGTTCCTTACCTAAACAGATGTGAACGCAGGGCTGACATTGTGTTTGAGAAATTGGATGGTGGTGAGTTTTCTTATGTTGACCCTCTTGAGTCTAGGCTTCCAACCTGATCAATTGTGATTGACACGATCAAATTCTCAAGTGTTCGAACCCTTCCTCCTTTTTTGAAGATGATTATTTAGCTTCGTTCTTCATTTCTTATTTCTTGTGTGATTACATGACCTGTCTTTTCTCAAGCTACTGACGGGGCCCTTATTAGTTCTCATGTTTCTCAAGAAATGTCGAAGAAAGTTCAAAGAGATGACGCTCTTATAGCTGCATTAATCATTGAGGCTTCTATCCTTGTGTCTCATCTCAAGGAAAGTGGATTTGAAGGGGCTAAAGAAAAATTTTGAAGGCATCAAATGCAGCTGAAATTTCGAAGATGCTAGAAACTGATCCAATGGGGAACCTAATTATAATTGTTGAGGATCCCGAGGGCCTTATAACATCAATGCTAAAGTATCCATCCTCAATAAGTGCCCTTCAGAGGCAGATGAATGCTAATATAGTAAGGACGATCTTTAGGCCTATAAGCAACAAATCTCTGCCCGGCCTTCAGGATACCTTGTCAACCATCTCTCCCATGATATCCTGTGCTGGGGAGATGGGGGATGATGAAGACAAGCTTCAGAAGCTAGTTGACCAGGTCATTCAGGATGTGAAAGAAAACTTCTGACCAAGAAGGGCTTGCTCATTCCTTTGCCCTCATGATAAGCGAAGGAGAGGAGGCTATTTTCACGTTTGAAAAGGCAGCTGCTAAGATAGAGTGGAAGGCCGTTCAAGACTCGGTGGAGGACCTTCGTGATGAATATGATCGAGTGGAGTCTCACAAGGTCGTAATCCTAAATTTTACCAAAAATACTGTGACTCTTTTGGCTACATAAAAGAGGGAGTTCAAGAGGATAATGGCCCATTTGTTCCACATTTGCCAGAAGGTGGACATTGCTTTTCCTAAGCTTGAGGACCCGCTATGCCGAGTGGATGTGGTGTGGTCGTCAGCCCTAGGTTTCCCTCAAAGTGATGTCAGTGGGGTCCTGGTTTCCCTTGAGTGAGGAGGCAAAAACCCTCTCTCAAACAACCGCAGAGGTCGGAAGCATATGTTGCACGCGAGCCCTCCTTCTTGAGGATGGTGCCGACGGTGAGGGAGATTTTGCGACTGGAGCGCGGACTCTCTTTACGCTGTTAGGGGGGTTCGGGGACACGCCTAGGCGGATAGCCCACTTAGAGCAATTATGAAGCCCTTCAGCTGCTTGTCATCACGGTTTGGATGGGGGAACCTCTTCAAACTTGAAACCTCTCTCTTCTCTTTTTAAGCTATTGGAATGGGATTTGAATGTCCCTCCTTCGTGGTTACCCTCCCGAGGGGACTCGCTGGCTGCTAAGGGGGAGTGAGGAAACACGAGGGCTAAGGCCTGTGGGTTTACTCACGTCCACGGGCTTGTGGGCGGATGCAGACTATCGCATGGATGAGGTTGCGCATGATGGTGAGAGTGAGAGAGAGAGAGAGAGAGAGAAGGGGTGACTCTACTGAGGAGAGAGGGAAGATGACCCGTGTGACCGGGGTGCCCGTAGAACTGCAAACTCAGGGGTATCTTATCTCTCTCAAAGGGTTCTCTCTCCCTCTCTCCTCTTCTGTGGGGATTGGGGACTCACAAGGAAAAACAAGCTAATGAGACAAGTGCAGTCTAGCCTTGATTTTTCCCAACCTTTTGCGGTATTAGAGCTTCAAAAAAGGTGACTTTCTAGAGGTGGTTTTTCATCCTCCCGTTACAAATGGGTTAAGAATTCTTATATAGAGGATTTACCAAACAAGGGTGAAGTCTCAAAAGCCAAGCTTAATTACAATTTAAGAAATTAGAAATAAATCTTGAAATTTGACGCAAATGATCAAAATGTCCTTGAGATCTTTCGTACGAATGATGAAACCATCCCAACATGCAGTTTGCTCCGCCATGGTGACACCTTGGAAGCTTGTTCTCCATCTTGTGGCAGTGGTTTAGCTATTTCAGGAATATATCTTCACTGTCCTCTCAATGGTGAGCATTTTGATGTCCTTTAATCGTGTTGTGATGGCCTTTTCCCTCAGACTGAAAGTCTAGCTAGATTTGTGAACTTTGTTTGCCAATGCTTCTTCGAGTTGCGATGTTCTAGTTCCTGGATTTGCTTGCAAGTCAGAGAAGAGGCTGTCGCAATCATTTTGCATCAAGTTTGGGCTGATTTGGTCTTGGTTCATGCATTTGCCTAATTTGGGAGGTTATCGGAAAAAGGGATTCTAGCAATAGGCAGGAGTTGCTTCTCTGGTGGCCTGGGAACTTTCATTCATCAGAACATGGATTGAATGAAAGAGTTGCACCAGTGTGTAGCTCTTCATGCGTTGGTTGCATTGAACTTGTCTTCGCGGTGATCTAAGGTTTGGATGTCAAGCTATGCTTCACGGAATCCGAGGCTTCTTCTCCTTGAAACCTGATTCTCCCTCTCGCTCTGCGAGCACCTTCTTCCTCGAAGCAATGCGGTTCTCGGTCACACCACAGTGTGTGCCATAGGTCAAAATGTCAGGGTTGACGTGATCTAGAACATATCAACTTTTCAGCTCTCTCCAGTTTCAGAGGAAGGTGCTATGGTTGGCGAAGCTATTGCTGGAAAGCGTTGTTATAGTCCCCATTTCTTGGGACTGGTTTGATAAAGCCGCACTGAGCTAGTGTAAAACCTGCTAGTTGCGAGGCCGCATGGGCATAGACCCCTTCTGGAAGTTCTGATTGATCCCAAATTTTGTTCTCGAGGATTTTTCGACATTCTGAGTGCAATGGTGGTGGCCTAGTATAGTTCTGCAGCCGCTAGCATAGAGCTACAGTTGAAGGATCTTTCTTTGGTGTGATGGCACCGCACCCAAGTCACGTGACCCCAGGCTTTATTTTTTGATACAATATTAGTCCGTGGGTGTCTAGTGAACTTGCAGGACCAAGCTGTAGCTGGCTCTCTCCATATTCATATGGGCTTCAAAAGTACATCAAAAATGACGTACAATAACTTTCCCTGACGGATGTTGGGCTTCGAGGGAAGCGAGAAGTGCAACATTCGAAAAACTTCATAGCTCATCTGACAAATCCTTGCTAAGATGTGTTTATTGTCTCTCAAATATATCATTTTTCTTGATCACCGGCATCGGTGCAATCCTTGAGGGGTAGACATTGCTGAGCTTTTCCCTTGACCGGGGGTGACTAAAGTGGGTTCTAGAGGTACAATGCCTTGTTGAGGGGGTTTCTTTGGGTTCTGCTAGAATCCTTTTTTTTGGTAGAGTGCTTTGATGTTTGCCTTTCGCGAGCTTACGACTTTTGTATCAACGAGAAGTCCTAATGTCCTAGCTGGTGGGGGCCTTTTTTGTGGGCTTTATCCCATCCTGAATGGGGAAGTCCTAGTGTTCTAGTTGGCGAGGGCCTTTTTTGTGGCTTTGTCCCTATCCAAACAGAAACCCCAGGTTCTGGTGAGAAAGCAGGGTACCTCTTGGTTCACGTCCTACTGGTCCAGTTGGGGATCTCCTGAATTACTTGGACGTGATAGGGAGGGGGACTTATGAGGTGGTCTCATTTTAAGAGACTTCACCCTGGATGCTGGTGTTTGTTTTGAGAAGGAGAGAGGGGCAGGCAGGGTACCTCTTCGATCCACATCCTACCGGTCTAGTTGCGGATCTCTCGAATTAGCCAGATGTGATAAGGAGGTGGCCTCTGAGGCGGTCTCATTTCTGTAGACTTCACCCTGGATGCTGGAGTTTTTTTTCGTTTGAGGAAGAGAGAAGGGCAGGCATGGTACCTCTTCAGTCCACATCCTAATGTTCCAGTTGGGGATCTCCTGAATCACCTGGACGTGATAGGAAGGTGGCCTCTGCGGAGGTCTTATTTCAAGAAACTTCACCCTGGATGTTGGAATTTAGCATGGAGGAGAGGAAGTTGAGATTTTTGTGGTGGCACCAAGGCCCAGGATTGGATGCGGCACTAGGGCCTAAGATTTGTTTTTTGAGTGGCACGGGGGCTGGAGATGTTATTTGAATGGCACTAGGGCCATATATTTTTTTTTTGGATAGTACTTGGGGCCAAAATTTTTTTTTTAATGGTACTAGAGCCGGAGATTTTTTTTTGAATGACATTGGGGATAGAGATTTTTTGAATGGCCCTAGGGCCAAAGATTTTTTTTGAATGGCACTCGGGACGGAGATTTTTTTTTTAGTGGCACTGGGGTCGGAGACTTTTTTTAGATGGCAATGAGGCCGGAGATTTGTTTTGAGTGGCACTGGGACCGGAGAGTTTTTTGAATGGCGTTGGGGACGAAGATTTGTTTGGATAGTCAGAAAGTTTTTTTGGATGGCACTGGGGCTAGAGATATTTTTGAGTGGGTTTGGGGCAGGAGATTTTTTTTACTTGCGCTGGGGCCGAAATTTTTTTTGGATGGCACTGGAGCTGGAGATTTATTTTTTTGTGGCACTTGGGCTGAAGATTTATTTGAATGGCGCTAGGGCCGAAGATTTTTTTTGGATGGTACTGGGGCCGGAGATTTTTTTGCGTGGCATTGCAGCTGGAGGTTAAAGTTGATTCAAGTGCCCTTGTGGGTTTTCACTCGAATCAAGTGGAAATGGTGCTAGCATAGTGGTTTCACCAAATCCTTGTACTGGGGTGTTTGTAACCATGACTTCAATCTCACGTCCACCCTTTTGGCTCTCGCTTTTACTCATGGCGTCCTTGTGGGTTTTCACCATGCTCTGAATGTTTTCTCAAAACTCTTTTACTCATGGCTTCGTGGCCATGCCCGCCTATCATTTTTACTCATGGTGCTCGTGTGGGTTTTCAGCATGCTCTGTATTTTATGAGCGATTTCACCCATAGCCTTGTTTGCTATGTCTTCCTGAAGCTCTATTCTTTTACTCGCGATGGTTGCCATCGCTCCCAGCTTCTTAAGGGGAGAGGGAGGTCACTAGCATAGTGAGCCTTGACAGTGGAGTTTGATTGGCGTGGCTTTGCCTCAGGTTGATGTAGTGGCAGGTGGTCAACGTGGGGCGTGACTGAGCAGAACGACGTGTTGCTCCAAAGATGGTGGTTTTGTTGTTACCAGGGCAAGGTATACCCGCGCAGGGTTGATGATGGTGGAGTCCACGAGAAATGTGTTGCTGACGGCACCCGTGGGGAGATGGAGTGTTGATGGTACCCGCAAGGGGTAGATTGTTGAAGGCACCCGTGGGGGTTGAAGTTTTGATGGCACCCGCAGGAGGGTGAAGTGTTGAAGGCACCCACGGGGTGGGGGGGTTGAAGTGTTGAAGGCACCTGCAGGGGGGGGGGGGGGGGGGGGGGAGGTGGAGTTTTGAAGGCACCCGAGGAGGTGGAGTGTTGAGGGTACCAGCGGGGGGCGGAGTGTGGAAGGCACCCGCAGGGGGTGAAGTGTTGATGGCACCCACGGGGGTGGAGAGTTGAAGGAACCCGCGGGGGGGGAGGGAGTGTTGATGGCACCCGTGAAGGGCGATGTATTGAAGGCACTCGTAGGGGGTGTGTGTGGGAAGGTGACGCTTGGCAGAGCCGGGTACAAGATCTGCTTGAGTGATCTGTCAATGACCCCAGGTTGACAGTTAGGCAGTGCTAGATTTGACTGTGGTGCTTCGTGAGTAACACCAAGAAGACAAAGCGTGAGAGGGTTCTTAAAAATGGTGGTCAATTGAGGCACCGTTATGATGACACGTGGTTGGATGGTTGGGCAGTGTGGTGCTCAAGAAGCAGCGAGCCTTGATGAGCCTATGGTCCCTATAAAAAGGGGTTAGGCAGGAGAGCACGAGGGCAACTTTTCCCCCTGTTTTGGCAAAGTTCCTTGCCGGATACGCTTTGGGGTGGAGGTAGCACAGACACTTTATTTTCTTGGGAGAACTTAGCCAGGGAGCCATGTCCGCTGCAAGGGCTGGCTGCCTGGTGCCGGCTTCTGGGGTGCGTCCGAGCATTAGGCATCCAGGCGAAGGCGTTTAGTCAAGCGGATGTAACGATGGATCCATGTCAGAAGGTGGTCTTGTAACTACAGGGCCCCTCTGTTTGTGCAGAACCCATGGCGTGAGGCCCGTGGCCATGTGTAAGGTGTTGAGGGTTAGCCACCCTAAATACCGTCAAACCTCTTCAGCTCTAACAATAAATTGTAGGGAGAGGGTGGTAAACCCGCTGCCTTTTATTTGAAATGGGGGGAGAACGAAGAGTTGTTCCTTGGTTTTCTTCAAGCCTTACTTAAAGAAATGGAAGCGACCTCTTTGAAGGCACCACCACCGTGAGAAGGCACTGGAACTCTTGAAGGGAACGGATCCACTTCAGAACGGATGTACATTTATTTGTGTTATAGATTTTGTTGTAATGACAAGCATGTAATGTTTTTGTTTATGAAATGAAATTCCCCTTTGCATTGAATTCTCCTTCTCTGCCTTATGCCTTTGCTTGTGCATTCGCTGCTTCTACCTTTTTTTTTATTTGGGTCGACACAATTCTTACCCCAGCCTATGATAGGGGTAGGGAACTGCCGACGGGATGCCCAATGTGCCCGTGGGACAATTGCTGCTCGGCTTTGTCAATGGTTGGGATGCCCTTGCAAGTTTTCATCCCAACCTTTGGGGAATGCATCATAGTGCGGAAGTGTGCCCTGGGTGCGTTGAGTGGGTCCTTGCTTTATACGGTTGAGTGGGGTAGGGTTTCGTGCTTAAGCGGTGTTTGGATGGCAGTAGGTGTGCCATTTTCGATGAGCCATGTCATGCATGCAGAGTAGTAAATGCTTGATGAGGGAGGCAGCATTGACGACGTATGACGGTTCGATTACCTGTCCTTACTGCTTCCTTGGGACTGAGCGTAATCGTTTGCACATGCAGCATGTCGCTTCACATGCTGTTCATACATCCATACCATGAGGCACATGGTATTTCGCTCATGCAGCACTTTGGTTCGCATGTCAGTCATGCTTCGATGTCCCACCTTCAATGCTTCGCTTTGCGTACTGTCGATTCCCTCGTGAGTAGAGGACAGGTTGCCCGTTGACTGGCCCATTTGGCTGCTTGGCTTTATAAAAGAACGGGTGATTGTTCTTCGTTTTTACTCATGCTTTTTACCCCATGTAAAAACTTAGTATTCTTCATGCCATTTGCTCAAGCTTCTTTTGTGACGTTCGCTCTCGTCCAAACAACATTTTAGTTGGGGATCATGGCTGGCACGAGCTCGACTCCTCCTCTAGGTAATGTCACTTTTCAATTTGCCAGAGAATAGAGTGTGGCCGAGTGGCCTCTCCTCCAGCATCGTTAGTGTCGTGGGGTTTTAAAGTGCTTGTACCCGGGATACAAGTCTGGGAGCCTTCATCTGAGCATTATGCAGCCCATCCTGCATCCTTGGTCCATACAGCTGTGGATGCCTGGTCTGATGCTCAACCCTCTACTTCTGCTGGCCCCGCGGCCCAGGCCTTATCAACGGCAGATCTTGGGGGGATAACCGTGAAGCACATGATCCGAGAGGGTCTCCAGTGGATAAGAAAGTGTGCCCTTTCTGATCTGAAGGGAGAGATTGAAGTCTTTAAGGCTTATGCAGCGAGCTTAAAAGCTATGCATCTCGACGAGGGAATTTCCACCTAACTGAAGGGTTGTTGAAGGATCTTACGGACTGGGGGTATGTAGCTGAGTGGGAGAGTAGTGCCGAAGATCTTGGACAGACGTATAGCCTCTCTTTAGGGGCGGTTGGCGAGAGAACATACCTTACTGCGAGCATGCAATGAAGAGAGGGGTCACCTTACCGTCAGCAATGCTCGCTCACTTGAAGAAGAGGTCGAATTCTCGTGTCAGATTGCGGTAGCAGAGGATGAGATCTCATCATTGCAAGCTCGTGCAACCGACTTGCGAGTTTGCCAGAAGCAGAATAAGGAGGTTATCACTGAGAGGTCTCAGAGGTTCAGACGTTTGAGGTCCAAAGCAAAGATACACCTCAGCTCATCTGAGAGAATTGCCAAGTGCGTCTCCATTTGTGAAGAGCAGAAGCAGGCATCGTTAGAAGATGTGTTGGGTCTGAGGGAGAAGATGCACAAGGTGCTTGACCATTTTTTATGGCCTCTCTTTCTCATTTTCTCTCCCCCCTTCTCCTTTTTGTACGGGCCTTGATGGCCCCCCCGTATTTTGTAACTTCCTTTGCACATGAATAAGAAAGTTGTTTTCTTTTAATCTTGCGTGTCCCATGTGCTGAGATTATAATATTTCTTTTTTGTTTTGTTTTGCGCTTTGATTTCGAATCTTGCCTCCCACCTCCTTGAGAAGGGGGAAATGAGAGCAAGAACCCTGCCCTGACTGAATGTCAACTGGGATGGCAGAGATTCTTGGGACACCACCACATAGAGGATTTCCTCGGATAGGAACGGTGGCGATGACGGGTTCAGTTACCTTGAGTAACCGAGGCCCTCCTTTTGACAGTGTTGAGATGACATGACCTCTATTATGGCGAAGGGGGCCAGCATCCCTTTACTGTCATTCATGCCTATTTTAGGGTATTTTTCAATACTTCTATCCCTGATGTGAATATGGAGAGAGCAGTTTGCGATCTAGGCCCACAAGTACCAAAATGCCTGCGGACCACAAAAGCATAGGTCAATAAACCCTGATTCATAAATGAAATTTCTGATAGTCTCAAAATGGCTCAAGAATGATAAAAATGAGGCTAAGGGTCTCATAAGAATACCTGTCAAGTTTTGTCGTGATTCAATGACGTTAAGGCAGTGAAGATGCAGAAGCAGTTTTAGAAAATCAGAATCTTACACCCTGAAAATGGACCTTATAACTACAACCCTATCACCCGAGCGTCAAACGACCGTAAGACCACCTCCATTGGATCCAGAATATGCGAAAACCCCCAAGGACCAAGTTCGGCTTGATTGGATATTTCTAGACCAAGTTATGATCAAATTACCCAAAACAGGTGGGTCACGCACTATTACGGTGCACCCTCAGTGAACCAATTTCCATTAATGGAAGCTGAGTTTTTTTTATTTCAGAATCAACTTTGGACACTCGTATCTCCCTCGTCCTAAGTCAGAATGAGCCTAAATTTTGGGAGCGATCAATTTGATATATGGCATGACCCACGGTGTGGCTCAAGCTGAGAGAAAACATAGAGAGAAGATTACGATTCGAAGCAAGGTTACAGAATTTATAGCAAGTGCAAGCCTTGATCTAGCGGCCACATCACGACAACGCACATCGGATCGACCCGAATCCATAATCATTACGTGCACAAGGTTAAAGGCTTCAATTGAGCCGAACCTCACATATGATGGACAGTCAGATTAGCTACACGACAAGGATAAAGTTGCAGCACTTTCTGGCCACTGAAAAGAAAATTTCAGCCAAAATACCTTTGAAAAAGGATCGTTCGGGCACAAAATCGAGCCACGTTAAATTGTCAAATTCTCATGATGTCATTGGTTAGGTGTTTCGATCTCGCCCTCTAAATCTAAATGATCAGGCAACACGTATCTCGAGTTTCATGGGAACCCGGGACTGGAGATCGCACTCTTAGGAACCTTATTAGGAAACAATGGCAGGTATACCAACCGATAAAGAGGAATTTAAGGTGGGTTCGAAACTTACTCGAGTTGGCTCTCGTGGGCGCCCTCTTATATCATGAAGAAAGCCCCCCAGTCCTACAACTGGTTCGAGATTGCCTCCCTTGGCTTGTATTCTCTTGTTTCTTCAATCACACACACATGGTTAATTTTACAAGACAAGTGGGCGAAAGGACCGATCCCACGTTGTCTTTGAGTGAATGTACATAGGCATGCACATTCAAATGAGAAAAGAGAAGAGATGATGCGATGAGGGATAGGAGAAGGAAGAAGAGAGAAGAAATGAAAAGTAAGGGACATTTGACTAGGTGACTAGCATAGCACAGTGGCTAGATTAACATGATGATTGATCTGACGTGGTAGCAAGACTGGTACGGTAACACAGACCCGCACATCGACAGTACTACTCGACGACAGAACATCAACATCGACCCGCCTAGCACAATAGCTCGTTCGACGTAGTAGTAAGACTGGCATGGTAAATCTGACCGACACGACGACAATACTGCTCGA
Organism: Amborella trichopoda; assembly: GCF_054954075.1. Taxonomy (NCBI): domain Eukaryota; kingdom Viridiplantae; phylum Streptophyta; class Magnoliopsida; order Amborellales; family Amborellaceae; genus Amborella; species Amborella trichopoda. The sequence goes on from NC_142346.1 coordinate 24,785,403, forward strand.
TGACAAGACTACCGTAAAAGTGCTAGACTTGGCCTGTCCCTTGGTTAAATGAGAAAGGAAGAAGAAGAAGAAAGAGAAGGAAGAGAGATAAGAAAAGAGAGAGAAGAAAATAAATAAAAAGAAGTGAAGAGAGAGAAAGGAAGGAGAGAAGAGAAGAGAGAAAAAGAAGAGAAAGAAGAGAGGAGAGAGAAGAGAGAGAAAGAAGAGAGAAGAGAAGAGAGAAGAGAAGAGAGAAAGAAGATAAAGAAGAGAAAAGAGAGAAAGATGAGAGAGAAGAGAAGAGAGAAAGAAGAGAAGAGAGAGAAATAAGAGAGGATGAAGAGAGAAAAAGAAGGGAGATGGAGGCATGGACAGCGATGGGCTTCCGCCGTCTATGACAAAGAAGAGACAGAAAAAGGGAATAAGAACGGTGATGGTTTTCATCGTCCATGACAAAGAGAGACAAAAAAAAAAAATGGAGAAGACACACACAGCGCTAAGCATCGCTGTTTGTGTCGTAGGGGACTCAGACATGGCCGAACTTGCCACTCGGGGAAGGGTCCGGTCTAGTGTCCTTAAATGTCATGCGTGGTAATAAGCATCACCGTGCACAACATGGGGAAGGGAAACTTGGACAGAGGCCAGGCTTGGCACTTGGGTTAAGGCCCAACTCACTGTGCATGTTCTTAGAAGATAAAGAAAGCACGAGAATGTCGTGCCCGACGATGAGCATCGTCATGCATGACTAGAGAGCAGAGAGAAAGGAAATAATAGAGTGAGAGCAAGAAAGACAGGGAGGAAGAAAGCGGGTTTAGGGAAGAGAAAGAGGAAAGGAAAGTAGCGAGAGAAGAAAGGAAATAAGAGAGAGAAAAGAAAAGTGAGGAAAGAGATTAGGAGAAAATCAGAGGAGAAAGAAGGAAGGAGGGAGGAAGAGATTAGGAAAGGGAGAAGAAGAATAGGGAAACAAGAGAGCAGGAAACATGCACGGTGCTGCCATTGCCATGTATGTTAGAGAGAGACAAAAATAGTGAGAGAGATTCATGCACAATGCTATCATCACTGTGTATGTTCAAATAGAGAAAGACAAACAAAAAGATAAATCAGAGAGAAAAGGGAGAGGAAAGGAGAGGAGAAAGAAAGAGAAGGGAGAGGAAAAGGAAGAAAGCAAAGAGAAAAGAGGGAAGAAGAAGAAGAGAGAGAAAAAGAGAAGCATGCATGACGATGGTCACTGTCGTGCATGTTTGAGAGGGAGATGAGAGAGACAGAGGAAAGAAGAAGAACGAGAAAGAGATAGATGACAAGAAAGGAGGAGAGAGAAAGAGATGGATGAGAGGAGGAGAGAGAAAGATAGAGATGAGAGGAGAGAGAAAAATATAGGAAAAGAGGAGAGAAAGAAAGAGGAGACAGACAAGAGGAGAAGAGAGAAAGTTATCTTCATCGAGGGGTACCAAACTTTTTCTTCTCTCTCCTCTCTGTCTCTAAGATGTACCCATGATCTCAAAGAAAAATCTCGAATTTTATGGATCAATGTAGAGAATGAGGGGTTCCTTTTACAACTAGGTTTGGCATGTATTTATAGAATTGAGCCCAAACATGGGTGCATACCCAAAAACTATCCTAATTGATGAAAATTACAATTTATTTGAATTAAAATAAATTCTAAAAATGGGTGAAAAATGACTGTTCTGCCCTTGCCTAACAATTCATGAAATTAAAAAACAGTCCCTGTTGCTCCCTAGAACATGTGTGATCTTCCATGAATGATTCGGGGTTACTCTAGTGCTTGTTTGATAAAAAGATGATTGCTTTCTTATAGGGCTCGTCATGGCGATCGATTGATCCCAACTTCGAGCCACAGATCGTGTTTTTAAGCCACGATCATGCGACTTGAAATTCGTACGAATCTTGAAAACTTTCGATTGATAGTGTGCTCATTTCTTGATGTTTTTCATTGATTTCTTCGTTGTATTGCACTAAGCATGTTGTCATGATCACGTGGCAACAAACACAACTTGATTTCGTGCCTAGGCGAAGATTTTGCATCATTTAGGCTTTGGCTAGAATCTGAATTTTGACGGCCAAAATTTACAGCATCTTTGATTCCTTCCTATGTGAAATCCAATTGTTCATCATGCGCGGGGTTCGGACCGAGGATAGCCCTGATCCTTACGCATGCGATGGAACTGTCTCGTGTCAATCCGTTATCCGAGCGCCATGATTTGGCCGCTCGAGCGAGGTGTGTCCATGCTGATTTTCCTACATCTTTCTTCACGAATCAGCAACTTCTCTGTAGATTTTCTCCCCACTGGGGCATCTTCACAAGGCGTGCCACATATCGAAACGCTCGTCTAGACGAGATGAACACGCTAGATCCAACTTGGGATGGTTGAGATATGACTCTCAAAATTCACTACTCGAGACTATAAAAACAATCACCATTAATGGTGATTTGGTGCAGGGAGGACACACGGGTATAGTGTGCGGTCTATCCCTTTGCGGTCTTTTACTTATAACTTTGTCCTGAAGCACTCGATTTAGCCGAAACTTCACCCATAGGGGTTTTTGATTGTGCCGGATCCAATGGCGATAGTCGCATAGCAATTTTACAGATCAAAAATTGAGTTTTAGTAACGGGGTCCGTTTTAGGGTGGTAGAGACGGATTTTTTTCGAAATTGTTTCTTTGTCTACACTGCCTTAGACATGTCGGATTGCGACGAAACTTGGTAGGTGATCTTTTGAAGTCCTTATGAACATTTCCACTTGTTCTGGGGAAATTTTGAGACTGTCGAGAATTCGACTGTAATTCAGGCTTTATTGACAGGCTTCCTCTTTATTCCTCATCAGGGACCAAGGTGCTAAAATATGTATTCAAATAGCTTGCCCCACTAAGTGTTGTGCTTTGAGAAAAAGAGAGAAGGACAACATTTGAAAAATTTCCTTTGGCTTTATTATTTTTTTCTTCTTAGCCACAGGACCACGTGAATGCCGAGGAGATCCATGCAATGTTGTAACTAGAATGCTCAGATGTTTGGATGCAATATACAAGTCCATAAGTGGAGAATTTAGGGAGAAAAGAGACTTTTTTTAGGGATCCTGTCAATGTCCTCACCCTCATGGGACTATTTGTGATTCTGACAGCTGAAGATTTTGTACGGACCTTGTTGGTCAGAATCAGGCTAGTCTGACGGTCAAGTGCCATGCTGAAAGGTATTTTTCCCATTTGATCTGGGTTTGTTTGTTTTGTTGGTTGTTGTGGATAGTCTGCTGAAGGGACTTTGGTTGGCATCTGTCTGCGTGGTGCACATGATTGTAATCGGTGGGTAGGGTACCTCAGTTTATCGAGGTTACCAGCTGTGGGTATAACCCCTGCTTACTGCTAGCAGTTTTGTTAGCATAACAGGTCTAAGTTCTGGCTGACTTGGCTTTTCTTGGGGCGTCTTTAGCATTTTGGAGTGTGTTTAGTGACCTCCTAGGAATGATGCTCTTCTTCACGAGACTCGTCTTGCCTTCTTGATGAGTTTTCTATCCTTTGAGTCCTTTTGTAAATGGACTCAGGCTGTTGGAATCTTGCTTGATGCTCGTATTTTTTGGGGCATTGTGACACCAGGGATTTTTCTCTCTGAATGTGGGCTGAAACTGCCTATTGAGGGGAGTGCTGCATCAACCTATTTATTGGTCCAAGCATCCTTTGCGGATTTTCACTTGGACTTAGGAAGCGGTACCTTAGAGACGATTTTCACTAACTTCCTTTTTATTTGGGGATCTTTTACCCATGACCTTTCGGCCATGTCCACCCTTATTCTTTTTATTTTTACTCACGGTCCCCTTTCGAATTTTCACCATGCCCAGGCTTTTATTCACGGAACTCTTTTATTCATGGTTTCGTGACCATGCCCGTTCATCATTTTTACTCATGGCATTCCCTAGTCCAGGTATACACCATGCCCGTTATTGTTTTTGTGAAGGCGTGTTTAAGGTCATGCCTTCGAGACCTGTGCGAAGCATTTTAACGTCGTGTGGCCAGGACATGCACTGTAGTTTAAGGTTATATAGATGGACCATAGTGGAGATGGGTGGGAGTCTGTTGAGGCCATGGAGTGAGTATGGTGGTGGTTTTGACTTACTTTGGGGGGATGTCATGAGGCTACCTATCAAAGATGGATGATGGATGAATGGTGGGTAGAAAGTGATGACCTGCTAGCTGACGGAAAGTATGGATGGAGGGATGGCTCACCGTTTTGTGAGCATGGGTGAGATTCACTAGGGAATGATGAATGGTAATGAAGGGATATGGATTTACTAGAGGGTTATGAAGGTGATTCGGGCACATGAATGGGTCGGTTGGAGAAGGCATGCATGAAAATGCATGTAAAGGGCATATGCGCATATGTGGGGGCGAGTTTAAGGTCATGACTTCGTGACCTGTGCAAAACAGTTTAACATCATGCAGCCAGGACGTGCACTATGGTTTAGGGTCATACAGCTTTGACCATGGCTACGCAGTTTAAGCTCATGCAACTAGAACCATCCAGTTTAAGGTCATGCAACTAGACCTCTACTACAGTTTAAGGTCATATAGTTTAAGACCATGGTGCTAAGCCTTTTAATGTCATGCAGCCAGGAGTTACACTACAGTTTAAGGTCATATAGTTTGGACCATGCCTTTGCATTTTAAGGCCATGCAGCATAGCCCATGCAGTTTTAAGGTCGTGTAACTAGACCTTTGCTACAATTTAAGGTCATATAGTATGGAACATGCAGTTTAGGGTCTTACACCTAAACTAAGGCTGTGCAGTTTAAGGTCATGCATCATAGACCATTGTGTGGGTCGCTTGGTAGGTGAAGCTTCATGGGGGATAGGTCTGTGGATAGTAATTTGACTCCCTGGGGATAAAATGATTAAGGCCAACAGGGGTTTTAGATGAGAAGCAGACTTCACTGGGGATTAGGGGACAAGTGTGACTCCTTGGTGAAACAAAATGAGACTCCATAGGGAATAAGATTATGGAAGGTAACCCGACTACTGGGGATAAGACAGCTTGGTGCGAGACTGACCCACTGGGGATTAAAGGGGTAAGCATGGGCCTTTTTAGCATATACCTAACTCCACTAGGGATGATGGGCTGCGACACTGGTATAACTCCTACTGGGAATGATGGTAAAAGACACACTGTGATAGCTACGAACAACAGTAACACACACGGCAATAACATTGGTTCCCACAACATTGACACGAGCGGTGCTAGAATGCACGAGAATGGTCATGGGCAGCAATAACACTGACATGCACGACGCTAGCCATTGCCAACGACACTCGCAACGTTTGTTGCACGCGGCGTTAGTCACACGCGGTGATGTAGAGCACAGCCGGTGTTATCCTACGTTCAGCTTTAGTCATGGGTAGATATAAGCCTTTGTTCGGGCCTCAGATCTAAGCTCGATTAGCTCGATGTTGCACAAGCGGCGGTAAGCCTCTGTTCGAGCCACGGGTCTAAGCCCTACCCGAACCGACCCATTGCCGTTTGGCCTTTCAGAGACCTGTGTGGTATTCTCACTTTGGGAGGAGCGCTTCAGGTGAGCTTCACCTATATAAGGAGATTAACCCCATTTCTACTATTTTACTGAAGGTAAAAATGACTAAATTTAACATTGAGAAAGAAAGAAAAGACTTTTAGCTAAAACTCCGGTGTGAAGCAGAGTACTCGGGTGAGGGTTTTGCAGTATGTCTAGCGAGCACGAGAAGGTTCCGGCTGTGAGACGAGAGCACCAGGGAGTAGTGGGAGAATAACAATAGGCGGTTTTTCATAGTCGGGGAGTAGTGAAAGAATAACAACGGTGAGTGGACTTGTTTTCCCTATGAGTAGAAGTGTTTTTCCGGTGAGAAACCGAGGGGTCATAGGGGAAAGAGAACAACTGCAAGAAGGTGGACAGTCGTGCGGTGAACGGCTGTCAGTTCACATGTGCGAAACGTGCACCAGATCGCATCATGGTGGTAGTTGTCAGGCGGCACTGTCGGGGTTCGTGGTGACACATGTGTGGTCTATGGCACGTCCGGGAGATACGAGCAATGCTGTTTCATGCGGCAATACTCTTGAAGACACGGCCGTCTTTAGACATAGTCAGCGTTAGGTTTTCAAAACGCGCTCGGTGTTAGTTTCAACAAGCACATCCGGCGTTAGGCCTTCAGAATGCACCCGATGTTAGTCTTCAACATGCACAGCCGGCATTTGTACAGTCAGAATTAGGCCTTCAGAACGCACTCGACGTTAGTCTTCAGCAAGCATAACAGGAATTAGTACAGCCGGTGTTTGGCCGTATTTGACGAAAGTGGCATTAGTCACGCGCGACTCTTAGTCAGCACCTTTCATGGGTAGTGATAGCCTTGTGCCATGATAATTTCCACATGGCAGTGAGTGCTTAAAGTTAGTCTAATGGCAGGGCCTTCAAAAATAATTCCTGACGTGAAGAACCTTTCAACAGGAGGAGAACTTGGCACTTGTGAATTTACCGGTGAGAGTCTGGTCCGAGGTGAACCCATTTGGTTGACGGCCCCATAGAGTGGCCCCTCAATGTCCCTTTCCTCACCGACCCGTTTCGTTTTGAGGTCTGAGAGGACAATGACGCGAATGTCAGTGTTGAAGAAGGGATGACTCTTCTTCATTGCATGCATCGGAATGTAGCTTCTGGTGTAAACTTGCCCACTTTAGGAAAGAGAATGGTGAAGACGAAGGGGCTGATATGGTCTTCTACTAGTCTCAGAGTACAAGGGGAGCACCAGTACTTGAAGGGGTACTCTTTTTGGACTATCCAGGTACTGGGGTCACACAGGAGCATTCTTGAGCGTGCTTCTTTGCTAGTTGCAGTTCAATGCTCGACCAGCTACTATGACTAGTGTTCCAACACCGTTAAGGTACTGCTGGAGACCTGGTGTCATGTCAGCAACACATGGCTCCTTGGGCATGGGGAGGCAAGAATCTCCTTATTGGATCTTTACTTCATTCGTGACCTTCATATAATCGGAGCAATGTATGACGAGTTTGTGCCTCAGAAGTTAGTCGTCTTTGGTGGTGCTTTCTTAGGGGGAGAGGAACCACCTGCTGGTCTCCAGAAAATCTTTGAAATTTACTAGTTGCTTTATTTCAAGGCTAGCAACAATCGAGTGACCTTCATTGAATGGGTGAAATTCCTTTGCAGAAATTACCCCGAGGAGGGTGGTCGAGGTGCTCCAACAAGGGAGGGGAAGGCAATCATATAGGGGACGCCTCCAATCTACCAGTTTGAGACTAGTGATGACTGCGTCTACTTGACTGCATATCTGGCCTTGTTTTTATGCAAATTCGTGCCCCTTGGAGGAGCAGATGAAGTTCGTCCAGGCACATTCTATGTTGCTTGCGACATGGTGAGGGGATGCCAATACGCTCTTGCACAACCTGCCCTGTGCAACATCTATCACGGGCTGGGAGCCATCTCGAGATGGAAAGCCTATAAAGGCAAAGAGGGGGGCAATGGCCTTGTTGGTGGCGAAGCCTTCCATGGGAACTTTAAGACGCCATTCCCGATCCATTATGTATATAGGTAGCTATGAGCTTATTTCCTTGCTACTTATGTCAGAAGCCTGAGCACCAGAGAAAATATGCCCTTTCTTGATATGGATTGTTGGGCAGAAGGCAATCTTTCACAGCCCAGGGCAGGCTCATAACTTGTTTGGGAACGAGTTCCCTATCATATATCGGGTCGCCTTTCCAATTGAAGTCTTTACTTACCCCGCCTTCATTGATGAACTAGGGAAGGAGCTGGATGGAGCTCCCACAACCATCAAGGAGCTCATGGTCATCTTGAGTGTCAAAGGTGGGGTTTTGGCCTATCGAACCTCACTCAATGCCAGACTTGAAGGGTACTTCCCCCATCGATTTTCTCGTCAGCATGGGCTTGACAAAGGTTCTCCTTTTTCTGTATTGTTTGAAAAACACCATGGCAGAGTGAACATTTGCAGAAACAAAGAGCTGGGGACTCTCCGTTAATCATGGCTGCCAGAGCATATCTGTACTGCATGGTCCACATGTTCAGAAATGACTGAGGTCAACAAGTACGTGGTAACACATTTCGGTAGAAGGACCTGAGCGACTCAGGCCTATGGGAATTAATGGAGGATTACTAGCAGAGGGTACTGGGAGGATGATCACCCCTGGAAAGGGGAGAACTATAATTGGCGCCAGGATACCCGGTAAAAGAGGATACTCAGGACCCTCCTCTAGGAGAGATTTTACCTTCGACTATCCTTGTAATTGGGAGGCTCTTGGGGTATCTCGTGAGATAGCAGCGGATGAAACCTCATCACAATTTCTTGCTATGGAGAAGAGGATGGGGAGCCTTTTTGATAAACTTAGCACTATTTTCGAATGGAGAGAGGGCAGAAAGGTCCCAGGTCAAGAAGGGCACCCGATCCAAGACCTAAATGCCTTGATAGGGAGTGGCCCTCATAGTGCTCTTGCTACAGCCTCTTCTCGCCAGAAGAGTTATGAGACAACTGCTCCTCCACCAAGGGTAGGAAAGAAGAGGAAGTGTGCTACCCATGTTGTCACTCACGCACCGCCCCGAGCTGTCAGGCCTGCTCGAAAACACAAGAGTGCAAGAATTGTTGTCATCCTGAAACCGGCTGATGGATCTTCATCTTCTGCCTCTTTGAAGTTCTCTGCTGCTCCTTCTGAGTCATCCTCTGCTCTTTTTGAATCACCTTCTGCCACTCCTGAGCTATTTTTAGCCTCTGTGGAGACTGAAGTAGATGGCTCTGACCCTTCTGGGCCCAGCATCGTTGCTTCTGAGAGAGAGGGGACACTTGAGCTGGAGGTGGTGCCCAAAATTCCCAAAACGACTGCTGAGTCAGATCTTGCTCCAATGAAGATTGATGAGGGTGGAAATGAAGGTGCTAGAGGTGCTCTCCAAGGGAGGAACTTGAAATTGACAGGACCTCGGACCTTCAGGAGATTATTGCCCCAACTGAAGCAGAGGCTATTGTTGAAAAGACGCCTAAGTGTCAAGAAGTTTTTTCCCTGAGTGATGGAGTTACGGGTAGTGCAGACTCAGGCCTTTTCGAGAGTTCAGAGACTAGTGCTCCAGAGGGCGTAAGTCATGAAGATGAGGGAGTTGAGCTTTCTGTGGCAGAGGTTCTAGCTATAAAAAATGCGAGCCAGGAAGAAGAGGCTGTAGTTGAAGTGGTGGTCCTAGAAGATGAAGACCAAAGGGAGAAGGAGAACTCTCGACTTGCCAAGGCTGAGGTGACAGTTCCAATTGATGAACATCAAAGTGGGGGAATTGACCTTGTTGAGGCTGTTCTAGAGACTGAGGGGTAGAGAGATAAAGTTGGCCCTGAAGGGACCAAGCCTGCTAATGGTGAGGCTGAAAGGCCAGGTGAGAAGGCTAATATTGTGGGGGTTGAGAGGCCTGAGACTGGGGTCCCCTCTTAATCTGCTAATGATGAGACCTTGGGCTTCACAATTGCTCGAGAAGAGCCAGTGACTCACATGGCCATCATCCCTTCAAGCCTCGCGCCATTGAGACTGATGCTCCTTCTGTTGTGGAGTCCCGGGCAACATTGTCTAAGCCTAGCTTCAGTGGGATGCCCGGCATAATCATGGATATGCTTCTTCTAGGCATGCAGAGACTGAAGGATCTGCCTCTTACTGAACTTGACAATGCAATCCAGAAGCTAAGGAGATCACCCTTCTAGGGGGTGCACCAGAGGTCCTTCTATATTTCGACGGTGCTATAAACGAGCTGGAAGGGTGGAGAATAAAGGCATTACAAGAGGAAATGACTACACAATGACTAGAGAGTTCACAATTGGTCCCTTTGGAGTCCTCACTCATACACCATCGCGAACTGGTAGAAGCTCAATTGAAGGAAAAGGACACTGCGGTCTCCTAGAGATCCGTTCTTGTTGAGGAGGCCATCTCCCGCCACAACAAGATGATGACCTTGAAGGTGAAGATATTAAAGCTGACCAGAGATCTTGATAAGTTGAAGGAAGAGACCGCAGCTTGGTAAGCAAAGGATAAGGTGCTGGCCAATAATGTTTTGAACGTTGAGTACGCCTTGGAGGAAGGGATTGCCTTGATGGAGCATGAGGTTAAGATGGTAGCAGAGTTGAAGGAACGCATCCAGCAGGCTAAGATATCAGCTGCAACATACAAGGGGAAGATCAATGAAGTGATTGATCAATTTTGAAAGTGTCGTCTTATTTTCTTTTTTCTTTTCCCCCTCTTTTTTTTTTTGTTTCACACTAGTAATATTCCCTTGCTATATGAATAAAATTCTCAGTTTTCTTCAATGTGGTGCGTAACTTTTATTTCTTCTATTTTCTTCTTTGTACTCTATCTCTTACTCTTGTTCATTGTTTCTGGGTTGTGGAGGAATACCCTACACCTTTCTTTGTTTTATGACAAGTCGTTGTAGCCTTAATGACCTCGAATGGGGGAACAACTGCTTCTTCTCCCTTTAATGTTTGATTGAACATGGGCTCATAATTCATTGTTCTCATAATGTGTTGAGCCTGCTCACTGTAAATGGTTCAATCCGTAGGGGCTTTGGAATTTTGTTTGAGGTGCATTTACTCCAAGTCCGTCGTAGCTCTTGGTTTCAGGCACGAACTCTTTTAGGTGTTTTGAAGCGATACACATAACCTCCAATTGATTTTGGAGACTGTGAACCTCGCTTCTTAACTCTACTAGGAGATATTGCTGATGCGTTAGTTTTGCTTCCAAGAGTGCAATGGGGACATGAGGGAATTTTTGATGGTCGAGCGCGTAGGTGACCCTTGAGACCGGGAAATCTATCCTCATGACTTCCTTAGTCTCAAGGGTGACTTCTGGTTCTTCTTCTTGCACAAGTAATTCAGAATTGGAAGCAGACTGGGAAGCCTCATCTTCAAGAGAAGATGGAGTTTCTTTGGGGAAGGTTGATGGCATATTAGGATGAATGGGAGTTAGAGGGAGAGTTTTGCCTTGTCTTTCTTCCTCTTTAAACATGCTTACGAGTATTCTCCCCGATGTCCTCCACATCTTCATGAGGTGAAGGTGCACAAACTTGTGATCACCTTCTCCTGGCTTTTGGGGTGACACTGAATCTGTGAAGTAATACATGATGTCAGCATAGTGAGTTTCGACTATAATAAACGGTCTTCTATTAGCATAGACTGTATATTTTCTTTTATCTTGACTATACTTGAAGCACTGATGTAATGTGGATGGAACCACCTCCTGATCATGGGGCCACGGGCTGTCGAGAAGGATGTTATTAGATGTGTTGGTGTCGATCAAATGAAATTGGGCATAATTGTTTAATTCACCGATCCTGAGACGAAGGTAGACCGTGCCAGCCGGCTTCTCTCTTGACTGGTTGAACCCTTGTACTGTGATATGAGTCGGAGTGAGATCCTCAAACCCTAATCCCAATTGAGTGAGGATTCTCCTAGGGATAAGGTTGACTGCTGACACTCCATCCAACATAATTCGGTTAATGGGGCATGTTGTAGCTCACCAGTCACAAAGAGAGGAAGGTTGTGAAATTTTTCTCCCAATTGCAAATCATCCTCTGCGAAGGTGATCGTTATGCATCCACTTAAGATCGCTGCATCCACCTCACTAGGTTCCACCTCGGTCTCATAGACTTCTGGATTGGAAAGAGCCTGACCAGAGCCATACGGTACTCCCTTGAGAGCATGAGGGTGTCATAGATGTTGCGAAGGGCTAGAAGCTTCCTTAGGAGCCTTATCACATCATATTTCACCTTTTCTTCGTCAGCCTTTTGTGTTCCTGCTCCTACCACCGGCTTTCATAGTATAATGGGTTGAGGAGTAGGTTTAGGCGGAAGAGGTTTATTTGGGCTACTGGCTGGTTTCATGGAGTAGTCGGCTAAGTTTGGGTAGTCTGAGTGGATGTTTGAGGTTGAGTCTTAAGAGGTGGCTGAGTATATGGGACCAGCGGCATCTCAGGGAATTAGAGGATGGGTGGATTGTCAAGGATATTTGGGCAAGGAAGGAGACCTGGGAGTTGGAGGATGGGTAAATTGTTTGAAGTATTTGGGTGAGGGAGAAGTGGCGGACGAGGAAACTTCAAAATGCTTGGGCTCTGAGGTGGAGGTTATAGTGTTTTCGCGGACCTTAGGCTCATATACCCCGTGTTGGGTGATGCTTTTGAGCTTTGCACCATGTGGTAAGCTTCCTGAGAGTAGAGGCTCTGCCTCCTTGATTCTCTCAGTCTCTGCTCAAAGTCAGGCTCAGGAGGCTACTGAGGTTTCTTTGACTTTGACTTCTTGTGCTTCTTTGTAGAAGAAGATGGTTCAGCCTTAGCTCGAGCCGCCAGAGCCTTAGCAACTGTCAAGAATCCATCTGTTGAGGCCAACATCTTTTTCAGCCTTCTCCGGTGCATCCTGCTCATATTGGTTCCTTCCAGCTCTCTGTCAAGAGCCTCGAAGTCTGAACATGTCAAGGTTGTACCTACAAGAGACATAGAAGAGGAACAATAAGAAGAAGAAGAATAAGAGGAAGAAGGAGAAGAGTCACTAGGTGAGGGACTTTTAAGGTCGTTCTCCTCATCGGACTGACATGTGCAGGGAGTCTTTTAGGTCTGTCCCCTGCTTAGACTGTTGGGGCGTGCTTTTAATGTCGTCACCCTCATTGGACGTGCCCCGAGTAAGAGATGACTCAGGGGTATCCTCATTATGAGATGAAGGAATAAGGTCGATGGCGACCGGTATGAAGTCTTGTAAGGTCGGTAATGGCGGAAGAGGCTTGAGAAATTCTGGTTCGACCGGTGGTTGAGGAACCTTGTTCTTCCGACGAGCAGCTAATGGTGCATGTCTTCTTCTAATCACCTTTGGAGGTGTTTGGTATGTCTTGCTTGAATAGCCTTAGTTTCACGAATCACTTCTTGCTTTAAAGACTTGAGCCTACTCCACTCGTGATGGACTTTCCATGACTGAGAAGTGGAGGGTTTAGCGGGATCAAAGGCATCCTTCCTGGAGTCTTACATTGAAACGCCCTCCTAGATAGGCATAGTGCCTTGAGGGTGTTCAGCATAAGCAATGTAACCTCTTTGGACTTTTTTTGCAACCACAACTTTGAACCCATAACATTCGTTCAGCTCATGGCCCCATATCTGATGGTATGGGCACCAGTGGTTCTCGGTCCTGTGAGAAAGGAGGAGTGACGAGTCCTTGTTGGAGCATCGCCTCAAACAGGGCTAAAAGATGGTTTGGAACGTCACCAAATTCTTGGCCTCTCTGCATTTTCTTCGCTAATAGCTTGGGGAAGTCAGAGCATTCGCTCAGGTCATACCCCCATATATGATGATATGGACACCAGAGAACCTCGGCTCTTTGAGACCAGTGCTTGGGTTGTCTTGGCGGTTTTGGTGTGATGAGGCCCTCTTGAGGCATCATGATAAACAAGGTGCGAAGGATGCTGGGTGCCTCATCCTCCTCCTGAACTGTCACTACGTGGAACGCTTCTGCTGCCCCAAATGCTTTCTTGAGTTCATCGAGCTTGATCTGACCCTTCAAAATCAAAGCCTCGATGAGGTCCTTAAGTGTGTAGCATTCTTCTGTGGAGTGGTTTACCATTCGATGATAAGCACAATATTTTACGTGCGTATCGAGACCAGCTTGATTGGGAATCTTGACCACGACTAGCTCAATCATGTTTTGTTCCAGCAATAGTCGGAGCAGTGCAGGAACCCTTTCCTTTTCAAAAGGATAAACGTTATTATGATGTCTGGTCCAATAGTCATGTCGATGAAGGTTTGAAGGTGGGGCTACTTGGCTGTATGATGACTGCTGTTCGTCTGTCTGCGGTGTTGTCTTTACTGTTCTTACCCATTTGGAGAGGTCCAAAGTCTGAGAGGCAGAATTCTTTGGATCACTGATGGTAATAGCTACACTAATTACCCATTTTTGTTGGTTTCCCCAATTGTTTCCCAAGCTTGAAGACTGTTGTCGTGACCCACCATGGTAGCGTGACAGACTCTCTATGAGAACGGACTTAGATATCAACTCTGACATTGAAGGCCTACCCCTTACAGGGTGTACTAGTGTGTGCTGAGAGGAACGACGAAGAGCTCGTCTTCCCTGTACTCGAGTTGGAGCAGCATCAACTCTGCCTCGAGCAGTGGGATGCATATGCATGAGCACAGGTTTCGGCCTCCAGAATGCTTACTCGTAGTAGTAAAAGGGCTGCCCCGCGGTGTGAATTGAGTGGATGACCCACGAGGCTTAGTGTGTGTGCATGAGGTGGAGGCCTTAGGGTCTCCTCCTCTATGTGTTGAGTCTCTAATCATAAGGACTCAAGGTGATGCTGAAATGTGGGGGGTGGCCTTGCAGCGACCCACATAAGCAATGACAACTTCCTGGTATTTTGTAGAGAGGGACTGGGTAGCCCTCAGTCGTACCTCGACAATGCGATCGATAAGTGACTTGCCGGTAACAGGGTGCATGGTGTGAGTGGTAGCTGATGTGCTACGTATGAAGGGTGCCTTGGTGAGGTTCCATCAGGGCAAGGAGATGGGGAGTTAGGAACCTTTAAGTCCTTTCTCATGCCAATCCAGGTGAAGACTTGAGAGCTAGACACTAGTTATTTGCTCCAAAGAAAAGTTGGGAATAAAGTTCGAGGAACTTGTTCTCAGGGGACGCTCGCGAATGCGGGGATGAGAAAATCCCAGATCTAGATGAATGGGTTAAAGAACCCGAAAGCCATGTGGTGTGTGATAACAGAAAATAAACAGAGGAGAAACTAGCTAAACAAGTATGATCCAACAAAGGGGTAGTAAGTCCCCAATGGAGTCACCAAGATGGTTAGGTGCCTCCACCTTGACCTCTAGATCTAAATGATCTGGTGGCATGTATCTCGGGTTTTAGGGGAATCCAAGACTGAAGATCGCTCTCTTGAGAACCTTGTTAAGAAACAAGGGTAGGTATTCCAACAAATGAGAGAGGAATTTAAGATGGGTTCGGGACATACTTGGGCAGGCTCACGTGAGTGCCCTCTTAGATCATGAAGAAAGTCCCACTAGTCCTACAACTAGTTCAAAATCGCCTCCCTTGGTCTATATGCTCCTGTTTTTGTAATCACACACACATGGTTAATTTTACAAGACAAGTGGGCCAAAGGACCCCTCCTTGTCTTTAGGTGAATGGACACATGTGTGCACATTCAAAGGAGAAAAGAGAAGAGATGATGAGATGAGGGTTGAGAGAAGGAAGAAGAGAGAAGAAAATAAAAAAAATGGATCAATGACCAGGTGACTAGCATAGCACAATGGCTAGATTGACATGATTATTGACCTGACATGGTAGCAAGATGGTCACGCTAACGCGGATCAACACAACGACAATACTACTCGATAAAAGAACACCAACATCGACCTGCTTAGCGCAACGGCTAGTTCGATGTGGTAGCAAGACGAGCACGGTAATTCAGATTGGTATGATAGTAATATTGCTCGACGATAAGACTAAAACGACAGTGCTAGACTTAGCCTATCCATTGGTGAAATGAGAAAGGAAGAAGAAGAAGAAAGAGAAGGAAGAGAGATAAGAAAAGAGAGAAGAGAAGAAAGAGAAAGAAGAGAAGAGAGAGAAAGAAGAGAAGAGAGAGAAAGAAGAGAGAAATAAGAGAGAGAAGAGAAGAGAAAAAGAAGAGAGAGAAGATAAGAGAAAGAAAGAAGAGAGAGAAGAGAAGAGAGAAATAAAAGAGAGAAGAGAAGAGAGAGATAGAAGAGGGGGAAAGAAGAGAGAAAAAGAAGAGAGAAAGAAGAGAAAGAAGAGAAAGAAGAGAAGAGAGAAATAAGAGAGAGAAAGAAGAGAAAGAAGAGAAGAGAGAAATAAGAGAAAGAAGAGAGAAGAGAAGAGAGAATGAAGAGAGAGATAGAAGAGGGGGAAGGAAGAGAGAAAAAGAAGGGAGAAGGAGGCATGAACAATGATGGGCTTCCGCCGTCCATGACAAAGCAGAGAGAGAAAAAGGAACATGGACGATGGTGGTTTCCGCCGTTCATGACAAAGAGAGACATAAATAAGAAAGGAGAAGACACATGCGGTGCTTGGCATCACCGTAGGGGACTCAGACATGGCTGGCTTGCCACTCGAGGAAGGGCCCAGTCCAGTGTCCTTATCAAAGAGTAAGAAAAAAAATGTCAGGTGTGGCGATAAGCATCATCGTGCACAACATAGGGAAGGGGAAACTTGGACAAAGGACCAGCTCGCCACTCGGGTTAAGGCCCAGCTCACTGTGCAAGTTCCCAGAATATAAAGGAAGCATGAGAATGTCATACCAGCATCGTCGTGCGTGACTGGAGAGCTGAGAGAAAGGGAATAATAGAGTGAGAGCAAGAAGACAGGCAAGAAGAAAGAGGGTTTAGGGAAGAGAAAGAGAAAAGGAAAGTAGAGAGAGAAGAAAGGAAAGAAAAGAGAGAAAAGGAGAGTAAGGAGAGAGATTGGGAGAAAATCAGAGGAGAAAGAAGGAAAGAGGGAGGAAGACATAAGGAAAGGGCGAAGAAGAATAGGAAAAGAAGAGAGCAGGAAACAAGCAAGGTGTTGTCACTACTGTGTATGTTAGAGAGAGAAGAAAATAATGAGAGAGATTCATGCACGGCGCTGCCATCGCCGTGTATGTTCAAATAGAGAAAGACAAAGAGAAAGATAGAGCAGAGAGAGAAGGGAGAAGAAAGGAGAGGAGAAAGAAAGAGAAGGGAAAGGAAAAGGAAGAAAGTAGAGAAAAAAGAGGGAAGAAGAAGAAGAGAGAGAAAAAGACAAGCATGCATGGCGATGGTCACTACCGTGCATGTTTGAGAGGGAGATAAGAGAGACAGAGGAAAGAAGAGGAAGGAGAAAAAGATTGATGAGAAGAAGGGAGGAGAGAGCAAGATAGAGACGAGAGGATGAGAGAGAAAGATAGAGACAAGAGGAGAGGGAGAAAGGGATATATGAGAGGGACAAGAGGAGGAGAGAGAAAGAAAGAGTAGAGAGAAAAGAGGAGGAGAGAGAAATTTACCTTCACCAAGAAGTACCAGACGTTTTCTTCTCTATCCTATCTCTCTGTCCAAGATGTTGCCACGATCTCAAAGAAAAATCTCGAATGTTATTGCTCAATGTAGAGGAGGGGGTCCCTTTACAATTAGGCCTAGCATGTATTTATAGAATTGGGCCCAAACATGGGTGGATGCCCAAAAAATATCCTAATTGATGATAATTAAAATTTATTTGCATTAAAATAAATTCTTAAAATGGGTGCAAAATGACTGTTTTACCCCTACCTAACAATTCATGAAATTCCAAAACAGTCCCTGCTTCTGCCTTAAAACGTGCGTGATCTTCCATGGATGATCCGGGGTTGCTCCGGTACTTGTTTGAGACAAAGATGTTTTCTTTCTTGTAGCGCTTGTCAGGGCGATCGATTTGATACCAACTTCGAGCCACGGATCATGTTTTTAAACCACCATCACGCGACTTGAAATTCGTACGAATCTTGAAAATTTTCGATCAATAGTGCTCTCATTTCTTGATTTTTTTTCATGATTTATTCACTGTATTGCATTGAGCATGTCGTCGCAATCGTGTGGCAATAAACACAGCTTGATTTCGTGCCCGAACGAAGATTTCGCATCGTTTGGGTTTTGGCCATAATCTGAATTTCGGTGGCTGGAATTTACAGCAGCTTTGACGCCTTCGTGTGTGAAATCCGAACGATCATCACGTGCGGAGATTAGACCAAGGATAGCCCTGAACCTTTCGCACGCGATGGAAATGGTTTCGCATCTATCCGGTACGCGAGCACCATGATTTGACCGCTCGAGCGAGGCATCTCACTACTGATCTTCCAGCAACTCTTTTCACAAATCGACAACTTCTCTCTAGCTTTTCTCTCCGCTTAGGCGTCGTCATGGGGCATGCCACATATTGAAATGCTCAGCTTGACGATACAAATACACTCACAAAATTTGAGCGTGATCTGACTAGGGATGGGTGAGATATGGCTCCCTAAAGTCACTGCCTAAGATTGTAAAAGCAACTACCATTAATAGTGATTTGATGCAGGGCGGGCGCATGGGAATGGTGTGCGGTCTACCCTTTTTCGGTCTATTACCCATAACTTTATCCTAGAGCACCCGATTAAGTTAAAACTTGACCCACAAGAGTTTCTATCGTGCTGGATCCAATGGTGGTGGTCCCACAGCAATTTGACATACAAAAAATAGACTTCTAGTTACAAGGTCCGTTTTAGGGTGCTTGTGACTAATTTTTTCGAAATTGTTTCTGTCTGCACTACCTTGACATTTCGAATTGCGACAAAACTTGGCAGGTGGCCTTTTGAAGTCCTAATGAACATTTCAACTTAATCTTGGGCAGTTATGAGGCTGTTGAGAATTCCACTGTAATTCAGGCTTTATTGACCGACGTCCTCTTTATTCCATATCAGGGACTAAGGTGCTAGAAACGTCTTAAAAAAGGCATGTTCATCGAAATACAGTGAAGAAATCGTGGAAAAAAAAAGTTAGAAAAGGGTATGATCTTGAACCAAAGATCACATGTTTCTCGTAATTTTCACACCTCGAGATTGTGGCCCAAAAACCTGATCCATGGCTCGAAATGGGTATCAAAAGGACAGTCTCCCCGAGTCGATCAAGAAAGCAATAATTTTTTGGCTAGACAAAGGTCGGAAAGAACCCGAAGAGGCCACGAAAGATTGCAAGAGTTGCATGACAATGAAGGGACCAATTCAAAATTTCAGGAATTGTAGGCGAGTGCAAAATCGCCATTTTGTCCCTATTTTCTTATTTTGAATTAATTCATTTTAATGCTAGTTTTAGTCAATTAGGGTAGAAATTAAGCATCCGCCCATGTTTGGATTGAAATTCTATAAATAAAAGTGATGAACACGTGTAAAGGAGCCCCTTTTCGATCAATAAAAGTTTTAGCTTCAGTTCAACTTTGGGTCATGCTTTGCTTTCCTTGGAGAGAGAAAGAGAGGAGAGAGAATTTTGACGGGTATCCTTAGGCCCCATTGAGGTCATCTTCTCTCTCCACCCTTCTTTCTCTCTCTTCTTCTTTCTTTTCTCTCCTCTTCTTTCCTTTCTCTCTCTTCTTCTTTCCTTTCTCTCCTCTTCTTTCCTTTCTCTCTCCTCTTCTTTCGTTTTTCTCCTCTTCTTTCCTTTCTCTCTCCTCTTCTTTCCTTTCTTGTTCTTCTTTCCTTCTCTATTTCTCTTCTTTCTCTCTCCTCTTCGGGATTGTAGGATCAACCGACCAATCCAAACTCCTAAATTCTCCCACTCATCTCACTGGGACAACAGACAGTGCTACCGTCCCTAACTCAGCCCATCTCACTCTAGGATGGCAAATAGTGCGGTCATCCCAAACTTTTCTTCTCTCACTCTGAGACGATGGGGTTGACCCCACCATGCCCAACCTTCCTCCTCTTCTCGTTTCTTCTCTTACTCTGGGATGGCAAGGTTGACCCCTTCATGCCCATCCTTTCCCCTCTTCTCTTTTCTTCTCTCACTCTGGGAAGACAGGGTTGAACCCGCCGTGCCCAACCTTTCTTCTCTTCTCTTTTCTTCTCACTCTGGGACAGTAGGATGAACTTGCTGGGCGCACCCTCTCTCCTCTTCTCTCTTCTTCTCTCTTCCCCCTGGGATGGTAAGGTGACCCCTCGTGCCCAACCTCTCTCCTATTCTCTCTTCTTCTCTCTTTCTTCTCTTTATTCTCTTCTTTTCTTATCTCTTCTCTTCTCAACCTCTCTTCTTCTCTCTCTTCCTTCTCTCTTTTTGTTTTTTTCTCTCTTTCACTCTCTCTTATTTCACTCTCATCTCTTCTCCCTTTTGGAAGGTCTAGCGAAAGCCAAGATAGCTCTCACCCCTCTCTCTTTCTCCTCTTTCTATCTTCTCTTTCATTATTCTCTCTTCTCTCTCTCTGAGGGACTAGGTGTAAAGCAGATTAGTCCTCACTTTCTTTCTTCTCTTTTTCTCTGAAGAGCCAGGTGGAAACCAAACTAGCCTTCATCCCTCTTTTCTCACTTTTCCAAAAATACATCTTATCTCTGAAGATCTAGGTGAAAACAAAACTAGCCTTCATCTCTCTTTTCTCTCTCTCAATCTTTCTCTTTTCTTCTATCTTCTCTGAAGATCTAGGTGACAGCTAAACTAGTCTTCATTCCTCTTTTGTTTCAATATTCTTTTCTCACTTTTTCCTCTCTCATTATCTCCATCTCACCTCCTTTCTCTCATTCTATATAAAGGAACATTGTCGTGAGTCCCCTGTTAAGAAGGCGCCGAAAAGGCTGTCCAATTGACATGAACTCAATGGCACTATTCTCCCATTTTCCTTTTAAATGTACACACTTATTATGCATTCACCCAAAGATAAGGTGGGGTCTTTTCTCCCATTTGTCTGTGTCCCTAATGTGTGTGTGTGGGTGATTGCAGGAAGGAAGAAACAGGTCAAGGGAGGCAATTTTGGACCTGCTTTAGGCCAGGGGGCATTCTTCGTGATCTATGAGGGCTCCCATGCGAGCAACCCGAGTGTGTCACGGACCCATGTGACGTAAGTCCAACCTCACCACCAAATTTCTCTCTCACTGGTTGGTATTACTCCCCGCGTCCTCTTTACGCAGTTCCCAAGAGAGCGATCTCAGGTCACGAGCTCTACTCGAACTCGGAGCTATGCCACCAGGTCATCCCAACCTGGAGGGCGAGATCGAGGCACCTAACCAGCTTGGCGACTCCGCTGGGACACACTACCCCATAGTCGTATCGTCCTTGTTTGGCTTTCCTTTCTTTTCATTTCTACTCCCTAAAACACACATGTTGTCGAGGTTGTTCAACCCCTTTATCCAAGTCAGGGTTTTCTAATCCCTGCACTCGTGACTCGTCCTCGGGAACAGGTTCAGCGAACCTTTCTTCTGAGTGTTGACATGGTGTCACACTCCCAGGTCATCACCTGGATTGGTGTGAGGAGGGACCTAAAAGTCCCTCACTCCTCATCTCCTAGCATTGGTGAACCCTCCACCAATGCACTTTGCATGGGTGGCGCAGCAGCCACCACACGGCATGCACCCTGTTACCGACTAGTCACTTGCCGGACCCACTGCTCGGGCAGCCAAAAGGCTACCCTTTCCCTTCCTGCAACTGGCAGTCCATCTGCCATTGCTCCTGTGGGTCATCCTAAGGCCACCCCCCACTCTCTATCACATTGGGGCCCTATAACAAGAGGATTGACACACTGAAAAGGAGGCCCGAAGGCTATCACCTCCCACACACCCACCAAAGCTCGTGGTCCATCCACTCGAGCTGCACCTCGGGGCAACCCTTAGGCTGCCTCGAACCACTATCAGGATTCGGGTCTGCTTGGGCCTGGCCCTGTACACCTTTTGCATATTCATCACACTGCTCAGGGAAGCTCTGTTGTTGCGCCTACCTGAGCACACGAGAGGCAACCCCCTCGTAGCCCCTCTCTGTACATACCTACACACCCTGTGAGAGGTGGCTGTAAAGTCATTCCCTCATGCACATATGCTCACGGTACTCAGCCCCCTAAGGCCAGACCTGCTACTCGAGCCTGGATCGACCTCCAAGTCATCTGAAATCCTTCTTTGAGGGGTGCACACACACCACCCCTAGAGACTGCCTCGAGTTCCCGACCGAAAGGTCATTGGCAACCGTCTCGTCCCCTATTCGTCCTTTCTCCTCCAGTCGAACCACTCAAGACTTGATACTCGAAGGTCTTCCCTAGAAGTATCCTCTGACAGTCCCCTCTTCAGACTCGTCTTGCCTTTAGAGCTCACAAAAGAGCTTGGGGAACGACTCTCTCTGATGATGAGGTTCTCCATCCCCCACCTCTCCCTAAGCCAAGACAGAAGCCCAAACTGACTATTGTTTCTATCTTGCATCCCTGGCTTCACCTCATCGAGATGGCCCGGGCTTGCTTGAAGAGTGCTGCCCATTCATAATTGTGGTCCCAGCCTCAGTTCTGAAGGGAAGTAAACCAGAACCTGAGAGCCAAGCATGACAAAAGCATGCGAATCATGCCAAGGGAAAGACCTAGCATGCTGAAGGCAAGTAAATTTATGGAACCTCTGTCCGAGAACCCTTTCTACCCATTACAAGCAGCAGTAGAGCTTGAGATGGGAAAGCTAGAATCCTACATGGTTGTCAGTGTCATAAGAGACGACCTGTAACAATCCTAAAATTTCAAAAAAAAAAAAAAAAAAAAAGGAGAAAATATGCTTATAAATAGGTGATGTTCTGTTTGAATACGATGGTCCTTGGGGACCATCACTATTTTCAAAAACTTTTACTTCGTTTAACTTTTGCTTGCCTGTTTTGCTTGCCTTCTTTTGCCTCCTACTGCTTGCAGCTGGCAACGTCCTTTAGCGGACGTGGTTTTCGTACGATAAAAGTCTGCTTTTAACGCGACACCTCAGGTATGAGGTAGAGCGTAAGAAAATAATATAATAATACGTTATAAGAATTTAAATAGGGGATGTGAGCACTCCCACCCTAAAACAAAATTTTGAGATCTCTCTCTCTGGTCGAAACACAGTGAACTTCTCTCTCGAACCGAATTTTTTTATCGGAAGCTCCCTCTCAAATAATTGTGGGTAAGTGACATCGTCTTTCTGAAAAATAGTCTATTTTTAATAAATAGTGATATTTCCGTCTAGGATCTTTATTTTATCAGTTTTATGTGTAAGTGACCTCATTGTATCGAAAAATAATCCATTCTTTTTAAAAATAAATTGAAATAATTATTTCTGCTTATTATCATGAATTTTAGGCGCGATAATTTTATGCGCACGTGACCTCATTATCCTGAAAAATAATTTTTTAATAAAAATTGTGATATTTTATCTATGTTAGAAATTTTGAATGCTGTAAATTAGAAAAAATAAATTTATTTATTTTTTCTTGTGTATTGTTAGAAATAAATGTGATATTCTGCTTTTAGTAAAATTGTGATATTTCTTTCTACTGTTTTGAATATTTAGACATTGTAAAATTCATGTGCAAATGACTGCCTTATTATTTAAAAATTTACATTTTTGCAATTGATTATAGTATTGTTGTGAAATGTTTATTTGTGAATTGATATTCCATAAATTGTGATAATTCCGTATTCTTGAATTTTTATAAGAGTTTTTCTATACATATTAAATTGGCAATTATGCTAGAATGCCTTTACAAACTGCTACCTTTCTAAATTTGAGCCCAAAATATTTGATTGGTTATTTTTGAAATGTTATAGAGAGTGACTGTTATTAATGGTTTAAGTGAAATTCATATTAATGGTTTCAGTGATATGTTGAGTACATGATATTACTGCTTTCGAATGTTTAAAGAGATTTAGAAATAATTTAAGTATGCAAGTGGACTCATCCGGTTCGCCGGTGAGGTATAAGTAGACCTATCTGGGACGCCGGTAGGGTTTAAGTGGACTCATCCGGTACGCCGGTGAGGTATAAGTGGACCTGCAGGGATTAAGTGGACCTATCTGGGACGCCGATAGGGATTAAGTGGACCCATCAAGACGCTGATGGGGTATATAGGTGACCTACTTGGGACGTCAATAGGGTATTTTGTGAAATCCTTTGAATTATGTACTGCCGTTAAAAGTGTTATAAGCATTTCAATTACTCGGATTAGACTTAATTATGCATTTATTGAAAGTGAAACTGTTGATGCATTTCTGTTAATAGATCTCATTTTGGAAAATATTGATATCTTTCAATCATGATTATTTTTAGGATTATGATGATCACTTACTGAGTAGCCAAACTCATCAAACTATGGTAAACATTTATTCAGGATAGCTGCGGATTCATTTTGAGTGATAGTCAAGATCAACCTTGGAAGATATTGTTGTTGTACTAGCTTTCTTTATTTACTTTGTAAGACCTCGCTACTGTAAATTTGTCCTATCAATAGATGTATATATGTTTTGTCTGTCACATCTCAGGAATAACAGTATTGTAAATTCTTAGGGTGTGACAAATTATGGTATCAGAGCAATAGGTTTAAGATCCTTAGGAAATTTAAAAATAATGTACTTAAAATCGCATTTATTGTGTGTACAGACCGGGATAAAGTCAGGATCCAGAATAGCTGAAGCCAATATGGAAGGAATTCACCAAGCTTTGGAAAATATGGTTGCTCTAATGCAACATCAGATGGAAAACAACAATCCACCCAGGCAGTCAGTTACAGGAAATGGTGGGAGCATTATCGAACAATTTAAGAAATTAAACCCACCTTCTTTTAAGGGTGCTGTAAACCCACTGGAAGCCGAGGGATGGATCATGCAACTGGAAAAAATATTCGAGGTTATGGAATGTCCTGATGATAGGAAGGTGACCTTGACAGTTTTTATGTTAGAAGGTGAGGCACAACACTGGTGGCGAATGGCAAAAGAAGTATTGGTCAAAGAAAATAAAACCTTGACTTGGGAAGTATTTCTAGAGGCATTTAATGAAAAATATTTCCCAGATTTTATTCGAGACCAAAAAGAAATGGAATTTTTAGAATTAATCCAAGGAAATAAGACAGTAGCACAGTACGAGGCCAAGTTTACTGAATTGGCTAGGTTTGCACCGCATATGATTAATAATGAGGCAAGAAAGGTGAAGAAATTTGAAAGGGGTCTCAGGCCAGCTATTAGAAGCAGAATATCAGTCTTGAAATTAAGAACTTATGCTGAAATAGTGGATCGTGCCCAAATTGTCGAAAAAGATTTTGAAGATTACCAAAAGACGAAAAATCAGAACAGTCATGTTAGACCTACATCATCTAATCGACAACAGTTTGAAAGGCCAAACAAGAAGCCAAGGCCCTCGCCATTTCAAAACCCAATAGAACCATGTAGAAAATGTGGGAAAAATCATGGATCAAGCCCTTGTTATTGGAATACCGGAGCCTGTTTTAAATGTGGAAAATTGGGACACCAGATTAAACAATGTCCTAGCTTACAGACACAATAGCTTCCAAAGCAGGGAGAGATAGCTCCGAAGCCTCAGATGAAGGGAAGAGTATTTGCGATTACCAAGTAAGACGCTCAGGCCTCAAAATCAGTGATCCAAGGTACTCTTACTATCTTCCAAAAAGTAGCTCATGTTTTGATTGATCCTGGATTGTGTCACAACACTTCGCATGCCACTTAAAGGTAGAACCAGAACAATTAGAATACATTCTAGAGGTAGCCACACCGATGGGAGATTCAATTAACACCAATATAATGTACAAATCATGTGTAATAAAGATAGAAGAAAAGGAACTGTTGGTTGATTTAATACTCCTGGAAATTCAAGATTTTGATGTAATCTTAGGCATGGATTGGCTCTCTGCATACCATGCAAGTATTGATTGTTATAAGAAAGTTGTTACCTTTAGTATTCCGAATCAACCAGTATTTTACTTCAATGGTGTCAAAGAAGGCTCCCCATCATATTTAATCTCTTGTATTCGAGCTAATCGCCTCCTTCGAAAAGGGTGTCAAGGCTTTCTTGCCTATATCAAAGAAGATAGGAAGGAAGAAATAAATTTGGATACCACTCCGGTTATCCGAGAATTCCCGATGTTTTTCCTCAAGAATTGCCAGGATTACCGCCTGACAGGGAAATTGAATTCTCCATTGAATTATTGCCAGGGGTAGCACCAATTTCTAAGGCACCTTACAGAATGGCTCCTGCAGAACTTAAAGAACTGAAACAACAATTGGAAGAATTATTAGATAAAGGTTTTATCAGGCCCAATGTGTCACCTTGGGGTGCTCCAGTACTGTTTGTCAAAAAGAGAGATGGGACTATGAGATTGTGTATTGATTATAGACAGTTGAACCAAGTGACAGTGAAAAATAAGTATCCATTACCTAGGATTGATGATTTATTTGATCAATTACAAGGATCACAAGTGTTTTCAAAAATTGATCTTAGATCTGGATACCATCAGCTTAAGATTAAAAGTGAAGATGTACTCAAGACAGCTTTCAGAACAAGGTATGGCCATTATGAATTTTTAGTCATGCCTTTTGGATTAACCAATGCACCAGCTGCATTTATGGATTTGATGAATCGGATCTTTAAGCCCTTTTTGGATAAATTTATTGTGGTATTCATCGATGATATTTTAATTTATTCCAAGAATCAGAAGGAACATGAGCACCATGTAAGAATGGTATTACAAATATTAAGAGAGAAGAAATTGTATGCCAAACTTAGTAAATGTGAATTTTGGCTTGAACAAGTGACATTTTTAGGACATGTCATATCAAAGGAAGGTCTATCAGTTGATCCTTCAAAGGTTGAAGCCGTTGTTAATTGGAAACAACCAAGTAATGTGACTGAAGTTCGAAGCTTTTTGGGATTGGCAGGATATTACAGAAAATTTGTAGAAGGATTTTCTCGAATCGCAATCCCATTGACTCGATTGACATAGAAAAATGTCGAATTTGAGTGGACAAGTGAATGTGAGGAGAGTTTTCAAGAACTAAAAGTTCGATTAACTTCAGCACCTATTTTAACTATTCCTGAGGGGAATGGGGGATTTGTGATTTATAGTGATGCTTCACATAAAGGTTTGGGCTGTGTATTAATGCAATATGGGAAAGTAGTGGCATATGCAACTAGACAGTTGAAAGAATATGAGAAAAAATATCCAATTCATGATTTGGAGCTAGCTGCAATAGTATTCGCTTTGAAAATATGGAGGCATTATCTATATGGTGAGTAATTCGTAATATACAAGGATCATAAGAGTTTGAAATACCTTTTCTCTCAAAAGGATTCAAATATGTGGCAGATAAGATGGATGGATTTCTTAAAAGATTATGATTGTGCAATCCATTATCATTCAGGAAAAGCTAACGTTGTGGCCGACGCTCTAAGTAGAAAATCTACAGGAGTCTTAGCTCATCTAATGATCCAAGAAATGCGATTGTTAGAGGAAATAGTGGATTGGCATCCAACTCCGTCCATTAATGGTGTGGTAAGTATGATTGCCAACATTAAGGCGGAACCCCAATTAATCCAACAGATTCGATTGGCACAAAAGAAAGACCCTCAGCTTATAACAATTATAGAAGAGGTGAAGCAAGGAAAGAGAGATGAATTCTCTATATGTAGTGAGGATTTGTTAAGATTCAAAGGTCGGGTTTGTGTCCCGAATGATGAGAGTGTAAAGAAAGCTATTTTAGAAGAAGGACATCATTCTCGTTATACGATACATCCCGGAAGTATTAAAATGTATCAGGACCTGAAGAAAACCTTTTGGTGGAATAATATGAAAAAAGAGGTAGCACTATTTGTGTCTACATGCCTAACATGCCAGCAAGTAAAAGCTGAACATCAAAGGCCCGCTGGGTTGTTGCAGCCTTTACCGGTACCAGAATGGAAATGGGAGCACATCTCTATGGATTTTGTCTCTGGCTTGCCTAGAACAAATTCAGGACATGATAGCATTTGGGTCATTGTGGACCGGTTAACCAAAGCTGCCCACTTTCTACCGATTCGCACGACATACACTTTGGATCCATTGGCTCAGCTATACATTAAGGAAATAGTGCGGTTGCATGGAGTTCCTGTCAGTATTGTATCGGACAGGGATACTCGGTTTACTTCTAAATTTTGGGCTAGACTACAGTCAGTCATGGGGACGAGACTCGCCTTTAGTACTGCCTTTCACCCCCAAACTGATGGACAATCGGAGAGGACCATCCAAACCTTGGAAGATATGTAGAGGGCCTATGTTATTGACCTTACAGGAAGTTGGGATGACCATTTACACCTGATTGAGTTTGCTTATAATAATAGCTTCCAAGCAAGTATTCAAATGGCACCATATGAAGCCCTGTATGGAAGAAAATGCAGGTCACCCATATGTTGGGGCGAGATTGGTGAAAGAAAGCTTTTGGGGCCGGAAATTGTCCAGATAACCACAGATAAAATAACATTAATTCGTGAAAGGCTCAAGACAGCTCAGTGTCGGCAAAAGAGTTATGCCGATAACCGAAGGAGAGATCTTGAATTTGAAGAAGGTGATCGAGTTTTCCTAAAAATCTCACCAATAAAGGGTATTATGAGATTCGGCAAGAAAGGAAAGTTGAGCCCATGTTACATCGGACCATTTGAAATCCTAGAAAGAATTGGAGGTGTCGCTTATAGACTTGTCTTACCACCCGAATTGGCAAATGTCCATAATGTCTTTCATGTATCTTCACTACGAAAATAACAGCCCGATCCATCCCATATCTTAAAATATGAACCTTTACCGATCAGGAAGGACCTATCCTTCATTGAGCAGCCAATTTTGATACTGGATAGAAAGGTGCAAGTGTTGCGTAACAAGGAGATTCCTTTAGTCCGTGTATTATGGCAGCACCATTCAAGAGAAGAGTCGACTTGGGAACGAGAAGACGAAATCAGAGAAAAATACCCCTATCTTTTTCAGTAATCAGGTACACAAATTTAGAGGACTAAATTTTTTTAAGGAGGGAAGAATGTAACAATCCTAAAATTTCAAAAAAAAAAAAAAAAAAAAAGGAGAAAATATGCTTATAAATAGGTGATGTTCTGTTTGAATATGATGGTCCTTGGGGACCATCACTATTTTCAAATACTTTTACTTCGTTTAACTTTTGCTTGCCTGTTTTGCTTGCCTTCTTTTGCCTCCTGCTGCTTGCAGCTGGCAACGTCCTTTAGCGGACGTGGTTTTCGTATGATAAAAGTCTGCTTTTAACGCGACACCTCAGGTATGAGGTAGAGCGTAAGAAAATAATATAATAATACGTTATAAGAATTTAAATAGGGGATGTGAGCACTCCCACCCTAAAACAAAATTGTGAGATCTCTCTCTCTAGTCGAAACACAGTGAACTTCTCTCTCGAACCGAATTTTTTTATCGGAGGCTCCCTCTCAAATAATTGTGGGTAAGTGACATCGTCTTTCTGAAAAATAGTCTATTTTTAATAAATAGTGATATTTCCGTCTAGGATCTTTATTTTATCAGTTTTATGTGTAAATGACCTCGAAAAATAATCCATTCTTTTTAAAAATAAATTGAAATAATTATTTCTGCTTATTATCATGAATTTTAGACGCGATAAATTTTATGCGCACGTGACCTCATTATCCTGAAAAATAATTTTTTAATAAAAATTGTGATATTTTATCTATATTAGAAATTTTGAATGCTGTAAATTAGAAAAATAAATTTATTTACTTTTTCTTGTCTATTGTTAGAAATAAATGTGATATTCTGCTTTTAGTAAAATTGTGATATTTCTTTCTACTGTTTTGAATATTTAGACATTGTAAAATTCATGTGCAAATGACTGCCTTATTATTTAAAAATTTACATTTTTGCAATTGATTATAGTATTGTTGTGAAATGTTTATTTGTGAATTGATATTCCATAAATTGTGATAATTCCGTATTCTTGAATTTTTATAAGATTTTTTCTATACATATTAAATTGGCAATTATGCTAGAATGCCTTTACAAACTGCTACCTTTCTAAATTTGAGCCCAAAATATTTGATTGGTTATTTTTGAAATGTTATAGAGAGTGACTGTTATTAATGGTTTAAGTGAAATTCATATTAATGGTTTCAGTGATATGTTGAGTACATGATATTGCTGCTTTGAATGTTTAAAGAGATTTAGAAATAATTTAAGTATGCAAGTGGACTCATCCGGTTCGCCGGTGAGGTATAAGTGGACCTATCTGGGACGCCGGTAGGGTTTAAGTGGACTCATCCGGTACGTCGGTGAGGTATAAGTGGACCTGCAGGGATTAAGTGAACCTATCTGGGACGCCGATAGGGATTAAGTGGACCCATCAGGACGCTGATGGGGTATATAGGTGACCTACTTGGAACGCCAGTAGGGTATTTTGTGAAATCTTTTGAATTATGTACTGCCGCTAAAAGTGTTATAAGCATTTCAATTACTCGAATTAGACTTAATTATGCATTTATTGAAAGTGAAACTGTTGATGCATTTTTGTTAATAGATCTCATTTTGGAAAATATTGATATCTTTCAATCATGATTATTTTTAGGATTATGATGATCACTTACTGAGTAGCCAAACTCATCAAACTATGGTAAACATTTTTTCAGGATAACTGCGGATTCATTTTGAGTGATAGTCAAGATCAACCTTGGAAGATACTGTTGTTGTACTAGCTTTCTTTATTTACTTTGTAAGACCTCGCCACTGTAAATTTGTCCAATCAATAGATGTATATATGTTTTGTCCGTCACATCTCAAGAATAATAGTATTGTAAATTCTTGGGGTGTGACACGACCCAACCCTGCAGCCTTTGCGATCACAAGACCATCACGAACCAGTCCTCACCTGGTCGGCTTACAAGGCTGGAGCTCAATCGGGGCATCTTGAACCCCTGCTAATCAACATATCGCACCCAGTCCGACGGGCACGCAAGATCCCAACCGTGCAAGAGATCGACCTCCTTGAGGAGAGAGTCAGCGTTATGGTCGTCGAGAAATCTAATGACGAGCAGGAAGATCGTCTAACTCGGCTTGAGAGTATGATAGCCCAAGAGCTGGATAAGCTCTAATTGATGAAAGTGCCCGATCCCATGAGAATTCATCTCACCATGGGGCCAATTCTTCACAGCTCCCCCATCCGGCAAGAGAAACAAGGCAGCTGCCTCCTCCCAGCTCTCATGGCCACTCTTCCCCTCATCAAGTCTCATAGGACGACAACGACACTATGGTCAGCCATAGCTTGCAGGGCAGGCAGATCCCCGGCGTGCAAGATACAACCCTGTACTGCAAGCCCTATCCCTCCTGCATTCATCAGATCTCATTTCCCCCCCAATTACTAGAAGGGGAGACTCCCTGTCTTTAACGGCACGAGTTCTCCTCACCAGCTTATCGCTCACTTTATTTCAGCATGTCAAGAGACAGTTGCTGATGGGAGACTCCTCCGCCAGTTTGTTGAAACTCTCGATGGGCCGACGTTAAAGTGGTATGCCTGGCTTCCCCCGAACACAGTGCAAAACTGGGAAGAGATGGAACACTTGTTCTATAAGCACGTCTACGAAGTTGAAAGAAACAATCAAGCCATTAAGCTTCTCACAGTGACCCAGGACCTAGATGAGCCAATCGATCAATTCATTGCAAGACGGAGAGTTCTGCTTGCGCACCAGACCACCCCTATGCCTGAGGTTGATGTTGTTCGGAGATTGTCCTACATGTCGAGGCTTCAAACCCTACTTCTATATCAGATCTAATCTCTAAAGCAGTCCATATAGAAAGCCTCTTTAAGCATCATGGCAGGCCCCAGGTATAATCATCCAACAAGATAACAATCGAAACTATGGTAATGCTCGCCCCAACTCTCGAGGCAATCAGCATAGAGCGATGATCAACATCGTTGTCACTGTATTTGATCCCAAGAAGGCCACTCCCCAAACCCAGGATTTCTCCGCAGGGGTAAACCCCACGAACACTTAAGGGACATCTCAAGCAAGTCAACAACAACCCCAGTCCTACAATAAGGTGCCTCCACCTCCGAACCTTTATGGAAAGGACAATTGGGCAAAAAAGAGAAATAAGGTTTATAGCTTCGATAAGTGGGTCTCGACCCTTCTCCGAATGTTGCTAGAACAACCAATATTCATGTTGCCTGAGTGGAAAAAGCCAAAAGAAGCTAATATTGTCACCCATAGGAATTACTGCGCCTATCACAAAATGTTGCGGCACCCTGTTCAGGAGTGTTTCACTCTCAATGACCACATTGAGGCCTTAATCCAAAAAGGGTAGTTACAGCTCGACAGTCTTAAGAAATCATTCGAGGCAGCTGAGGCATCCCACATGGTTATGGTTCTATAAAAAGACAAGCAAGAAGATTATCTTGATGAACTACCACCAGACCTTCTTCAGGCAATGTTCTGTATCATGATTCAAAAAGGGGTCATCGCACTGTGGCCATTGAGACAGCCCAGATGCATTGCTTAAGGAACAGAGCATCTCTAGTGCCCGTATCACAAGATACGTGGCCATGATATAGATATGTGCTCCACCTTCCAAGCCTTAGTAATGTAAAAAGTGCGAGAAATGTACTTCACCGTCCACATCCTAGAAGATGATGTTCAAGCTTCTGAGTCACCAACACAAGAGGTCACTCAGATGCAGACCTCCTGTGATGGTGCGTTGCCTGGATTTTTCGGTTCAGGAAAACCCTCCACTTCTCAACCATGGCAAATCTATCGAGGGCGGAATATGATGAAATCCATAAGTAGGGAGGTGGTTCGTCAAACAAGGCAAGCTCCAAAGCCTTATGAACCCGGTGAGCCTACGCTGACCAAGGAAAGGGGTAAAAGAAGACGAGTATCAAGAGCTGCTCGTCGAAGGAGGAGAACCCTACAACCCCCAACTGAGGTGGAGTTCCTTGAGCCTATTCCTCCATTACCGACATTGCGGGATTTCTTCCCTGAGTCAATCGCTTTCGACAACCAAGACCCGCACCCCGGTCAAGAGGACATTCCTAAGCATTCCTTTACTCAGGTTTCCAATACGTCTAACAAGGGTGATGACATTAAAAGCACCCCTCAATGGTCCAAGCAGGGTCAAGACCATAAAGATCCCTTGCATATGTCCGACAAGGGTGACAACATTAAAAGCACCCCTCAACAGTCCAAGCAAGGTAAAGACCTTAAAGATCCCCTGCATACGTCTGACAAGGGTGAAGATATTAAAAGTACCCCTCAACGGTCGAAGCAGGGCAAAGACCTTAAAGATCCCCTACACACGTCCGACAAGGGTGACGACATTAAAAGCACCCCTCAACGGTCCAAGCAGAGTAAAGACCTTAAAGATCTCCTGCCCACGTCCGACAAGTATGACGACATTAAAAGCACCCCTCAACGGTCCAAGTAGGGTAAAGACCTTGAAGATCCCCTGCACACATCCGACAAGGGTGACAACATTAAAGCACTCATCAACAATCCAAGCAAGGTAAAGACCTTAAATATCATTTACATACATCCAACAAGGGTAACGATATTAAAAGCACCACTCAACGGTCCAAATAGGTAAAGACCTTAAAAATCCCCTGCACAGGCCTGACAAGGGTGACAACATTAAAAGAACCCCTCAACGGTCCAAGCAGGTAAAGACCTAAAAGATCCCTTGCGCAGGTCTAAGCTGGGTGACGATGTTAAAAGCTACCTAGTTCAGTTCAACTCGAGTGATGACTCTAAAAGCTCTCCCTCTTATTCTTCTATTGCTGACCCTTCTGCCCCTTCTTTGTCTTCCAACGCGACTTTTACAGGTCTGACTCTTGGATGCCCAGACTTTGAGGCTCTTGATAAAAAACTAAAAAGCTGCAACATTAGCAGGTGGCATCGAAAACAGCTGAAAAAGATGGTGGCCCAAGCCGCTGGGTTCCTGATAATCGTCGATGCCTTGGCGTCTAGAGCCAAGAAGAAGTCTCCTCCCACTACTGAGAAGCTTATCGAGAAACATAAGAACCCTAAACTTGAGAAATCCCAACAACCTCTTGGGATCGATTTTGAACAGTTGCTAAGAGAGTCTATTTGAGGTCACTGTCCATCACTTGTTTCCCGGTGTGAATAAGGAGAGAGTAGTTCAAGATCTAGGTCCGTAGTTACCAAAATGCTTGTGGACTACGGAAGTTATAGCTCAATAAGCCCTGATCCAGAAGTGAAATTTTTGAAAGTTTAAGAATGGCCTAAGAAGGTTCAAGGTCATGCTTAAGAGTCTCCTAAGAACACCTACCAAGTTTTGTCACAATCCGACGATCTTAAGGCAGTGCAAATGACAAAATAGTTTTGGAAAATTCTGCCTCTATCATGCTGAAAATGAACTCTGAACTACAACACTATTATCGAAGCATCAAATGGTCTCCCGACCATTGTTATTGTTCAAAAACCCCTGGGTACCAATTTTCGGCGCATTTGGAGGCATTTGGAGTAAGTTATAGCCACATTACCCAAAATGGGCAGGTCATACGCTATTACGGTGCACCCTCGGTGAATCAGTTTCTATTGTGGTTCTCAATTTTGGGGGCAAACTTCACCTGGCCGTATCTTCCTCATATCGGGTCGGATCGAGCCAAATTTTTTTGAGCATGTTCATCTCGTTGACCCAGTCGATTTGATATGTGGTACGCATGAAGACACAACTCGAGCTGAGAGAAATCGAAGAGAGAAATTCACTCGAAAGTTTCGAAAGTAGCAGAAAATTTTTAGCAAGATATCCTATCAAACGCCCACATCACAACGCTCACGCGTCAAATTGACCTAACACCAAACCCATTATGACCAAGAGGTTAGAGGCTTCATCCGAGCTAAACCTCGCACGTGATGGACGATCAGATTCAACGCATGATGATTCCAAAGTTGTTGCAAATTCTGGCCACTGGAATTCAAACTCTAGCCAAAGTTTCTCAATTTGGAAAACGATCGCCCAAGCACCAAATAAAGCCATTCTTTTTGCAAAACGATCATGACAACATGCTCGTCACACTACAATGAAGAAACCAGTGAAAAAACACTAAGAAACGGGCTGAATTCTAAATCTAAGGCTGCACATTTTCTCATGTTTTTGCTGTGTCTTGATCATCACCGGGGAGTCCAAACCATGGCTTGAAAAGGGTGTCAAAATGATCATCTTCCCGAGCCGCTCTAGAAAAGAATAATATTTTGATCGGATGAAGACCAGAAGGACCCCGAATGGATTCCAAAAGAATTCGAAGATTGCATGGCCATTACAGGGACTGATTCAGAATTTCACGAATTGGTGGTGCATGGGCAAAATCATCATTTTGCCCTTATTTTCTTAATTTTCCTTAATTAAATTGAATTTTAATTTAATCAATTAGGTAAGAATTGGAGTATCGGAATTTGAGTATCCACCCATGTTTAGACCTAAAATCTATATAAGCACGTGATGTGTTCATGTAATGGGCCTTCTTTCATCAATTAAAAAATTCTCTTATGGCTTGAGTTTGGATAAAGATAGAGAGAAGAGAGAAAATCTAGACGGGTACCCCTAGGCCTCAAAGGTAACGTTCTCACTCTTCGCTTCTTTCCCTCTCTTCTTCCTCTCTTCTTTCTCTCTCTTCTTCTCTCTCTTCTTTCTCTCTCTTCTTCTCTCTCTTCTTTCTCTCACTTCTTCTCTCTCTTCTTTCTCTCTCTTATTCTCTCTCTTCTTTTATCTCTTTTTTATCTCTTCTTTTATCTCTTCTTTCTCTCTCTTCTTCTCTCTCTTCTTCTCTCTCTTCTTTCTCTCTCTTCTTTCTCTCTCCTCTCTCTTCTTTCTCTCTCTTCCTTCTTTTCTTTTTTCTCTTCTTCTTTATTTTCTCTCTCTTCTTCTTTTCTTTTTCCCTCTTCTTTTCTTTCCTCTCTTCTTCTTTCCTTTCTCTCTTTTCTTCATTCCCTTCTCTCTTCTTTCCTTCCTCTCTCTCTTCTTCTTTCCCTTCTCTCTTCTTCTTTCCTCTTCTCTCTCTACTTTCTCTCTTTTGTCGTGCACGACAGTGAGCACTACTAAGCTCAACCTTCTCTCTTCTTTCTCTCTTCTACCGTTCACGATAGTGAACACTGTCGAGCGCGATCTTCCCTCTTTTCTCTCTTTCTCCTGTCATGCACGGCAATGAACACTGTCGAGCGTGACCCTCTCTCTTTCTTCTATTTTCTCTTTGTCTGCTCTGTAGTGAACACTATCGAGCGTGACCTTCTCTGTCTTCTCTCCTTCTCCTATCGTGCGTGACAATGAACACTGTCGAGCGCAACCCTCTCTCTCTTCTCTCCTCTCTCTGTCTCGCACGATAGTGAGCAATGTCAAGCATGACCTTTCTTCTCTCGCCCTTTCTGTCTTGCGCCGCAGCACACTCTATCGGGTGTGACACTTCTTTCTCTCTCTTTTTTCTCTATCCGGCACGACAGTGCGTACTATCGAGCATGACCTCTTTCTTCCATCTTTGCTCTCTCTCCATTGTTTGCTTGATTAGAGGGCAGGATGAGCCTTGTGCTGTCGTGCTAGTCTTGTCACCGAGTAGCTTAGCCGTCATGCCAGTCTAGTTACCGTGCTTGTCTAACTGCCACGTCAGTCCTATCATTGTTCCAGTCTTGTCGTTGACCAATCTAGCCGTCGTGCTTGTATAGTCACCAAGCCGGTCTACCTGCCGCACCAGACCAGCCACCGCTCCAGTCTTTCCACTGTGCTAGTCTAGCCGCCTGGTCAAACTTCTTCTCTCTCTTTCACTTCTCTTCTCTCTTTTCTAATTTTCTCTTCTCCCATTCTTCTTCCTCTCTTCTTTCTCTTTCTTCTAAGATACTTTTCTCTGAAGGATCTGGGTGAAAAACAAACCAGCCTTCGTCTCTCTTTTCCCTTTCTCTGAAGTGTTGGGTGAAAGCCATACCAGCCTTCGTCTCTCTTTTCTCTTTAAAATATACATTTTTTTTATAGGACTAATTGAAATACATAGTAGCCTTCATTCTTTTTCTTCCTCTTCTCTTTCTTTTCCAAAACACACATTAGCATGGAAGTACTCGGTTAAAAGTAGACCAGCCTTCAAAATTCTCCTTTTCTCTGAAGTACTAGGTGAAAAGCAAATCGACCTTCAGTTTCTTCCTCTTTTCTTTGAAGTATTGGGTGCAGACCAGCCTTCAACTCTTCCTTTCTTCTTTTCTCTTTCACCCTTCTATTTCACCCCTTTTTCTTTATTTCGCTACTGTACAATATGTACTAAGAGTCCCATATCAAGGAGACGCCATGAGGCTGTCGAATTGACACATATTACATCGTCTTATTTCCATTTTTCTATGAGTACACGCACACGCGTGCGCTCACCCTATGACAAGGTGGGGTCCTC
The DNA here is from genome assembly GCF_054954075.1 of Amborella trichopoda. NCBI lineage: Eukaryota > Viridiplantae > Streptophyta > Magnoliopsida > Amborellales > Amborellaceae > Amborella > Amborella trichopoda. The sequence goes on from NC_142346.1 coordinate 24,822,277, forward strand.
AGATCCACTTGTTTGTATTCTAATGTGTGTGTGTGTGTGTGGTCACAAGTAAGAAGAAATAACCCAAGGGAGACGATTTCGAACTGGCAACAAGCTAGGGGGCATTCTATAAGATCTAAGAGGGCACCCATGCGAGTTAGCCTAAGCATGTCATGGACCCACGTGAGGTAAGTCCCTCCTCACGACCCAATTTCTCTCTCACCAGTTGGTATTTCTGCCCATGTCCACCTTACGCGGTTCGCGAGAGAGCGGTCTCAGGTTCTAGGTCCATCTCGAACTCGGAGCCACGCCACCTTGTCATCTCGACCTGGAGGGCGAGATCGAGGCATCTAACCAGAGTCGAGCTGGCAAAACTTCCACTCTCATAAAGCTTGTCATATGGTGCAGATCTCTGAAGCAGTGACCAACACTAACCAAATCGATCTAAGGTTAGGAAGGAGGTTATATACGCTCATGTAGAAATCAAGACTCATGAAGTATCCGTGTCTGCCACTCATCCCATACCCAAATACCTCAACCAATTCTCCACCACCACAAATACTTGAGACCACCACTGGTTTCATACACCAAACCAACTTCAGACCCTCGACCTCAACTCCGTCGACACATACTCTTACTACCCAATCCAACCAATCCACACAAGACTCGGCTGCACGACCTGCCAATCGACACCAAATCCAGTTGAACGACTATTGCCTACCCAATCCATGCCGGCTGCACAGCAAAGACAATAGGTATCCTAGAAGAACATTGTACCACTTGAGCCTACCTCTCAACCTACCATCTCACTAAAGCCTGTGGCAAATCCCGGAGTACTTTGAAATGGTGATCCTAAATCCAGGCATCACGTGGTGGTTGTCTCTATGATCAACTAATCACAGAACTCTCCCATTACACTCTATGAGCCCTGCTCTCCCCAATTGACTAAGGTCCTTCAGAATCCACTCTCTCAAACTTATGCATTCCTTCTCCTTGAAATCGACCCCTCCTCGGACAAGCAATCAGTTGAAGTAGCCACCATGCTCTACACTGTAAAAGCCCAATTTGAGGCGGAGATGTCAAAAGCATGGGTACCTACAAACTCAGAGGTCGGGGTATTCAAGGTCCATGAAGAACCCTTGGGGTCACCAACCACTGATGACCGAGAAGTTCAAGAAGCCCCTGAAGTGTGAGAAGATGGCGGACCGGCAATGACTGATGATTTGGAGGAGGTAAACTTGGGATATGAGACCGACATAAGTTCGACTTTCATTTCAGCCAACATGTCACCAGATGAAAAAGAAAACTACATCGCCTTCCTGTGAATAAATCGAGATGTCTTCACCTGGCACTATCATGAGATGCCCGGTCTCAATCCCCAAGTCGCCGTACATCGGCTCGGTATTGAGCCATCCTTCATGCTTATAAAGTATAAATTGAGAAAGTTCAGACCGGATCTTGAAATGCAGATCGATGGTGAAGTGAGTAGACTCAGGGAAGCAAGCTTCATCTAAGAGGTCAAGTATCTAAAATGGCTCGCCAACGTCATGCCGATTAAGAAGAAGAATGGGCAAATAAGGTTTGCATTGATTACTGTGATCTAAATGTTGCCTGCTCAAAGGATGATTTCCCACTATTGATTCCACAACTCATTGTCAAATCCTCTCCTTCATGGATGTGTATTCAGGGTACAATCAGATAAGGATGGCTCCAGAGGATGAGGAAGCCACAACTTTTCTGACTATAAAAGGGGTTTTCTGGTATAAAATGATGCCATTCGGACTGAGGAATGTAGGTGCTACCTATCAACGAGCCATGACTACCATCTTTAAAGATATGCTGCATAAGAAGGTGGAATGTTATGTAGATGACTTGGTGGTGAAATCAGAAGAAAAGGATGTCCATATGCATGACCTGAAACGAGTGTTCGAGCGAGTCCGCCGGCACCAACTCAAAATGAACCCCTTGAAATGTTCTTTGACTTAAACCATCGAGTCTAGCCCTTACATAATTCTAGATTCTAGAACGGGCCGAAGAGAGTCACCATGAGGGTTACTCAAGGTGACCATGACGATTGCTTCACAGCTAACTCTAAACCAAATCTTCCCAAACCTAGGGACCAATATGCTGCAATCCCTTGGAACTATCAACAGACCTCAAGCCAGTACATTATCCAATGCCCAGGTCTTCAATTAGAGACAGAGTCCCAAGCATCCACTTCTAATCCTGAAATTGTTGTGATCCGAAAGGCTGGTTCAGCCCGAAAGGCTCTGATTAGTCAAGGGGTCTGACCTGGAGTCATCCTACAAGGGAATTTACGCAACCAAAGTGGAAGTCGACTGAGGGAAGAAATCCATGCAGCATCCAACGTCAATTCCCTTAACTAGAACCCAGATAACCCCGAGGTTCAACGATCTCAAGACCAAGACCCACCTAGGTTTAGGGCATTCAACCCTACCTTGAGTCGTCGTAGTACAACTCATGAAGTCGTGAACACGGTATGAGGTAGAGGTGTCGACCCAAACCAACCCCTAGGCGAGATAGGTGTCCAAGTTGCTCTCAAAAGTCTAGTTGATCTAGGATGCACTGCTCATGCCCCAGCTTACGGGTCAATGGCAAACCAACTTAGTGGTATAGGTCAACCCTTAGCACAACCGAGTTAGCCGATTCTTCAATCGGTCCCTCTAGTTCATCCGCTCCAATAAACAGTGCAATTTCCACAACCGGTGGCGACACCCATGGGCAGTATGCCCCTCAGGAGCAAGTGTATCAAACCTCCTCGATGACTGCGGCTCATCAATCTTAGGCCCATGCAGGCCAACATATACCCCAAATCTCGACTCATCAGTCCACGCTTCGGAACCCACCAACCGGTGGGCCTACTTTCATGCCAAACACCCAACAAGAGGGCACTTTAAAGGCGATGTAGGATATGCTCGTAAGAATGGGAATGCATGATATTCTAGCCCCAAAGGCCTATGTTCAAGAGACCATTGGAGGCATGGAGGACCTTCCCTTGGGATTTGTTGTCCCAGAATTCGGAAGAAGTTTAATGAGAAGAGCAATCTAGATGCTCACGCCAACGCGTATCTCCTCTCAGTGAGAGCTTTGCGAGACAGGCCTAATCAATTGAAGGACATATTTTCACAAACATTGACCGGTGAGGGCTTGAACTGGCATTGGAGAACAATATCTGCTCAACCACACATCATTCCAGATGAAATGTTCAACCTATTCGTCTCTCACTACTGCGGGTCGACACCAAGATCTCTCTCCCTGAGCGAGCTTAGTGCAAGGAAGTAAAATCCAGGAGAATCTTTCGAGGATTTCATCTGTCGATTCTGTGATGTAGCAATTTGGGTCGTAGAATGCCCACAGATAGACCTAGCAACAATCTTCATGGCCCTAGAGAACACTCCTCCTAAATACTGGACCTTTTTTAGCCAAGGCCTTATTCCCCACTCTTTTGACTCGACGATCGAGCGGGTGGCGCGACATGCAAGGGCAAGAGGGACACCCCTCAATACCAGGCCCGACAATAAACCAATAATGACTCCCCTAAATAAGAGCAAAAAACAATAACAATGGGAAGGCTTCCTGTTAGGTTAATGAGATTATCGTTACAGGACCGACTCAAGGTTCAGCCACTCAGTCCAACAATCAGAACCAAACCGAAGGGGTCCACCTAGAGCCAACGCTCGAAATAATAACCAAAGGCAAGAGGATGATTTCACTCCTCTCAAAGACCTGCTGAAAAAAGTGTGGGAATTACTCCTATCGAGAAACATGGTTTATCTACCGCCACCATTTGAACCACCACTTCAAGTCACGAACAAGAGATGGGGGTGCAAATGGCATCAAAACCATGCACATGATACCCAAAACTGCATATACTTGAAGCAATTAATCCAGGGGGACATTATTGTCGCATGTAGAAATCAACACGTTGCAGAGCCTAATGAAAAGATGGGTATCTTCACAAACCCTCTCCGGTCGACCGAAAAGCCGGGATCTCAAGACAACTCAAAAGAAAATGTTGTCATTCACATGGTTGAGAGTGGAGACGAAGAAGAAGAAGTCAATTCATAATGGCTTGTGATTATCATTTTCAAGAACTTGAAGAAGATCTATTAGATCTTCTAAGAAGAAGCCCTTCATCTCCAAACCTCAACAACCTTCCCAAGTGGGACCAATATGACAAAGATGACACATAGGAGATAGGTATGGTCAAAACCAATGAAAAGGCGTCATCAGCTAAACAAGGGGCCAGCACCCCGAAATCTCCCATTATTCTTGCTAGAGCTGACCCTATCAAGCTTCAAGCTGGTGAGGTTGATTTCCTAACCCGTAGAGGTCGAGTGTTCGAACCCGTTCAATTAATGGCCGACACTTTTGGTGAAAGGATGGGAGACTCCTCAAGGGCCAAACAACCAACAGGGGTTGTAGATCACAAGCTGAACAAGGAAATTCAAGGATCTACAACAACCTACGATCTACTGACTTATCTCGGGAAGTTCCAGGCACAAAAGTCTATCTTGGAGATAATTATCAACTCACTAACACACATGGCCCAAATCGAAAAGGTCCTCACCAAGACACACATCCCGAGCAACACACAGCTAGATGAGTTGTGCGGTATGATCAGCCAATTAATGGCATCGACACCAATGGTGTTCACGTATGATGACATCTCGGCCAGCTTCAATGGCTTTCATGTTCAACCCCTGCACATCACCGTTTTCATGCAAGGATATGAAATACGGAGAGTGCTTGTTGATAATGGGGCATCCCTAAACATATGCCCTATGAAAATAGTTAAGCAGATAGGCAAAAGCTCAGATGACTTCGAGCCGTGTCAACTAACTATGGCTGCGTACGCCACGACCATGAGACAAGTTGAAGGCATACTCCCTCTCACACTTAAGGTCTGCCCGGTCGTACAAGTGATAAAGTGTTATGTTTTATACATAAAACCTTCATTCAACATGTTGCTAGGAAGACCGTGGCTGCACGAAAACCTTATGGTTGCCTCTATGCTCCATCAATGCCTCAAATTTCCAACGAAAAATAACGTCGCGAAGGTATGCGCTAAACCCCCTACTTTTATCAATCCTAGCATACATAACAGGAAGCTAGCCGTAAGGGTCAAGCTTGGAGAAATCCCACTCACTTCCTTCGATCAAGCTGATTGTGCCACCTTATGCCTAGAGGTCGATGACCCTGTTCGTCAAATTTTGCAAACATCTGCATTGATTGAGGACATTATCCAATGCCAACATGGATATGGTTTCAGGTCCCTCGAAGCTTGATTGAGGACATTATCCAATGTCAACATGGATACGGTTTCGGGTCCCTCGAAGCTTGACACATGCTCCTCTCCCAAGTCTTCCAACCAGGTCAAGTCTTGGGGAGTCAAGGCAAGGTGTAACCAAAGCGATTTCTGAATCACCCCAAGCCAAAACTGAAAACGGGGATCGAAGAGCACTCGGATGTTCTCTCACTTTATTTCAAAGCAGGATGAAGCCTTCATGCTATCCAGGCTTTTTCCTCTCGATGCCCGTCCTTCAAAATGGCCAAAGGTGATCCTTGATTCCCCAACAAAGAATAACTCTTCTTCCACATCTCAGCACACACAAGAATTGGGAATTGAAGACCTTTTTGCTGACCTGAATTTGAATGTATGCACAATTGGCTCTAACACAGCCAAACATGCTCATCTGCTTGTCCAAACCCAGGAACAAAATTGGTCGATCACTCTTCTATCTCGAGAATCGCTTGAAGCATACCAACGGCACTTTCAAGTCTTGGTGCAAAAAATCGGATAGGCATAAGATGGACATCCAACCACCCTGCGCGTCCAGTCCCAAACATTTCTCTATCGAGTCCCATAAGGGACACCTCTGGCGACATTTCAAAAAGTTCAAAACATGATAAAACTGATAATAATGAAACCGAATTTTAAAAAACGGTGCTCACTTAAGATAGCCCAATAAAGGTGCCTAATACCCAAGACGATGAATTGGACGATCAAGATGAGAATCAAGAGAGCCAAAAGTCTGAAGAAATCTCTCAACCTAAGGAACTTACTTCCCATGTTGAGCAATTCAAGAAGACGTTCGATCGTGAACCTAAGAACTGAGAAGGACCCAAGGTTAACCAAGATTGGAACCTCCTTATCTTCTGAGAAGAGGGAAAATATGATTTCCTTTCTCAAAGAATATCGCGATGCCTTTGCCTGATCATACGATGATATGCCAGGGCTAGATCCCACATTGGTGCAACATTACCTAATATTCAATGAAGGGGCAAAGCCTGTAAGGCAGAAACTCCGACGTCAAAAGACCCACCTTAAGCTTAAAATTAAAGAAGAAATCAACAAACTGCTCAAGGCGAAGTTCATTACTCCTATTGATTATTCATAATGGTTGGCCAACATAGTGGTCGTACCAAAGAAAGACGGGAGGATCCGAGTGTGTGTCGATTATAGAGACCTCAATGAGGCATGCCCCAACGACAATTTTCCGTTACCAAACATAGATGTCTTAGTCGACAATAATGTGGGTCACGAGATGTTGTCATTCATGGACGGCTTCTCGGGTTACAACCAAATCCTTGTGGCAGAAGAAAACGAAACCAATACTTCATTCATAATGAAATGGGGAACCTACTGCTACAAAGGCATGCCCTTTGGCCTCAAAAATGCAAGAGCAACGTATCAACTGGCAATGACTAGCATCTTCCATGATTTAATGCATACCATCATGGAAGACTATATCGATGATATTCTGCTCAAGTCAAATATCAAGTCTGATCATCTCACTATTCTGAGAACCATTTTCGAGAGACTTCAGAAACATCAACTTAAAATATATTCACAAAAATGTGCCTTTAGAGTTGAATCCGGCAAATTATTAGGCTTTATAGTAAGCCAAAGAGGCATTGAGGTGGACCCATCCAAAATACGAGCCATCACTGAAATGCCTCCTCCCCGGAACATTAGAGAAATCTGTGGGCTTCAAGGTCGCATACAAGCCATAAGGCGTTTCATTTCACAACTGGCGGATAAGTGCACACCATTCAATAGACTCCTTAAGAAGGACACCCCATTCAGATGGGACAATGAATGCCAAGAAGCGTTTGATCAAATCAATGAGCACCTCACCAAACCTCCCATCCTTAGTCCTCCTAGTCTAGATAAACCCCTGTTCATATACATGTCAGTGAAAGAGAAGACCATGGGGGCAATGTTAGGACAATATAACGAGCACGAAAAAGAACAAACGATATACTATATCAGCAAAACCATGGTCGACTATGAGATAAGATACACGGATGTGGAGAAACACTGCTCAACACTTGTGTGGGCCATGCAGAAATTAAGATATTATGTCTTATCTCATTCAGTCAAGCTCATATCAAAAAAAGACCCACTCAAGTACCTATTGAAGAGGCCAATCCTCAATGAACGTTTGGGGAAGTGGAGAATACTATTGAGAGAATTCGAGATCGATTATGTCACTCAAAAATCTATCAAAGAACAAGCCATTGCTGACCACTTAGTTGAACACGCACTGCCAGACAATATTCCCGTTAACACGGATCTCCCTGATGAGAACTTCCTCACAATTGAGGACTCGAATTAGGAGCTATACTTTGACGGTGCAAAGAACAAATACGGGTAAGGTATAAGAGTCATATTATGCTCACCCGAAAAGATTTTAATGGCAATAGCCATTAGGTTGAATTTCCCATGTACCAATAACATTGCTGAGTATGAAGCCTTGATAGTTAGGCTTGAGAATGTCATGGAAAAGAAAATTTAGCAAATACCAGTGACTGGTGACTCCTTACTTGTCACAAACCAAGTTTAAGGGATTTGGAGGGTGAAAGAAGAAAAACTCGAACCCTATAAAGAAAAGGTGGAAAAGATGATTCCATATTTTAAGAAAAGCACCTTTCAGCATGTAACTAGGGAAAATTGGTTTATCGACACCGTTGCTTCAATAGTCGATATTCCTTCAGAAATCACCACACTACCATTCTACATCAGGAACAAACATGACCTTCCCCACCGAGGATCAAAAAGGAAAGAGAGCAATGGAATGAGAATGATGGGGAAGTATCTTTCGTGGTTTCAGATGCGCTAGTCAAAGAAAAACTATGGTTCGATGATGTTTTGCCCCTGCTAAAAGATGGTTATACCCCGAAGGAGCCATCAAAAAGGATAAAGAAGCCCTTTGAAGGTTTTATATGGGATTATTAGTACAAGGTGATCTTCTATTCAAAATGTCCTTCAATGGAATCATTCTACGATGCCTCGATCAGCAAGAAATTGACCAAGTACTAACAAAGTTGCACAATGAAGGCAGTCATTCTGAGGCAGCCACCTTAGCTCAGAAAATCAGGTGCCAAGGCTATTACTGGACCACCATGGCATAAGAATGCTAGAAGTTCATTAAGAGGTGTCCCAAATGTCAATTCTATGGAGATCTCATCCATGCACCATCCGTATCACTCAACGCAACACCGCCTGTATGGCCCTTTGCCATGTGGGGTCTTGATATCATCGGAATGATGTCACCAAAAGCCTCAAACGGCCAACATTTTATATTAACGGCTACATCATACTTCACCAAATAGGAAGAGGCTGCATCATTTGTTAAAATTGAAGGCCAACATGTTGCCCGTTTCATAAAGAACAATATCGTATTTAGATTAAGTGTTCCTGAGTCGATCATCATTGACAATGGATCTAATCACAAAAATGAAAAGGTCACTAAGTTGTGCAAAAGGTTTGGGATAACAAAAAAATTCTCCAGTCATTACTATCCTCAAGGAAACGGACAAGCAGTAGCCACAAATAAAGGACTTCTCAAAATCATAGACAAAATAATAGAATGCAGGAAAGATTGGCACGAAAAGCTAAATAATGCCCTATGGGCCTACCAGACAACTGAGAAGACTCCTACTGGCATGACCCCATACTCATTGGTGTATGGTATGGAAGTAGTGCTACCCATCGAAGTTGAGATACCATCTCTCTGAATCCTTATTCATAAAAATTTAGATGAAGAACAACAGGTCGAAGCACGAATCACTGCCCTCATTAATTTGGATGAAAAAAGACTATGAGCAACACAAAATATCGTTGCTTACCAATGTAGAACCGAAAGGGCATACCAAAGAAAAGTTGTTCCTCAAGAATTTAGAGAGGAGACATGGTACTCAAGAAAATCTTCCACACTCCTGTAAATCCACAGCCTTTAGGCAAGTTCAAACCTAATTGGGAGGGGCATTCGTGGTTACCAAAGTGCATGCGGGCAATTCTTATAAAATAAAAAATGAGGAGGGGTACGAACTCAATGACCCCATTAATGCAATATATCTCAGAAATACTACTCATAACGGGCTCAAAAATGGACATGGTGAAAAGTTGAAAGGGCATCACGGGTAAAAGGAATAAAAAAATCTCCAAGAAGGGGCTTTCGATGCAAGACACTCAAGTACAAACAAGTTCTTCCAAGTTTCGATAATACTGCACAATCAGACCCTGAGGATGAAGATTCCTCCTAAACCATGTAGGTTCTCAATAGAACCAACTCAGAAAGATATGGGAGGGTGACATGAATGGAAAACCAAAGTGATTTTGACGAACCCTGGAAACATCGAGACCCTCTAAGAGGAAAGGTCCATGAAGCAGAGGATGAAAGCTCCAAATGTGAAAAGATAACTTTGTGACTTCTGAGTTCTCATGATCCCTCAAGGGAATCCTTTCATCATCTCTAGATAAAATATAACAAGAAAATCACCACCAAAGGGGCCACAAGTCAAAAAACTGTAAGGCCCATCCCTTTTGAAAATATTGTTTCAATTTGATTGTTAAAATCATCCATTTTCAAAATCTTTCTTTTTTTAGAAGGGACTTCTTCCATCACTACAAGAGGCTAAACTGTTAGTCAATCTGGCCTCGCTCTTGAAGCCAACTTCCTATACCTGTTATGAAGGCTTGAAACTAGCCAGGCACTCCCTGGTTGTATGAGTATAACTACCAAATACCACATATCGGAGATGGGTAAACCTCGCCAATGACAATATTAGGTAGTCTGGGAGCATTTTTCCCTCGACTGGATCCCCTGAGGAAAAATGAGTCAAGCTCATCCCCGTGTGTTTGTACGATGTACCAATAGCTAGAAATTCCAGACAAAGACCCTACAACTAGGGGGTTGAGTTTGTAATAATTCATTTTGGAAAGTGTGTGCAAAGGAAGTGTCTTACTCTACTTCAACGAGTCAACTGCACACGTATAAGTTAAAAGACCCCCAATAGGGACAATAAAGAAAAAAAAAAGACAAATCAAGTAGAACAAAAAACAAAATTTTGGCTATCTCAAAATTCTAAGTTTCTTCATCCATTAAAAAATTGGCTTGTTACAGGCGTTCACGCCATCAAACTTGGTCTTACGACTGAAATTTCTACTGTCCCAATGGACTTCAATAAAACGAAAAAGTACTGAAAATGAGAATAATCACAGGATCAACTCATTCATGCCAAGGAAAAAAGTAAAGAAAAGAAAATAGTTTGGCTATTCAGTCTTTGACTTCGGATCAACATCCTTCTCCTTGAGTTCCGCCCCATCGAGCTAATTTGACTTCAGCCTCTTCCAGCTAATGTCAGATGTGTCCTAATCTGATTTGATTCGTTTATTTGAATAAGAGGCGTCATCTTCTCAATGAGGCACAAGATCCTAACTAGGAGCAGAAGACTCGCCACGAAGTCTCGAAGATCTAGGGCATAGTGCAAGAGGACAGACACGTTCCCACTAAGAATCATAGTTCGAAGTAGTCATGGGCTTCTCTTGCTTAGCTAACGCCTCACTAGAAGAGGACTTCTTCCCCTTCCATGAAAAACATGCCTTGATTAGAAGAGCTGAAGAGTGCCGACGAAGTGGAAAGATAGGGCGACGATCGATCGCCTCTTCGGAAGAAGTGTAATTCTGAATGTGGTTAAACTGGCGAAGAACCCTTTGAGGGAAATACCCCTCTATGAAGAATTGCCCCGCTAGTATAACACATGAATATCCCATAGCAGGAAAAAATAGGGACACGTCTCAAGGCCCCTAATCACTGAATCAAAAGATGACAACTCGTCCAAAACTCACCGATAATAATTGATGTATTGTGGTCGGGTGGAATCAATGATATGTGTCAGTCTCAAAGTAGCAGATTCAGCCGTCGTTGATCGAGGAGGACCGATAATGGCGATGTGTTCATTGGCCCAAACCTGCAGAAAACAAAGTTCAAAATTACCCCAAAATCTCACACAACAGAAGCCCTGAACCCTAGAATCATCCGGGGCAGTTTGACCTGGGTGACACTGATAGTATCGCCCAGCCTGTGTTGGCGACACTAGTAGTGTCGCCCAACCTGTATGGGCGACACATCAACTCAGAACGTCCCGAATCTAGTCGAGCTTTTTTCAATAAATTCTTATGTTAAAAACATGAACTCTAGAGCCCAAAACAGGACAAAAAATTGAGTTCGAGCAAAAAAATAAAATAAAATTGTGTTCAAAATATACCTGCAAAATCAGGACACTATCCTCAATAAATCTGTCACCTCACGTGACTCGGTCGTGAACACCACGATATATTCCCACCAACCTGTTTGGAACAATGGTGTAACCCGCTCAGTCCCAGAAGGCATGGACTAAAGGAATAAGGGAGCTATGAACCGTCTTGCAGCCACATGGAAAAAGGATGGAGCCCAACAGCACGAAAAGAAAAATAAGAATCTGTTCAGCGGCACGAGATTGCTCTTGATTCCAAACCAGCAGCTCCATATCAACCCACTGGCCACGTGAAGAATAAGCAGCCCCCAACAGTCGCACACCCATGATAGAATAGTCGTCGGTGGCAATGGAAGGTTGATACGCAATCTCGGCTAGGTTCGGGCCAGAAATCCGGGCAACTTCCTCTAAGGTTGGCGTTGTATCACCCGTAGGAAGAAAGAAAGTATTTCTCTGATGATTGAACCTTTCAATGAGAGCTTCAAGGAGCAGAAAGTTTACATGGGAAGAGGCCACGTTCGAGTTACCACGAGCTCGGGCCACTGTCGAGCAGAAAGAAACCAATCTTGGAACCAAGGTCCGATAATAGGAAAGCCGTTGACTAGTCAGGGAACTTAACCCGATCGAAGGCCCTGAGAAATGTGAGAGGGCATACTGCAGGGAAGTGCCTAACTTTAGGAAAACTAGGGGAGTCCTCGTCCTGTCTTCCGTCGTCAACTCTGTAGAGAGCCTTCCCCTTTCCCTCGGAGATTGCATTATTCTTCCTAGGAGCAATGAAAGTCTGAAAATGTGAGCAAGAAGGACCTGTAAACACATTTTTTTTAAAAAAAAAACCCTTTTATTCCCTCAAGTTTTCCAATAAAAAAAAAAAAATTACATTCGCTCAGCCTGTGTGGGCAACACTGCTCATGTCTCCCAAATTTTCATGCCTACAAGAAAATGATAATAATTTTATTTTTTTGTGGGCGACATCAAATGTGTCACCCAGACCTGGGCGACACGCCTAGTACCGCCTGGGTGCACGACCAGTTTTACCACTAAGGTTTTCCCAAAACTGCCCTAGCTCATTTTTTAGGCTCTCTAGGGATCGATCCTTGACTTCTCATGTGTCTTGTAACCTTTTTTTTAAAAAATAAAAATTAATGAATTTTAATTAATTTCAAACGCTCCTCGGTGGCATGAGCCTAAACTGCCAACCAATTTTCCAGAAAATTTAAAAAATATTCAAAACAATAAAAATGCTCCTTGGTCGCAAGAGCCTAAACTACCAACCAATTTAAAAAATAAAAAAAACAACACTCCCTGGTGGCATGAGCCTAAACTGCCAACCAATTTTCCAGAAAATTTCAAAAACTAAAAGAAAACATTTCAAAAAAAAAAAACGCTCCACGGTGGCATCAGCCTAAACTGTCAACCAAGTTTCCAAAATTTCAAAAAAGTAAAATAAAAAAGATAGAACACTCCTCGGTGGCATGAGCCTAAACTGCCAACCAAAGTCCGATCCAGGGCACAACCACCCTATTTATATGGAAAAACGTCAACTCGTGCGACGTTAAAGAGCCAAGATAGAAACAACGTCAAACTCGTGCGATGTTAAAGAGTCAAGACAGAAAAAACATCAAACACGTGCAACGTTAAAGAGCTTAGACAGGAAAAATATCAAACTCGTGCAACGTTAAAGAGCCGAAACAAGAAAAACGTCAAACTTGTGCAATGTTAAAAAGCCAAGACAAGAAAAATGTCAAACTCGTGCGACGTAAAAGAGCCGAGACAGGTAACGTCTAGCCCCGTATGACATAAAATGCTGGATGTGTTCAGCGCACAACCACCCTGTTCAATGTGTTCAGGGCACAACCACCCTGTTCAAACGTCTAACCCCATACGATGCTAAAGGTCACATATATCCAGTTCAGCATCAAACTCGTGTGACATAAACGAGCTGAGACAAGTAACGTCTAACGTCGTATGACGCAAAATGTTGGATGTGTTCAGGCCACAACCACCCTGTTCAATGTTGTTCAGGGCACAACCACCCTGTTCAATGTGTTCAAGGCACAATCACCTTGTTCAAATGTCTATCCCGTATGATGTAAAACAGTCGGGTGTATGGTCCATCGATGCATGACGCTAAACTGCTTAGAGGGCTCTTTGGTTACAGGAGTTAAAACTGCTAACCAACTTTGTTTTTCAAAAATCTTTTTCTTTTCAAAATTTTCACTATATGTCCGTGATTTCAAAAACTTTAATTTCTTTGTTAAAATAATAACATGTCCCTGCTCTGGGTTTTATTTCAAATCTCCCCCTACTTTCAAAATTTCTAAAACATTTTCTAAAACGAAGGAGCTTGGACACTCTTATATGATGAATATCGCGTTACTGCTTCATCTCTCTCTTTGGATTCAGCCAGACAAGTCACTTCGTATAGAAGGCCTTTTCCTATAGATAGCCTTAGGAAACCCTAAGGAGATCAAAGAAAATGCCAGGGATAAAACTTTCAAACCGCAAAACCCCTGAAGTTAGGTGGCATGGCCAAAAAATCCAACTCGAGTTTCAAGCTTGTGTAACTCACAGACAACGTCGAAAGCCCTAGGAGCCAAAATGCCCTAGGTGGGTAAGTTCGGTGAGCACAATGACTTGGAGGGATAGTTGGTGTGCCCTCTGACCAAGTGATGACATGAAGAAATTTAAAATGTCTGCTTTATCTCTGACGTTCACCTGCCCCTCGAAGGACAAGGAATGCCAGAGTGTCTACTTCTTTGCCACTCACTTGTCCCTCGAAGGACAGGGAGTATCAAAGAGGGGCAATTGTAGACATCCCATTTTAAAACTAGAAAATTCAACATTTTCTGAACCCTTACGACCACATTATCCTAGTAAACCCAAAATCCATAGTTCACAGAGCCTACCCTGGGACCTAGAACCAGTCTGCTAGCCGAAACCCTGTTTTGACCTAGATGTAAATGCCTTGTTTTACCAAAACAATCATTAAAAATAGTAAAAAAATCTGTTTTGACCCAATTTTTTTCTGGTAGCTTCATACGAGGCTGAAGAACATACTTAAAGATAAAAATCTCAATTGGGAACATTTTTAGGTTAGGAAACATGACCTGTGTCACCTGGCTTGGACTGGGCGACACACCCCTCGCCCAAACCATTTTCCCCAAATCAGGTCGCCCTGATCCGTGACTCTCAAAATTGGACCTTTTGATTAGGGATTTCCTTGTTACACATGCTTATCAGTCTCAACAGTTTTGACCCCCTTTTTAGCATCCTTTCGAGACTATTTAGAGGGGAGGACGGAGAGAGAAACGAGGATTTTTCAAAGATAGACACTCTAAGAGACGGGAGAGAGAGAAAAACCCTAGGAGATAGAGAGAGATAGAGGCCAGAAACCCTACAGAGAAAGAAATGGTAGAAGAGATAGAGATGAAAAACCTAAAGGAGCTATACGAGAGAAGCCCGAGAAATTAAGTCAAGAAGCCTTAGCCCCTTCTGAGAAACCCCAGATCTACCCTTAGGACACAGACCAGATATACCCTTAGGACACAAAATCCCAAATCAAAGCATTCACACCAAAGAGATTTGCTGATAAACATCTGACTCAAAGAGAAGAAAGAGGATCAGTTCTGATACGGGCGAGCCTCAGAAGGCTCGGGAGTCCCTGGCCATTCGGTCCTGTTCAGTATCATTTCTTTCTTTTTTTTATTCTTCTTTTATTATTTTAATTTAATTTTGATCTGATTATTTACTTTAAAATCGTATTTTCATGTCTTGGATCATGCTGTCTTTGCCACAGATCTGAGAGTAGATCTGCTCGTTTTCAGGCAGATCTGGCCTCAAATCTGAATTCAATTTGTCCCACTTTCTTCACCACTCTTTTATTGCATTTTTCTTTAGTTTAAGGTGTCTCAGAATTTTCATCATAAACATTATTGATGGACTTCAACATCATGTATGTACCGTAGAAAGCCATCCAAGGCCAAGCTTTGACTGATTTCCTAGCTGCACATCCCCTACCAGCCAAGTCTCCCCTGTCGAGTGATCACTCTGATGAGGAGGTGCTTTGTGGTGAGCCAGTTTATGATTAGAAGATGTATTTTGACGGAACCTTTCAGTTTGAATGAGGTCGACCCCTCAAGGTGGCATCATCCCCATGTCTTTATCTCTTGCAAAGACTGGATTGCACAATGAGTTTGAATATCAGGCACTCATAATAGGACTCGAAATTTCCTTAGACTTGAAACTGGAACGGCTAGCTATTTTCGACAAATCTGAGTTGGTGATATGACATCTCAAAGGGATATACGAAGTGAGAAAAGACAGACTCAAGCCCTATCATGACATAACTTAAACCTTGATGGCGAACCTCGATGACCTTTCCTTAGGGCACATACCTAGAAGGCTGAATTCCTAGGCTGATGCCCTTGCCAAGCTCGAGACCACACTATCCAAGTCTCCACGAAGGGACCCACACCTATATGGGTAGCAGAGTGGAGGCACATCGAGCTAGTTAAAGAGTTAGATGGGGACAATGAGAGGATTCTTTTCCTAGAATGCCCTCATTACCCATTCAGGGCACTCCTCGCTGCCAAGGATGCCCTAGAAGATGAAAGAGGGCCAACGCTGGTGCAAGGCCATGAATCCGAGAAACAAGAGGTGGAGATATTTGATCCGATATGCACCAAGATTTAGAAAATTGAGGATTGGAAGGAACCTATAATCAACTTTATTAAACACGATCAGCAACCGGACGATCGCATTGGGCACAATAATATATGAAGAATGTCCACCAAGTACACTCTTCTCTAAGGTGATGCTCTCTTCCGACGATCCTTCGACGACATCCTACTCTGATGCGTCGACACAAAAGGGGCGAGGCAAGTACTAGAAGAAGTGCATGCCGAGATCAGTGATTTCACCAGTTTGGCCCCAAGCTCTATGAGTGGATGGCCGTAGACTCGTTGGCATACGCCAAAATATGCCAAGTGTGTCAAATGCACTCGAACCTCATTCACCAGCCACCAAGAGCATCTGCATCTTATAGTGATTTCATGGCCCTTCTCACAATGGGCCATGGATCTTGTTGGACCCGTCGACCCTCCTTTGGCATGGGGCCAAACCTTCATCTTAACTGCTACAGATTATTTCTCTAAATGAGCTGAGGTGATCCCCCTCACACATGTCCCCGGGACATCAGTGGCTAACTTTGTGCAACATCACATCATTTACTGATTCGGTGTGGCCGACCGGATCACATCAGATAATGGTTCCCAATTCATAAGCCAGAACATCGACTGCTTGGTTAACCAATTTGGCTTCAAATAGAAGTACTCTACTATGTACCACCCTAGGGAAAATGGTTTGGCTAAAGCCTTCAAAAAGATCCTTAGCAGTTCTGAGAAAATCAGTGTCAAAGACGAGGAAAATTTGCCATGAGAAGCTTCCTGAGGCCTTATGGGCTTATCGCACTACCACCCGGAGTGCCACGAACTCTACTCCTTATTCATTAGTTTATGAGAGTGAGGCGGTAACTTCCTTTACTTCCCGTCGCCATACATCAGGGTATGACGAAGACGAACAGGTTAAGCTTGGCTACCAAGAATTTGATGCACTTGATGAGAAGAGATTTGAAGCCCAACAGAACCTTGAACTCCATCAGGGGAGGATGAAAAAGGATTTTGACAAGTCAGTCAAAGTCCGCTCATTCACTCGTAGTGACTTGGTCCTAGAAATAAAACGGCCGATTGTTATGCATGGGTGACGCAAGGGGAAGTTTGAAGCAAAGTGGAAGGCCCTTTCATAATCAAGAAGGTTTCTTCAAATGGAGGTTACATATTGGCCCATCCTAATGGAGAGGAGGCAATGCCTCCTATCAACGGGCATTATCTGAAAAGGGACTACCCATGACTTACGGTCTCGGAGGCACGACCTTAAACATGACCTCACGTCCTTGCACCAAGATGTTAAACTGCGTGACATACAGTGAGTTTGCATGACTATAAGCTGCTTCCTATCTTTACATGCCTCCGTGTGCGTTCAATCATCGTGCGTATTCACTTTCTCTAGATTGTCGTACGCACTCACTCAGGTCGTCGTGTGCACTCAACACTCCCACTCAGCCGTCATACACGCAAGCGTCCATCTCTGAGGTGAACCCTAGTTGTTGTTTACCATGAGAGCATTCACACGTTGCCAAGCACCAGTTCTCCACCTCCTAGGTGGCTCAAATCCCTTCATGAACCCTTCATGGTATTCCATCCCCAGTAAAGCCCTAAGTGGACCCTTCGTCTTCCTTGGTGAAGTCTCACTCATACCCCACTGAGTCTGTCATCCCAAACTTTCACCCCATGAAGTCACACTCATATCCCCCATCACATGAGTGAACCCATTTTAATTACCAGGGACTTACACTTGTTCCCTAATCCCTACTGCGTCCACTTACACATGCCATCCCTCGCTAAGTCAGCTCATCATTTGGATAAATGGTCTCGGCCATTTCATTCCTAGTGAGTCAGACCATCATCCACAGACTTATTCCCCATGGAGTCTTATTCACTTCACATTCATTAGTGAGTCGAATTACACTCACCACCTCTCATTGGGGCACCTTTATCACATGAACCAACAGTCTAAGTTATACGACCTTAAGCTGTAATGCACTTCCTGGCCACATGATGTTAAACTACTTCGTGCAGCAGTCTACTTACACGACCTTAAACTGTAATGTATGTCTTAGCCGCATGACGTTAAACTGCTTCGCGCAATGGTCCAATTACATGACCTTAAACTATAACACACGTCCTGGTCGCATGATGTTAAATTGCTTCGCACAACGGTCCAGTTGCACGACCCTAAATTGTAGCACACGTCCTGACCGCATGAGGATAAACTACTTTGAACCACGGTCTAGTTGCATGACCCTAAACTGTAGCGCACGTCCTGGCCTTATGACGATAAACTGCTTCATGCAATGGTCCGAGCTATACGACCTCAAATCGTAGCCCAGGTCCCGGTGGCATGACCTTAAACATGCCTCCACACACGTGTTACCCCTCGGCTACATGCACGCCTTCTACATGCCCTTCCATGCATGCCTCCCCGAGCCAGCCCTTTCGCGCGTGCATTTAAATACAACCTTCACTTCCTCCCTAGTGAGTTTTTCCCCATTGCCTTCATAAATTCACAACATTCCCAAGTTAGTCATACTCACGCTCACGAAACCACAGTGAGCCATTCCATCATCCATACTCACCCTCAGCTAGTGGGTCACCCATTATTCATCCTCCATACAAACACCACTCATCATGCATAGAGAGTCTCGTGCCATCTCCCCCAAGTGAGTCAACCCACCATCATACTCAGTCTATGGCCTCCACAGACCATCATCCATTGCCATTCTGGTCCGTGCTGCAAGACTTTAAACTGCATAACCACGGTCAAAGTTATATGACCTTAAACTGTAGCACACTTCCTAACCGCATGATGTTAAACTACTTCGGACAACGATGAACACTATAGGACCTTAAATCATAGCCCAGGTCCCAAAGGCATGACCTTAAACACACCCCTACAAAACATGGGCATGGTGGAAACCCGGAAGGGCACCATGAATAAAAATGCCGGACGGGCATGATCATGAAACAATGAGTAAGAGCGTTCCATAAATAAAAAGCTAGCATGGTGAAAACCCGGCAGGGCACCGTGAGCAAGAATGGAAAAGGATGGACATGACCGTGGGGTCATGGGTAAAAGAGCCTAATAAAAAGGAGGTTATTGAAAACCGTCTTTACGGTATCGCTTCCCCCTGTCCAAGTGAAAACCCGAAATGGTACACGGACCAATAAGTAGATTGATACAACGCTTGCCTCCATAAGTGGCTTCAGTCGGCACTTCAAGAAAAATCCTCACTACCAGAATACCCTGCTACTGAGACCCAAAAAGAAAGAGCTTCAAGAAAATCCAACAGTCTGATTCTGTTCCTTAAAGGACCCAGAAGTCGGAAGAATTGCTAAGACGGCAACTCAGGGTTCCATGTTAAAGGACCCCATTATCAAGAAGTCAAACAAAAACAAGAAATCCGTGACGACATGCCAAAGAGGCTCCCAAAGGCAAGAAATTGTCAAACCAATTCAAAACTTTCCAACAAGGTGAAGCCTCCTCAAGGTTCCTGGTTTCTATTTCAATCTCGACATTACAGGCTAGCCACCAAACACCCCTAACTAGGTGCAGTGATCCACACCCCAAAGAGGCCGCCTCACAAAACCCCTCCCTGACCGAAGGCTTGAAATTTTCGGGACAGTCAACAAAAAGCCCCCAACTGGACCCAGCAGGATGGGCCCAAAGAAGTACCCTGCTTCTCAAAGCAAACTTGGTATAACATCAAACAACACCCACCAAGGGCTCCTTGACTGTTTATTCAAAGCCAATCATTTGACGTGGATGATGGGCCTTTCATGAGGGGTCCCCATCTAGAAGACACAAAAATATGACTGATTTTGAAGAAAGCCGTTAAGCAAGGCTCCGACTGCCTGCCAAGCCTGGATTCTGACCGACTGGGTCTACAAGCCCTTAAGCAAGGCCCTCAGCTGTTGAAACCAAAAACAAATGCTCCTGACATGGATGATGGGCCTTCTCAAAGGGATTCCCCACCAGTAGCTCAAGTCTCTTCTCCCCCCTAAAGTCTCTGTGTCTGGGTCTACATGCCCTTGAAAAAGGTAGGCAAACGTCAGAGCACATTGGTCACCCCTCCGAGAAGCAGCTACGCAAGAGTACCCTTTCGGCGGTCATGTTGATCTGGTGGCCAAGAAGTTTCCTTTTTAAGGCCGAATGACCAGTTTTGATTTCGAATGTTGTCCTTCTCGCTTCTCTCAAAGCACAACATTCGACGAGGCAAGTTGTTTGAGGGTACTTTTCAACACTTGTATCTCTGATGGAAATAAGGAGAGAGCATTTTGCGACCTAGGCCTGCAAGTACCAAAATGTCTGCGGATCACAGAAGCATCGATTAATAAACCTTGATTCAGAAGTGAAATTTTTGATAGTCCCAAAATGACCAAAAAATGATAAAAAATGTGGCCAAGGGTATCATAAGAACACTTGCAAAGTTTCATCATGATTCGATGACGTTAAGGCATTGCAGATGCAAAAACAGTTTTGGAAAATCGACCTCTAACGCCCTAGAAATGGATCTTATAACTATAGCCTTATCACTGAAGTATCAAACAATCATGGGACCACCGCCATTGGATCTAGAACATTTGCAGACCTCCAGGTACCATGTTTTGGCTTGATCAAACATTTCTAGACTAAGTTATAACTAAATTACCTAAAATTAGTAGGTCACACACTATTATGGTGTACCCTTTGTGAACCAGTTTCCATTAATGGCAACTTAGCATTTTAATTTAGGGCTCAACTTTGGACACTCGTATCTCCCTCGTCCTAGGTCAAAATGAGCTCAAATTTTGGGAGCATGTTCGTCTCATCGACCCAATTAAATTGATATATGGCACTCCCCACAGCATGGCCCGAGCCAAGAGAAAACCTAGAGAGAAGATTGTGATTCGAAGCAAGATTGTAGAATTTTCAAGAAGTAAGCGCCTTGATTGAGCAACCACATCACGATGCTCGCACGTCGGATCGGCTAGAAAAAGGGCTCCTTACGCGCATGAGGTCAGAGGCTTCATTTGAGCCGAACCTCACACGTGATGGATGGTTGGATTCGCTGCACAACAAGGATAAAATTTCTGCACTTTTCAACCATAGGAGAGCAAATTTTGGCCAAAATACCTAATTTGGAAAACGGTTGTTCAGGCACCAAATCGAGCCATGTTCATTTCCAAATTCTCACAACGGCATGTTCATCGAAATACAGTGAAGAAATCGTGGAAAACAATGAAAAACGGGCATGATCTTGAACCAAAGATCTCACGTTTCTCGTAATTTTCACACCTCAAGATCGTGGCCTAAAAACCTGATCCATTGCTCGAAATGTGTATCAAAATGACCGTCTCCTCGAGCCTATCAAGAAAGCAATAAACCTTTTGTTGGACAGATGCCGAAAAGACCCCAACGCGGCCACGAAAGATTATAAGAGTTGCATGGCCATAGAGGGACCAATTCAAAATTTTTGGAATTGTGGGTGAGGGGTAAAATCATCATTTTTCCCCTATTTTCTTATTTTTAATTAATTCATTTCAATGTTATTTTCAGTCAATTAGTGTGGAAATTGGGCATCCACCCATGTTTGGATTGAAATTCTATAAATACACGTGATGAACACATGTAAAGGAGCCACTTTTCGATCAATAAAATTCTTATCTTCAGTTCAACTTTGGGTCACGTTTTGCTTTCCTTGAAGAGAGAAAGAGAGGAGAGATAAAACTTTAGCTGGTACCACTGGGCCCTATTGAGGTAATCTCCTCTCTCCTCCCTTCTTTCTCTCTCCCCTTGTTTCTCTCTCCTCTCTTTTTCCTCTCTCTTCTTCTTTCATTTCTCTGTCCTCTTCTTTCTTTTCTCTCTTTTCTTCTTTCTTTTCTCTCTCCTCTTCTTTCATTTCTCTCTCCTCTTCTTTCCTTTCTCTTTCTTCTTCTTTCCTTCTTTCTTTCTCTTCTTTCTCTCTCCTCTTCAGGACGCCAAGATCAGCCCTCCGTCCCAAACCCAAATTCTCCCTCTCATCTCACTAGGATGGCAAACAGTACGGTCATCCCTAACTCAGCCCATCTTACTCCGAGATAGCATACAGTGCTGCCATCTCAAACTTTTCTTCTATCACTCTGAGACGACTGGGTTGACCCCACCGTGCTCAACCTTCCTCCTCTTCTCTTTTCTTCTCTCACTCAAGTATGGCAGGGTTGGCCCTACCGTGCCCAACCTTTCTCCTCTTCTCTTTTCTTCTCTTACTCTGGGACTGCAGGGTTTATCCCTCCATGCCCATCCTTCTCCTCTTCTTTTTTCTTTTCTCACTCTGGGATGGCAAGATGAACCCGTCGTGCCCAACCTCTCTCCTCTTCTCTCTTCTTCTCTTTCTTCCCCTTTAGATGGTAGCGTGAACCCACCGTGCCCAACCTCTCTCCTCTTCTCTCTTCTTCTCTCTTTTTCCCCTGGGATGGTAGGGTGAACCCGTCGTGCACAACCTCTCTTCTTTTCTTATCTCTTCTCTTCTCTTTTGAACCTCTCTTCTTCTCTCTCTTCATTCTTTCTTTTTCTCTTTCTCTCTCTTCCACTCTCTCTTATTTCGCTCTATTTTATTTCACTATCGCCTCCTCTGTTTTGGAAGGTCTAGCGAAAGCCAAGCTAGCCTTCAGCCCTCTCTCTTTCTCCTCTTTTTATCTTCTCTTTCATTCTTCTCTCTTCTCTCTCTCTCTGAGGGACTAGGTGAAAAGCAGACTAGCCCTCACTTTCTTTCTTCTCTTTTTCTCTGAAGATCTAGGTGAAAACCAAACAACCTTCGTCCTTCTTTTCTTCCGTTTCTAAAAATACATTTTAGCTCTGAAGAGCTAAGTGAAAACCAACCTAGCCTTCACCTCTCTATTCTCTCTCTAAATCTTTTACTTTTTTTCCCTCTTCTCTGAAGAATAGGTGAAAGCCAAACTAGTCTTCGTTCCTCTTTTCTCTCTCTGTTCTTTCTCTCTTTTTCCTCTATCATTCTCTCCATCTTACCTCCTTTCTCTAATTCTCTATAAAAGAGAATTTCGTGAGTCCCCTGTTAAGAAGACGCCGAAAAGGTTGTCCAATTGACACGGAAACAATGAC
Source organism: Amborella trichopoda (assembly GCF_054954075.1). Taxonomy (NCBI): domain Eukaryota; kingdom Viridiplantae; phylum Streptophyta; class Magnoliopsida; order Amborellales; family Amborellaceae; genus Amborella; species Amborella trichopoda. Next base: position 24,845,575 of record NC_142346.1, read on the forward strand.
ACTATTCTCCCATTTTCCTTTTGAATGTACACAAACCCAAAGACAAGGTGGGGTCTTCTGATCCACTTGTTTGTGTCTCTAATGTGTGTGTGTGATCGCAGGAAGGAAGAAACATGTTAAGGGAGGTGATTTTGAGTCGGCTTTGAGCCAGGGGGTTCGTGATCTAAGAGGGCACCCATGTGAGCAGCCCGAGTGTGTCATGGACCCACATGAGGTAAGTCCCGCCTCACGACCAAACTCCTCTCTCACCGGTTGGTATTTCAGCCTGCGTCCTCTTTACGTGGTTCCCGAGAAAGTGATCCAGGTTTTCGGCTCTACCAAGAGCCACACCACCAGGTCATCCCGACCTGAAGGGCGAGATCGAGGCACCTAACCAAGGCCCTCATTGTTGGATTGCTCATAGTCCATCTTTCTCATGATCTGGTGAGCCTTGGGCAGTATAAGTCCCACCTAGGCATGATTGCGGCTTCTAGCGAGGGTGCCCATTCGACTAGATGTCTTACAGGTGTCCTAGACAAACCCTGGTAATGGAGCGCAAGTGGGTTTCTGGCGGCGCCTCCCTCCATTTTAGTCCTTTCTTTTCTCATTACCTCTGCTTGGTCAAGCATACTCAAATCCTGTTCCTTCGCTGTAGATACTAATTTTTGCCATGCGAGTACGTGCAGTTGAAGGGGACTGTCTATAGGCGAGTGGTCAAGGGAGACTAACCTATCACTTGTCTCCGAGCTATCAAGCCAACCTTTCGACCAGGTGGTCGGTAGGTCCGACATCTTCTGAGAGTCCAACGTGTGACAGGACTGGGATGTGAGTTTGACTTCTTCTCCTTCCTTTCCCACAACAGTGAGGGACAAGTTCTTGGGGATCTAGAGAGTCTTGCCTAGACACTCTCGTTCTAACGTAGAGGGACGCTTCAGGTCGCTCTTGGTCCTTTCGCTGTGCAACACCCTAAGTATCTGGAGCATCTTGAAGCGATCTGTGGGGCAGCAAGATGAAGGGCGAGAGTGTTGCTCCCTTCTTTCAAAGAGGTCGCGATTTATAAAATTTTTGGGCCAGCAACTGGCTCTTTTATCGGTGTTGTTTCAGTTTTAGGTAGGGCAGTAGGGATGTGCAAAATTTTCATCCCCTCCTTGTTGTGAGCAGGTGTCGACACAGGCCGTAGGGAGGTAGGGTTACGCTAATGTTGAACGTCATTTTTAATGTACTTCCATGACCCCATGCGAGTAAGGAGAGAATCGGTCATATTCTGGTCTTGAGGGTTCACGAAACACACTCAGGCTAGGATTGTGCTAAAAAAATGAAGCCTCCAGCCTAGTGACCTAGGTGAGGTTCCCTTGCACCAAAGAAGGACCCTTCACTTTAGCCCTATGATAGTGGCTGCAACAAGGCACCAGACCATCGCTATTGTGCTCAAAAAATACCCCCAAGGACCAAATCTAGGCTCAATCGAACCCCTCTAGAAGGGTCTATGCTCATGCGGCCTCAAAACTTATGAGTTTTACACTGGCGTGATGCGGCTTCACCAAACTAGTCTCGAAAATGGGGACTGCTACGATGTTTTTTTATAACAACTTCTCCAACCCACGATGCCTTCCTCTTAAACCAGACAGAGCTCAAAAGTTGACATGTTCTAGATCACACCAGGCCCATCATTTTGACCTATGGGGCACGCTGTGGAATGATCGGGAACCCCTATTTCTCTGAGAAGAAAGGCGACCGAAGAAACTAAGAAAAAAAAGGGTTTAACAGGCTCCGAATTCGATAAAGCATAGCTCAAAATCCAAGCTATGGATTAACACGATGATGAGTTCGAAAGAACCACCTCACGTAAAGCTACATTCTAGTATAACTCTTGCATTAAATCCCTTGTTCAATGGATGCAAGTTCTCAAGTCACCAAAGAAGAAAATTCAGTCAGTTGCGAGAATCCCTTTCTTCGAAAACCTTCGAAATTAGGCAAAGGCACAAATCTACACCAAATCAGCTCCAACTTGGTGCAAAACAACTGCAACACCCTCCTCAGTGACTTGCAAGTAGAGTCAGGAGCTAAAACAACACAACTCGAATATGCATTGGCAAACAAAGTTCACAAAACTAGCCGGACTTTCACCCTAGGGAAGAAGGCCACCACAACACGATTAAAGGGCATCAAAATGCTAGCAATCGAGAGAAGAACGAAGGTATGTTGCTGAAAAATCCGAACAGTTGCAGCAAGTTACAAGACCAGCTTCCAAGGTCTTCCCATGGCGGAGAAGTCTGCATGCAAGGACGGTTCCATCATTCGGGTAAAAGATCACAAGGGCATTTTGGTCATTTAAGCTTAATTTTTTGATTTGTTTTCAATTTCTTTAATTGTAATTATCCTAGGATTTTGAGCGTTCACTCCTATTTAGTGAATCCCTTATATAAGCAAGCTTATCTCATTTGTAAAACGTCCCAAAAAAATCACTCCAAAAGTCCCCTATTTGGAAGCTCCCGTACCCCAAGGGCTGGAAAGAATCGAGGCAAGTTTATTCTTGTCTTGTCTTACTCAGTGAGCCCCTAGTCCATTTAGGAGAGAGGAGAGGAAGAGAGAGGAAACTTTGAGAAGGAGGGTACCCCTGAGTGTGTGGTCCTGCAGACATCCCGGTCACGCAGGTCATTCCACTTCTCTTGAACTAAATCATTCCTTCTCTCTCGCTCTCTCTCTCTCTCTCTCTCTTCCTCCCACTTCCATGTGCGTGACCCTACCTGTACGGCAGTTCGCACCCATCTACAAGCCCACGGACATGTGCTAACCTGCGGGCCCTTGCCTGTAGCTTTTACCCACACCCCCCTTTAGCGGCTAGCAAATCCTTTTGAAAGGGCATCCAGAGAGGAGGGACATCAGGAGCCCATCCTGATAGCACGGAGAGAGTGAGAGGGGAGAGATTGAGAACTTGAAGAGGGATCTTGTCCAAACCACGCTGACAAATAGCCTGAGGGCTTCAAACTTGCTCTAGGAGGGCCATCCGCCTGGGCGTGTCCATGAACTCCCAAGCGGCGTAAGAGAGATTCGCACTCCAGTCGTAAAAATTTCTCTCACCGTCTGCCTCCTATCTGCAAACAGGAGGGCCCATGTGTCCATCGTGTGCTGGACCACTGCGGTTATTTGTGAGAGGTTTTCCTCATCCCTGTACGAAGGGAAACTAGGACCCCACCAACATCAACTAGCGACTCCATTTGTCACCCTATCATTGGCTCGAGCCGTCTTCTGGTACCAATCTCTCTTTCTCCTCTTTTCACTTATGTTATGGGATCCGCTTATCCCTCTTTCCTCCGGGTTGGGGAGTTCTACATCCCCATACCCGCCGCTACTCATGAAGAGGCTCGACCCTTTGGTCCTCCCTCCCGTTCGTGCCCTCTATGCGACCATGCTGACTCTCGCCCTCGGCTAAGGAAGTTCGGGGCACAAGTCCTCAGACACATTGACCCGCCTCTTTTGGCATTAAGGGGGAACCCTTTAATACCTAATGCACGGGCGAATCTAATACCACCCCCTCACTAAAACACTCTATTGCTATCAGAAAGTCCTCTAGCCATGGAACCCACAGCCGCCCCGTGTCGCCACTCGGGTGGTCCCGACGGAACTGCTGTCACTGCATGTACCCATAAGGTGATGCCTCCTGCATCACAAAGGAGCATCACCATCACCGACACCCCCGCACACATACCACCCCCTGGTAATCACCATGCTAGCCTGCATGGTTACCCCATCGCGCACACCTATGTCTATAGATTCCCTGGCAGCCTGATCTCAATAATAATGAATCAAGGCAGGCGGCATCCTACCTCCCCCCCTCGAACCGTTTCGGGTCGCTCTGAGCCCGGACGCGGTGCTGATGGCTCAGATACCACCTACGCCATGCATAATAGTTCCACTGTTCGGGGCTGCCCAAACACTTACCCCCGACCGACACGTGACTTCCAAGATGATCGAAAGTCCTCCAAGTAAACACACATGCATACGGGAGGCCCGACAGCCTCATCAGCCAAACGAGCGGATGACACATGCACCCCGCCCTTCACCACACCAGGTATCGGCCTCGCGCCCATCCTAGATGTTGTTATGGGTCATGCACACACATGTAGATCCAAAGAAACCCACGGTGGTAGAAAGGGGCGAGCACTCCCTCAAAAGGCAGTGTCTTTTGCTGTGAAGGCCCTCACCGGTCGGAACTGGTTCCACCTTCTGCAAGATACGAAGGATCCCAACGACAGTAGCATCGCCCACTCTAATGTTGTTGGAACACAAGAGGGTGACCCCGTTTCGCTTGACCCTTAGCCCCAAGGCCGTCAAGAGCTGGAAGAGGAAGATGGGCCCCAAGGCCTTCAAGCACCAAGCCCGACAATAGACCGCCCACTGGGTCGCCACGAACCCCGTACTTACTCGAGCCCTCAAGCAAGCTCGTGCCCAGAAGGGCATGACCAACCTCTGCTCTCCAGGGTTCCCAACTGAAGCACGAAGAGGACCAGGGCCACCCCTCCCTCCAAACTACCCAACTCTGACTGATCTGTTGAGGTCATGGTGGTAGTCAAGAACAGAGAAGGGCCCGAAAGCTCGACGGCCCGCCTCGAGAGCCTTCTAAACAACATCTTAAACAGGCTCAAAGAGCTTGAGGACGCATTGCCAACGGTATCCTCCCACCATGTGACCAATTCTCCTCCTGAACAGCCACTTGGGGGTGAAGAAAGAACTCATCCTCCCCCTCCGACTCCGGCAGCAAGATCCATCAATCCTCCCCCCTCTTTTGAGGTCCAGCCCAATACGGCCCCTCAAGCCATGCCGTCGATGTTTAAACAAAAGGACGTTGAGCAAATGATCAACAGAAGCATCTAGAAGGTGTCAAAAACATAAGACAACCTCTAGTATCAAAAGCCCTATCCACCTTCTGTCGATCAAGTGCCCTTCCTCGTTCAGTAACAAAAGGGAAGGTTACCACTTTTTGATGGCACGGGCTCGCCTCAGCAGCACATAGCCCACTTCGTGTCGGTCTGTCTAGAGTCGACCTCAGACTCCAGATTGCTACTTAGAGACTCGGCCCAAACCTCAGTAGGGGGCCAATCCTAGGGCAGCAGAACTAACCCCCTAGTTGGTCAATCCAAGAATCTGATCAGTGTGGCGGTGACGACTGCTTCCCAGCCCAAACCCAATGCAGCCCCCTTGCAATTGTTTGACACCTCCGGTGACTTGGAACTGCGGATTTAAGGGTCGGCACAACAGTAGCCATCCCAAAAGTAGGATTACAGTAGGGTACCTCCACCGCTCAGCTATCAACAAACTAAAGAGTTCTAGCTGAAACTCGATCAACAATACAGCTTAAACATGGCATGGGTACCAACCCTCCTCAGCATGTTGATTGAGCAAGACATGGTGACCGTCCCACCTAGCAAGAAGTCGGACCATGCAGAATGGATTGATGATCCCAACTACTGCGCATTCCACCAATTGTTGGGGCACCCCATCGAGGACGGTAGAAGGCTTTTGAGAAACCTAAAGCCTGTCATGTGGTCACAATCCAAGAAGAGCTAGACGATGAAGTTCTTGAGCCTGAGCCATACCTTTGCTGGCTCCCTACTCTTTTCGACGTGAAGGTGCAACACGAGATGTTCCTCCCCATGCCCCCAAGACACGGAGGCAAATGGTTGGCGAAAGCCAGTGCCCGTGGTGCCCTTATCACTAGCTGAATGGTCACCACTTGTGCCATTGCTATGGGATGGATAGCCTTGATTGATAAACAAGCTCTGTCCCGGAGCAGGATACCCCATCGATGTCGTCACCCCTATTCGGGAATAGTGAGGGCTCGAAGCCCCTTTACCGATGCTTTTGAGTCTTCTACCTCCGATGCTTCGACACCATGGCAGGTGTATGATGCCCGTCGAAGGACAAAGAACACCGGCAGCAGCACGGCTCATTGCGCGGGCGTGACACTTGCACTTCACGCACAAGAACCCCGCTCGCTTGGAATAGGATGGCACGAGCTGCGCCAATTCGAAACACCCAGTCTTCCCCACTCCCAGACGAGGCAGAGCTCTTACCCCCTTGACTTGCCCTACACGACTTCATACCAAGACATGTCCTTTCACCAAGGGAGATTGATGCACCACTGTGAGAACCCCTGAGGAGTCTCCCTATGCAGGCTTAAGAACCTAAAGTCGCCCATTACTGCCAGTCCCAAGGGTAGGACTTTAAGCAAACCTTGCTATAGTCATGGGGGTATGACTCTAAAGCTACCCCACCCCCCCCCCCCCCCCCCCAAAAAAAAAAAAAAAAAAAAAGAAGAGAGAATTCAACTACCTTCCTAGTAGGCTCTTGAATCCATTATTTTCCCCTTCTCTCTTTCTCGAGGAAGGAGGGAGGCAAGTTATGAAGCAGGAGTGCGTAAGAAAAAACTCAATGCATCAAACACAAAATAATAAGAAAAGATGACTATCTTATTCATATACAAATGAGGTTATAAAATCTGGGTGGGTCGGTGACCCATTTACAATGAGAAGAGAGAGTGTTAGAAGCGGTCAAGCACCTCCTGCATCCTCGTCTTCAGCTCTTCTGCCTCCCCCAGGATGATTCGCACCTTCTCCTCGCTAACTTGGAGTTGGCATCTACCGTCATTGCCTTCGAGTTCAGTTCCTCCAAACAGGGAGAGTTCACATCCATCGCCTCCCGATAGCGTTGGCGGTTCTGAACCAGGTCGGCTAGGCAGCCCTGATGTAGGTTGATCTCGTCTTCGAAAGCCCGAATTTTGCGACACACCTCTGCCTCCTCACTCACACGCTGGGAATGTCGGGAGGCAACCCGCTCCCTCTTTTCCTCATGCTCCTCCACAAGGGCTTCCTGCATAGCCAATCTCACCCTCAAGCCAGGCATGCCTCATGGGTCACCCGTACCGAGGTCTCAAACAATTGGGCCTCCGTTCCCCAATCCGTGAGATTTCACATAAGCCTTCGTAAACGGTTTAAGGCTACCGCATCAGGGTCCATGGCCTATAAACTAGCGGCACAGGCCTTGACGCTTTCTATCCCCCCTCCTCAAGGTCAGAGAATGGGCATTCCTTCAGCCATTAGAGCCCTGCCTGGAGCAAGCGCCTTATGGTCGGCGCTCTAGAACCTAACCCCGATAAAGATGAAATCGAGGAACTCAGGGAAACTGGAGGAGGCGTGCTAGGCACTCCCCTCCCACCCCCAGCAGATAGAGGCTCGAAAGGCATAGACGAGGGCTCACCCACCTCTACTGACTGCCAATGTCGAATAACTATGACGCTGAGTAAAGAACCTTTGCATTCTCACACTTCGCTACACAAAGCAAAGGGAGGCTAGAAGGGTCAGATCAAAAGAAAATGGTGCACTAGCCACATGATTAGACCCAATTAAGCGACATTACCTGAAGGAGGAGACAGTCTGCTTCCAACCATAGCCCTACTAAAAGGTTCTGCTTCGAAAAGAGGCAAATGCCGAAAAGGAGGCCTGAGCAAAAGGCACAAAGGGTGTTTTCTCTTACTTGGGATGCAGACCTTGGGTAAAAGACAAAAGAAAGCACCCCTCCATTTATAAGTCCGGTAGCAGAAGAGCTAATCAATGGGTGACCTGCCCTCTAATCATAGAGGAACGCCTACAGCACATCGAGCGAGCCGTCAGAGACTAGGCATCGAAGCGTCGCATGAGCAAGTGCCATGTGCCTCGAAGGTACAGCCATATGAATAGCACCCCAAGCGACATGCCACATGTGTGGAAGATTATGCTCAGTCCCGTGGAAGCACTACCGTCATATGACAATGACGTCACCTCTACCGCTCGGTATTGACTGTTGCATGCATGACGTGGCCTGCCAGGAACAGTGCTCCTACTGCCATCCAAACGCCGCCCAGCTCACGCATGCAGTCTCATTCGATTAAGCTTGCGTACAACATGGGCCCACTCAAAGCTCCCTGGGCATGCCTCTACACCACTATACTTCGTGGGCAAGCGAACCCGGTTCCTTGTCTCGCCATGTATAGGACCCCCTGCAGTCCACCCTGCCTCAAAAAGAAATGCGGGTTCTTGTGAAAATCGACAACGATGCATTCCCCAAAGTTGGGATGAAAGTCAGCAAGGGCATCCCAACCATCACATAACAAGCAGCAATTGCCCCACAAGCACAACGGGCATTCCATCCGCCATTCCTTATCCCCATCATCAACAGGGATAACGACTGCACCGGCCTATAAAAAAAAAAACAGAGCAACATGCAATGGCACAAGGCAGAGAACTAGAATTCAATGCAAAGGGGGATTTAATTTTATGTGACAAAAGGATTACATGTTTGTTACAATGCACTTTGTGGCACAAAAATGTGTACATTAGTTCTTAAGTGGATCCCTTCCCTTCAAGAGACTCACCACCCTCCAGCGGTGGTGGTGCCTTCAAGAGGTTGCATCCATTTCTTCAAGTAGGACTTGAAGAACATGGGGACTACTGCCTCCTTCAGCTCATCCTCTGATGAGGATGACAAGCCCCCAGCACCTCATACACGGCCGAGGGCCTCACGCCATGGGTCCCGCACAAACAGAGGAGCTTTGGAGCAACAAGCTCGCCGGCTGTCATAGGTCCATCATCTCTTCCGCATAGAAAAATGTCTTCACAAGGATTCCCAACGCCCGTGCGCAGTTAGTCCCCATAGCGGGCATCACTCACCGGCCAAGTTGTTTAAAGAAAATGAAGTCTCCACGTTGCCTCAACACAAAGGAGCATAAAAAAAGGAACTTCGTCACAAAGGGGAAGAGCTACCCCCATGCTCTCTTACCTAGCCCCCTTTTTAAAGGGCCTAGGCTCATCAAATCTTGCTACTTCTCGAGCACCCTATGTGAACACATTTTTTAGCACCTTGGTCCCTAATGCAGAATAAAGAGGAAGCCGATCAATAAAGCTTGACAAAACAGTAGAATTCTTGACAAGTCTTAGAAGAGCGCAGAACTCATCAAGATCTTCATAAGAACTTCAAAAGGTCAACTATCAAGTTTCGTCACAATCCGACATGTCTAAGGCAGTGAACATAAAGAAACAATTTTAGAAAATTAGCCTCTAGCACCCTGAAACGGACCTTATAACTGGAACTATACTTTTAGTGCATCAAATTATTGTGGGACCATTTCCATTAGATCTGGCACGGTCAAAAACCCCTATGGGTCAAGTTTCGGCTTAATCAGACACACTAGGAAAACGTTATGAGCAAAACATTGAAACATTAGGAGCCGCACACTATTCCCGTGTGGCCACCCTGCACCAAAACACCATTAAAGGTGACTATTTTCATAGTCATAGGCAGTGACTCTCGGGACCCATATCTCACCCGTCTCGAGTCGGATCGCACTCAAATTTTGTGAGCATGTTTGTCTCGTCAAGATGAGCGTTTTCATATGCGGTACACCCCGTGACGACGCCCGAGCAGGGAGAAAAGCTAGATAGAAGTTGTTGATTCATGAAGAAGTTGCAGAAAATTTAGCAGTGACATGACTCACTCGAGTGGCCAAATCACGGTGTTCGTACATCGGATCAATTCGAAACCAATTTCATCGTGTGCGTAAGGTCTAGGTCTATCATTGATCCAAATCTCGTACATGATGAACAGTTGGATTTTGCAAACGAAGTTGATGAAGTGACTATAAATCCCGGTCGTCAGATTCTAGATTACGGCCAAAACCGAAAAGTTGCGAAATCTTCGTTTGGGCTCCAAATCGTGCCCCGTTTGTTGCCATGCAATTGTGACTGCTTGCTCAGTGCACTACATCAAAGAAATTACAAAAAACATCAAGGAATGAGCACACTATCGATCCGAATTTTTCAAGATTCATGCAAATTTTCAAGTTTCATGATCGTGGCCTAAAAACATGATTCATGGCTTGAAGTTGTTATCAAATTGATTACCATGTCGATCCCTACAATAAAAAAAATCATCTTTCAATCAAATGGCCATCAAAATAATCCTGGATCAACCATGAAAGATCACACAAGTTCTCGAGCAACAATAGGAACTGTTCTGGAATTTTATATATTCTTAGGCAGGGTGAAAATAATCCTTTTGCACCCTATTTTTTTAATTTTCTTTAATTCAATTAAATTGTAATTATCATCAATTTAAGTAGTTTTGAGCATCCACCCATGCTTGGGCCCAACTTTATAAAAAAATACAAAATCTAATTGTAAAGGACATTGCACCTTTTGTTCACTCTTCAAGCATTCAATAAAGATTTCAATTCTTGCTTTAGTTCATGAGTGCATCTTGGGGAGAGACAGAGAGAAGCGAGAGAAGAAAAGGGCTAGTACCCCTTCGTAAGGTAATTTTCTCTCTCCTCCTCTTATCTCTCTCATCTCTCTCTTTCTCTCTCCTCTTTCTCTCTCCTCTTTATCTGTCTCTTTCTCTCTCCTCTTCCCTTTCTCTTTCCTAATTTCATCTTTATCTCTCTCTCTCTCTCTCTTTCTCCTTTGATATATCATGTCTATCTTTCCTTGCTTTTCTTTCTTTCTCCATTCACGCATGACAGACCTATCGTCTGGTGTGTTGCCTTCCTATTCATGAGACATGAATAGTGAAACGAGCCTTAGCCTTAGTGGCGGGCCGGGCCTCTGTCAATCTTCTCTCTCTTTCTTCTCTTTTGTCACAGATGGCGCAAGCCTATAGCCACCTGTACGATCTCTCTCTTTCTTCTCTTCTGTCACAGATGACGCAAGCCTATCGCTGCCTGTGCTTTCTCTCTCTTTCTTCTCGTCTGTCGCAGATGTCGCAAGCCTATCGCCACCTGTGCTTTCTCTTCATTCTCTCTTTTGTCACAAACAGTACATGCCTATCGCTGCCTGTGCTTTCTCTCTCTTTCTTCTCTTCGGTCATAGACGACACAAGTCTATTGCCGCCTGTGTTTTCTCTCTCTTTCATCTCTTCTGTCACATCCGACGCAAACCTAACGCCGCATTTATTTTCCATCCTTGTTCTTTTATTATAGACGGCAAAAGCTTATCCCTGTATGTGTTCTCTCCCTCTCCTCTTTCTTCTGACAAAGCTAATGCAAGCCTATTATCGCTTGTGTTCCTTCTCTCTCTCTCTTTTTCACAAACAACGGAAGGACATCGCCACTTTTTCTCTCTTCTCTCTTTATGTCACAGCCAACATAGTACCATCATCGCTTGAGTCTCATCTACCTCTTTCTCATGTCATAGTCAGTGTAAGCCTGTTGCTGCCTATGTTTCCTCACTTTTCTTCCTCACGTCATAGCCAGTGGAAGCCATCGTTGTCTGAGTCTTCTCTCTCCCCATTTCATTGTCGTCTATTTCCTCCTTCTTCTTTCCTTCCCTTCTCTCTCTTCTTCTTCTCTCATTGTTTTCTCTATTATTCTGTTGCTTCTTCTCTTTTCTCTTCTTTTCTTCTTCTTCTCCTCTCTCTCTCTTTTTGTCCTTCTTCTTTCTTTCTCTTACCCTTTCGTTTGACTACGAGAGATGGAGACTAGCATTCCATGATAGTCTAGTTGTCTAGCAATAATACCGTTTTGCTAATTTGAGTTACTATGCCTGCTTTACTGTCATGACTAACAAACCATCGTGTCAAGCTAGTTAGTATTGATACCGTCGTCTAGTAGTAATTCTGTTAAGCCAGTCTGAGTTACCGAGCTTGTTTTACTGCCACGTCGGGTCAATTACTTACTAGTTTAGTCACTGTGTCAGTCTCACCATCTGATCAAATTCTTCTAATCCTTATCTTTCTTCTCTCACTCTTCCCTTCCCCTTTTTTTGAATGTGCACGCCCATGTACATTCCCCAAAGACAAGGTGGGATCCCTTGACTCATTTATCTTGTAACATTTGCCATATGTGTGTGATTTCTGAAACATGAGAATATAGGCCAAAGAAGGTGATTCCGAACTAGTTTTACAACTGGGGGCTTTCTTCGTGATCTAAGAGGGCGCCCACATGAGCCAGCCTATGTAAGTCCCGAACCCACCTTAAATTCCTCTCTCATCAGGTGGTCTACCTGCCCTTGTTTTTTAGCAAGGTTCCCGAGAGAGCAATCTCAAGTCCCGGATTCCCTTGAAACCGGAGATGAGTGACACCTGATCATCCAGATCTGGAGGGCGAGATTGAGGCACCTAACCAGCTTGGTGACTCCACTGGGGACTTACTACGCCTTAGTCAGATCGTACTTGTTTGGCTAGTTTCTCCTTTTATTTTCTTTTTTTCACTCTTATGGCTTCTGGGTACTGTAACCAGTTTATCCGGACCGGAGACTTCCTTATCGTGACATTCTTGAGTTTTCCCAGGGAGCAAGCTCCTCTAACTGCATTCCCAACCTTCCTTTGGAGCAAAGTCCCGCATCTAGCTCCCATGTCCTAACCTGGATTAGTGTAAGGTGGGACTTAAAGGTCCCTCACTCCCCATCTCCACAATCTGGTGGAACCTCTGCCAAGGCACCCTGCAAAGGTGGCACATGCCACCACTCACACATGCACCCTACTATCGACAAGTCACTTGTCGGTTCTATTACCAAGGTAAGTCGAAAGGCTACCCAGTCCTTTGCTGCAAAAGGCAAACGAGTTGTCGTTGCTTGTGTAGGTCACTGTAAGTTTTCCCCCCACACTTCTGCACTACCACGAGTCTCTATCCCTAGAGGCTCAACACATCGAGGTGGAGACCCTGGGGCCTCCACCTCTGGCACACACCCTAAGGCTCATGGGCCTTCAACTCGAGTCACACCTTTCAGAGACTCTCATATTGCCTCAAGCCAATGTTCAGGATCGGGCCTCCTTGGGCTAGGTCCTGTACACGCTATGCATGTGCATCCCTCCTCTTGGGCAAAGCCGTCGCTGTGCAAACCCGAGTACACAAGGGACGACTTCCTCATCCTCCTACTCATCAGATACTAGTGCACCCTGTAAGGGGCAGGCTTTCGCGTGTTTCCTTACAGACACTTGTTCGCGATTCTCAGCCTCCAAAGGTCAGTCAATCTACTCGAGCCCGAGCTGACCCCAAAGTCGCCCGTGATCCTTCTTCAAGGGGCGCACACGCGTCGCCTCCCCAAACTATTGTTCCCCGCTCCTAACTCGGGCGTCATCGTGAGTTGATCATTCTACCGCCTGCCCCTTCTCTTTCGAGCAAGCACCTCAAGCCTTGGTACTCGAAGAATTTCCCCAAGAGTATTGTCTTAGACCAGCTGTATTATCTCGGTCATTCCCCTAGATCCTATAAGAGAGCTCGGGGCAAAGACCTCATGAGAGACTCTGTCCTTCTTCTCCCTCAACCCAGGCTGACTTCAGTCCCTGGCCCTCATACTTTGCTGCCCCTGATGGAGATATCTCTCTCTTGTGCAAGACGAGTTGAGTCGCAGTCCCGTTCGCAATTCTTGCATGAGATCCATCAAAGTATCAAAGCCAAGCACGACAGGGGTCTACGAATTCTGACTAGAGAAGCAGTCAAGACAGTCAGTACACCCAACTCTGGCAACCTTCTTCACTAGAATCCTTCTACCCTCTTTGGAAGACTAAAGAAGAGGAATGAGAATCCTGCGCCGGGGTTAATGTCGATGAAGGTGACCCGGCCACCCAGCAGCCACGGTCCTAAGACCGTCGAGAACCAATCTTTACTTGCTCAGCATACAAGAGTCGAGTCCAGTGAAGGCATGCTGATCCCCTACTGACTGACTTGCCACATGCGACCCGTCAAGCACGAAAACCTTCGACTGCATCTAAGCCTAACCTCCCTGGAGAAGCGGTCAGAGTCATGGTTATAAATGAACCTGTCGACTCTCAGGAGGCCCGTATGGAAAGGTTTCAACAGATGGTCCAAGCTATGATGAACAAGATCGGCCGTATGGCTAACCATGAGGTAAATTCGCATCATTCGGAAGATGTACCTCCTAGACAATTGTGTCCCTCACCCCTTCTCTCAGGCATACATTGATGGTATGGTAACTCATAGCCTGAATAAGAGGTAGATCCCAGGCATACAGAGTGCAACGCTTTACCACAAGCCATACCCTTCTTACATTGATCAGGTTCCCTTCCCCTAAGACTATAAAAAAGGGAAGTTTCCTTGCTTTGTTGAAACAGCATCCCCCCGTCAACATATCACCCATTTCCATGCAGCATGTCGAGTGACAACAGCTGACGGGAGACTCCTTCGTCAGTTCGTTGAAACCCTTGACAACCCTGCCTTCCAGTGGTATGCTTGGCTGCCTCCAAACTCAGTACGTACTTGGGAGGAGATGGAGAAATTGTTCCATCAGCGTTTCTAAGAGGTTGAGAGGGAGGTCCAAACCATTGGACTTCTCACCTTGACATAGAAGCTAGATGAACCGGTGGATAAATTCATATCAAGGTGGAGAGATATGGCAGCTCACCATCCCAATCTTATGCCTTAGAAGGAGGCAATTCAAACTTGTGCTCGAAATATGCAACCCGAGATCGCTCTACATGTCAAGGCCTTTAATCCAACCTCCATGTCAAACATAATCTCTAAGTCGGTTCTCATAGAGAGCTTGTCACACCATCATTATGTGTCACGACAACAGCCTTCAAATTTGGCAAACAACCGGGAAAATGATAAGTCTCAAGCCAACGCCTGAGGCAACCAATAAAAAGGAGTGATCAGTGCAGTTGTCACAATTAACGATCCAAAGAAGGTCACTTCCCAAACTTTGAACCTCTCCAAAGTTGTTGGCACAATAAAAATAACACCTAAGATAGGCAAACAACAGCAGTCATATAATCGAGTGCCTCCACCCACGAACCTTAATCGAAGTGAATATTGGATGGCCTATCAGAACAAAGTTTATCCCTTTGAAAATGATTGGGTTCCTGCATTGCTCCGATTACTGCTGGCGTAGAACATGGTTGAATTACCCGAGATCAAGTTTCCTAACCAAGCTGGTCTTGATACTCACGCAAGGTACTGTGCCTATCATCGAAGGGTAAATCATCCCACTGAGGACTGTTATACACTTAAAGACCTCATCAAGGCTTTGATCCAAAAGGGTCAGATTAATCTTGAGGAACTAAAGAAGGTGTTTGGGGCAACAGAAGCCTCTCACATAGTGATCGTCGATGAAGAAGACGATGCACCTGATCTCCTTCGAGCCTTCTTTGTCATGATGCTTCAACTAGGCCTTATCACACCAAAGCCGGCAAGGCAACCCAAACGCCTTGCTAATGGAACAAAGAATTAGTGATGCTCATACCATCAGATATGGGGCATGATCTGAGCGAATACTCCAGTTTTCATGAGATAATCATGAAGAAAATACATGAAGGCAATGAATCATGCAACCTTCCACAAGGGCACCCCTCGGATCATGGCTCCACCGGTGCAAGAGGATCTCCCAACACAAGACCTAGTTAATGATGATTCGGATCCTGCTGAACCCTCAATTTCCCAACCATGTATTGTCTACCATAGGTGAAGCAGACTTAAGTCGTTAAGACGAGAGGCTATTCGTCAAACTAGGGATGTTCACAAACCTAGTGAGATGAATCAAGCACCTCCAAACACACCCAAGAGGAGATGGTCCCCAAGAAGGGTTCGCAGAAGGAACAAGCCTCCTCAACCGCTGGTCGAGAAAGAGTTCCTCAGGCCTCTTCCTCCCTTGTCGACTTTGCAGGATTTCATCCCTGATGCAATAATCCTTCCTCCTTCACCTCATAAGAAGGACACCTCGGGCTCATCCCTCACTCAACACACGTCCAATTAGGGCGATGATATTAAAAGCACTCCCCAATAGTCTAAGCAGGAGAAAGACCTAAAAGATTCCCTGCACATGTCCAATTCTGATGATGACGTAAAAAGCTGCCCAGATAGGTCCAATGAGGGGAATGACCTTAAATCCCCCTCACCTACTAACTCTTCTTCTTCTTCTTCCCCCTCCTCCTCTTCAATGTCTCCTGCAAGTACAGCCTTGCAATGTCAGGACTTCAACTCCCTTGATCGAGAATTCGAAGGAATCAACATAAGTAGGACACAACGGGTCGACTGAGAAAGACGTTAGCCCAGGCGGCTGGATTCTTAACAGTTGCTAACTCCCTGACGGCTTGAGCTAGGTCTGAGCCATCTTTCTCTACTAGAAAGCACAGGAGGTCCAAGCTAAAGAAACCCTAGTGCCGCTCTAGGCTTTTAGCTCAAAGCATCTGCTACTATATTAGCCTTGCCTGGTTGGTAATTGATGGTACAGTCATAATCATTCAGTAGGTCCATCCATCTTCTTTGCCTCATGTTTAACTCCTTCTGAGAAAATAAATACTTTAGGCTCATGTGATCTGTAAATATCTTAAACTGGGCCTCATAGAGGTAATGTCCCTAGAATTTCAAGGCAAACACTACAGCCGCGAGTTCTAAGTTACGAGTTAGGCAATTTTTCTAGTACATATTTAACTATCTGGAGGCAAACGCCATGACTTTCCCTCGCTGCATCAGCACACATGCAAGCTCTTTATGAGAGGCGTCAGTATAAACCACAAAATCCTCATTTCCTTCGGGTAAGGACAATATCGGGGCCATGGTCAGTCTCTTTTTTAGTTCTTGAAAAAAACTTATTTCACAATCATCTGCCCACACAAACGTCACTTCTTTTTGGGTTAAGGGAGTCAGGGGGAGTGCTATCTATGAGAATCCTTCTACGAAGGGCCTATAATATCCTGCTAGTCCTAGAAAACTGCGGACCTCAATCACATTTGTTGGTCTTCCCCACTGAAGTAAGACTTCAATTTTATAAGGGTCAACTACGACCCCATTCTTAAATACAACATGCCCAAGGAAGGCCACACTCGAAAGACAAAATTCACTCTTTCCCAATTTAGCGTATAACTTTTCTGTCTTTAGAGTCTGGAGGACCATTCTTAAGTGTTGCATATGCTCTTCCAGGTTCCTTGAATACACCATAATATCATCTATAAAGACCACCACAAAATCATCTAAAAAGGGTCTAAAAACTCTATTCATAAAATCCATAAAGGCAGCTGGAGCAATGGTCAACCCGAACGACATTATCAAGAATTCATAGTGTTCATACCGGGTCCTTAATATGATTTTAGGGACATCGTTTTCCTTGACCCACAATTGAGGATAACCTAGCAGAAGGTCAATCTTAGAAAACACTTGGGACCGTTGAAGTTGGTCAAAAAGGTCATCAATTTTAGACAGTGGGTACTTATTCTTTACAGTGGCTAGGTTCAGCTGCCGATAGTCTATACATAGTCTCAAAGACCCATCTTTCGTTCTAACAAACAAGATAGGTGCACCCCAGGGCGACACATTAGGTTGGATGAATCCCTTCTCCAACAACTCTTGGAATTGTTCTTTTAGTTTATTCAATTCAGCTGAGGCTATCCTATAAGGGGCTTTAGAGATGGGGCAGTGTCAGGAATCACATCTATCTCAAATTCTACCTCTTTAATTGAAGGCAAAGAGGTCAATTCCTCAGGAAAAACTTCAGGATATTCCCTCACCACTGGTATCTCTTCTAACTTGGACTGGACATCCCAATTCTCTACTGCATAGGCCAAATAACCAATACATCTTTTGGCCAACAGGCAAGAAGCCCGAAGGGCTGAAATAAAGGGTAGAGGGGAGCCATCCTTAATGCCTAAAAAGTTCAACTCATGCTGATTTGGGCATCTAAGGGTTATAGCTTTATCATAGAAATTTACTGTAGCATAATGTGTGGACAACCAGTCCATGCCCAAAATAATATTAAAATCTTGAATGTCTAACAGTACCAAGTCTGTAGGTAGGACACATCCTTCAAGCAAGACTCCACAATGTTCATAAACAATATCAGTTTCTAAAGATTCCCCCATAGGTGTGCAAACTACCAAAGTCCAGTCAAGAAGTACAGTTCTAGCATTCATGTGGCATGTAAAGTGAGGTGCAACAAAAGAGTGCGAAGATCTAGAGTCAACTAGAATTTTTGCTTCAATGCCACAAACGAAGAGCGTACCTCAGATAACTGAAGTTGATGCCTTAGCTTCCTGCTCAGTAAGGGAAAACACCCGACCTTGAGTCTTTGGTTGATTTTCTGGTCCCCTTACTGGGCAATCTCTAATCTTGTGGCCCGGCTTGCCACATCTGAAGCACACCCCCATCTTCCTTCGACACTCAGCCGCCGAATGATTGTCCTTCCCACAATGTGGGCACATCGGGCATCGATTCTCCCTTACATCGCCCGGTAATGTCCTCTGAATCTTCATGCCCCTTTGATTTTACCTTCCTCTAGAGTCCCTCCTTGAGGGTGGTCCCTAATCTTCCAAACGGGGCTGGTCCCATCCTTCAGTTTCCTCCAGCCCGAGACTCTTCACTGTCCCTCTCAGTTTTCATGGCCAAGTCCACCAATGAGGAGAAAGTTTTAAGATTTTCTGATATCAGTCTCCCCCTTATGTCTGGCATAAGACCTCTCTCAAACTTGTTCGCTTTCCGCACCTTAGTATTAATGATATGTGGCACATACCTCAACAACTCAGCAAACTTGGCTGCATACTGCTCCACTAATAGATTTCCCTACTGTAACTCAATGAACTCTACTTCTTTTCTTTCCCGCACAGAATCAGGAAAGTACTTCTAATTAAAAGCTTCTAGAAAATCTCTCCAGCTTGCTTCTATCCCAGACTCTTCCCATGATTGCTTCACTGAGCCCCACCAGTGTTTAGGATCTCCCTCTAACATGAAGGTTCCCAACCTAACCTTTTGCTCATCAGTACAGTGTAACACCTGAAATATCTTTTGCACTTGTCGCCCCTTCGCTCCACTTTCTCCACTCCCCCGTGCCCCAAAAACATTGGAGGCTCTAGCCTCCTAAATCTTTCTATTAACCCACTATTAGTTAATTCTGGGGCATGGGTAGCCAGGGCCGGCATGTTATCTTTCATCATTTGGGTCATTGTCCCCAAGGTCCTAAAGAATTCACCGAGGGCCTCGATATTCTCATTGCTGGAGCTCGCATTATTAGCACGAGTCCTCAGCATCTTCAACCTAAGACACAAGAACTCGATTACTAATCTACTCAAAATTATTCTAAAGACACGTTTAAACTCTCTAGGCCAAGAATCCTATCCTGGCTACTCTGATACCATAACCCTAACCCCTGTCATCCCAAATCGAAGGGCAACATAATGCGGGATGGCTACTGGAGGTAGCGTACATCACTCAGGTGGGATTGGCTCAACGCATGTCAAAAGGGTGGAATCAAAGCAAACCACGAAGATTAAAAAAGTTGCCCGGAATGTTCTAACTTTTCTTCTCTCCCTCCTCTTCTATTTCTTCCACAGGTGCAGCTCGACAATGCTCAGACTCCAACTCTCTAATCAAAGAACTTGGATGTACCAGCCTCAACGAGCCACAGCAAAATCGCCTCAAAAAGATGTTGGCCCAGGTGGCTGGATTCTTGACAGTCACGGACGCCCTGTCAACTCGAGCCAAAACCAAGCCATCTTCAAGAACCTCTTCTAAAGAAGCATCCCATATGGTGCAGATCTTGGAAGTACCATCCAACACGGGGCAAATGAGTCTAAGATCGGGGAAGACGCTACAGCCCACACTTCAAAAGCTCAAGGTCCTCAATTTCATGATCCTTCACTTTTCCTTAAGCCTAAACCTCGAACCTCTTCGTCCCTAATACAAGTCCCTGTTACATCCCCATTAAACCAGACCGCACCGGCCAAATAAAAAAGTCAACCAGTGTCACAAACTCTACCCCTTTTTTCCTTGATCTATGGAGGTGTGCAGTCCTACCCCTCAAGGTTCAAATACCCCCACTCTGTGTCGCTATACATCAAGGACTAACTGAGGACGAGAGGGTTAAGCTCTGTTACCAGGAGTTGGATGCCCTTGACGAAAAGAGACTAGAGGCTCAGCAGAACCTCGAGCTCAATCAAGAAAGAATGAAGAGAGCCTTTGACAAGTCTGTCAAGGTTCGCTCATCTGCTAATGGGGACCTAGTCTTAACAATCAAGAGATCGATTGTCATGCACGGGCGCCGCAAAGGAATGTTCGAACCCAAGTGGGAAGGCCCATTCATAGTCAAGAAGGTCACACCAAATGGGGCCTGTATACTGGTGAACTCAGATGGAGAGGAGGCAATGCCCCCTTTAAAGAAGTACTATCTGAGATGTATACTCAAGAAAAGAGACTCAACGCAAAGCAAGTAAGGCGGTCCGAACAAATTCTAACTCCTTTTATTGCAGTAAAAATGGGTGACAAAATACAAGTCAAAAAGCCCATTATTAGGGAGATTACAATTCTCTTATATTTAAGGAAAAGGAAACAGTCGACATCAAAAGTGTTGCTCTTGCATCTGAGGATAAGGGGACTGTTACAAGCCAAAAGAAATGTCTTCCTCATGAACAAGAAGCAAACCCACCAAAGAAATGCTCTCCTTAAGAAGAAGAAGCAAAACCACTTGAAGAAGTTAGCTTCAGTTCATCTGACAAGCACCACCAAAGAGGATGGTTATAGGCCAAAAGAAGAGGCCAACCATTTCCGAGTCAGCTCCAATTCATCTGGCATGTATACCAAACATACAAGGCAGACTTCTCTAGCAAGGAACTGGCTTATGATGGAGAGCATACCTTGTTCACAATGGATGCCCTTCCACAGAACAACGTGGACTCCACGATTGTGCTGGAGGACTTGGCCTCCAACAGGCCACAGCAGTAGGGCCTCCTCACTTGCCATCACTCTTAACCCTCGCGAGACATCGCCGTCCATGGTAATCACTGCATGCAACCCGACATCGTGCGCAGCCATCACCGTGTGCAACATAATGCCACGTTCTACCGTCCCCACGGGCAGGACAACACCGCGTGAGACCATTGCCACTGGTGGCATACTCCCGAGCATGGCTATCACCGTGCATGGCCTAGGGTCGTGCAAAGGTAGCACTGCATGCGACTTAATGTCCCACATGCTCTTGAAGTACCTCGGATCCCACTGTTCCCAATTTCCAAGGGACATTAACTTCCACGCCTATTCAATTCCCCCAATTGTCATCCCTCACGGAAGGTCCACCTCCTCACAATCCTTCGGGTTTTACCGGAAACACTCCTCCTCCCCCCAAGAACCCTTGTCCGAACCTGTTATTTTCCCTACCGGCATTTCTGCTTCTCGCCGGGAATTCACTCCTATTCACCGAAAAACCCTTCCCCCGCCTTCTACTTGTTACTGAAGTTAGCGGAAAACCACTAGAAATCCCTAAAAGGTTTCCCTGAACTTGCGGGCTTTTCCCTCCTCCCCAGTTTTCTCGCTTCAATAGTTCACCACAAAACTCACTGGAATCCCATCGAGTTCTCGATGAGCCCACTGCTGCTCCTCCTTCTTCCCCTGATAGCCAGAGGACCAATAAATCCCTCTGAACTCTCTGCAACCTCCTGTCAACTGCAAAACGACCAGAGAAACACTCAAGCCCCAGTAGAAGCACCACTGCAAAATCTCACTAAGGCCCCAAGAAACCCTGTTCCTTGCTTAGAAAGCCTTGGCACCTCCCAGCAATGTTCGCAATCACGCTGTAAGGACTTGCGACCCCCCTGAAGCTCACTAGAAAAGTTCCTAACAGCCTGTCTCTGCAAGCTTTCACAGGGAAGCTCTTGTCGAAAATCCCTTCCCAAAAGCTTTAGCTCTCTCTCTCTCTCTAAAAATCTCTTCTATTGTTTTACGCAGTAAAACAGTAAAAGGGGTTTTTTCCCCTTTTATACCCAGCAGTGTCACAAACTACCCTTGAAAATTTTGAAAAGACACTGCAGTCCTCATCTTCAAATGGTAATAAGACCAGGCCGGGGCGGGTCAAGCTCGAGGCCTGAAAGGGGGCGATCGTCGTGTGCCACATAAGAGGCCATCGCCACACGCCTTCATCAAAGGCCATTACCTCGTTCCTTCATCAAGGGCCATCGTCGCATGCCTTCATCAAGGGCCATCGACCCGCACCTTCGCCTAGAGGCTATCACCACGCCCTTCGTCAAACGCCACACTCTTCAACAAGTACCTAACGTCGTGCACGCACCATCCAAACTTAATGACACGTGGGTCATCCAACACTTAGTGCCGTGAACATGTCACGACACTCCCCTCTAGACCATTGTCCTGCCTCTCCAAGAAGTTCATTCCCTGCATCACAGTCTCACTCCTCAGGGAGTCCAATCCCCGGTGATGGTTCTGTTTCCCATGGAATCGCATTCCTTCACCACACATAATGCTCTACATTGCATGACATTAAACTGTACAGCCATGGTCCACATTGCATGACCTTAAACTGCACAGCCATGGTCCACATTACATGACCTTAAACTGCATAGCCACGGTCTGTGCTGCATGACCTTAAATTGCACTGCCATGGTCCCAACTATATAACCCTAAACTGTAGTAGAGGTTTAGTTGCACGACCTTAAACTGCTTAGTCCTCGTCTCATGACTCAAAACTATACGACTAGGGTCCAGCTGTGTGACCTTAAACCATAGTACACGGTGTTGCATGACCTTAAACTGCACCGCCATGGTCCAAACTATATGACCCTAAACTATAACAGAGGTCTAGTGGCACGACCTTAAACTACTCAGTCCTTGTCACATGACTCTAAACTGCACGACCATGGTCAATTTGTGTGACCCTAAACCATAGTGCACATCCTGACCGCATGACATTAAAAGGCTTAACGCCATGGTCCAAACTATATGAACCTAAACTATAGCGGAGGTCTAGTTGCACGACCTTAAACTGCATGGTCCTAACCACATGACTTAAAACTGCATAGCCATGGTCTGAGCTACAAGACCCTAAAACTGTACGGCATGGAATGAGAAATGGCCCACATGCATAACTTTAACCGAGAGATGGACCACCTCTTCACTAGGGTGTATTTCATCAACATCTCTAGTGGAGTTAGATATCTACAAAATGTCATACCTACTCCTTTAATCCCCAATGAGCCTGTTTCGCACCAACATAACAGTGAGAGTCACACCCTATTACGACTCACTATCCTCAGGATTAGGTTCATGCTTATTTTCTCAACCCCCAGCGACTTATACTCCGGACTGTCATCCCCAGTGGAGTTACATGAAGCTCCGTCATTACCCCCGTGGAGTCACACTGGCCCTCCTCATCCCCAGGGAAGATTCGCTTCCACTTGCTACTCTTCATAGGGCCACCATCTTCATCTAAAGCTCTCCGCTTGTGAATAGCCATAAACAATTTATCCCCAGGGAATCAGATTGTTATTCACAGACCTATCCCCCTTGGAGCTTCATCCACATGGTGACTCACATATGCACAGGCATGGTCCAAATTGTATGACCTTAATTTACACAGCTGTAGTCCTAACTGCATGACTTTAAACTGCACAATCACAGTCCAAACTATATGACCTTAAACTATAGTGGAGGTCTGGTTGCACGACCTTAAACTGCATGGTCCTAGTTGCATGACTTTAAACTGCATAACCATGGTCCAATCTATATGACCTTAAACCATAGTGCACGTCCTCGCTGCATGACGTTAAACTGCTTCGTACAGGTCTAGGAGGCATGTAACAATCCTAAACTTTTGAAAAAAAAAAAGAAGAAGAAAATAAACTTTTAATACATGATGATTCGTTTGAACATGATGGTCCTTAGGGACCATCTCTACTTTTCAAAGCTTTTCGTTTAAAAGCTTTGTTGCTTCGTTGCTCTTGCCACGTCCACTAAAGGACGTGGGCTTTAGTCGTTTAAAGCGTAAGCTAACGCTCACACCTGTAACGTAATAAAAGAATAAAATAATATATTAGTAGAATTTAAATTCAGAGAGATGAGGACTCCTACCTTAGAAAACTTATGAGATTTTTCTCTCTGGTTGAAACACAGTGAACTCCTCTCTCTAGCCGAATTTTTATCGGAAGCTCCTTCTCAAGTATTTGTGGGTAAGTGACATCGTCTTCTTGAAAAATAGTCTGTTTTTAATAAATAGTGATATTTCCGTCCAGGATCTTTATTTTATAAGTTTTGTGTGTAAGTGACATCGTCTTCCTGAAAAATAGTCTGTTTTTAATAAATAGTGATATTTCCGTTCAGGATCTTTATTTTATAAGTTTTGGGTGTAAGTGACATCGTCTTCTTGAAAAATAGTCTGTTTTTAATAAATAGTGATATTTCCGTCCAGGATCTTTATTTTATAAGTTTTGTGTGTAATTGACCTCATTGTCTCGAAAAATAATCCATTCTTTTTAAAAATGAAATGAAATAATTATTTCTGCTTATTATCATGAATTTTAGGTGCGAGAAATTTTATGCGCACACGACCTCGTTATCTTGAAAAATAATCTTTTTAATAAAAATTGTGATATTTTATCTATGTTAGAAATTTTAAATGCTGTAAATTCTTAGAAAAATAAATTTATTTATTTTTCTTGGCTATTGTTAGAAAATTTTAGATACTATCAAATTATTAGAAATAAATGTGATATTTCTGCTTTTAGTAAAATTGTGATATTTCTTTCTACTGTTTTGAATATTTAGCCATTGTAAAATTCATGTGCAAATGACTGCCTTATTATTTAAAAAATTGACATTTTTGCAATTGATTATAGTATTGTTGTGAAATATTTATTTGTGGATTGATATCCCATAAATTGTGATAATTCCGTATTCTTGAATTTCTATAAGAGTTTTTCTATACATATTAAATTGGCAATTATGCTAGAATGCCTTTACAAACTGCTACCTTTCTAAATTTGAGCCCAAAATATTTGATTGGTTATTTTTGAAATGTTATAGCGAGTGACTGTTATTAATGGTTTAAGTGAAATTCATATTAGTGATTTCAGTGATATGTTGAGTACATGATATTTGCTGCTTTCGAATGTTTAAAGAGATTTTGAAATAATTTAAGTATGCAAGTGGACTCATCAGGTTCGTCGGTGAGGTATAAGTGGACCTGCAGGGATTAAGTGGACCTATCTGGGACGCCGATAGGGATTAAGTGGACCTATCAGAATGCTGATGGGGTATATAGGTGACCTACTTGGGACGCCAGTAGGGTATTTTGTGAAATCCTTTGAATTATGCATTGACGCGTTAAAGTGTTATGTGCATTTCAATTATTCGGATTATACTTAATTATGCATTTATTGAAAGTGAAACTGTTGATGCATTTCTGTTAATAGATCTCATTTTGGAAAATATTGATATCTTTCAACCATGATTATTTTTAGGATTATGATGATCACTTACTGAGTAGCCAAACTAATCAAACTATGGTAAACATTTTTCAGGATCACTACGGTTTCATTTGTGTCCTCGTCAAGATCAACTTTGGGAAGATATTGTAGTTTTTCTTAAACTTTCTTTTGTAACTTTGTAAGACCTCGCCACTGTAAATTTGTCCTATCAATAGATGTATATATGTTTTGCCTGTCACATCTCGGGGTGTGACAATTATGGTATCAGAGCAATAAGTTTAAGATTTTTAGGAAATTTAAAAATATTTTTCAATAATCAGGTACACAAATTTAGAGGACTAAATTTCTTTAAGGGGGGAAGAATGTAACAATCCTAAACTTTTGAAAAAAAAAAAAAAAAAGAAAGTAAACTTTTAATACATGATGATTCGTTTGAACATGATGGTCCTTAGGGACCATCTCTACTTTTCAAAGCTTTTCGTTTAAAAGCTTTGTTGCTTCTTTGCTCTTGCCACGTCCACTAAAGGACGTGGGCTTTAGTCGTTTAAAGCGTAAGCTAACGCTCACACCTGTAACGTAATAAAAGAATAAAATAATATATTAATAGAATTTAAATTCAGAGAGATGAGGACTCCTACCTTAGAAAACCTATGAGATTTTTCTCTCTGGTCGAAACACAGTGAACTCCTCTCTCTAGCCGAATTTTTATCGGAAGCTCCTTCTCAAGTATTTGTGGGTAAGTGACATCGTCTTCTTGAAAAATAGTCTGTTTTTAATAAATAGTGATATTTCCGTCCAGGATCTTTATTTTATAAGTTTTGTGTGTAAGTGACATCGTCTTCCTGAAAAATAGTCTGTTTTAATAAATAGTGATATTTCCGTTCAGGATCTTTATTTTATAAGTTTTGTGTGTAAGTGACATCGTCTTCTTGAAAAATAGTCTGCTTTTAATAAATAGTGATATTTCCGTCCAGGATTTTTATTTTATAAGTTTTGTGTGTAATTGACCTCATTGTCTCGAAAAATAATCCATTCTTTTTAAAAATGAAATGAAATAATTATTTCTGCTTATTATCATGAACTTTAGGTGCGATAAATTTTATGCGCACACGACCTCATTATCTTGAAAAATAATCTTTTTAATAAAAATTGTGATATTTTATCTATGTTAGAAATTTTAAATGCTGTAAATTCTTAGAAAAATAAATTTATTTATTTTTCTTGGCTATTGTTAGAAAATTTTAGATACTATCAAATTATTAGAAATAAATGTGATATTTCTGCTTTTAGTAAAATTGTGATATTTCTTTCTACTGTTTTGAATATTTAGACATTGTAAAATTCATGTGCAAATGACTGCCTTAGTATTTAAAAAATTGATATTTGTACAATTGATTATAGTATTGTTGTGAAATATTTATTTGTGGATTGATATCCCATAAATTGTGATAATTCCGTATTCTTGAATTTCTATAAGAGTTTTTCTATACATATTAAATTGGCAATTATGCTAGAATGCCTTTACCAACTGCTACCTTTCTAAATTTGAGCCCAAAATATTTGATTGGTTATTTTTGAAATGTTATAGAGAGTGACTGTCATTAATGGTTTAAGTGAAATTCATATTAGTGATTTCAGTGATATGTTGAGTACATGATATTTGCTGCTTTCGAATGTTTAAATAGATTTTGAAATAATTTAAGTATGCAAGTGGACTCATCAGGTTCGTCGGTGAGGTATAAGTGGACCTGCAGGGATTAAGTGGACCTATCTGGGACGCCGATAGGGATTAAGTGGACCTATCAGAATGCTGATGGGGTATATAGGTGACCTACTTGGGACGTCAGTAGGGTATTTTGTGAAATCCTTTGAATTATGCATTGACGTGTTAAAGTGTTATGTGCATTTCAATTATTCGGATTATACTTAATTATGCATTTATTGAAAGTGAAACTGTTGATGCATTTCTGTTAATAGATCTCATTTTGGAAAATATTGATATCTTTCAACCATGATTATTTTTAGGATTATGATGATCACTTACTGAGTAGCCAAACTAATCAAACTATGGTAAACATTTTTCAGGATAATTATGGTTTCATTTGTGTCCTCGTCAAGATCAACTTTGGGAAGATATTGTAGTTTTTCTTAAACTTTCTTTTGTTACTTTGTAAGACCTCGCCACTGTAAATTTGTCCTATCAATAGATGTATATATGTTTTGTCTGTCACATCTCGGGGTGTGACAAGCCAAGACCTTAAAGACACCCCCACATATGCGCACACCCCTTTTACGTTCATCTTCACGTAAGTCTTCCCTAACCGACCCATTCGTTTGTGCACACCACCTTTATTGCCTCCCTAGTGAGTCCACATACTCGCACACGCTCTTTACGTGCATCTCTAAGCATGACTTCCCTAACCGACCTGTCGTGTGCGTGCACCACCTTCTTTACCTCCCCTGTGAGTCCATTCATTATTTCCATCTTTCACCATTTCCCACTGAGTCCCATCCATGCTCACAAAACGGTGACCCATCTCGCCACCCATACTCGCTCATAGCTAGTGGGTCACCACTCTTCACCGACCATCCATCTTTCATATGTAGCCTCATGCCATTTCTTCAACGTGAGTCAAAACTACTTATACTCACTCCATGGCCTCTACAGACGGTCATTCATCACCACTACAGTCCGGCTATATAATCCTAAACTATAGTAACCGTCCTGGCCGCATGACGTTAAAAGGGTTTGCATAGGTCTCGAGGGCACGACCCTAAACGCCTTCACAAGAAAAGGGCATGGTGTACACCTGGACAAGGGAACACCATGAGTAAAAAAGACAGACGGGCATGCCCATGAAACCATAAGTAAGAGAGTTCCGTGGAAAACAAAACCCAGGCACGGTAAAAGAGCATTGTGACAAAAAACGGATGTAAAGGGTGGACATGACTGCAAGGTTATGGGTAAAAGAGCCCGAAAATAAAGGAAGTTGGTAAAAACCATCTTTACGGTGCCACTTCCCATGTTCAAGTTAAAACCCGTGAACGGGCAATTGGACCGACAGAACAGGTTGACGCATGACCACGGCCTCAGCCAACATCCAATTTCCCAACAGTCACAATCCTGGTTAATGAGGGCTACCTAAAGTCCTCAAATGCCAATCAACAACACAAATTGCTCATCAGAGAGTGAGAGCCTCATAAGATCTCCCACACTTCAACATCAACAACAACAAAAGCCTTTGAGGGTGAGGACGATGATCAAAAGATCCCTCCAAAGTGTTAAAGACCATCACGAAGGCAAGAAACTGATGAAGACAGAGCCTAACCTGCTACAGGCTTCAGCGTATTCTTCACCAAATCCCCTAACCAACATGGGCCCAGACTTTCGAGATAGGTTAGAAGGCCCCGACTGAACCCTGCTAGACGGGACCTACAGAGATACCCTGAGCATCAAAAGAAAACCTAGTATAGCAGTGAACAATGTTGACCAAACGTTAATAGCACTTGGCCTTTAGATAGGCTTGAATCTGTCCAAGGAGGTCCCTACAAAGGCCTCGCGCTTCAGAATCGTAGATAGCCCCTTGAGGGTGAGGACTTAGACAAGATCCCTCAAACTTCCCAAATGTTTGCACTTCTTGATTCTCTCAAAGCACAGCATTCGGCGGGGCATACTGTTGGAAGATATTTTTCATCATCATGGGGGCCCCGCTCAATAAAATCCTAGCAAACAATGGAAATTCTGACAGTCTCAGAATAGCCCTAGAACTGGTTAAGATCTTCATGAGGTCTCTCAAAATTATCTTGCCAAGTTTCGTCGCATTCCAACATGTCTAAGGCAGTGCAGACTGAGAAAAAGCTCCGGCAAAATAGACCTCTAGCACCCTGAAACGGACTCTATAACTAGAGATACATTTTTCAGTGCCTCAATTTGTTGGGGGACCACTGCCATTGGATCCAGCATAGTTGAAAACCCTAGGGGTCAAATTTAAGCTTGAACGGATACTTTAAGAAGAAGTTATAGGTAAACGAGTGAAACAGGAGGAGCCGCAAGTTATTCCCGTGCGGCCACCCTGCAACTCCACACCATTGAAGGGACAGTTAAGACTAGTGACTTTTGACTCTCATATCTCACTCGTTCGAGGTCAGCTCAAGGTCAAATTTTGTGACTGTGTTCGTCTCATCAAGACAAGTGTTTCGATATGTGGCACGCCCCATGACGACGTCCGAGCTCGAAGGAATGCTAGAGAGAAGTTACTGATCCGTGAAGAAAGTGCAAGAAATTCAGCAGCATTGTGCCTCGCTCGAGTGGCCAAATCACGCTACTCGTGAGCCCAATCAACATGAGATCAATGTCATCGCGTGCGTAAGGTCTTGGGCTATCTTTGACCCAAACCCCCATACATGATGAACAGTCAGATTCTGCACACGAAGCCGATAAAAAAACGGCAAATTTCGTCACCGAAATTCCAAATTCTGACCAAAATTCCAAAGTTGCAAAATCTTCCTTGGGACATGAAATCAAGTTGTGCTTATTACCCCACGATCGTAACGGTATGCTCAGTGTGATCAAGTGAAGAAATCACCGAAAAACATCAAGGAACTCGCACACTATTGATCAAAAGTTTCTAGATTCATTCAAATGTCAAGTCAGATGATCGTGCCCCAAAAACATGATCCATGGCTCGAAATTGGTATCAAATCGATCGCCATGCCACGTCCTACAAGAAAACAATCATCTTTTGATCAACGAGGCATCAGAACGACCCTGAATCATCTATGCAAGATCAACAAGTTCTAGGGCAACACAAGGACTGTTCTGAAATTCCACCAAATGTTAAGAAGGAGAAAATCTGTCATTTTGCACCCTATTTTTTAATTTTTTTAATTCAATTTAATCTTAATTTTCAGCAATTAGAGTTACTTTTGATCATACACCCATGGTTGGGGCAAATTCTATATATACATCATACCATCATTGTACGAAAAGGACTCAATCCCTCACAAAAAGAGAGAGTTTTACTTAATATAGTTTTTCTTATTTCTCATTGTTGGGTCACGTCTGGAGAGAGAGAGAGAGAGTAAGGTGAGAGAAACTTTTGGACCTGTACCCTTAGGCTCAAGGTAAACCTTATGTCTCTTCTTTTTCTTTTCTTCATCTCTCTCTTCCTCGCCTTCTTCATGCTCTTCTCCCTCTGAGCTCCTCTCAGAGGTCATGCACGGCAGTGGCAGTGTCGTGCATGCCTCTTCTGTGGTCTCACAGGTTGTGCACGGCGATGGCAGCGCCATGCGTGAGCTTCTTTCTCCTTCTATTCGTCCATCTCTACCTCCCGACAAGGTTTGCAGATGGTGCTGCTCATCGCCGTCCGCAGATGCATCCTCGATGCCTCAGTGAAGCGCGCAGACTGTGGAACTCATTGTCACACGCTGGGGTCTTCCCTTGTCGCGCATTTATCACAGGCGGTGATTCCTATCGTCACCCGCGAGAGGTCTCAGCAATGTTTATCACCGCTCGCGATTTTTCTTGACGTGCACAGTGCCTATTGCTGTCCACGAACCTCCTACGTGCGTTCAGTGCTCATCGTTATTCCCCTGCGTCCCACGCCTATATTCGTGTGCCTCATGAGGACTATCACAATGTGCTTTACAAATGGCTATCATCATGCGTTTCACGAGAGGATATCGTGACCTGTGCAGGGGTGCGCTGTCTTCTCATGTTGCCAGCAGCAATGCCTAGGGCCATCTGTAGTTCCCTGCTTCCCCTAACGCCATGAGCAGTAATTTCTAGCACCTTTCGAGGGTCAAGAGACTGCTACTCCACGGTCGTGGGTGGCGATGCCTAGTGCCGTCAGGACCCTATCTCTCCATCATCTCATGCCTTCTCTTCATTCTCTCCTCTTCTCACTTGATTGAAGGTTGACCTAACCTAACACTGTCATATTGGCCTCGGTTTTGAGTAGTATTGCCACTGTGCTGGTCCAGAGTATCATGCCCGTCTTGCTACCACTCCGAGTTGGCCACAGTCCGACTATCAAGCTAGTCTCGTCCCTTCATCAAGTTTTATTATCTTTTTGACCATTGCTAGAAACTTCCACTCCATAATCCTAACCTCTCACATTCTTATTCTTACGAATGTGCATTGCCCTAAGATAAGGGTGAGTCTCTTGGACCCACTTATCTTGCAAATAACCATAGAAGCGTTGTGCAGAAAAATAAGGAGATTATGGGTCAAGGGAGGTGATTCTGAACCAGCTAAAGCAGCTGGGGGGCTTTCCGACGTGATTTAAGAGGGCGCCCACGCAAGCCAGCCCGAATAAGTCCTGAACCCAGCCTAAATTCCTCTCTCATCGATTGTATACATGCCCTTGCTCTTGAGCAAGGTTCCAAAAGAGAGATCTCAAATCTTGGGTTCACCAAGAACCCGAGATACATGCCGCCCGATCATCTAGATCTGGAGGGTGAGATTGAGGCACCTAACCACAAGGGTCTTCAACCAACTTGTCTTGCAAATTAACCATAGAAGTGCTGTGCAAAAAAACAAGGATATTATAGGTCAAGGGTGGCGATTTTGAACCAACTAAAGCAGCTGAGGGGCTTTCTGACGTGAACTAAGAGGGCGCCCATGCGAGCCAGCCCGAGTTAGTTCTAAACCCACTCTAAATTCCTCTCTCATCGGTTGGTATACCTACCCTTGCTCTTGAGCAAGGTCCCGAGAGAGCGATCTCAAATCCTGGGTTCACCAGAAACTCGAGATTTATGCCGCCTGATCATCTAGATTCGGAGGGCGAGATCAAGGCACCTAACCAGAAAGTGGCTTGAAAACATTTGGATCTCGTTGGACCCTTCAAAAGCTCAAGAGAATACAATCATTCCATTTAAAATCTACTGTGCAGTAGAGGCAGTGACATGCTCTCACAAATAATTGTATAACTCCCAATCTAAGAGGAATTTTAAAATGTGTTCAACATGTGATTACATGTACACTCATGGATCTTTCAAATGAAAGTGGTTTGGAATAAAATCAAGTACATTTGGTTAGTCAAAATTCGTGATAACAGAGACATCAGTTCTGAAACTTTACTAAATCTGTCAACAATGACCTACTTGCTCACCGCCGTGCACACTCTCTCACCGTCATGCGCACTTTATCTTCTTCTTCTCCCTTCACTGTCGTGTGCACTTTCTCTTGCAAAGAAAGTTTGGGTCATTACTGCTGCTCCCCTAACTACCTCCAAGTTCTTTGCCTTCACTCGAGGGTGGAAAGGAGCAAGAGGGTATTTTCATTCTTTTTGTACTCCATTTTTTTAGAAAAGAATGACAGGTCGTCTTAAACGACACTATCGCCTTAGAAGGTGGCAGCGGATTTGGAGACCATGTCTCTGGGCGAGAGACTCATTCAGAATGGGTTTATACTCATCCATTTTTTGGGAGTTATAGATTTATTGTAATCACAGCTTTGGAATCACTTCTTTGTCCATGAAATAATAAAATCTTCCCTTTTGACTTGCATCTTTCTTCTCTGTGGCTTATGCTTTCTTTTTACCTTTTTGTGGTATTGCTTTGATCTCATTTCCCTTTTGTGCTTGGTTTTTATCTCTCTTTGATGATGAGGACAAGAAAATGGACTAGGAGACTTGTTCTGCCCCAAGGGGGGGGGGGGGGGGGGGGGGGGAGGATTCGGACCACCTGGCTTGAATGGTTCGAATGCCTTTCTAAGTCTTCATTCGAGCCCTTAGGGTACGCACCATTTTGGTTTTCATGAGAACCCCTTTTTTGTTTTTGAGCAGTTGACCACCAAGGGTCTCGTGTGTGTGAATAATGCAAGGAAGACAACTCACTTGGTTATCCGGTGTAATGGTGCATGAGTGTGTGCTGAACACCTGGGGGAGATCCAAGAATTTGAGTGGGTCCAGATGGAGTATTGTGTACCTGCGACGAATGGCTCTTTGCCGGAAGTGGGCACACAGTTTAAGTGAACAGAGACGTGAGCGCATGGTAGTGACTGTTGAGTGAGGGTTCTGCATAATGTTTGTAGATTTAGTTGCATTGGGATTGCGCGACAATTTGCTTGCGTGTCACTTGTGTTTCCTCGGGACGGAGCGCAATCTTTCATTCATGTGACACATCGCTTCACGTGTCGTTCATACTTTCGTACCTCTGAGTCACCTCTGAGTCACGCGACATTTCACTCGTGTGATGCTTCACTTTGCATGTCGATTGTGCTTCTGTGCCCCTGAATCTCGTGACGTTTCACCTCGTGTGTCGTTCGCGCTGCTTCATGACTAAGCCATGTGTCACTTTATCAATTTTCCGCAATACGCTATCTTTCTTTAGTTATAAAAGGGGGCGCACAGGGGTAGTTTTTATTTTTACTAGAGATTTTCATCCAAAGTAAAAACCCTAATTTATTTTTATTGTTTTGCCTGCAGTTCCTTTCATCGTCGTCCTCAAGCAGGATCTCATTTTTTCCCCTCCAGTGTTTCTTATTAAAAAACATGGCTGGTACCAGTTCGGTCAAGGTAGGGTCTCCTTCTTTTCTCTTTTGTTTGATCCCTCTGGTATGTTTTTGGTTTGGCCATGGTGTTGCTTCTTTTTGGGGCTAATTCTTCTTCTTCTTATTTTATGGTTCTTCTTGCAGTGGAAATCCTAAACGTGAATCGTCTGCCCCATGAAGGGGAATCGGGAACTGGGAACTGATTCTTATACTGATGTTTCTCTCGTCAAGGGGACTTCTCTTACGGCCCTTGCACCTTCTCACAAGATAAAGTGGCCTTCGAGCATCACCTATGCTGGAGAAGCTGCCTAGCTCAGTAATTATGAAGATACTGTTGAGGAACTTCTCATTCAAAGGGACGGTGTGCCCCTTTACCATGCTCTTCACAGGAATTTTGGTTCCTGTGAGGATTTACCCATGCTGGGGAAGATGATGCTAGCCAAGACGGATGTTCATTGGGCCCCTGGTGCTCTTCGTTTTGAGGGAGAACACCAATACCTGTCAAGGTACAACACATGGACATTTGATGTCCTTGATGCTCATGCTAGTACTCTGAGTGAGTGTGGGCTAACCGCAGCGTGCCAGTGCTCAACTAGTTATTATGACCACTGCTCCAACACCATCAAGGCTCTATTAGAGGCATGGTGTTATTGGACCAATAGCTGGCTTTTGGATGGAGGTGAGGCAGGGATCAACCTTCTAAACTTGTATTTTGTGGGCGATTTGCCGATGTTGGGGGAAATGTACGAAGAATTTATACCCAACAATGGGGCTATTTTGGGGGGATGAGCTAATCAACGGCAAGCCAGACCCTTCTAGTCTTCATGAGTTGTTTGAGATTTACCAGCTCTTACACTCGGAGACCAAACTTAAGTCCAGCGGGGTGCATTTTGAAACATGGAGAGATTATTTCCATGGTAACCATCAGAATGGCGAAGACACCAGTTCGAGTGCCTCTTGAACAGATGAGGTGCAAAGAGCGAAGGCAATTAAGGCCTCAAAGAGAACAGTTACCCCTCCCAGGCAAGGAGAGCAGGACCTTGTATACCTGGCTGCTTACTTGGTCCTCTTCTTATTCAAGTTTTCTCTACTAGGGGAGAGGGGATACATTATCCAACCGGGCAGCTTCTATGCGGCTTGCATGATGGCCCAGGGGGAGATTTTTGCATTGGCACCGCTTATTCTGTGTAGTATCTATCACCGGCTGGGCTCCATTGCGCACGGCAAGGCTCCCTTGAAGGAGAACAAGAGAGAGGTCCTAGCATGCGAGGCCCTTCCCGAGCGTTTCACGACATGTTTCTCAGTCCAATACATTTTTAGGTGGCCCTCGATATACTTCCCTCGGGCGTACGAGACTAATGAAAGTCTCGTGGATGCTACCTGCCCCACATGCTAAGAATTTCTGGGACAAAGGCTGTGTTTAAGGAGCCAGGGGAGGCCTGTGAACTTATTATCAATGCCCCTTTCTTTTCCAGTGGGAGCCCTTTTCCGGTAGGTGGCCCTACCGACAATGTGTACATTGATTTTTCCGGCGGCGTCCTCAATGGGGTGACCACAGAGACAAAGGAGGCCATGTATCTCACAAGCATGAGGGGCTATATTCTCCCATACAAAGACATGGGAGATAGAAAACCGGAGGGCCCGTCAGCACGGCCTAGATCAAGGGTGCTGCTTTACCGTCATCTTCGGGGAGAAGTATGGCAGAATGGGGGTGTTATGAGAGCATGAGGCCTCTGGTGCAAGTCGTGAGGCATGGAGCGAGCTTGACATGAGGATGGCATGGGAGACTTGCCTGTTCCTCTCGGGACTGAGCAAGTTCGTGATCCCTCATTTTGGTCATGTGTTCATGCGACAGAAATTTATTGACTGTGGTGGGATACCAACAACCGCATGTATTAACATTTAGACAACGCATGGCAGGCTGTCCACAGCACCAAGCACGAAGGCAGGCCTAGGAAACTCTTTGCTACCCTTCTTTCTCCAAGAGTATCCCGCCAACTGGAGCGAGCTTGCCCTACCTGGTTTTTTGGGCAAGGACGATGCTGACCTGGAATGTTTTTCTCTACAGGGCGAGAAAAAGTCCTTGTTTGATGACCTCGGCTCCAACTTTGGATGTGCCAAGGGAGATGTTGTCTCGGGCCGCAAAGGAAGATCGGTCCAGAGCCTAAACACCTGGATAGGAAGTGGGTTAGGCTCTGGCCTAGCCTCTATGCCCGAGCGTGGCCAGAGGACTCCTGCGAGTGCAGGGTCGAGGAGTGTTCCCCTGGGAGCAGGAGAGAAGAGGCAAGAGGGAGAAAGGAGGAAAGGATCAAGGGGTCCCCAGTCGACCCCCGTGATCTTGAAGAAACGTACCCGTTCATAAAGGAGGGGTTTGTCAACCGCGGGTGCGTCGCCGTCAGCACCTCCCGTTAAGCACGTGAAGGTAGAGGTTTGTACAGTCTCAACTCTGCCTCCCGTGATGTCGATGCCAGTTGAGGTCGAGATTGTGGATGAGGTCCCGAGTGCTGGCATGGCAACTCTGGTGGCTTCTACTCTAACTAGTTTCAAAGGCAGAGTTAAGGGCAGAATCTGGCTCGAAGGTTCCTTCTTCAGCGCCAGCGGCACCGTTGGGTTCGGAGGTGTCTGCTCCAGGGACACAGGGTGAGGAGTCTCCATCTGAGCCTTCCACTATCCTTCTTGAATCCTTGGCTCTCATGGTCAGGGATTCAGCACTTGATGTCCCTCCGCTTGCTATAGTTGGTTCTTCAACCCCACTTCCATCAGCACCGAGTTTTAAGGCGCTTGCTGTGAGGCACATGCTTCGATGGGGACTTCAAGGGATTAAGGAGTGTGCTCTTTCTTATCTAAAAGGGGAGATTGAGGTTGTTGAGGCTTGCACGGCTAGCTTAAAGGCCGTGTACTATTATGAAGGGAGCTTCGACCAGCTAAAGGAGTTGTTGCTGTGTCTTGTGGATTAGGGAGTCAAGGCTCCTCTATGCAAGACTTCGGTGCAGGCGTCGCATGATAAACGCCTAGCTTCTTTATGAGAGAGATTGGCAAAGCAACGGGCTCTAGTGAAGGGTCATGAGGAAAAAGAAGTAACAGCTCACTTCTCACCAAGCTCGCCTTGTGGAGGAAGAGGCAGATTTCTCTCGTGAGATTCTGGCCATAGAGGATGAGATTGCACTATTGCAAGTCCACGCGACCGATTTGAAGTCCCGGTCGAGTCAACACCGGGAGATGATAGCCATGAGATCTCGAAGACTGGAGTAGTTAAGTTCTGAGGCAAAGGCAGTCCCTGATTTGTCCGAGGTAGTCATTACAGACATTTTGAGGTAGTCATTACGGACATTTCTCATTTTGAGGAGCTAAAGCAAGCTATGCTGGAACACGCGTGGGAGTTGAAGGCGAAGATGCAGGAGGCTCTTGACCATTTTAAGGGTTTGCGGACTTTCAAGGCTGGTTAGGTAACTCGATCTTGCCATCCGGGTCGGGATGACCTGGTGGCATGGTTTCGAGTTCGAGATGGACCCGAGACCTGACATCGCTCTCTCGGGAACCGCATAATGAGACGCGGACTGGAATACCAACCAGTGAGGAAGGAATTATTGTCGTGAGGCAAGACTTATCTCACGTGGGTTCGTGACACGCTCAGGCTAGCTCACATGGGCGCCCTCTTAGATCACGAAGAATGCCCCCTAGGCCTGAGGTCGGTTCAGCTTCAACTCCCTTAATTCGTTTTCTACGTTCCTGCACATACACACATGTAAGATGTCCCAACAAGCGGGTCTAGGGACCCAGACTTATCGAAATTAAAATAAGGTGAAATGAAATGAAATAAAAAAAATGGAATGGAAAAGGATGAATTAAATTAAAAATAAAATTAGAAAATAGAATTAGAATGAAATAAAATAAAATAATAAAAGACAAAATAAAATAATGTGAAGTAAAATAAAATAAAATAAAAGAGAAAGATAAAATAAAATAAAAAGAATAAAATAAAATAAAATAAAATAAAATAAAATAAAATAAGATAATGGAGATAAACTAAAATAAAAATAAAATAAAATAAAATAAAATGAAATAAAGTAAAAGAGGTAAATAAACTAGAATGGAATAAAATAAAATAAGTAATAAAGATAAAATAAAATGAAAAAGCGTAAAAAGAGATTAGATGAAGTAAGATGAAATAAAGATAACAAGATAAAAAAGTAATGAAATAAAGGTTGGCGAATGAAAAAAACAAGGTAAAGTATAATAATAAAAAAAAGAAAAGGAGATTTGGTTAAGAGGGAGAGATAGAGTTGGGGTATTGGGTTTTTTTTGTTGAAGGGGTTCGACGAAGTACAAGACGAGAACGAAATGGGGTAGGCAAAACGAAATAAAAGAAAAACGACAAGAAAAGAGCGAAATAGTGATATGGTTTATTTTTAGAGAGAGAGAGAGCAGCGAGAGAGAGAGAGGCAGAGATGTTTGGTTGGAGGTCGGAACATGGGAAGCCTTGTTGCAGGCGATGATTGAGGCTGAGCAAGGTTGTGAAGGTAGGTGGTTGCGGACAGTTGGGGACCAGAGAATAGCGAGAGGGGTGGCAGCTACAGCTGCAATTTCAGATGGCGAACAAGATAGGGGCCCGGTTGTAGTTGGCAGTGAAGTTGCTGACAGGCAGGAGTTTATGGACGTCAAGAAGGAGGTCGTGAAGATGGGAGAGGATTGGAAAGAGAGAGCAGAGAGAGAGAGGCTCCTTGTTCAGTTTCTTTTAAGAGAGAAAAAGAAGAGCAATAGGAAGGTGGCTGTTGAGTGGAGATGGCAGTTGAGGTGGGCGGCAGCCAGAAGATTGCGCACGGCAGTGATTAAAACATGTGGGAGTGAAGGAGAAAAAGGGCACGGCAGTGACGTGAGAGAGGGGCACACGGCGTGTGGAAGAGGTGCTCGGCAGTGTGCTCGGCAGAGTAGGAGAAGCGCACCGCGGTGTGTGCTTGGCGGAGTGGGAGAAGTGCACAGCAGTGTGTGCTCGGCAAATTGGGAGAAGGCAAGGCAGAGTGGCGTACGGCAGAGTGCGCTCGGCAGGAAAGCAGAGGGCAAGGCAGGGTGGCACACGTGCTCGCGAAGAGAGAGACGCACGTGTTTTGTTTTATTTGTTGAAGAAAAAGGAGTGGGGCAGGGGACGCGAGGGAGCACAAAAAGAAAGAAAGAAAGAGAGAGTGGACGTGAGGGTGTTCGGCGTATATGAGGGTATACGATGGTCATGAGAGAACACGGTGGCAGTAGGTGGACGTGAGGGGGAGTTTGGACGTGATGCGAGGGTGCACATGCAAAAGGGAAGAGGGTGTACTTGAGGGTTCACAGCGGGAAGTGGACGTGTAGGGGGCAAATGAAAAAAAGGGAGAAAAGAAGAGAAAAAATGAGAGTAAAACATGGACAACGGCTTATGCTGCCATCCATGAAAGAGATGAGAGAGAAAAGAAGAGAGAGAAAAGAGAAGAGAGAGAAAGAGAGAGAAGAAGTTTGACCCGACGGCTAGACTTGCACTGTAGCAAGATTGACGCAGCAGCTAGTCTGGCACGACAGCTAGACAGGCACGGTGGCTAAACCGGCATGGCAGCTAGATTGCTCGATGACAAGACTGGCACAATGGCTGGTCTGGCGCAGCGGTTGGTATAACACAGTAACTAGACGGGCACGGTAATTACATCGGCACAGTGGCTAGACTGCTCGGTGACACGACTAGCACGGCAGCACAAGGCTCAGCCTGCCCTCTGGTCAAGCAAACAAAGAAGAGAAAGAGGAGAGGAAAAGAGAGAAAAAGAGAAAGAAAGAGGAGAGAGAAAGAGGAAGAAAGAGGAGAGAGAAAGAGAAAGAAAGATGAGAGATAAAAAGTCACCTTAAGCCCAAGGGTATCAACCGAGAATCTTCTCTCTCCTCTCTCTCTCTCTCAAACGTGACCCAACAGTGAACATTGGATAGAATTTTTATTAAGCCAAAATGGGGTCTTTAATACATTGCCATTACGTGGTATATATAGAGTGAAAGTCCAAACATGGGTGGACAATCAAATTTTGACCTAATTGATGAAAGTTAAAATTTAATTGAATTAAAGAAATTCTAAAATTTGGGGGCATGTAATGGTCGTTCATCAATGTGAGCTTTTTGTGGCTGATTCGGGGCCTTTCTGGCTACCATCCGGTCGAAAGAATACTATATTTTTTATGAGCTCGAGAAGACTGTCGTTTTGGTATCCATTTCGAGCCATGGATCAGAGTTTTGAACCATGATCATGATGCAGCAAAACATGAGAAAATGTACAACCTTAGATTCAGGATTCAGTTCGTCTCTTAGTGTTTTTCGCAAATTTCTTCACTATAGTGTGACGAACAGGTTGCCACGATCTTTTTGAAAAAAGAAGGGGGCTCGATTTGGTTCCCAGATGACCATTTTCCAAAATTAGAAATTTTTTCCAGAGTTTGGATTCCTGTTGATGGAATTTTCCACTGTTCATCCTTGATTTTTGACAAATCTGACCGTCCATCACTCGTGAGGTTTGACCCGGAGGAAGCTCCCGACCTTGTGGTCGTACCAAAAGCGCGAACGTCATGATGCAGGCGTTCGATCAAGGGGACTGGAAATTTTATACTACTTTTGCAACTTTCCGACGAACTTCTCTCTTCAATTTCTCTCAGCTCAGGTCGTGTCATCGTGCGTGCCGCATATCAAATCAACCGGGTCGATGAGATGAACATGCTCCCAAAATTTTGGCTCGATCCCACCCTAGATGAGGAAGATGCGGCCATGAAAATTTTCCCCCCAAAATTGTGAAGCACATTTTTCATTAATGGAAACTGGTTCACCGAGGATACACCGTAATAGTGTACGACCTATCCATTTTAGTTAACTTGGCCATAACGTGCTCCAAATGCATCGAAAATGGTACCCAGGGGTTTTCAAATGTTATGAATCCAACGGCGATAGTCTAAAGACCATTTGACACTCTGATAATGGTGCTATAGTTCAGAATCCATTTTCAGCACGATAGAGGCAGAATTTCTTAAAATTATTTTATCGTCTGCACTACGTAAAACTCATCGGATTGAGACAGAATTTGGTAAGTGTTTTTTAGAGACCCGTAGCCACATTCCTGCACGTTTTCGGGCCATTCTGAGACTATCGAAAATTTCACTTTTGGACTAGGGCTTATTGTCCTACGGCTTCCGTAGTCTATAGGCATTTTGGTACCTGTGGGCCTAGGTCATGAACTGCTCACTCTTTATTCACACCGGCGATACAAGTGATAGAAAATACCCTCAAATAGAGGCCCGTTTAAAATTTGTAATGCTTTCATCATATGTATGGAATGATTCTCCTTTCTCTCTTTGCTTCTCATGTTTTCCTCTATTTAATGGCTTTCTCTTTTCTTTTCTTTTTTTCTCTTCTTTTTTTTTTCTTTCGGGAGCTAAATTTAAGGTCGTACCTCTGTGACCATGGGTGGCATAGTTTTGGTGTCTTACAGCAAGGATGTGCGCTAGCAATTTAGCGGTCATGTAGCTTGGACCCTTGTTTTAGGAATATTACCTTTTATCAGCCCGCAATGGGGCCTCCTTTATATCTTTGCCCATATGGGACGTGTCTTGAATGGTCCCAACAGTCATCTACTGACCGCCCTCCGTAAAAAGAACTTGCCTTGTGATGAAGTCGTATAGAGTAGGTAGAGAAAGAAGAAGAGTCGTTTTGTATGAGTGTTGACGTGGTTTCCGCTTGTAGGGTTGTGCACGCCCAACCTTTTTGTTTTCTTATTTTCTTTTGGGCGAACCGTGTTCTTGAGCTTGAGGTGTGGGTATCACGTTGGCTTGGCGAATAGCTTCCCTCTTGAGGCTTTTCATTTTGCCTTGACCATGATATATTTTGCATGGTTTGAGCGTTTCTGCAAGGTCATGAAGAGTAGGTGCTTCTGGGGCATTAAGGAAAGAGTTTTGAGTCTTCTTGAATCTCTCCTATCGTGGGACTTCGACCTCGTGAGCTTTCTCTAGAGGTGGTGATGGTGTGTTGTTTATGACTAGCTCATCTTCGTATGTATCTTTCCAAAACATATCAGAATCTAAAACAGTGACACAAGTCATGTCCTCTCAGCAGATGATATCGGCACCACGAGTCTTGATCATTTTCCACCACTCGTTTTTGTTTCTTGGATACACAGGGCGCGACATTTTGTGTTGTACCATCATGTCAAAGAGGGCAGGGAACATGCGAGGAGACAGCTTGGCTACAGGGCCACCATCGATCGATTCCTCTTGGAGTGTGACCATATATGAGGCTTCCAGAGTTTTGAATGGTTTCTTGAGACTCTCTAAGTTGATTTATCCCTTTTAAATTAAGGCTTCGATATGCTCTTTGAACTAGACGCAATCTTACACGGAATGGCCTAACATTCGGTGATAGCCGCAATAGTTGGTGTCACTGGTGAGTCCTACCTATTTCGGGCGTTTGATGTCTGGAAGGTTCACCATGCCTTGTTCGATCAACATCTTCAAGAGAGTTGGTACCCATGCCTTATTGAAGCTGTATGGTTGGTTTAGCCTTCAGATGAATTATTCGGTCTGATAATAGCTTTCTGGTGGAGGCACTCTATTGTAATTCTATGTTTGAGGTTGCTACTACAGGACCTCGCCCTAACCCCTGGGTGGCAACCTTCAAGAGGTGTCTAATGTTTGGAGAGAGTAACATTAGTTGGAGATTTAGGATGAAGGGGCGTGGTAGTGACCACCGCGCTGACTGGATTCATTTACTGACTAGCTTTGTTAGTGGCGGAGTTCCTCCATGATTCCTTTGTAAGCTTTAAATTTTAGCTGTCTTTGTGATCATGTCAGAAAAGGTGATAGGATTAGAGACTTCAACATGTAAAGAGATTTCCTTCTTCATGTTCCTTATACATGTTTGTACAACATCAATCTCAATCATGGGATTGCTCTGCCACATGACAAGGTCCCTCCATCTCTGAATGTACTCGCCCACCGACTCATCGATGACCTGAGATATTGTGAGGAGTTATATCATTTGAACGTCCAATTCTGCTTCGTAAAAGCATTTATAGAACAATTGTTCCATTCCCTACCAGGAATGAACTGAGTCTGGGGGAAGGCACGCATACCATTTGAAGGCGGGCCCAACCAAAGTTTCTACAAACTGCTGAAGTAGAAGTCTGGAGTCCGAAGCCGATTCCTGGCATCCTAACACGAAGTTACCCACATGTTGCTGGGGTGAACCCGTGCTATCAAATACTAGCAATCTTCCCTTTTGATATCCGATGGGGAAGGGGATTTTGTCAATAAAAGGCAGATAAGGCTTCTTGTATTTGACACTCTCTTGTGCCTACGACATTTGTAGGCCTTGGATGCATCTTCTTGATCATCCTCTAAACATCTTCTTGAGTAAACATCGATGGCATAGCTTGGGAGGTCAAATTAGGCTGGTCGTCAAAGGAGGTGGGAGGGTTTAAATGCCTTGGAGTTCGAGCCATAGGAGGAGGCTGAGGTCTCTCTTCCTTTACACACTGGGGCTCAAGAGGGAAGTTTACTTCTTGATGAGAAGACGTTGTTGGTCGAGCGTCTTCGAGTACTTTGAGCCTATCTATAATGTTGTTCAACACATCCTCGAAACAGGCCATTGGATTTACAAGGTCATTGTCTTCATCGATTACTACCATTACCTCAACTTGTTTTCCCTATTCTAATACTTTGGCAGCAGGGGTGATTCTGGTCCTCTTCACACCTTTATTTGGCAACTCGTGCAATAGGGGTTGAGCTTGCCCAAATTGAGCACCAGATTGCCTTGCAGCACGAGTAAGCATTGGCTTCGGGAGACCTTGGGGACGGACCACTGCCGATCTTGGCGCTTGAAGGCCTCGGGGCCATTGTCCAACCTAAATGGGCTCAAGATGGTCTTTAGGCCATATTTGATCTTCTTGCTCGTGATGGCCTTGGGGCCGCAGTTCAAATGAAGTGAGTTCCACTTATTGTACTTCGACGACATATCAGTGAACGGTATCGCTGATTTCTCGTTCTTTTGTGGCTTGCAACGTGTAGAACCAGTTTTGTTCAAATAAGTGTTCTAAGGTTGAAGACTATGCCTTTCTCTTACGAAGCGGCTCTCATCTGTTTAATTTTCAAGCTTTGGTAGATATTTCCCCAGAATCGAAATCGATATTGATTTCCTTCCCTACTTGCTTAAGGAGATGAGTGTAAAATTAATCAACTCCTGCAACGTATGACATCCAGGAAGAAGGGAACTCGTGGTCGATTTTGGAGGGATCTGTAAGGGCCACGAGTCATTGGAGCCTGATAGCTCACAAAAGTGGAGAGGCGGAAGCCACAGGAAGAAGAAGAAGCGCGCTCGACCAGAGAGGACGACAGGTGAGCACCGGTCGTATGGCAAGGGATACACCATGCATGCAAGAAGAAGAATTGTCACGGGAAAGAGAAGCCTAGCACCACGTGCAAGGGCTAAGGACGCGGCAAAGAGGAGAGAGAAAAAGAAAGACTATCGTCTCTCAGAAAGTAGGCTAACACCATGCGGAGAGCAGTATATCGTCGTGCGGAGCGCAGTATATCGCCACGCAAAGAAGAGGCTTCGCATGGAAGACAAGATATTGCCGTGAGCGAAACGTCGTGCGTGTGAGGAGTAGTGCCACACGGTGGAGGGCAAGGCCATTTAGGAAATGACGTGAGAAGAAGAAGTGAGGTAACACCATGTGGAGTAATGCCACCTGGACTATTGCCGAGAGGGGTATCGCCGTCTAGCGCAACGCGGCGAAATGCTTAGTGTCGTGCATGGGACGGTAACCCCGCGTGCAAATGGGAGTATCGTCGCGTGCATTTAGCATTGAACGATGGCCAACAAGATCAGCGTTGCACCGCTTTTATCAGAGGCACTCCACATGGCTGACGACTACTACAGTTTCTTTCCCTACCTATCGCGACGTCAGCCACAGTGGGCCTCACCAACTCCCTCCAACCCTCACCTACCCCTGCGTCTTTAAGTAGTTTCCCACATCCTTTGTCCCCCACTTTTCCTTTCTTTCTTCAATCTTTCCCCTCCCC
Organism: Amborella trichopoda; assembly: GCF_054954075.1. Taxonomy (NCBI): domain Eukaryota; kingdom Viridiplantae; phylum Streptophyta; class Magnoliopsida; order Amborellales; family Amborellaceae; genus Amborella; species Amborella trichopoda. The sequence goes on from NC_142346.1 coordinate 24,890,293, forward strand.
TGCACCATGCGTGAACACTGTGGTATAACCGTGAGGGGGAGACTTTTACAGCGAAGGTGGCCTGCGTGTGAGAGCTCAAAGGTGAGGCTGTTGCGGGGAAGAAAGGGTGACTTGAGCGAGGAAGTATGTAGCGCCACAGCCCTTTGGTAAATGGATCTAGTGCCATGCTTGGGGTCTTCCCATAAATCATATGATGAAAAGAATGAGATAATGGGAAAAGGGAATTTCCAGCAACCATGAGAGCTCTTGCATTGAGCTTTTCCCTGACCAAATGACTCCCAAATGGGGTCAAACTAATCTGGAACAAGAGATGTGTGTGTCTACTTCATGTTTTCTCTTGATGCTTTATCTTAATACTGCATAGAATGAAAAATATAGACCCAAACATGAGATAGGTTACTGCCTACAATTACTGTAAATTCCAACAACCACAACTTGTTTTGGGCCATGCCTTTGCCCTAGCAAAATGCTTCCAAACGCCCTTATGTTGCACCATTGGAAAGATTTATGTATGGGCTCAAAGTTACATGTGTTAAGATTTTTGAAATTCTATGTGAATTTTGAGTTATGCTCTAAAATACATGAACAACACTGTTCACAGCAAAAACCAGCTGTGAAAACTGCATGTGCATTGCCGCCTGTGTTTGACAATTGCCATCTGTGAAAATTGCATATGTGTAGCTGCGCGTGTAGCACCGCACGTAACATCGTTCGCATAACGCCACATGTGCAATGCCACACGTGCAATACCGTATATGTAACGTCGTGCGTGTAGCGCAGTGCGCGTTGCACCACGCACATAGCATCATGCTGGTCACTACCGTTTGAGTGTCATGCAACAATCTTCATGTGATGAACACTAAATACCATATTGTTTTGTGAATGGTCCAATGCGGCTATACTCTTTGTGAAATTTGATTAGCGCCATATTGATGTGACTATTTCATGATGAAAGCTTCAGATAAGTACCAAGATGACGTTGATGATATTCATGTATGAATGTTATGTTAAGATTCATGTAATGAATGCTTACTGTTAATTGTCATACTATTAGGATGAGAATGTGTTTCATCTGTCATGAAGCATTGAATCGGCACGAATGAGTTGAATGTTCGAGCAAGGAAAGAGGCCTTAATGATGACCACTACGCAATGGGACACCCATTGGTAGTGAGTATTGTGTTGTTACAATGATGAGAATACTGACCACTATTTACCGATACAGGCCACTACGCGATGGAGCACCCATCAGTAGTAGAGATTGATACACTAAGAAGGTGATGCCGACACATTCCTTAGCCTGCACAATGACAGGAACTGGTTAGGGAAGAAAGGGGTCGCTCCCTGCGATTCATGAGATAAGATATGTGAATGATGGATGCCTTGCAAGATAAAAGCCTGTTGAACCCCCAAGGCACGGTGGGGACTGTGTGCATGAGTTGAGGGTATTACAGAGCCGATTAACCCTCTTGTCATTATCCTCCCTCCTCTGGGGTGCTAAAAGTCCTAAACAATGAGATTGGCTTTGCCTGATGGATAGGGCTTCTACTAACAAGAGTAGGTGAATTAGGAAATGAGTATGAAATGCATATATTATAGTCATGATCTCTATATTGTCTGCATTATCTGCATGATTGTGCCTGTGATAGATGCGCTTTATTTGAATATTCTGTTATATATGGTGCACTGATTTAATAGCCTATGTAGTTGAGTGTTGCACTGCTATAAATGATAATCAATGAGATTGTTTATTGTACCTGAGTAGACTAGTTGCCTATGCATAACACTAGATCTGCTTACTAAGCCTCAAAGCTCACTCCATTCTATTTTTCTCCCTCTAGATTAAAAGTGACAGGACACGAGTTGGAGCATGGGCCGTAGTTGAGGATTGAGGCGACCACCTTTGGGGAAGCTTTAGAATCTTGTAGGTTTTAGGCTCTTAGCCCTGCTTAGATTGTTTTTGGCAATTTTGTAATTGTGGGCCTTGGAGCCTTGAACTTTGTTATATCATTTTTGAGCTATAATGAAATGTCATACCTTTCTCTTGATGGGCTTGTTAAGTTTAAATTTCTAAGATTGTATGAGAATTTTCTTCCTTGGTTTGCTTGATTTCCAAAGTAAGGCATCATATCTACTCTTACATGAATGATAACTGCCACATTGGAATCTCGAGCCCGCTTCCGGTCAGCTTCCATTGAGAAAGTTAGGCAGCCGGGAGTGGGGTCGTGACAATTATGGTATCAGAACCACTAGGATAGGTTCTTCGGCCCATGATGGTTAGGAGAGTCTTTAGATTAGATCTGGGGAAGGCAAATGACTAGGTGCTGCTGTGAATTGGTTGAAGATGCGGAGGACTCGTACCCATAACGCGAGTTTCAGCAATGAGAACACCGAGGCACTCGGTGAGTTCTATAGGACTTTGAGAGCTATGACCCAGAGTCGATGCTAGTTCTGCCCACCCTTACCCTGGAGCAGAATGATAATATCTTGATTGAGAGGTTTAGAAGGCTATCGCCCCCAACCTTTTTGGGGCAAGGAGAAGTAGAGAAGGCAAAAAGATGGAAGAGGTAGATAGAGAAGATTTTAGAAGTGTTGCACTGCTCGAATGAGCAGAAAGTTAGACTCGAGACATTCATGCCAGAAAGAGAAGTCTAAAACTGGTGGGATTCGATAAAGCAAACCTGGAGGGAGTTAGGAACCGAGCCCACTTGGGAGAACTTTCTGACAACCTTTGATGAGAGATACTTTCCAGACTCAGTCAGGGAGAGGAAGGAAGTAGAATTTATTGAGCTTCAATAGTGGAACATGACTGTGGAGCAGTATGCCTCCAGGTTCGTAGAACTCTCGAGGTACACGCCCCACATTATTAACACCAAGGCGTGAAAGGTAGCCAAGTTTGAGCGGGGCCTATAGCTAGATATAAGAGTAATGTCGGCCAACCTAAAGTCATATGCCCCGATGGTAAACTTTGCCCTGAAGATCGAAAGAGACTGTGAGGACCACAGATCGAGGAAAGAAGGGAGAATGAAGGTTGCGTCTCCGAGGAGGTTCAGAAAGGATCCATGGCACGTTCCAAGAAGAGAAATGAGAAGGAGGCCATATCGGCAACCCAGAAGAATCTCCCGGGTGGCACAAGCAGATTTGTACTCACTATGGAAAAGACAACCACACTGCCGAAGATTGTTACTGAAAGAATAATGTGTGCCTAAAGTGCAGCAAGCCGGGTCATTGGGCCAGGGATTGCCCTATGATGAAGACCGAGGATCGCCCGAAGACCCAAGGATGAATGTTCGCCCTTACGGAGCAAGAGGCCAAGGCGTCCACCTTAGTGATCCGAGGTACACTCTCGATTTGTGGTATTAAAGCTAGATTCTTAATTGACCCTAGATCTTCTCACTCATTTATTGCACCCCATTTTGATTGCCATTTGAATGTTGCACCTGTACATCTTAACTACACCCTAGTAGTATGCACACCAGTGGGAGGCTCTATGGAAACTGATAGAGTGTATAGGCAGTGTAAGGTCTCAATTGATAAGTATGATCTACTGGTGGATTTGATTCATCTAGATATTCATGACTTTGATGCCATTTTAGGCATGGAGTGGTTGTATACCCACCATGCCACCGTCAACTGCCATGAAAAGATAGTGACTTTTAGGCGTCCTAACCAAGTAGAGTTACACTTCGAGAGCATTAAGGATACCACCCCTTTACACTTCATCTCTGCCCTTCGGGCCTTCCGACTGCTGACTAAGAGATGTGAGGGGTACCTCGCTATGTAGTGGAGAATCGAGGTGTTCAGACCCAGTTAGAAGGAATACCCATGGTGAAAGAGTACCCTGAGGTATTCCCTGAAGAACTGTCATCGCTACCACTAGAAAGGGAGATTGAATTTGGGATAGAGGTAGTCTCGGGCATTGTGACCATCTCTAAAGGCCCGTATATGATGGCCCCGGCAGAATTGAAGGAATTAAAAGAGCAGTTGAAGGAGTTATTGGAGAAGGGGTTTATGCAACCTAGCGTGTCACCCTGGAGTGCACCAGTTCTATTTGTGAAGAAGAAGGATGGGTCCCTGAGACTATGTATTGATTATAGGTAGTTGAACCAAGTAACAATGAAGAATAAGTATCCTTTGCCTAGAATTGATGACCTCTTTGACCAACTCCAAGGATCCCAGGTATTCTCTAAGATCGACCTTCGGTAGGGATATCACTAACTAAGGGTGAAGGAAGGAGACATCCCAAAAACGGCCTTTAAAACTTGGTATGGACATTACGAATTCCTCTTAATACCGTTCGGGTTAACCAATGCCCCGGCTGCATTCATGGATCTGATGAATAGGGTATTCCGACCCTTTCTTGATGACTTTGTAGTAGTCTGTACTGATGATCTGGTATACTCAAGAAGCTTGGAATTACATGAGCAGCATCTCTGATTCGTTCTACAGACCTTAAAGTCAAAAACTCTGTATGCTAAATTTAGTAAGAGTGAGTTTTGGCTTCCCAACATAACTTTTCTGAGCCACATTAGTTCCATGGATAGAATCATGATTGGCCCCTCCAAGGTGGAAGCAGGACTTAATTGGGAGAGACCAACAAATGTGACCAAAGTTCATAGTTTTCTTGGATTAATCGGATACTATATGCATTTTTTGGAGGGATTCTCAAAAATAGCACTTCCCTTGACCGGCTGACCCAGAAGAATGTGAAGTTCATATGGTCAGAGGATTGTGAGAAAAGTTTCCAAGAACTTAAGGAGAGACTGACCATCGCCCCGATTATGAAACTGCTCGAGGGAAGTGAACATTTTGTGGCTTGTACTGATGCATCACATAAAGGGCTCGGGGGTGTACTAATGTAGAGAGGTAAGGTCATTGCTTACGCCTTCAGGTAGTTAAAGCCATATGAGCAGAATTATCTCACTTATGATCTGAAACTTGCGGCGACAGTTTTTGCCCTAAAGATTTGGAGACACTACCTTTATGGGGCCCAGTTTAAGTTGTTCAAAGACTATAAGAGCCTTAAATACTTGTTTTCCCAAAAGAAGTTGAATATGGGGCAAAGGAGATGGATGGATCCAATGAATGATTATGACTGCACAATTGAATACCACCCAAGCAAGACCAATGTGGTGGCCGACGCCCTAAGTCGAAACGTCATGGGTCCATGGCACATTTGAGGATTCGAGAAATGAAGTTATTAGAAGATATGGTGGAGGGCACCCCTCTCTGTCCCAAAGTAAAGGAGAAGGAGTAATGTCATGTTTAAGGATGGAGCCCCAACTCTAAATCCAAGCTGCTCAAAGGAAAGATCGTCATCTCATAAAATCCTCGAAGAATTGGGGATGGGGGAGAAGGAAGATTTCTCCACAGGCAGTGATGGGCTGTTAAGGTTTAAGGGCCGGATATGTACTCCTAATGACGAAGGAGAAAAGAGGGCCATTCTGGAGCAAGCACACCACTCTCGTTATACAATACACCCTGAGGGTATAAAGATGTACCAGGATCTGAGAAAAGTCTTCTGGTGGAACAACGTGAAGCGAGACGTGGTACAATTCGTAGTTAAATGTTTAACATACCAACAAGTGAAGACGAAACACCAGAAACCTGTTGGACTATTACAACCCCTGCCAATACCGGAGTGGAAATGGGAACATATCGCAATGGATTTTGTCTCAGGGCTGCAGATGCCGAAAACAGGGCATGATAGTATATGGGTTGTAGTGGACCGATTGACCAAGGCTGCTCATTTCTTACCAGTCCACATGACCTATTCATTGGATAAGCTAGCTCAACTGTACATCAGAGAAGTTGTGAGGACACATGGAATTCCTGTCACATGGTATCAGACTGAGACCCCAGGTTCACCTCTAGATTTTGGGCGAGCCTACAATCCGCCATGGGAACTAAGCTTACCTTTAATAGCCTCCTTCCACCCCGAAACAGATGGGCAGTCCGAGAGGACCATTCAGGCCTTAGAAGACATGTTGAGGGCATGTGTGTTGGATTTTAAAGGAAGTTGGGAAGACCACCTACCCTTAGTAGAATTTGCTTACAATAACAGCTTCCAAGCCAGCACCCAAATGGCACCTTATGATGCCCTGTATGGGAGGAAATGCAGGTCGCCCATCTCAAAGTCAGCAAAAGAGAATGGTTCAAGACATCTCAAAGTCGACAAAAGAGTTATGCTAATAATCGCAGAAGATACCTCATGTTTGAGGTGGGAGACCAAGTTTTCCTAATGGTATCGCCAACTAAAGGTGTTACAAGATTTGGTAAGACAGGGAAATTGAGCCCACGATTCATTAAGCCGTTTAAGATTTTGGAAAGGACTAAAAGTGTAGCGTACCGACTTGCCTTGCCACCAAAATTGGCTGGCATTCATGATGTCTTTCATGTATCCCTACTAAGGAAATATCAACCCCACCCTTCCCATGTTTTGGAGTACGAACTGATCTTGCTCCGAGAAGACTTGACCTACAGCGAGCAGCCGATCGGAATATTAGATAGGAAGGTCCAAGTATTACTGAATAAAGAGATTCCCCTGGTGCGAGAATAGTGGCAATATCACACGAGGGAAGAGACAACTCGGGAGAGAGAAGATGAAATCAAGGAGAAGTACCCCCAGCTCTTTGAGTGATGATTTTGAGGATAAAATCCCTTTTTAGGGGGGGTGATGTCGATAGCTCACAAAAGTGGAGAGGCGAAAGCCATGGGAAGAAGAAGAAGCGCACCGAACAGAGAGGACGGTGGGTGAGTGTCAGCCGTATGGCAAGGGAGACACTGCGCAAGCAAGAAGAAGCATTGTCGTAGGAAAGAGAAGCTAGCACCACCTACAATGGTTAAGGACATGGCAAAGAGGAGAGAAAAATAAAGACTATCACTACATAGAAGGCAGGCTATCATCGTGTAGAGGGATGTATATCGCCATGCAAAGAAGAGGCTAATGTCGCATAGAAGGCAAGATATCGCCGCGACCGAAACGTTGTGCGTGTGAGGAGTAGTGCCACGTGACGGAAGGCAACGCAGTTTGGGAAATGATGTGAGAAGAAGAAGTAAGGCAACGCCGTGTGGAGTAATGCCACCTGGACTATTGTCGTGAGAGGTATCGCCATCTAGAGCGATGAGGCGGAAGGCTTAGTGTCGTGCATGGGACGGTAACGCCGCGGGCAAACGAGAGTATCATCGCACGCGTTTAGCGTTGAATGATGGCCGGTAGGGTCAATGCGACGTCGCTCTTTTCAGAGGCACACCGCACGGCTGATGCCCACTACAGTTTCTTTCCCCACCAACCGCGACGTCAACCACAGTAGGCCCACCAACTCCCACCAACCCTCACCTACCCCCGCGTCTTTAAGTAGCACCCCACATCCTTTGTTGCCCGTTTTTCTTTCCTTCTCCAATCTTTCCCCTCCCTTTCACCACTCGCGAACACTGTGCTATCACCGTGAAGGGGAGACTTCTACAGCGAAGGTGGCCTGCATGTGAGAGCTCGAAGGCGAGGCTGCTGCGGGGAAGAAAGGGCGACCTGAGCAAAGAAGTTTGGAACGCCACAAACCATTGGTAAGTGAATCCAATGCCATGATTCAGGCTCATATGATGAAAAGAATCAGATAATGGGAAAAGGGATTTTTCAGCAATCGTGAGAGCTCTTGCGTTGAGCTTTTCACTGACCAAATGACGCCCAAATGGGGTCAAATTGATCCAAAACAAGAAATGTATGTGTCCATTTCAAGTTTTCTCTTGATGCTTTATCTGAATACTGCAAATTGATAAATATAGACCTAAACAAGAGATAGGCTACTGCTCACAGTTGCTGTAAATTCTAGCAACCGTGGCTTGTTTTGGGCCATGCCTTTGACCTAGCAAAAGGCTTCCAAATGCCCATACGTTGCACCATTGAAAATATTATGTATGGGATCAAAGTTACATGTTTTAATATTTTTGAAATTCTATGTGAATTTTGAGTTATGCTCTAAAATGCATGAACATGTCACTATTCACAGCGAAAACCGCCTGTGAAAACTGCATGTGTATTGCCGCCTGTGTTTAACCCTTGTCATCTGTGAAAATTGCATTTGTGTAACGCTGCGCACGTAGCATAACGTCATGTGCGCAACGACGTGCACGTAATGACATTTATGTAACACCGTGCGTGTAGCACAGTGCATGTAGCACCATGTGCGTAGCGTCGCAAGCGTGTTGTCATGCGCGTAGCACCGTGCGTGTCACTGCCATCTGAGTGTCATGCAACAATCTTCATGTGATGAACACTAAATACCATATTGTTTTGTTAATGGTACTATGCGGCTATACTCTATGTGAAATTTGATTAGTGCCATATTGATGTGACTATTTCATAATGAAAGCTTGATGATGAGTACAAAGATGTCGTTGATGATATTCATGTATGAATGTTATGCTAATATTCATGTAATCAATGCTTTGTGTTAATTGCCATACTATTAGGATGAGAATGTGTTTCATCTGTCAAGAGGCATTGAATTGGCACGAATGAATTCAATGTTCGAGCATGGAAAGAGGCCTTAATGATGACCACTACGTAATGGAACGCCCATTGGTAGTGAGTATTGTGTTGTTACAATGATGAGAATACTGGCCATTGTTTACTGATACTGGCCACTACGCGATGGAGTACCCATCGGTAGTAGAGATTGATACACCGAGAAGGTGATGCTGGCACATTCCCTAACCTGCACAATGACAGGAACTGGTTAGGGGAGAAAGGAGGGTGGATCCATGTGATTCATGAGATGAGATATGTGATTGATGGATGCCTTGCAAGGTAAAGGCATGTTGAACCCCCAAGGAATGCTGGGGACTATGTGCGTGAGTTGAGGGTATTATGAAGCAGATTAACCAGCTTGTCATTACCCTCCCTCCTGTGGGGTAGTAGAAGTCCTAAACAATGGGATTAGCTTGGCCTGATGGATAGGGCTTCTACTAGCAGGAGTCGGTGAATTAGGGAATGAGTATGAAATGCATATATTATAGTCATGATCTCTATATTATATGCATTAGATTGTGCCTGTGATAGATGCGCTTTATTTGAATATTATGTTATATCTGGTGCACTGATTTGATAGCCTATGTAGTTGATCGTTGCACTACTACAAATGATAATCAATGCGATTGTTTATTGTACCTGAGTAGACTAGTTGCCTATGCATAACACTAGATCGGCTTACTGAGCCTCGAAGCTCATTCCATTATATTTTTCTCCCTGTCGATTAAAAGTGACAGGACACGAGTTGGAGCGTGGGCTGCAGTTGAGGATTGGGGTGACCACCTTTGAGGAAGCTTTAGAATCTTGTAGGTTTTGGGCTTTCAGCCCTGCTTAGATTGTTTTTGGGAATTTTGTAATTGTGGGCCTTGGAGCCTTGAACTTTGTTATATCATTTTTGAGCTATAATGAAATGTAATACCTTTCTCGTGATGGGCTTGTTAAGTTAAAATTTATAAGATTATATGAGCATTTTCTTCCTTGGTTTGCATGATTTCCAAAGTAAGGTGTCATATCTACCCTTATCTGAATGATAATTGCCACATTGGAATCACGAGCCCGCGTCCGGTAGGCTTCCGTTGAGAAAGTTAGGCAGCCGGGAGAGGGGTCGTGACATGATAGGCTTGCTTGGAGAAAGGGGGCGTTAACTCGTTGAGAAAGTTAGGCAGCCGGGAGCGGGGTCGTGACATGATAGGCTTGCTTGGAGAAAGGGGGCGTTAACTGGTCATCCTTGAGAATATCTTGCCCTGAGCCCTGCCCTGAGAGCCATTTTGCGTGTATAGAGAGGGAGGAGCAGTCATGATGATGCTCGAAGGGAATTTCTTTGAGTACCATGTGCTAAACATCTTCGGGAAAGTGAAGGGGGCATTTGACGCTCCTTTCCCTTTTCCGTTGGTATGGTCACTGGTCTTGCAAGTGTGTGCATGGTTCGCATGAGTGTTTGGGGTGGTTTGTGTCCCAACCCCTCATGAAGCGGAAGGCTGGGTATTTGAAATACCTACCTGTTCAGTTGGAGAGGACTTAGGGCCTTCAGCATTTATGTGCTTTTTTTTTAAAGACTTTTGATTGCCTTGAAAGTCGTGTGCTTGCTTGGTTTCAGCCTTTGGGCTGCCCGGAGCTGCAAGATTATTATGCGGTGCATTAGTGGCCTGAAGACCACTTGTGATGGGTCCGGGCCTCAACAGGCACAAACCCGGTGAGGAGACCGAGGTAAGGCGTAGGAGTCACCAGAGTGTTGTGTGTGCAACGGTGTGGTGGTACTAGTCATGCCTTTGTGAAGCACAAACGGGGTTACCTTTCGGCTAACCGTTGAGATGGTGGCCTTATCAAGACCCGCCGAGTAAGGAGAAGGACTGACGTGAGGACCACCTTTAAGCTTATGACTGGTTGGATATTCGCCAGTAACAGGGCGCTTATGAGAGAGGGTGGCTTCAGGGCCACCCATGCAGGTGACATCAATGGATTTCCCTTTGATGTCGCAGAAGGGGGGAGAAGGAGTTTGGGTACCTTTCCCCCTAGTCTTCCTAGCCTGAATTGGGATGGTAGGGCCAGCCATGCCAATTAAGGAGGACAAAGGAGAAGCAGGATTGGTCCTGCTGCTCTCCATGGATGAATTCGTAAATATGGGGATGATGAAGTCCCCAACTTGAACTACAGAGGAGTAATAAGACTCCATTGCAAGTTTAGAGAGAAAGAGATAAGAGATGTTTGCTTGAGAGTAGACCGAGCCAACTATAGGGTGACGTGTCCCTAGTGGAGTCGCCAGTTGGTCGGACTTGATTTTTCTTCGTGCGGACGGCGGGAAAAATATTCTCTCAAACAACCACAGAGGGTTTACGCGCATTGCATGCATGCTTTCCCACATGCAGCTAGGAACCAATAAAGAGAGAGATTTTATGACATGGGGCGTTTCGGCGCTTACCTCGTCATTTTGGGGTTTGGGATACACCTGGGCAGTTTTGCCTTCTTAGAACAAATACGAAGCCCTCTAACTGTCTACCAGTGCAGTTTGGACATGTACACTTCTCAGGCTTTTCAACTCGTTGCTTTGTTCTCTCTCGCTGGAAACTACAATATGGACTTGTTTATACTACTCTATAGTGGCTCGCTCAAACGAGGGCTGGCTGATGAAATGAGGGGATAAGGGAGAGAGGTGATGAAGATTCCCCTCTCTGCATGAACCATGTATTCTCAGGTGATTAAAGTAATTGAAGGGTTAAAACCCTCTTGATTTTTTGATTCAGGAAGACTCCACCCAAGTGACTAAGGGAGAGAGCGTATGCATTCCTCGCAACTCAACTCAACTGTACAGCGAGGAAGTTAGAGTAATGATCTGAGGGTTGGAACCCTTAGGTTGACTCTATGGGGTATTGGGTCAAGTGTATGTAGGATAGTAGGGTGTTATACACTATTGCAGATATTGTGGCATCTACACTGGAGATGCGAGGGGAGAGAGATGCGGTCGTGCGTTCTCCACTGACACAGGTTATGGCATGGAGCCAGTAACAAGTGAAGAGATAGAAGAAAGAAAGAAGAGGGAGAGAGGGTCTTAAGCTGCACGGTTAGAAAAGGCTAGGGGTAGTTTCTCTCTCTAAAACGTTTTCTCTCTCTTTGACGCTAGATCCAATAGTTAAGAGCAAAAGACAAGTAGAAACAAGCTTTATGTCTTTATTTCATTAATGAATGATCCGGCCCTTTTACAATTTCCTTAGGTTTATATTTATAGATGATCCATAAAAAAAGGATGGATGCTCAAAACTAAACCTAATTAAAATTAAAAAAAATTACAGTAAAATCCCGAATTTAGGAATAAAGACCAAAATGCCCCTTAAACCTTTTATGCCAATGACGAAACCATCCCTCTTTGAGAGGCATTTTAGAACCGTCTAATCTTGGAAGCTTTTTTTGGATGGTGATGACAGTTTTTGAGACGATCGATCATCGTAATCTTGATGTTTGTTTGATTCTGAAGATTTTGATGTCTTTTTATCGTCTTGCGACGGACTCTTCTCTGAGCCATGGAAACCCGGCTAGATCATGAACTTTTGCCCTTCGCCGCAACACAATCTATGGTGTTTTGAGTATTTATTTTGATTGCAGATAAAAGAGGAGACTTCCACAGTCATTTTGGACCAATTTTTCTCTGTTTTGGTCCTTGCTTGAAGTACTTTCTGTTTTCGGGAGATTGCCAAAAAAAAGGATTCCGGTGACCAGGCGATCTTATTTTCTTCTTCTTCAAAATTTTCGATTTATCCCACCTTGGACTGAATGTAACAGTTATACCAGTTTGTTGCCCTTCATGGTACGGTCCCATCGGCCCTATCTTTTCGATGATCCGATTTACAGCTCTCGAGTTTATTGCTTCACGAAGTTCGAGATGCATTTTCCTTCAAAAGCTATGATTTCCATGGCTTTGAGCTCATTTTCTCTCTAGAAAAAATTTCATTCTAGGTCATGTCATGCCTCATTCCATATGTCAAAATGACCGGGTCGTCGAGACCCATCTTTTGTTTGAATTTGAGCTCGATCTAACTTCAATCGAGCGATGTGTGGGTGTTTGTAGGTCATCCCAAGAGGTGAAGATCATGATCTTCATGATTGGGGACTGGTTTCGGTGAGGCCCCACCGTAATAGTGTATGACTTTACCCTTTCGAGGTAGTTTGAGCCCAGATTATTCTTGAGATGTCCGATTGAGCCCAACTTTAGTCCCTAGGGGCTTTTCGACATTCTAGATGCAACGGCGATGATCTGGTACTGTTTTGAAGCCCATAGCATAGGGCTATAGTTGTAAGGTCTCTTTATGAGGTGATGGCACTTTTCTAACGTTGCCTAATGTTTGTTAAGCTTATTCTGCAGTTTTCCCTTAATCTGGCAATGTCTTGGTCACCAGTAGGGCTAGGTTGTCACTGAATCTCTTCTTATTTTTGTCAGAGATGTAGGTACGTCAAAAATAACGTACAACAGTAGTAAACTTGTGGCTCCGCACAGCATCCCGCCATCCGACATACACTTGACTCAATACCCTTCAGAGCTAGCCCAAGAGTTCCAACCCTTAGACTATCACTCTAACATCCTCTCCATACACTCAAGTTGAGTTGCAGGGAACACATACATTCCCTCCCTCACTCACTCGGGTGGAGTCATCCTGTCACCCCACCCTCTACCCCCTATCATTCACGACGGAGTGCGGGTCCGTGATCCAGAAGTAACGAACACCACTCAAGTACTCATCGCTTTAGAAAAGTGGTAATCAAAGCAAACCAAGAAATAAAGAAAACTCTAAACACAAACATCAAAGAAACTGGGCAAAATAAAACTGAAACTTATATTTATACATATAAAAACTCAGAGTATTACAATCGTCTAAGGCATCAAAGGCCCAGATACAAAAATACATAGCTCCAATAAAAACAAGAACGTGGTCCACGACCAATCAAACACATACAAACAAAGGTCTTCTTGATAAGTCTAGGTCCTCAGATCCGCCAAAACACTCACCCAACCAACAGCCCTTGACCTGTAGCTACTACTCTACAAGGATAAAAAGTAAAGTAATGAACTATAAAGCCCAGTAAGTAGAATCAGACGCAAAGCTTTACTATTATATCCAGCAAGGAGTCATGAGTCATTCTTTTCGGAGATAAGCAATAATAATCACACAATCATTATTTAAAACACCAATCTATCAGGTCTTATCAGCACAAGTATCATAACGAATCACAAAAACTATAAATTTGAACCATTCCCATTATGTAACAACATTAACATGTATATTAACCAACTTACTCTCTGGGTCACCTACTCCCGAAGTAGAGGCCCTATTCATCAAGCCAAGCCAATCTCATTGCGTATGACCTCTACCATCACTTAGAAGGGAAGGCAATGACAAGTGGGTGCCCCACTTTGTAATGCCTTCATGCACACATGCACAGTCTCCAATGTGTTTTGGGGTTTTCGATAGGCGGTGGCCTCGTAAGATACTACTCCCTACGCCACCTTGACTAGGAGCACCACACTGTTAGGGTGTCAAATGACTATGAATGGGGGAGTGACCACCCATCATCATCTACCCGACACCCTTCCTATCATTGGGTGAGTCGGAGAGGCAATACACCCAAAGCACCCTGACAAGTCACAATGCACAGTATGGTCATGCAATATGCTCAAAGCATGCCAATCAGTCACAAAGCACAGTATGGTCATGCAATATGCTCAAAGCAAGCCAATCAGTCACAAAGCACAGTATGGTCATGCAATACGCTCAAAGCATGTCAATCAGTCACAAATCACAGTATGGTCATGCAATATGCTCAAAGCATGCCAATCAGTCACAAAGCACAGTATGGTCATGCAATATTCTCAAAGCATGTCAATCAGTCACAAATCACAGTATGGTCATGTAATATGCTCAAAGCATGCCCAATCAGTCACAAATCACAATATGGTCATGTAATACACTCAAAGTATGTCAACCAGTCACAAATCACAGTACGGTCATGCAATATGCTCAAAGCATGCCAATCAGTCATAAATCACAATAACACATATCACGGCATCACATATCTCAGTATGGTCATGCAATACGCTCAAAGCATGTCAATCAGTCACATATCACGATAACACATATCACGGTTGGTTAGGTGCCTCAATCTTGCCTCCCTAGATCTAGGTGATCGAGTGACAATGTATCGGGTTCGAAAAACCCAAGACTTGAGATCGCTCTCTCGGAAACCTTGTTTAAGAATCAGGGCAGATATCCAACTAGTGAGAGAGGAATTTTGGATGTGATGTGGGGACCAACCTCACTTGGGTCCGTGACTCACTCAGGTTGACTCGGGTGGGCACCCTCTTAGATCACGACAGAAAGCCCCCCAGCAGCTTTAGCTGGTTCGGAATCGCCTCCCTTGACCCGCAATCTTCTTGTTTTTCTGCACAACACTACTATGGTTAATTTGCAAGACAAGTGGCTTAGGGCAATGCACATTCGTGCGGCTAGGACTGTGAGGGGTTAGAGTGATAAAGTGGAAGGTTCGAACAAAGGTCAAAGAAAGAAGAAAACTTGATGAAGGGACGAGACTAGCCTGATATACAAACAGTGACCAACTCGAAGTGGTAGCAAGATGGGCATGGTACGCACGACGGCAATACTACTCGAAGCCGAGACCGATATGGCGGTGCTAGGCTAGGTCAACCTTCGATCAAGTGAAAAGGAGAGAAGAGGAGAGAATGGAGAGAAGGCATGAGACGACGAAGGGATAGGGTCCCGTCGACGCTAGGCGTCGCCACCCGCAACTGTGAAGTAGCAGTGTCATGGCCCTTGGATGGTGCTAGACACTACTACTCACGGCTTGAGTGGGTGTTAAGCATCGTTATTGGCAACACAAGAAGGCAGCGTGCCTCTGCACGGGCAGCGATAGCTTCTCGTGAAGCATGCGGCATTAGCCATTTGCAAAGCATGCAGTGATAGTTTTCATGAGGCGCACGATGATAGGCGTGGGATGCAGTAGGGATGGCAATGAGATCTGAATGCATGAAGGAGGCTTGCGGACGGCTATGGGCACCTAGCGCGTGAAGGAGACTCGCGGACAGCGATAGGCACCGCGCACGCAAAGGAAGCTCGCGGACGACGATAGGTATTGCCGAGACCTCTCGCAGACGGCGATAGGCATCGAATGCATGAAGGAGGCTCACGAACGGTTATGGGTACCGAGCACACTAAAGAGGGTCGCGGATGACAATACGCACCGCACACTCAAAGGAAGCTCGCGGACGGCGATAGGTATTGTCAAGACCTCTCGCGAGCAGTGATAGGCATCGCCATCTACGATAGGCATGCAACAAGGGGAGATCCCTGCGGGCGGCAATGAGTTTCGTTGTCTGCACTCTTCACTAAGGCATTGAGGATACGTCTACAGAAGGTGATAAGCAGCACCGTCTGCAAACCTTGTTAGGGGACAGAGATAGACAAACAGAAGGAGAAGGAGGCTCGTGCATGGCGCTGCCATCGTCATGTGCGACCTGTGAGACCACAGCAGAGGCATGCACGACACTGTCACTGCCGTGCATGGCCTCTGAGGGGAGCTCAAACGGAGAAGAGGAAGAGAAAGAAGAAGAAAAGAAAAAGAAGAGAGAGAATATTTACCTTGAGCCTAGGGGTATCGGTCAAATAGTTTCTCTCCTTACTCTCTCTCCTAATGTGACCCAACAATGAGAAGAAAGAGAAACTCTATTAAGTAAAAACTCTCTCTTTTGTGAAGAGTTCAAGCCCTTTTACTTACAATGATGGTACGGTATATATAGAATTGTGCCCAAACATGGGTGGATGATCAAGAGTAGCCCTAATTATTGGAAATTAAGATTAAAATGAATTAAAATAAATTAGAAAATAGGGTGAAAAATGACATATTTGCCCCTTCTTAACAAGTTGTCGAATTTCAGAACGATCCCTGTGTTGCCTTAAAACATGCATGATTTTTCTTGGATGATCCGGGGTTGTTCCGATGCCTGGTTGTTGGAGAGATGTGTTTTCTTGTAGGGCTCAGCATGGCGATCTATTTAATACCAACTTCGAGCCATGGATCATGTTTTTAGGGCACGATCATGTGACTTGACATTTGAATGAATCTTGAAACTTTGGATGAATTGTATGCTCATTCCTTGATATTTTTATGTGATTTCTTCATTGGATCACACTGAGCATGCCGTCATGACCATGGGGCAACAAACGCAGCTCACTTTCGTGCCCAAACGAAGATTTTGTAACTTTAGAATTTTGACCGAGTCTGGAATTCTGACGATAGAATTTGCAGTCACTTCATTGGCTTCGTGTGCAGAATCCGACCGTTCATCATGTACGGGGTTTGGGTCAGAGATAGCTCGAGACCTTACACACGCGATGGAATTGGTTTTGCATCGATCGGGTTAGCGAGCGACGTGATTTGGCCACTCGAGCGAGACACGATGCTACTAATTTTCCTACACTTTCTTCACAGATCAACAACTTCTTTATAACATTTCTACGTGCTCGGGTGTTGTCGTGGGGCATGCTACATATCGAAAAGCTCTCCAACAAATTAGAATACGATCCGATCTCAGACGAGAGAGATATAAGCGTTGCAAGTCACTATTCATGATTGTCCCTTTAATGGAGCCTAGTTGAAGAGTGGCCGCACGGGAATAGCATGCGGCTCCCCTTGTTTCGCTCTTTTTCCTATAACTTCTTCTTAGGATGTCCGTTTAGGCTGAAATTACCCCTGGGGGTTTTCACTTGTGCCGGATCCAATGGAGGTTGTCCAACAACAAATTGAGACACTGAAAATATAGCTCTAGTTATAGGGTTCGTTTCAGGGTGCTAGAGGCTGATTCAGCCGCAACTATTTCTCATTTTGCAATGCCTTAGACGTGTCGGATTGTAACGAAACTTGACAAGAGGCTTTTGAGAGTTTTTATAAAAATCTTGACTAGTTCTGGGGCTATTCTGAGACTGTCAAAATTTACATTGTTGGTAAGGCTTTTATTGAGAAGGGGCCCCATGATGATGAAAAATATCTTCCAACAACGATATCACATATCTCAATATCTCATATCGCAGTATGTGTCTGACCACATGGGCCAGGTCACTTAGCACATATGGCATATCACAACAAGACAATTATCACAATGTACACACACATCCGAGTAGTACCAGTTCAAAAATCATGCTTATTTGGAATCACATGGCCCTTATCACATGCATTTATCTCATGCACTTATCACATGCATTTATGTCATGCACTTATCACATACATTTATCACATGCACTTATCACATGCATTTATCTCATGTACTTATCACATGCACTCATCACGTCATCACATACTACAATTGGATGATCTATCATATTCGTAGTCCACTACCTCTGAATCAAGAATAATCAATAAGCACTTATTCACTCATTAGCATACATGTCTTTCATAAACATGCCTCATAAACATTCACTGATTTACAAATTGTAGCATTCATTATTTCATAAGCATAACTGATTTCAACCATACAGAGTCAATAATTTCATGAGTACATTCCATTTCACATCATAAGTATGCCTTATATCAATCATACTTATACTTAGTCAGTATTCACTAATCTTTCAGTTAGAACTGATTTGGGGCTTAATCAAGGGTGTTTAGGTCAACTAATTAACCATTACAAGAAAACGAAAAGATTCTGGAATTCTCTACATTCATAACAGTGACATTGCTCCAAACAAATGAACACCATTTCCAAATCATAGAAAATATTGACATTATTTGAAAACTAATTTTATACTAGACACGCATATCTTTCAAATGGAGCTGATTTGAAAGCATTTTAACTTCAATTATTCTGTCAAAAGCTCAAGCAACCAAAGGTCAAATTCTGAACTCTACTGACTTCTACTAATAGTGAGATATTAGGCATAACTTTCAATCTAAAAGAAATTTCAAAATAATTTCAACAGTAAACCTTTAGTACACACAGAGATCTTTCAAATGACAGTGGTTTGAGAAAAATTGGAGTCAATTTGATTAGTCAAAACTCATGGCAACAGAGGCAACAGATATGAATTTCAGTGAAAACTGCCAATAGTGATATGTTTATATAATTTGAATCATAACTCCTCATTTATAAATAATTTGAGCAAAGTTTAAATATAAAAATCATAATAGACACATGCATATTTCCAATGGATCTAATTTGGTGTCATTTGGATATCATTTGATAGATCAACAGAGTGCCACAAAAACATGAAACTTTCCTTGAATTTCACAGTGTGAGCATGGCATTTCTCAAGTAACAATCAATTATTCCCAAATTTGGTTAGACATTAACATGAAACATTTTTCATCTTGAATTAGACTCACATGAATACCAAATTACATATTTTCATGATCAACAAAAGAATTTCATTACCCCAAATCGTCATGCAATGAAGGCCCAATTTTCTAGAAACAGGGCCCTCTTCTAGCATAGTTTTGCAACATACAGCCACATGCATAGTGAGATTTCATCCATAACCAAACTTAAGCCTCATGCAATGCACATTCATGCTCATACTTACATTCACACATACATGATTTCATATTTGGATGTATCAACCAAAAACATGCATCATGAGAGCATGGAAGTGAATGTACTTACTTGAAGTTTCCCTACAATGAATTTCTCGGAGGTCAAGCCTTCAATGGAGGATCTTAAGCTTGAGGCTCTAAGGGCTCAAAGGGTAAAACCATGGCTGAGAGAGAGAGAGAGAGAAAACCCTTGAGAGGGGTGTGATAGGGTGAAATAAGTAAGAAAAGAAAAGAGGTAGCATACAACAACAAGTGGCAACAAGGGACCTCCACATGGTACACATTTTACAAGTGGCATACACAAGGCACACAAATTAACTAGCAAGGGGCAAGTGGCTCATAAACATAAAAGAAAAGAAGAGGAAGTCCCTCTGGACCACCATATAAAGCTGTGCCCGACGGCCCACGTCTCACACGGCAGCTCACACCCACATCATGCACGACGGCACTCTCCTTCTGCCTCTTACGGCCACGTGCGCTCTCTCCTCTCCTCTCTTCACCACCACGCGCTTGCTCACACTATTGTGCGTGCTCTCTCCTCTCCTCTCTCTTCACTGCCGTGCGCACTCTCTCTCCTCTCCTCTTTTATTGTCGCGCGTGCACTCACATTGCCACTCGTGCTCTCTCTCCTCTCCTCTCTCTTCACTATCGTGCGTGTGCTCATGCTGGCACATGCGCTCTCTCCTCTCCTCTCTCTTCTCCCGTCTTGCATTCCAACTGGCCAGGAAATTCTAGGCCGTCACATTATCCCCCCCTTAAAAAGGATTTTGTTCTCAAAATCATATACTTGATCATCATATAAATTGGGGTTTGAGATGGGCACTCTACTCCAACACCTACCTAGGCACAAGCGCACGACCAACCTAGGCACCGGAGGGCACCAAACTTCTAAACATTTAAAAGAATCTCATCTAGCGGTGAAACTCGCCTTCCCAAATGTTCCCCCAGTACTTAAAGTCTAAGCTGGCCACTAAAAAGGCGCACAAAACCACTAAGGTATAATCAAAATACGCAGCTTCAATACTTAGGTGACATAGAAAGATGTGAGGCTCCAACAAAGTAGTAAAACAATCAGGGTCAAGCAGAATTCTAATTTCTCCTTCCATAAATAAAGATCTTACCTAGAATCTTTGGTGGGAAGCCTTCGCCTCCTACTCCACAAGTGCAAACACCATACCTTGAGTCTTTAGCTTGGGCTCATCCCTCATCATGGGCAGTTCTTAATCAAGTGACCTGACTTACCACACTTGATGCATGCCTTCATTTTCAGCCAGCACTTAGAAGTCGCATGACCAGGCTGCCCACAAAAGCCACAGTGTAGTGGCTGGTTTTGCTTAACAACACCCATAAACGTCTTTTGGGCTTTACCATTTCCCCGATCCCCTCTTTCTTGGAAATCACTCTGAGGAGGGAGCCCCGCCTTCAGCTTCTCTCTCCTCTATCGGGAATCATCACCGTCCTTCTCTATCTTCCTAGCCAAGTCCACTAGTGGGGAGAAGGTTTTAAGATTGGCTGATATAATCTTCCCTCTTATGTCTGGCCGAAGGCCCTTCTCAAATTTGCTAGCCTTACGTGCCTCTGTATGAATGATTAGCGGGAGACCTCTGCAAATTTGGTTGTGTACTGTTCTACTGATAGTCTTTCTTGTTGCAGATCGATAAATTCTACTTCTTTTACCTCTCGGACTGAGTTAGGGAAGTATTTTTCATTAAAAGCTTCCAAAACGTCTCCCCAAGTCGCTGCAGTCCCTGACTCGTCCCAGGATTGTTTCACCGAGCTCCACCAATGCTCAACATTCCCTTCTAACATGAAGGTCCCTAGTCTCACTTTCTTCTCATCGGAGCAATGTAATACTTCAAATATCTTCTCTACCTGCCTCCTTCAGCTTTTAGCGCTTTCCACTCCTCTGTGTCCTGAGAATGTGACTGGGGCAAGTCTCCTAAACTTTTCAATCAACCCACTGCCATCTTGATCTGAGGTGGAGGCAGCTGAGGCCGGCATGCTATTTTTCATAACTTGGGTCATGGTCCCCATTGTTCTGAAGAATTCCCCAAAGGCTTCGGTGTTGTCATTACTGGAACTCGCATTATTGGTACGAGTCCTCGTCATCTTTGTTCTACCACAAGTACACCCTGTCACTAACCTATCCAAGAACCATTCTAAGGACACTTCTAAGACTCTCTAGGCCAAGAATCCTATCCTACCTGCTTTGATACAATAACTGTCACGAACCCACCCTCTACCCCCTGCCGTTCACAACGGAGGGAGACAGAGTGTGGGTCCGTGATCCAGAGGTAATGAATGCCACTCATGTCAAAGTGTGCTCATTGCTTTAGAAAGGCGGTAATCAAATCAAAACACGAAATAAATAAAAAACTCTAAACACAAACATACATTAAACTGACATACATTAAACTGGGCATAATAAAACTGAAAGTTATATTTATAGATTTACAAACATAGAGTATTACAATCGTCTAAGGTACCAAAGGCCCAGATACAAAAATACATAGCTCTAACAAAAACAAGAACATGGCCCATGACCAATCAAACACATACAAACAAAGGTCTTCTCAGCAGGTGCAGGTCCTCAGAACCACCAAAACGCTCACCCAACCAACTGCCCTTGACCTGCAGCTACTACTCTACAAGGATAAAAAGTAAAGGAATGAGCTATAAAGCCCAGTAAGTAGAATCAGATGTCATGCTTTACTATTATATCCAGCAAGGAGTCATGAGTAATTCTTTTTTGAGATAAGTAATAATAATCACACAAGCATTATTTAAAACACCAATTTATCAGGTCTTATCAGCACAAGTATCATAACGAATCACAAAAGCTATAAATTTGAACTATTACCATTGTGTAACAACATCAACATGTATATTAACCAACTCACTCTCTAGGTCACCTACTCCCGAAGTAGAGGCCCTATTCATCAAGCCAAGCTAATCCCATTTCCTACTATCTCTATCATCACTCAGAAGGGAAGGCAATGACAAGTGGGTGCCCCACTTCGTAATGCCTTCACGCACACACACATAGTCCCCAGCACGCTTTGCCGTTTTTTATAGGCAACGGCCTTGCAAGACACTACTCCCTACGCCACTTTGGCTAGGAGCACCACACCGTTAAGGTGTCATATGACTATAAATGGGGGAGCGACACCCATCATCATCAACCCGACTCCCGTCCTATCATTGTGCGAGCCGGAGGTCATGACTCAACAGTGCAATATGCTCAAAGCACGTCGACAAGTCACATATCACAATATGGTCATGCAATGTACTCAAAGGGTGCCAATCAGTCACAAAGCACAGTATGGTCATGCAATACGCTCAAAGCATGCCAATCAGTCACAAATCACATTATGGCCATGCAATACGCTCAAAGGATGCCAATCATTCACAAAGCACAGTATGGTCATGCAATACGCTCAAAACATACTAATCAGTCACAAAGCACAGTATAGTCATGCAATACGCTCAAAGCATGCCAATCATTCACAAATCACAGTATGGCCATACAATACGCTCAAAGCATGCCAATCAGTCACAAAATACAGTATGGTCATGCAATACGCTCAAAGCATGCCAATCAATCACAAATCACAATAATGCATATCACGATATCACATATCTCAGTACGGTCGTGCAATACGCTCAAAGCATGCCAATCAATCACATATCACGATAACACATATCACAGTATCACATATCTCAGTATGTGGCTGACCACATGGGCCAGGTCACATAACACATATCGCATATCATAACAAGACACGTATCACAATGTACACACACATCCGAGCAATACCAGTTCTGAAATCATGCTTATTTGGAATAACATGGCCCTTATCACATGCATTTGTCTCATGCACTTATCACGTGCATTTATCTCATGCACTTATCACATGCATTTATCTCATGCACTTATCACATAAATTTATCTCATGCACTTATCACATGCATTTATCTCATGTACTTATCACATGCACTCATCACGTCATCACATACTACAATTGGATGATCTATCATATTCGTAGTCCGCTACATCTGAGTAAGGCATAATCAATAAGCACTCATTCACTCTTTAGCATACATGTCTTTCATAAACATGCCTCATAAACATTTGTTCTTTTAGCATTCACTATTTCATAAGCATAACTGATTTCAACCATGCATAGCCAATGATTTCATGAGTACATTCCATTTCACATCATAGGTACGCCTTATTTCAATCATACTTATACTTAGTCAAGTATTCACTGATCTTTCATTTAGTACTGGTTTGGGCCTAAATCGGGGGCGTTTTGGTCAACTAATTAACCATTACAATAAAATGGAAAGATTCTGGAATTCTCTACATTCATAAAAGTGACATTACTCTAGACAAATGAACATTGTTTCCAAATCATAGAAAATCTTTACATGATTTTGAAACAAATTTGAATCAAGACACACGTATCTTTCAAATGGGGGTGGTTTGAAAGCATTTTGACTTCATTTGGTTAGCCAAAAGCTCATGCCACCAAAGGTCAAATTCTGAACTCCGCTGACTTCTGCTAATAGTGACATATCCCTATTCACGAAGGCGTAACTTTCAATCTAAAAGGAATTTCAAAATAATTTCAACAAGAAACCTTTAGTACATACATAGATCTTTCAAATGGTAGTGGTTTGAGTAAAATTGGAGTCAATTTGGTTAGCCAAAACTCATAGTAACAGAGGCAACATATATGAATTTCAGTGAAAACTGCCAACGGTGACATGTTTGCATAATTTGAAACATAACGCCTCATTTATAAATAATTTGAGAAAAGTTTAAACATGAAAATCATAGTAGACACATGCATATTTCCAATGGACTGATTTGCTATCATTTGGATGTCATTTGATAGGTCAACAGAATGCCACAAAAACATGAAACTTTATGGGAATTTCACTGTGTGTGCATGAAATTTCTCAAGTAACAATCATTTATTCGCAAATTTGGTTAGACATTAACATTAAACCTTTTTCATCTTGAATTAGACTCACATGAATACCAAATCAAATATTTTCATGATCAACAAAAGAATTTCATTACCCCAAATCGTCATGCAATGAAAGCCCAATTTTCTGGAAAACAGGGCCCTCTTCTAGCATAGTTTTGCAACATACAGCCACATGCATAGTGAGATTTCATCCATAACCAAACTTAAGCCTTATACAATGCACATTCATGCTCATACTTACATTCATACACACACATGATTTCATATCTGGATGTACCAACGAAAAACATGCATCATTAGAGCATGGAAGTGAATCTACGTACTTGAAGTTCCCCTACATAGTATTTCTCCAAGGTCAAGTCTTCAATGGAGGGTCTTGAACTTGAGGCTCAAAGGGCGAAAGCATGGCTGAGAAAGATAGAGAAAATCCTCGAGAGGGATGTGAAGGGGTGAAATAAATAGGAAAATGAATGTGGTAGCATGCAACAAGTGGCAACAAGGGCCTCCACATGGCACACATTTTACAAGTGGCATACACAAGGCACACAAATTAACAAGCAAGGGACAAGTGGCTCATAAACATGAGAGAAAAGAAGAGGAAGTTCCCCTGGACCACCCTATAAAGCTGCGCCCGACGGCCCACATCTCACACGGCAGCTCACACCTACATCGTGCACGACGGCACTCCCTTTCTACCTCTTACTGCCGAGCGTGCTCTCTCCTCTCCTCTCTCTTCACTGCCCCCCGCATGCTCTCTCCTCTCCGCTCTCTTCACAGCCGTGTGCACGCTCACATTGCCACATGCTTTCTCCTCTCCTCTCTCCACTGCCGCGCACATGCTCACACTGTCGTGCGTGCTCCATCCTCTCCTCTCTCTTCACTACCCCGCGCATGCTCACACTGTCGTGCACGCTCTCTCCTCTCCTCTCTCTTCACTGCCGCACAAGCCCTCACACTGCTGTGCACTCTCTCTCCTCTCCTCTCTCTTCACTGTCGTTCACACGCACACAGTGCCGGGAGCGCTGTCTCCTCTCCTCTCTCGTCTCCAGCCATGCATTCCAACTGGCCGTGAAAGTCTGGGTCGTCACACTTCCTGAGTCGACAGTCAAGAGGGTTCTTATTATTTAGCTGCTCTGATCACCAGAGAGCATAGCGTTTGCACGAATAGGGGGATTCTTGTCACTATTTCTCCCCTCATTCTATCTCTTGCCAGCCAGTCCCTCATTTTAATGAGCCTTTATAGAGGAGTACAAACGAATCCACATTGCAGTTTTCGGTGTAAGAGAACAGAGCAACATGTTAAAGCCTGAGGAGAGTTATAGAGACCCCATTTTAAAAATAGTAAATTATGCGCTTTTCCTGAACCCATAGAACTACATTATTTCAATAGACCCCTAAACCATAGACCACCGTAATCCATGATCCCCGTCCTAGCAAATCTTGTAGTGTTTAGTAGTTACCTATTTTAAACTTAGAAAATCTTATAGGTTTTAGTAGTTATCCATTCTACACACCTAATTTCCTATTTTTCACCTAACATATCTTATAGGTTTTAATAGTTATCCATTCTACACAACCCTTTTGAATTTATAAAAAGACATTATCGTACCTCTTTTGGAGGGGTGGGACGTGTAGGACAGAGAGAAGGTGGGACATGTAGACCTATAGGAAATCAGATAAAGAGATAAAGCCCAAAGAGAAACTGAGAAATAGAGAGAGCCCAAAGAGAAATTCAACCAAGCCAAGGCCTGGTCAAAACCTGAAGAGAGACAAAGATGATGCAGGGCATAAACTCAGTCGGTCTTAATACGGGCGAGGCCTCGAAGCCTCGGGTTTGTCGGGCCAACAGGCCTGGCCATGTATTTTTCTCATTTTTTTTAGTTTTTAGTTTTTTTGTTAGATCTAGGTTTTATTTTCTATTTCATTCACTCTTTCGTGTTTTCAGATCTATGCTGGCTCTGCCACTGATCTGAGAGTGGATCTACTCAATTTTTAGTAAATCTGGCCTCAAATTAAAATTTGATTTTTTCTACTATCTCTATCACTACTTTTTTTTAAAATCAGTTTGTGGTGTTCAGATTTGAGGGATCTAGATCTCTCCGATTTGCATTGTAAACAGTTTGGCGCCCACCATGGGGCATTTCAAGCTAGATCCGAGCACGAAATATGACTTTTTATTCAGTGTTTTCTATTTTCTTTATAAAAAAATCAGTTCTTGAGGCATCTCAAGGATTAAATCAATACACTGAGCTTTGTTGTCGGCCATATTCGTGTAAGCGTTGCACTTCTGGTTTGGCCCTCTCCTAACTATTTGTACCTCTTTGCACCTTTTGTTACCACTTTATCGTTCTTTTTGTTTTCTACTTCTTCATTCTTTAAAAATAAAAAATAAAATAACATAAAATAAAATAGGGGTTTCCTCTTATGGAAATTTGCTTCATGCGGACTTCATCACCTACTTTTTACATTTTGCTGACATTTTTGTTTTGCTTGTTTTTTTTTCTGTTTTTGCACCTTACAAATTTTGCTTTTCAAGTTTGAATTCCTTTTCGGTTTCTTCAAACACAGAAAACTTTCATAAGGTTAAGCTTAGGGTACAGTTTTCCTTTTCAAATACAAATTCTAAGAAAAAAAATATAAAAAAATAAAAAATCATTGTCTTTTCAGGCCATTTTTTTTTTATCTTGTTCTTCTTTTCTTTTTTTAAAAAAGAATTATTTTGTCATGAAAATGGAAATCTAGTAAAGCCTTTTTTATTTTCAAAAAAATACAAAAAAAAAAAACTACTCTTCCAAAAGAAAAAAAAAAGAAAGAAAGAAAGATTAGTTTCTTCTCTTGTAATTTAGCACTTGAATTAATATATATATATATATATATATATATATATATATATATATATATATATATATATATATATATATATATATATATATATATATATATATATATATATATATATATATATATATATATATCACTTTTGACGTAATTTGGCTTTCCACAAAAAATTTGTTTGCCCTTTATTTATTCTATTTTCCTTCTTTTCTTAGTTGAAAAAAAGTCAAGAAAATTACTTCGTTTTTTTTTAAAGGTCTTTGCCACCTCCAAAAAAACAAAAAAAGAAAAAATCTTTTTACTAGCTTTGTATCATCTATTTTCTTTTGTATCCTCCATCCTTATCTTCTCTTTCCAAAAGAAATACATGCTCCTTGTTGCTTATTATTTGGATGGATAAAGCCTGTGCCTTTTCTTTCTTAATATATATATGGCCTTTTAGTGCTTACAATTTGGTTAGATTTTTTTTATTGTTGCTTTTTGTTGCTTACAATTTGGTTAGATTAGCTTTGTTCGCATTCAAATCTCCTGCCTTTTTTTAAGAATTCTTTTTTAAAAAAGAAAAACAATCCTTCTTTCCATTATTTTGGAGTTGATCTACATAATTTGTTTCCAATTTTCATCTTCTTTGATATTCACGGGATTTTGTTACCAATTTTAATCTTCTTTGATATTGAGATTGAGAGAAAATAAGGAGAAAAAATGGGGAAAGGAGATTGAGAAGAAAGAGCAGGGAAAGATCTCTGGAAGGGAGATTGAGAGAAAATAGAGAGAATAAATAGGGAAAAGAGATTGAGAGAAAATAGGAAAAAAAGATTGTGAGAGCGAGTGTGTGTGTGTGTTTTAGGACATGAGAGAGAGAAAAAACAAAAAAAAATTATTATTTTAAAAACCACTTGCTTTTCAAAAAAAAAAAAATTCTTTTAAGGCCATCTTGCTTTCCAAAAAATAAATAAAGCCCTTCTCATTTTTGGAAAAAGAAAGATCATTTTTGTGAAAAATTGTTTTGTCTTTTTTCAGATCATTCTATCTCAGAAAAAAAAAAAAAAAAAGAGGGGGTGTTTAAGGTCATCTTTCTTATCCACTATATAAAAAAAAAAGGTATCTTCAGTTATTTTTATTTTAAAATAAAAAATATCTTTCATAAAATAAATAAATAAAATCAGCAAAAGTTTAAGGCATCTTTGTCTTAAAAAAATAAAATAAAATAAAATAATATATATATATATATATATATATATATATATATATATATATATATATATATATGTGTGTGTGTGTGTGTGTGTGTGTGTGTGTGTGTGTGTGTGTGTGTGTTTTAAAGGCAATCTTGCTTTCAAAAAAACAATTTATGCATTTCTCATTTCTGAAAATTAGGCATCTTTGTCTAAAAAAAAAAAATATTTTAAAGGCAATCTTGCTTTCAAAAAAAAAAAAAAATCTAAGGCATTTCTCTTTTCTGGAAAAGAAAATTGTTCTTTGCAAGAAAGAAAAAACAAAATTAAATTTAAAGCTTATTTAATTTAAAAAAAAATCACTTTTGCTACAGAAGTTTTTTTTTTAAGCCACTTCATTTTCTTAAAAAAAAAGAATCTTCACTTAAAAAAAAAGAATAATAAAAAAAAAAAAAAAAGCTCTCAAGCCTTTCCCTCTTTTAAAAAAAAAACAAAAACTTCGTCAAGAAAAAAAAATCTCTTTTCTTTTATTGCTTGTAATTCGACATTTACCACTTTGTTCTCTTTTCATTTAAAAAAAAAAAAATCAGGGTCACCTGCACTCTTTCTAATTGTGCCCTGACCAAGTTACCCTCGACTCGGGCCACACTCAACTAGGCACCGGTTGTGCTTGGCTCCACCTTTATTTATTGTGTACCTTCTTAGGGGATGCTTACCCCCACATCTGAACTGTACTTTTGGTCAGTCAAAAACTCGACCCAAAGCACACCTCATTTAGAACGATTTGCGCTACGTGCTCATTTTTTTTTTTTTTTCCTCTGCCATTGTGTGTTTGCCTGTTTGCTATTTTTTTTCCACTTGCGTGCTTTTTTACACACTCTTGTACAAAACCGACCAAGGAAGCCTGGGAAACCAACAAAACTTTTCAAAAACCCCCAAAATCCTGCACTAACGGTCATGAGGGGAACCTAGTAATGAGAGCCGAGGCGGTTGGGATTTGTGTAACTTTAAGTGTGAGCACCTTTCCGTAATCCTTAGCCTCAAAGCAACTCCACACATAGTAAGACCGGTTGATTCTTATAATAGGAGGCCAGGACCTACATGGGGACCTACTCAGCCTAGCCGCATTTCTTTAGTTAGGAATCCACTCAAACCTAGCCTACCCACAGTTTAGGGCAAACGTTTTTTAGTGTTTTGTTTGCTTATTATAGTTAATTAGTCTTACATCTCAATCAAGACCCTTCAGGTCCGAGCAAAACCCTGCTGGGTCAGAGTCCAGGCTCATACCCAGCTCAGCCTAGGTCCGAACCAGGTTCACCATCTGATCCGAACCGATGCTCCCTCTTAGTGCGAGCCAAAGCTCACATCAAAGATCACCTAAACCTTACTCCGGGTCCACACTCGGTCTATATTTGAAACTTTCTGGGTTTAGGTCCAGTCTTGTACCCAGCCTCGCCTAGGTCTGAACCAAGTTCACACCTTGGTCCGAACCTAGGCTCCCTTTTGGTTCAAGCCAAGGGCTCGTGCCTAACCCAATCTTGATCCAGTTCGAGTCCACACTCGGTCTGATTTTCAAAACCCTCTTGGTCCAAACCCAGACTTGTACCCTGCTAAATGTAGGTCCGAACCAGGTTTACACCCAGGTCCGAACCTAAGCCCCCTCTCGGTCCGAGCCAAGACTCTTACCCATCTAGTCTAGATCTCAATCTAGATCCTAGTCTAGGTCTAAGTATAGAGTTGCCTCTAAAACTAGACTAGGCTCATCCTAGTTTAGGGTCCAAACCAAAACCCATCGAGTCTAGCAAGATCCATCCAATGATTCAGAGTTGTCCCTAAACTTAGACTAGGTTCACCTTAATTTAGGGTTCAAACCTAAGTCCATCAAGTCAATACCTAGGTCTTTCTAGGCCTAATCTAGGTCCATGCCTAAGCTAGGTCCAACCTTTTAGTCTAGCACAAGTTTACGAGTTATGACCCATAATCAAAGCAAAGCAAGGTCCAACCTAATGGCTCCAGCCCAATCTAGATTTAGAAAACCTAGTCAGTCTGAGAAGCATCGTCACAATGCTCCCTCGCAAATCCATAGCACTCGTGTCAGTGAGCCAAGTCTCAACCCATATGGAACCATATATAGTTGTCCAAGCTGGCCTCAGGGCCATCATTTGGAAGCCATGAGACAATAGGTTAATAGGGTTCATAATACCATGGACAATCAAGGGGTTATGTCAGGGGCAATCCTCTATGACATGGGGTTAGCCTCAAATTCAGTCGACACACCAAGAGTAAGGCCTCGGCCCAGATCTCTAATTCAGTCAATCCTAGCAAGGTTAACCCTGATGTTCAATTAGCAACCCAGCATTCCAATCTAGTAATCAGCCAGTTAGAGGGCAAGTGGGTTCACACACAACTAGAGAAAGTCTAGCCAAGCAACCCAGTACCAGTAAAAGTCAAAAATTTCACTTAATCCGGTATCAACAGAATCCTAAGTTGCATACATTCTTTCAAGACTTGTTGAACCAAGGGTACACCATCCAATGTAGTCAATCCAAGTAGATTCGGTCATAAGCTCAAGTTATAAACCATACCCAACTTGTTGGATCAAGCCATGATAACCCTAGAGGTGCTAGCCTGCCAATCCAATCGACTCGGGGCCATGAGTCTAACTCTAATCATCACTCGAGCCAGGACTACCTAGAAGGCATACTCCATCTGACAATAGTTATGACCTTCATTCGCTCTTTTAATCTAGTGCAAAGCCAAGGGAATACCCTAATCTTAGGGATAGATCATCCAGTCAAGGTCAGGGGCAGGTAAAAGTCTAGTCATCATAGTAGCTCAAGTCGTCCATCCCAGTCAAGTGATGATCCTATCCTGCAGGCCTTCTTGCATGGCCACTAGTCCAAACTCCAAGAGACGGGTCTGCTTTGGCCCAATTCAACTCGGGTGACACCAAGTTCAACACATTCCCCAGGCTCAATCCTGGGGACAACCTGCTACATGGGCCCAACAGCCAATCTATACAAGCCGCATACCTCAAATCCAAGTCCAACAGGCCATACAATAGAGCCAGTTCCCTGTTATAACAACAGCTCAATTCACCCACATGAAACACCTCCAAGACTCTTTAGATAAAATATAAGATTTCTCAGCTCCTAAAGCCTATGTACAAGAGACTGTAGAACACCTAGAAGATCTACCAGTATTGTTTGTGATGCCACAATTCAGAAAAAGAAATTCAAGGAAAGAGGATCCTGAGGCACACATCAACACCTATTTATTAATGGTCCATACATTGCGAGACCTACCCAACCAACGTAAGGTCATGCTCTCGCATAGCTTATCATAAGAGCCTCTAATGTGGCACCGAAAATTCATAAAGGATAACCCTCAAGCAACTCCTGACGAAATGTTCAGGCAATTTTCCTCACGTTATTTTGGGACAGGGCCAAGACCCGTCACCCTTGGTGAGTTAACTTCCACCAAACAGAAGTCGGGCGAGTCTCCTTCAAACTTTATAACCAGATTCAGAGAAGCTGC
Organism: Amborella trichopoda; assembly: GCF_054954075.1. Taxonomy (NCBI): domain Eukaryota; kingdom Viridiplantae; phylum Streptophyta; class Magnoliopsida; order Amborellales; family Amborellaceae; genus Amborella; species Amborella trichopoda. Next base: position 24,921,947 of record NC_142346.1, read on the forward strand.
TATGCGAGTCGTCGAAACCCCACTCCCTGAATCTGCGAAGGTAGGCATGGCAATGGAGAACATGACTTCAGAATATGTCACCTTCTTCAACAATGGGGCGGTCCCTTACTCGTTAGACTCACAAGGGATCCAAGATGAACTCGAGCATAAGCTCAACCGAGACTCGGAAGCTGTGGATTCTCAAACTCATGGTGACAAGAAAAACCTTACTTGCAGGATGATTACTCTTAAGGAAACTAAGAAGAAAATTCTTCAAGAAAACTTATTTCCTCAAAAACCAAAGGAAGCTGATATTTTAAAACTCTTTAGAGGCCCACCTAGGCCACCTTCACCAGACTTCCTCTCCACACCTATATAGGATGAGGAGCCAAATTTAGAAGATTTAATCGAGTCACCCTTTGAGATAAACCTAGTTATAGATGATGGAGAAGTAAATAGCTCAGACTTGCTTATTCCAAAAGATTTGATGTCTTCACTAGAGTCGAAAGAGCTCGAACCTTTAGAAATTATAAGGGGGTCACCAGGGCCACCTTCACAAGACTTTGTGGATGATTCGCCCACCTAGGACAAAGGACAAAATATTGAAGATCGAAATGGGTCATCTTCTAAAGAGGAGGGATTTCCAGAGCTTAACTGGGGCAGGAGCACAACTCTGATAACCGGGGCATCCCCATATCAAGAAAGTTCATCTTGTGAAAAACAAGTTCTTAACGGAACAGAAAGCCCTGTAAGGACAACCCCATCAAACTACTCAATAGGGGCAGTCTCCTCTCATAAAGAGAGCACAACAGGGGCAATTAATGAGATTGAGCCCCTATTTGTTAACTCCCAACATGTCATAAGGCCATCCAATATTAACTCAGTTACTCTTCTTGTGCGAGAATCTCTCCCAAGCTCGAGTTTTGAGAAAGAGCCTACTACGAAATTAACTCCTAAAAAGAAGCACAAAATTTGGAATGACAGAGACAATCGAAAAGGAGTTGGGTGAGTGATCACTCGTTGCAAGAAACCAAATGGGGCATTCATGCCTCAAACTTCAAAACGCATTAACGCCTAAGGAGTAACACAAATTATCCAATTAACAGGGAGGACCTAAGGAGCTAGTCCGTCCACGCAAAAGACTGAGGGATTAGGAAACTAAGAGTGATTCTTAGTCCCAAAATCAAGGTTCAAATGGGGCAATTCAAAGGATAAATCCAAGGGGAACTCGACGACCATTGTCAAAGAAATATTAAATGTCAACCTGGTGCAAGAGAAATTAAAGGACGAATGATATTAAAACCTCCCTGCCATCTGGATAAGGGAAAAATGATCAAATTCTTACATAGTCTTAAAGTGAAATGCCAAAAAAAAAAACACCATTGACTCTTTTTCTTTCTCCTCCTCCTCTTCCTTTGTCATCATTTTCTTCTTCAAAAAAACATAAATAAATAAATAAATAAATCCATTAGACTGAAAATCTGAAAGGAACCACATGCATTGGAAAAAAGGCAACCGGACAAAAAACTCAAAGGAACCCCGGGGCGATAAAAAAAAAAAAAAAAAATTGCTAGGCTTAATTCTGAAAGGAACCCCAAGAGTTGGAAAAAATAATACCGGGCTAAACACCTGAAAGGGCGGAGCAATGAAAAAGAAGAAGTTCTCTCCTTTCATTCTATTCTCCAAAGTCTTTTCTCTCTAAACATCTTATCTTCCTTCTTCTTGAGTCGAAATGGTGTCAAAAGAAAAATCAATGAGCATTAGCCAGATGGGACATTGTTTAGGACCACAATCATCTGGACTTCGAAAGGTGAATGGTGGAGGAACGAAATCGAAAATCCAAAGATATTCCGAACACCCAGGGGCAGTATCCTATATTTTCAAGACTATGCTTTGCTCGAAAACTCTAGAGAACTTTCCTTTGAATTGAAATACAAGAGCTGAGGTTAGATGATAAAGAAATATTTAATGATACATCGCCCTGAAGATTCAAGCAAGGACCCGACATGCTCATATAGGGTCAACCAAATGGGTCACAAGTGGTTAAACTATAGACCCACATTCCACCAAAGGGGTCACAAGTGATTAAACTATAAGACCCACATTAAAAAAAAAAAAATCTTAAAAATTTCATTTCGAAACTTTTCTTTTTAAAAAAAAAAGAAGAAAAAGAACTCCATGATTGTATGAGTATAACTGCCAACTACCCTGTCCATCACTGCATGACGTTAAACTGCTTAGAGGGCTCTATGGTTGCATGAGCTAAAACTGCTAACTAAAAATTTGTTTTTCAAAATATCTTTCTCATTTCAAAATTTTTGTTTTATGTCTCATGTTTTCAAAAAATTTAATTTCTTTGTTAAAATTGTGACATGTCCAAAGCTCTGGGATCTATTTCAAAAATCCCCCCCTGTTTTCCAAATTTCTAAAAAAAACGATTAAAAATGAAGGAGCTTGGACACCCATATATGATGATTAACGTGTTGTCGCCTCATATTTCTCTTCAAAATTGACCAGGCAAACATTTTTATAAAACAAGTAAAACCTATAAAAGACCTTATGAAACCTTAAGGGAATCAAAGAAAATGTCAAGTTTAAAATTTTGTAATTGTGAAAATCCCTGAAGCTAAGTGGTATGGCCAGAAAATCGAACTCGAGTTTTAAGCTTGTATAACTCACCAACATCTCACGCCGAAAACCCCAGGATGAAAATGCCTTAGATGGGTGAGCGGGAAGCACAATGTCTCTGAGGGATAGTTGGTGTACCTTTGACCACAAAACATCAAGATGAAAGTTGAAATGTTTACATTATCTTTACCGCTCACCTACCCCTTGAAGGACAAGGAGCAGCATCAAAGAGTGTCTACTTCTTTGCTACTCACCTGTCCCTCGAAGGATAGAAAGTGCCAAAGACGAGCAACTGTTGACACCCCATTTTAAAATTGACAAATTATGTGGTTTCTTTGAACCCATAGGACTACACTATTTTAGTAGACCCCTAAACCATAAACCACCGTAATCCATGATCCCCATCCTTGCAAATCTTGTAGTGTTTAGTAATTACGCATTTTACACCTAGCAAATCTTATAGGTTTTAGTAGTTATCCACTCTACACACCTAATTACCCATTTTTCACCTAGCAAATCTTATAAGTTTTAGTAGTTATCCATTCTACACAACCCTTTTGAATTTATAAAAAAATATTATCGTACCTCTTTTTGAGGGGTGGGACATATAGGACAGAGATAAGGTGGGATGTGTAGAAGCACAGAGAGAAACTGAGAAATAGAGAGAGCCCAGAGAGAAATTCAACTAAGCCAATGCCTTGTAAAAACTTGAAGAGAGACAAAGAGGACGCACGGCATAAACTCTGCTGGTCCTGATATGGGCGAGGCCTCAAAGCCTCGGTTTACCTGGCCAACTAGCATGGCCAGGTTTTTTTCTCATTTTTTCTTTATTTTTTAGTTATTTTGTTAGATCTAGGTTTATTTCGTATTTCATTCAATATTTCATGTTTTCATATCAATGTTGGCTCTGCCACTGATCTAAGAGCGGATCTACTCATTTCTAAGTATATTTGGCTTCAGATCAGAATTTGATTGTCCCTACTATCTCTATCACTTCTTTGTTTTAAAATCAATTTGTGGTGTTCAGATCTGAGGGATCTTCGTCTGGAGATCTCTCCAATTTGCATCATAACAGGAGTTTGTATTGAAACCATGCTGGCAGACAGCTGGAGGGCTTTGTAATTGTTCTAAGCGCGCTAACTGCCCAGGTGTATCCCCAAACCCCAAATGACGAGGTAAGCACCTAAACGTACCCCCGTCGTTAAATATCTCTCTTTGTTGGTTCCTATCCGTGCTTAGGAGAGCATGCATGCGCACACTCACAAACGTGCAACGCATGTGGACCCTCCGCAGTTGTTTGAGAGATGATTTTCTCCCGCTGTCTATACGAGGAAAAAATCAAGCCCCGACCAGTATGGTGTAGGGAATGGACTATGATGTATGGTGGTCTAGGTAATGGGTTATGATGTATGGTGTTTGGTGTGTAGTTTACGGAAGGGACTATGGTGTGTGGTGTAGGGAAGGGGCTAAGGTTGTGGTGTAGGGAAAGGGTTATGGTGTATGGTGGTCTAGGGGCATTTTCTCTCTCTAGCAAATTTTTCTCTCTCAACTCATCTTTAACCTTAAGCTTGAGGACAAAGCAAAAATAATGAATAAGAATTCACTGCAAATGCTTAAATTTCAAGCCCTAAGCAAGAGTTCAAGAGTTGAACGAAGAATTCTATTACAAATGACTTGGGTTTCCTTATATAGAGCAACCACTATACAAGAATGGAATGCTCAAAAGTATTAAAAATTGTCAAAAAATACCTATTTAATGAATTAAAATAATAATCTCGTCTTTGGACCAAATGACCAAAATACCCCTAAGTACTTTTCAACAAATGACAAAATTATCCCTCCATGAGGGGCCTCTTGCTATTGTTAGACTTCGAGAGCTTTTTTGGATGCTTATGGTGGCGATTTGTGCGATCAATCATTGTAGAATCGATGCTTGAACTATTGTGAATGTTTTGATACCCTTTGATCATCTTGAATTAGATTTTTTAGGAAGAACCCAAAATCCGGCCAAGTCTATAAACTTTGCAATTCTTTGACCACCAATTCAGCATGATCTATGATGTTCCAAGTCTTCATTTTGATCACAAATTGAAGAGAACATTTTCACGGTCATTTTGCAATGAATTTCGTCCAATTTGGTTTCCGCTTAAACATGTTCCCTGTTTGGGAAGCCATCGGAAAATGGGATTCCAGCGATTGGAAAATTTTATCATTTTCAACCTCAGAATTTGTGTGATCCGGCCTTTGACCATATGGAAAAATCATACCAAAATGTAGCTCTTTGTAACATGGTCGCAACGGGCCCATATTTGCAATGATCCGACATCGGGATCTTGAGTTATGGCCTCTCAGAGTATGGGATGTTATCTTGTATAATATCTGAATTTTCTTGCTTTCGAGCTCATCTTCTCTCTAGAAATTCTCTTGTTTCGAGTCACATCATGATGTGTGCCATATGTCAAAACGATCGGGTCAACGAGATCTAGCTCGTATCCAAATTTGAGCTTGATTGTACTCAAAACGAACAAGTTAGGAGCATTTGAAAATCATCCCGACATGAGAAAACAGTTTCCATCACCGAGGCTGCACCGCAAAGTGTAAAACCTACCCTTTTATAGTAAGTTGGCTCAAAAAAGTTCTGGAAGGTTTGATTGAGCCCAAATTTGGTCCCTGGGTGGTTTTCGATGTTTCAAATCTAGTGGTGGTGGTCTAGTACTGTTTTGAGACCTAGAAAATAGGGTTGTGGTTGTAGAGTATATTTTTAGCACGACAGGAACTAGATTTGAAAACCAAGTTTCGTCCTGATCATATCAAAACTTATCAGAATACTATGAAACATTATAGGTGTCCTTAGGGTATACCAAACTAGTCTTTAGTGAAATTTGAAGCCATTCTGACACTTTTTTAGAGGTCGCAAAGTTTTAGGCTTATTGTTGTAGTGTTCCCATAATCAAACGGCGTCTTGGGTACCGACGAGACCAGGTTACTAGTGTCTCTCGCCTTATTCTCCTCAGGGATACAAGTACGTCAAAAATGACGTATAACAATGTTGTGCTGCTCTACAGTGCACTAACCTCTATAGTAGATCCTGATAAAGTTCTAGGAGATGCCCAAACTCCTTTCCCCATCCATTACATTTATGGGTGGCTTGGTGCATGTTTTTCGAGCACGTATAAACATTATTTGACCTCCTATACCGACATCTTCCCTTTCTTACTTCACCTAATGGGCTGTAGGGCGGTCTTTCATTCTTCCACTCAAGCAAGGATACTGTTCTAGGGGAATAACTTCTTCTTATTCAAACCTTTTCCCATCGGGGGTACTTGAGAAGGTATTTTCATAGATGAGTATGCTCTAGGGATTAATAAGAAAACCCCAAGTACTGACTGGGAGATTAATTCCCTCATGAACATTTGAGAGTGTTTACTTCCATTGAGGGTGGGCAACCGCAGGTTAATTGAGCCCTACAACCCTCATCGCTTCACAAAACAGCATTGGATGGACCGTGGTTGTCCTATTCTCTATGACTTCACTAGGCATGGATCCTAGTCAAATGTTCATGTGAAGTCGGCATGGGATTCCTGTACTTTGTTGGGTCAATCTTGTTGATTCATCATTCCCAACAACCGTCGGAAAGTCTTCACGACCCGTAGTTACTGTGCTTGGTATCAAGAACATCAGTGAGCAACATGCTTGACTTTCGAGACAATGAAAGTCACGGAACTCCTCTGACTCGCTTCAAAACAAAGTTCAAGAATTTCCTGTCAAATTGGGCACCCAGGTTACATGTCATCGAAGGCTAGAATGTGAAAAGTGCTAACCAATCCCAGGGCGAGGTTGTCTCAGAATGGGTGCTTGAGGAAACTTAAACCTCTTTATATCATTATCTTAACGAATTATTAGTTCCTAAGTCAAAGACCTCGGGGCGTTCTCATCAGTCTCGAGACTATGAGAACATCAGGGGATCTGGTGGACCTCGTTGGGTCCTTGTTTTGATAGTCAAACCTTCAAATGATAGGTCACGTAAGGGTCCAACTTCTCCATCAGATGTTACCTCATCTAACCATAGGAAAGAAAAGAAGGAAGAGGGGTCAAGCCCTCATGTTCGAGGAAGCTCGGTGGCAAAGAAAATAGGTTAGAGACATTCTCCTTCCCTCACTAGTCCAAGAAAAGCTAGCAGGGTTCAGGATTCGAGCTAGAAATCCAAACATCAAGGGTCGAGCATAGCTTATGATGCTACTCCTTTGGCCAAGAAGGTCTTCATATCAAAGATAATCTTGCGGGAGGCTCTAAAGTCTGCTGACCCAGACTCTCAAGGGAGGAGGAAGCCAGACGACTCTTCTCCTTTGAAGAGATCCTCCAAGAAAGTAAAGAGTTCAGTCCTCCGGGAAGAAACCAAGGAGACATCTACTACGCCTCCACCATCAATTGCTTTGGCCTTAGCCATTCCTAGCCGAATCAACCAGAGCTCCATGGCTAGGGCGGCTCCTTCTAGGCCAGGAATTCGTTAGAAGGCAACGGGTAGAAAATCCGCAAAGCTAAAGGTTATTGAACTGGACTCTCATGGTTCCTAGAGAAAGTTCTCGAGTTCTTGGTAATAGAACAAGGATTGAGAAAATGGAGACTTCTATAGATCAAGAAAAGGGACTTATTAATGCCTTGAAGGGACTTGGCCCTTCCACAGAGCCAAGTGAAGGCTCTTCTAGTGATCATGGTAGGGCAAAAAGTTCTTCTTCAGAGGCTGAACTTGCGGTGGATGAACTGAGGAGGGCAGCAGGAAAATCCCGCATCGAGGAGAAAGAGTCTCTGGTGGTTGTCTCATCCACTGTGGTTCGTCGGCGACGTCAGTGCATACCCAAACCGATGTGAATGCAGGGCTCGCCATGGTTCATGGTGTACTGGAGAGTAGTGAGTTCTCGAATGGTGATCCTCCTGAATTTAGACTTCCAAATTTGCCAGTCAAGTTTGGCAGGACCAAACGTCCAGGTATTCAAAAATCTATTCTCATTCTTTGAGAATGGCCTAATGGGTCTAGTTTCTATTCCTTATTTTTGTTTGTGATTTCAGGTTCGGTCTTTACTCAAACCACAGATGGGGCTAGGATTCAGGCTACTCAAGCCTCTCCTGATACTGTTGTGTCGCAAGGATCTCCAGAGGATGATGTTGTTGCAATTGTGGCAAGCATTGAAGCTGTAACTTCTGCAAGTCACCCCTCGGTGGCTAGGTTCGAAACAACCAGAGCCAAGGCTCCCAAAGTATCAAGTGCTTCCAAAATTTAAGGTGATGGAGCATGATCCCCTAGAGGACTTTGTTGAACTTGCTGAGGATCCCTAGAGCCTTGTAAGGTCGGTGCTCAAAGATCCTTCTTCAATCAGTAAATTTCAGAGGGAGATGAGTGCTGGTGTGGTGAGGACGCTCTTCAAAGTGATTGGGAACAGCTCGCTCTCTGATCTTCAGGGGCTTTCCTCATCAATCTCTCTCAAATGATATCATGGGTCGAATCCATGAGAATGAATGAAAAAAAGCTTCGGCAGCTAATTGACTAGGTTACTCAAGATGCCCAAGTCATAACTTCTGATCAAGAAAATCTTGCTCATACATTCCCTGCCTTGATCAGCGAAGGAGAAGAAGCCTACACTAGGCTTGAAGAAGCAGCTATCAAAGCAAAGTAGTGCTTGGAAGTCTTTCAAACCTGGTGGAGAATCTATGTGACCAATATGATCTCACAAGACTATAATCCTGGACTTCATTGATAAAATGGAGACTCTACTAGCGGTGAAAAAGAGGGAACTCAGGAGGGTGGTGGCCCATTCATGTCATCTTGTCGAAAGAATAGACATCTCCTATCCTGAGGTTATCGACCAGCTTCGTCGTCGGATGCGGTTACATCCGCAGCCTTTGTTGTTGGAGAGGGTCTTGCACAGATGAGGGCAGACATGGAGACAACCAAGTAGAGTGTGAAGGAGAAGACCAAAAGACTGGAGAAACTCTTGCATTGCTTCAAGAGCTTCTGAATCATCTTCGATTCTTCTTTTTTTTCTTTTTTCTGAACTCTGTAGTTGTTTGTAAAGGCATTATGCTTTCTCTCAAGATGCTTTTCTTTTCTTTTCCCTTTAACTTTTAAACTTAACAAACGCATTTGATGCAAAAGGAATTGTTTGCAGTATTTTGCCAGTTACCACGCAATCTTGTATACTTCAAACATATGATTTTTGAGAAGGCATACCCAAGCTTCTCATATATTTTCGTGGAGAGCTATGAGTGGCCTAGTATTTCTTGGTTCCAAGAACCTTTAGAGAAAAGCAAACAACATCGTAGTTTAACGTTATTCGGGAAGACCATATGAAAAGCCTTCCTAACACTTTATAAAAAGAGCATGGGTGGCCACTACTTAGAATCCTAAGATTCCAAGGCGTACTGTAGTTTAGAGTCATATACGAAAGACATCCTAGCAATGTTTAAGTCATACTCTTTAGACCTCTGGATACGCCTTTTGGGGTCATGCATCTCAGACCTTAACTTGGCTCAGTTTTAAAGTCAAGAGTAAGGACTACATGGCAGATGTTTTACATAACATCAAGGCTTGGTCCTTTAAAAGAGACCAAATATGTGCTAGATAGTTTATAGTCTTGCAGCTTGGACTATGTGATAGGTAGTTTAGAGTCATACATCACGGACTATCCTTTGATTTCTTTAAGGATAATATTTCTTCAAATACCTTCCATTAATTTGAGGCATGGCATCTTCCCCCATCTCAGTACAGAGGAGGTATGATCTAGCTGAGTATGCCTTTTTAACGACATATGGTCCATCCCATTTAGGCTGAAACTTAGACTGAGGTGCACCAATAGGATGTCTTACGACTAAAACCAAATCACTGGGTTTGAAAGATCATATCCTCACCTTTTTGTCAAGATCTCGGCTTATGCTTGCTTGATAAACTTCTAGCTTTTGCTGAGCTTCTAACCGCTTCTCATTGAGTACGTTCAACTCATTGTGTCGAAGTTTGACTTGCTCGTTGTTGGTAAGTCCGTAATGGACTGCCACTCTTAGAGATGGTATCTAAATTTCTAACGGTAGTACCACTTCAACCCCATAGACCAACGAATATGGGGTTTCTGAGGTAGCGTTCTTCTGAGTTGTCCGGTAGGCCCAAAGATCCTCGAGGAGTCTTTCATGCCAATCATGCTGACCCTTCTTTACAGTCTTCTTTAATACCTTGCAAAGGCTTTTATTTCAAGGCTTCGGCCTGACCATCTGCCCATGGGTTGTACATGGATGAATACCTCCAATCAAACTTAAACTGACCAATTAATTAGCTAATGTGATCATTCTTAAATGGGGAGCCGTTGTCAAATATAATCTTATCTAATACCATGAACTGATACACAATGTGTTGATGAACAAAATTGGCCACTATCTTGCCAATAACTCTTTGTAGTGAGATGGCTTCATCCCATTTAAAGAAGTAATCAATAGTTGCCAATATGTATAAATGGTCATTTCCTGATGCTGGCGTAATGGGTCCCACGATATCCATCCCCCCACTGAGAAAAGGGTCAGGCCATAAGAGTGGGATGCAATGACTCTGGTTCTTGGTGAATGTAGTCGGCATGTACTTGGCATGCATGACATTTCTTTGCATATTTAATTGCATCTTTCTCCATAGTGGGTCAGAAATACCCCAACCGATGTAATTAGTGGTATAGCTTCGGTCCGGACCGGTACCTGCCGCATAATCCATCATGCACTTCCTTTAACGCTGCTTGTCCTTCCTTGTATGAAAGGCATCTTAACAGTAGTATTCCATCATCCAAACTTCTATATAGCTGATCATTGAGGGGGGTGAATCTCGTGGCTTGCCTTTTAAGGGTCAGCCTGTCTCTTCTCACCTCCGAGAGTTGGTCGTAAACCAAGTACTCCAGGAAAGGTTATTGTCAATCTGGCCGGGGCACTTCTGCTACTATGACGATATCATCAAGGGCAGAGTCCTCCATGAATTTCCTCATAACTCCTTGAGGGCATGGGGGAAAATCTGTCCACAGGCCTTCTTCGTCTTTAGCATCTGCCTACCCTATCACATGGACAGATCGCCATTCTTGTACGGGTATCTGAAGAGGTATAGGCTTGATAATCATGGTGGGTCCTAATTTAGCTAGTGCGTCAACCTGCACATTTGATCCTCATGGAATGTGGATTAGAGTGGCCTCGTATATCTTTCCTAGGAGGTTTCTTGCGGTATTATAATACGGCTTAAGCTCATCCTTGTAGACCTCGTATATTCCTTTCAGTTGTCAGACAATCAACTGGGAATCACCAAAGATGTCGAGGGATGGGGGGTTAAAATCCATAAGGAGTAATGTCCACTTAGCTAGTCGATCAGAAAGGACTGGTCTTGTCATGAGATATTCGATTGGATCAGCTCTAGAAATCAACTCCACTATGTGGGCGAGCATATAATGTCGTAGCTTTTGGGCTGCGAACACCTGTTGTTACGGTCGGCTAGAATCATGGTGCGGCTTAAATAATACAATGCTACTTCTCGGTTCAAATAATACAATGCTACTTCCTTCCCTTCTTCATTATGCTGAGGTAGAAGGGCGCCTGATGATCCCTCCAAAGTTGTCACATATAAAATGAGAGATTTGTCAAGTACAGGAGCTGTGAGGATCGGAGGGTTCAATAAATAATCATTGATGTCCTAGAAGGCATTTTAGTAGGATTCGTCCCATTCGAAGGGGACGTCTTTCTTCATGAGCCTAAACAATGGCTTGCATCGACCCGAAAGGTTAGAAATGAACCTTCAGATGTAGGTCAAACGACCTTGGAGATATTTCAACTCCCTCAGGTTCTCCTGAATGGAACGTATTCAATTCCTCAATGCCTTACAATAAAGCTTAGGAATTTCCTGGATTTTACCATGAAGACACACTTCAAGGGGTTCATCTTCAATTGATGTCTCCTTAGCCCCTTGAACACAACTTCGAGTTCTGTAAGGTGAGCGAACCGATTCTTGGACTTGATGACAAGGTCATCGACATAACATTCCTCAACATCATGGAGTATGTCTTCAAATATAATTGTCAAGGTGTGCTGAAAGGTGGCACCAGCATTCTTCAACCCGAGGGGAGTCACCATATAACAATATATATTCTTCGTGGTCCCGAAGCTGTCAATTCTTCGTCTTCAGGGGCCATTCTAATTTGATTATAGCTGGAATACCCATCCATAAACGAGAAGGTTTCACATGCCACAGTCGAATCAATCATGATTTCGGTAAGGGGCAGAGGGAAGTCGTCTTTGGGGCAAGCTGAGTTAATTTAGGAAAATCAATGCATACACTTATCTGCCCATTCTTCTTCTTGACTAGCACAATATTAGCAAGCCACTTAGGGTATAAGACTTCCTCAATGAATCCGGCTTTAACTAATTTATTAACCATGGCCTCAATCTGAGGGGCTATATCTGGATGAAACTTCCTCTAAGGTTGCTTCACCGATTTGATTTGAGGATCGACGGCTAGCTTGTGATTCACCACGGTGGGGTCTAGCACGGGCATCTCATGATAATTCCATGCAAATATGTCTCGGTTGAGATGGAGGAAATCAACATATTGCTCCCTTTCTTCTGGTTCCAAAGAAAAACTCAGAAAGGTGGATCTATGACCTCCTTCTTTACCCAACTTGACTTTTATTAGCTCGTCGATTGTGGCCTAGCCTCCATCCTCTAATTGGCATGGGTCAGGTCCATCTCCTCTTCTGAATTTGGATTCTGTTCATCGGGACTGCTTAAAGATACCATGGCAAATTGGACTGTCCATTTCCTTTTGTGCATGCTCTTTGAGCCAGTCCTAAGAGTCAAGGTATACCCAAGCCCCTGAGTATTGAACTTTCCTCGAGACACATTTTCAAGATATCATCCCCTTTCTGTCATTTAGGCCTTGATTGGCAGATGGGTTGTAATTCTTACCTCTTATGATCCTGTGAGCCTGAGGACTATAGAGGGACCATTGTGGTTTTGAAGCTCCATATTTCAAGGGGTGAGATTCATACTCCTCCTGTCATCCTTCTTTGAACTTCATCTTCAAAAGAGAATCGAGTACGCTATCTTTGGTATGGTATGGCGTCTCTAGATCGACATCCATCGGAGATGGTGGTGAGTGGCTTAGCTCTTTCTTAGACATCTAAGCCTTCGAAGGCTTTGACTAAGGCTTGTCCAATTCCATAATCTTCATTAGAATCACCCTCACTCTCTAATTCCTCAATGGAGAGGGGGTCAGGATTCTCAAGATTATAGAATTTGGCATATACATAATGGGACTCTACCTTGGTGAAGGGCTGTCAATCGACATAAACCATATGTTGCTTCCCTTCATTGAAATATTTGAAGCATTGATGGAGGGTTGAGGGGATGACATAATTGTCATGTAGCCATGGTCGTCTCAACAATACGTTGTAGGATGCCTCGATTTCAATGACTTGAAATGTCACACGGGCCTCCAAGTTGCCAATCCTGAGCTTCAGTGTAATTCTCCCGACAACTTATTGGGTAGCCTAGTTGAAGCCTTGTATCACCATATGCCCTTCCTACGAGTTCTGAACACCCATCCCTACAGACTTCAACGTCCTTAGGGGAAGTAAATTTATTGCTGATCCACCATCGATCATTATCTGATTGATGTGTACACTGTGTAAAGTTCGCTCTACCATCAAAGGACGGTTATGGGGCTTCATCCGTAGCTGTAGGTCTGTATCAGAAAAGATGACTAACATAGCGTCAGGCAAAACTGTTGGGTCAAGTTCAACCTGGTCCACTTTATCTTGGATTTCTTCGGGGGATGAACGAGCTTGTATCAAAGCAACCTGAAGCTCTTTTGAAAGTAACAAAGAGTCATAGATGCTTATGGTAGTCGGGATTCATCTTAAATGAGAGGCCACATTGTAGTCGTCAGCCTTTCCATCTGCCTACTATTTTGAATGTCTAGCAACTTTGGATGCTTCGGCCCGCATCTCCATCATTGACGTCGCCTTCTTATGGGGAGTAACCTTAGGTGGTTTGATCTTTGTGGTCTTCTTACCGGATCTCAACTCCAACTGCATGGTTTGGGGCTTAGTCTCAACCTCGACTACCCAAATCACATTGGTAGTCGTTCCCGAAGGAACTTCATCCACTTATTCAAGCTCATGAAGACCATCCATCATCAAGGTTCTAAGCATAAAGTATTTCAAAGTGGGATGAGGTCGTGCAGTTGAATGAGGGCCACTGTTTCTTCCTTTCTTTGCCTTCTTCCCATGACTCGTAACATTTTGAGGCATAGGAGGAGTCTCTACAGCTATGCATGCTTGAGATAACACCACCTCCATCTTCTTCAAACCTGCTCTTCTTAGGGCTTCAGCGTGCCTGTGCCTCTTCTTGTTGCGGCTTATGTAAGTAGTCCATCCATTCTCTGATACTTCCTCGGTATCAACTGAGTTGAAAGTTCCAGAGTATTCCGAGCATAGCTCAATAACTCCATGTGAGAACAACCTTTGACCTTTCTCAACACAGGGGCCTGAAAGGTCCGATGTTCAAGAGGGATAGGATCAATGACTATGGTCCCCTCATTGATGTATTCCTGTATCAAATTTTTCTCTTGCCAACAATCTTCTAGCCTGTGGGAATGGGAACAATGGTATTGGCTGTAAGGGGCTCCTTTTAAGGGAGGCCTTTCTTTTTGAAGTCTTCCACATCTTAGGAGGGGGAACAAGTCTCATAATGAGAAGATTCTCATATATGGCTGAGGCTCTAAGCTATCGGTTGGGGTCTACGTTTGCCAATCACGAAAGACTCCATATTGGCCTTCACAACCTCGGCCTCTAGTGTTTCTTGTTCAGTACACTTGAGATTTCCATCCTAGATGAGGCCGTTGATGATATCCTTTAAGGGATAACAGTCTTTTATCACATGTGCTCCCATCCGATGGTACGGGCAGTAGTCGGTTCGATCTGTTTGACCAACATGCTCGAGATATCTTGGCACGAGAAGCGTGATGGTTCCAACAGCTAAAAGCCTTTTGAAGATCTCGAGAACCTGATCTCTATCGAAGGAATATTCCCTATCGGTGTGTCCGCAGTATCCACCTCTTCCTCATCCATGTCCCGAAGATAGGATAGCTCTTTCCTCTCCCTGGTTGAGTGACCACCAAAGTAGTCATGGAAGTTTTGGATTAGGCAGCTTTGGCTTTACCCCTATTCGCATCCCTCTTGACGGTTACTAACTTCAAGCCTAGGCCAAAACCCTCCATAAGACTTTCATGGTTAACTGCATTAGTTACCAAGTCATTGAAGTTCTGGGATTTATAAGAGTGCAGATGTACCGCAATGTCAGATCTCCTGTTTTTTATACACATGAGCACCTCTTGGTCTCCGGGAGCGGGGTAGCCTGCATTATGCTAATATTTCGCCAGTGGTTGATATAATCTTGCACAGGTTCATGATCTCTTTGCTTCACATTGAGGAGTTCATGAAAGTGGACTACCCTCTCAGTATTGTGAAACCTTTCCAGAAATGCTTCTTGCATTTGCTTCCATGTAAATATGGTCTCAAGAGGTAGTCGCGAGTACCAGATAAAATCTAGACCTAATAAAAACTGTACAAATTGTCGCATCAGGAGGTTCTCGTTACTGGCCAAGTATGCGTAGACAAACACAAAGTAGTCTAAGTGCTAATGAGGGGAACCTTGCCCGTCAAACTTTGAAAATTTGGGGCGCTGGTATTCTGCAGGATATGGAACTGCATCAACATACGATGTGTATGGCTTTCAGTAAGTGTCAAGGGTTTGTACCCTCGGAATATGGAGTGATCGTAGCTTCTCCATAACCAAACTTCGCACTGTCTCCTCCATTAAGGTAATGTTGGCTGGAGATTGCAACGGTATCGGTGCAGATGCTTATAGGTTCTCCATCGACATCGGACTTTTAGGCAATTGCCCCGATCATGTTACACGGTCAAAATTTAATGAACTTGTCTCCTAGGTCATGCAGTTTTTCCTACCAGGTTGGTCTCGATCTACAGCATTGTTGTGGTTGAATACGGCACTGATTTGCTTGATCAACTTCCCTCTTGGGCTTTGCCTTGGGGACACGAGGAGCCTTGTAAATGTCTTGCCTCAAATCACGTTGTGCTGGGGTGATCTGCACATGAATAGGATGAGATGACCTGAGTGGCTTATCTCGAGAGCTCCTAGTGACTAACAGATGAATGTTGTACAGATTGAGTGAATCAGCATCATGAGGTTGTCTAACCACTAAAGTTTGAGCTTCATACGGCGATCTAGGTAGGCAAGCATCACGAGGATTCCTAACCGTCGACTGATGAGTATCGCATGGATTGAGCAAGTTACCTCCATAAAAATGTTGAACCGCTTGCGTCCGAGTTGCATATGGCGATCCAGGCAGCTTAGCATCTTGAGGATTCCTAACTAGCGGCCGATGAGTATCGCACCAATTGAGCTAGCTAGCGCCATAGAAACGTCAACCACCTGCGTCAGGGTTGCATACAGTGATCTAGGCGGGTTAGCATCATAAGGATTCCTAACTGTCGGCCAATGAGTGTCACGCGAATTGAGCGAGTTAGCTCCATAGACACATCGAACCGCCTATGCTTGAGTTGCATACGGCGATCTAGGAGGGTTAGCATCGCGAGGATTCCTAACCGTCTACCGATGAGTATCGCGCGGATTGAGCGAGTTAGATCTGTAGAAACGTCGAACCACCTGCACGAGTGCCCTTGACAACTGAGCACGAAATTCATATGATCAAAGGCAAGAAATAAGAGCCCCGAGGCATAGGTGCGGGGTGCTGAAGTGGCTTAGATCATGGTTTCAACTTGACAGGAATAGACCGGTGACTCCTCTTTAGCGTTAGGACAGCTAGGTTCACAGATCGCAATGGCCGCACCACTTTTGGAATATTGCGAGAGATAGAACTGCTATCGAGCTTTGCTTGCAAACACCGATTGGGGTAAGTCAAAATACCCTCAAAGGTTTGCGGCTTGGGATTAGATCCACTTGAGGGCGAGATTTCCTCATTGTTCAAGCCTTCAAGGTTTGTGACTTGGCTTCTTTCGCTCTAATCGCTGCTTTTCAACATACAGGATAACCACGACACTGGGAAAAGCAAATTGTCCCCTGATTGGGGAGGCATACAATGGAACCTCCATTGTTCCTACATGGAAGGATGTGATTACTGCAGCCATGATCACCTCTGACAACCTGTTAAACAGGGGTTCACTCGTCATGGTAAAGAGAAACAACACGAGAGTAGAGTAGAGAAGATTGTGGATCAAGACCTGTCGACAGAGAGAGAGATTCGACTTCTTAAACTCTATCAGAGATGAAAGGTAAATTACGCTCTAGTGGAGTCTTCTGATATGTGGTCAGTCCAAAATATTATGTGTTAAAAGAAATACGAAATGTTTTAAATAGACCTTAGACTCTAGATGGAAAACCAGAGGACATCACATTTGGGGCCAAATTCACCCATACACTTTATATCAAAAACACATGCTTTATTACTTATACTGGGTACTAAGCAATTCCAGAGGTTTGATCCTATGTTACATTTATATTGACTTTGAAGAATTAAAATAAGTCGAACACCTTTGATTCTAATTTTGAAACCAATACATTTGATTCTAAAGAAGAAAATACAAACACGTTAAAGGGAAATAATAACGTCTAGAGCATATCAGCCCACATACCTGGTAAGAAGGAACTTTTTATGCTTCGAGTTCGTCTTGAGTTTTTCTTCTCAATTGAAGCATAAATCTTGCAGGGCGCGATCTTTACCCAGTATCATTTCACGTTGTTGATCTTTTTACTAGATTATCTTCACAGATGCGATCGCTAATGCTTCGTGAACCCTCGAACCCTATGATTTTGCAAGAGCAGAACCAGGGATTCATCATTAACATTAATGACGGTGGTAGTGGGTTGTAGCCACCTCTATTGTTTCAACTCAATCCATGTTAAATTTTTAAGGGTGAAAAAGCAAGGAGTCTAGATTTCAACAATGTTGCTTAAACGAGAGAATGCCTTGTAGCTAAAGAAACAATTCCCTTCTTGCAGATATCAATTGGTTGTGCGATCCGTAAAGTTTTTAAGGCTTTAATTGTCGGTCAATGATAGTGATGATGGGCTAAGCCATCATTGGGCAGTTAAAAAATATTGTTGAATCTGAGATGGGTTAAGCTACCCCTGGGCAGTTCAAAATTGTTGCTGAATCTGAGATGGGTTAAGCTGTCCCTGAGCAGTTCAAAACTATTGCTGAATTTGAGATGGGTTAAGCCATCCCTGGGCAGCTTTAGACTGACGTTGAAACTAAGATGGTTTTAAGCCATCTCTAGGCAGCTTCAGACTGCCACTGAAACTAAGATGTTTTTTAGCCATCTTTGGGTAGATTCAGACTGCCGCTGAAACAGAGATGGTTTTAAGCCATTTCTTGGCAGTTTTAGACTATCGTTGAGAAAATCCTTGGCCTATTCTCGAAATCCATAGACTAAGCCATGCTCTAATCAGAGTCACACTTGAATGAGAGAACCATATTCATCCTCTGTAGGTTCACTGTATTATCCCCAAGTGGTTTTACTCTTGGTCTTCCATTAGGACTAAGTATCCATACTTTTCTAGAGGTAAAGTATACCCATCTGATCTAACTTGTGATAAAAGTACACCCAACAGATACATAAATTGTTCATGAATCAAGCAAGCTTTATAGATCCTCTCTTTTCTCAAAATAATTTGGCATAATAATAGCATAGCCTCCAAAAGTTAACTTGAAAAATTCGTGGTAGGGCTATTTATAGACTCTTGGACAAGTACCCTATGAAAATTCGAGTGAAAATGGAATCCAAGGAAAAAGGGCGCAACTTCAAATAGCGTCCAGAGGCACGATTCCAAGTCATGCCCTAAAGATATGCCATGCAAAAACGTGAGCCTCAGGGCTTTGACACGTGTCCAATAAGCATGAAAATGACGACACATGTCCCAACAGCTAGTTGACTAGGTGAGACACTAATCCCAGTCGCGCCTTTGTTCAGTAAAGATTAGGATGCAATTTGAAGCAGTGCCTTGGAGCGCTATTCAAAGTAGTGCCTTGAAAAGGTGTATTGGCCTTCATGCATAATGTAGGACCCAAATGTATGACACATGTAATGTGAATGGTAGAAATGAAGACATGTGTCCCCACGGCTAGATGACTGGGTGAGACGCTAATCCAAGTCGCGCCCCGATTCGATTAAGATTATGGTGCAATTTGAAGTCGCGTCTTGGAACGCTATTCGAAGTAGCACCTTGAAATGGGTGTACTGGCCTTCATGCAAAACGTGGGTCCCAAATGTATGATGTGTACTGTGAGTGGTGGAAATGAAGACATGTGTCCCAATAGCTAGTTGGCTAGGCGAGACGATAAAGTCGACCCCTATTCGAGTAAGATTAGGGCGTGATTTAAAGTCGTGCCCTGGTGCACTATTCGGAGTAGCACCCTGAAATGGGTGTGTTGGCTGAGGCCCATGTTTTTGCATGGCACATCTTTAGGACGTGACTTGGAATCGCGCCGCAGGGCGCTGTTTGAAGTCGGGCCCTTTTTTCCTTTGATTCCATTTTCATTCAAATTTTCATAGGGTGTCCCTCCAAGAGTCTATAAATAGTCCTACCACGAAGTTTTCAAGTTACCTTTTGGAGACTATGTTATTTTTATGCTAAATTATTTTGAGAAAATAGAGGATTTATAATGCTTGCTTAATTCATGACCAATTTATGCATCTTCCAAAGGATTCAAGGAATTGATGATTTGGGGCTTGTAGAAGGTAATCTATTCTTTGCTTAGCATTCTATATTGCTTTGAGTGATTTATCTTCATCTCTCTCTTCTCCCTCCAAAGGTCAATTCTTCATCTCTCTCTTGTCAAATATTTTGTAAAGGATACTTGGAGCTCTTTGTAGTGGGTATAGAATCACCATATAGGTATTACAAATATTAGGGCCCTTAAAAATCTATCTTGAGGTTGTTCTAATATTTGTGGTTTTCAGTGAATTCCATAATACCCTCTTGATTTTAATCCATATTATGAATGTGCAAGTTTATTAACTTGCATAAGCATAATTATAAGTCCCTTAGCCTCCTCCAAGGGTGGTTTAAGGACTCGAAATTTTTCGGCATATGGTACTGCGCCGGCGAGTCGTCGGCACGGGTGATCTAACGAGCGATGCCGCCATGCGTGATGCCGCCATGCGCGATGCTGTCATGCATGACGTTGCTGTGCATGTTGTTGTCGTGCATGATGCCACCGTGCACGACGCTGCCATGCACATTTCCTCCGTGCGCATTGCCGTAGTGCGCATTACCGTCGAACACGCGACAGTCCAGGGGATCTTTCTCTCTCTCATGATTGTTGCATGCCTCTTGTGTGCCATGTCGCACTGCATGCCCCTTGATTGGCACTTGTCTGTTGCTTGCTGTCGTCCCCTCTCTTTGCTTATTTAAACCCACCTTCACACCCCCTCCAACTGTTAGCTCACTCTCTCACCCACATCCTCCCTCTCCAACTCAAAGCCCCAAGCTTGAGCTACCCTTGACGCTTGACACTTTGAAGAGAAACCTGTGTGGTGCACTTAGAAGTCTCACTTAGTGTTGTAAGTGGATCTAGGTTCCATGTTTTCATGCCTTGATTGATGCATACGAAATTAGTTTGTCAAAATATAAAATTTGAGTGTGATTATGAATGTTATTGTGAAAATGGGTGTGGAAATGTGTTGATGAAATTATGTTAAGTATGTACTTTGTTTTCAGAATTGTGACTCTCATTTGAGTAATTGTTTGAGCATTAAAAATACCGTTGTTGTTCATGAAATGTTATGAGGAGGTACCCCTGTGAATCTATTTTAAGATGGAAAAGACTTTATGTGAATACCTCTTTTGGTTTGAAAATTATCAGTTATTTTCTGAAGTATGCCATAAGTGTGAAATGAATTTCAAGAAACCCTGTATGTTTTTGTGTAGCAGTGTTCACTCACCAAAATATGTCAGAATGAGCTCAAACCACTTCTAATGAAATATATATAAATCTATTTTGAAAATGGTCTTGAAGCATGATCAAATTATCTGTGATTCGAAAGTTAGGTTCATTTTTCTATAAGGATGCCACACTAGATTTTCTGCTGAATTTTCCAAAACTATCACATGTGCTGTGTAGCATTGTTCACTGACCAAAATATGCTAGAATGAGCTCAAACTACTTCTAAATGAAATATGTTTGACTATATTTTTAAAATAACGATGGAAGTATGATCAAATTCTCTGTGATTTGAAAGTTATGTTAATTTTTCTATGAGGATACCACACTAGATTTTCTGCTGAATTTCTAGAACTGTCACATATTTTGTGTGATATTGTTTACTGACCAAAATATGTCAGAATGAACCCAAACTACTTCTAAATGACAGATGTATGAATTTTTTTTTAAATGGTTTTGGAAGCATGATCAAATTCCTGATGGTTTGAAAGTTATGTCTGATTTTCTATTAAGGTATCATTATGTATTTTCTATTGTAAAAGGCCAGAAGTTCCACTCAATATCACCAACAGTTTGTCAAGCTTTAGGCCGGTATTTAAGGGTCATTCTCTACTCGAAAGTTGTATTTTAATGAGTCTATATTGTTATAAAAGTGGTCTCAAGTACAAATTATTTTTGAATCCCATGATATGCCATTAAAGGTGGACCCTGTTCACTGTGGTAAAATAAGAAAAATGGTATGATGATATCTTTTGAGCTAATGAGCCTAGTGGTTGGTTTATATGCATGATACGCCATGATAATGTCTTTCAAACTAATAAGCATGTTAATATGCATGGCACGATGATATTTTATGTGAGCATGGAAATGTGTTACTAATGTGAAATGTGTGCATGATAGTATGACATGCTCTGTTATGAACACGAATGCATGCTCTATTATGAATATGAATACATGTCATGTTATGATAATACGGTGTACTATGTTATAATATGGAAGCATGCCCTGCTATGATTTGAATTCACGTAGAAAGATATGCTCAGTGATGATATGAATGCATACAGTAAGACATGCTCAGTTATGAAAAGAATGCATGACAATAAGGCATATTCTATTATGAAATGAAAGTATGTTCTGTTATGATATGAAAGAATACTCTATTGTGATATGAAAGCATGATAATGACATATGCTTTGTGATGATATAGAAGCATGTAGTAAGACATGCTTTGTCATGATATGTGTACATGATCATGATACATGCTATGTTGTGACATGTGTGCATGATTTTTGAAACAGTTATGTGACATGTGATATGTGATAAGACCTGTGTGGTCACTTATGTGATATATGATAAGACCTGTATGGTCAGTTATGTGATATGTGATAAGACCTATGTGGTCAGTTATAAGATATGTGACATGTGACTTTTTGGCCTGCTTTGAACATATTGCATGGCCATGATGAGATATGTGACTTCTTGGCATGCTTTGAGCGTATTGCATTGCCTGACTTGTGACCTCTCCGACTCCCCATGATAGAACAGGAGTAGGGGCAGAAGGTGTTTGGGTGGTCGCTTTCCCATTCAAAGTGATTGGCACCTAGAAAGTGTAACACTCCTAGCTAGGATGGCGTAAGGGGTAGTGTCTTGCATGGCCATCGCCTATCAAAAGCTGCAAAGAGCGCTAGGGACTGTGTGTGTGTGTGTGAAGGTATTACAAAATGCGTCATCCATTTGTCATTGTCTTCTCTCCTGAATGATGGTAGAGGTCTTAAGCAATGGAATTGGCTTGGCTTGATGAATAATGCTTCTACTTCGAGAGTAGGTGATTTAGGTAGTGAGTAAGTTAGTATCTGCTAATTTTGTTTATGCTTGTTATACTGTTGTCACATTATAATTATGTTGATCTGTTATGATGCTCATAATGGAAAGGTTTTATAAACTATTAGCTCATGTGATATATGATATCTAATTTGTTCTTGGTTCACCATGAAAGAAGTTACTCGTGACACATTTCTAATAAAAAGAACTGTGATAGATGACTCCATGTTTTAAAACCTGCATGAATCTTGGGGACGGTTATGAATAACGGTGTATAAGTAGCATTGCATGATGCTTTGATCTACTTACTGAGCTTCATAGGTCATTCCTTTGACTTTCTTCATGTAGAGTGATAACTCACGGGGTGAGGACGTAAGGTTGGGTAATCGCGGCTGACTGTTGGAGCCTTGAACTTGATGAGGAAGAGTCTTTTTTATTGTAGGTTTTAGATGGAAGTTTGGTCATATAGTTGTTTTGTTTTGGTGTTACGTAATTGTTGTTGGGCCTTTAGTACCTTGGACATATTTATAATATCTTTGGAGCTCTTGTATATATTTTGGTTTTAGTTTGCTCAGTTTTTGATGGTAGTGTTTGGAGTTTTACTTTCTTTTGTGGTTTGCTTTGATTCCCTATTTTCAAAAGTGTTGAGTGCATTCCCACTTGAGTGGCATTCACTACCTTTGGTCGTGGTCCAGCACCTTATTGCCCTTCGACAAGTACGACAAGGGGGCAGGAGGCGGGCTGTGACAGGTGACGATCGCATCCAGTAGTACTTTTATTTCATATAAGTTTGTAGAGTGAATGATAGGTGTTGGGGTGGTCACGGATCTCTCAACTCTCTTTCAGGGCGCTATAGTTTCAAGTCTTCTTTTTTTATCACAAATTAAAGAGGACTTTGTCACGATCATTTGTGATAAAATTCATCCTATTTTTTCTTCGTTTGAATGCATTACAAATTGGGCAGGTCGCCTGAAAATGGGATTCCAGATACATAAAAATATTATTTTTTAACCTCAAAATTCAATGTCGTTTGTCCTCCAATCATACACAAAAATTATATGAAATTGAAGCCCTTTGAAGCATGGTCTCAACGAACCTATCCTTTAGACGTTTCGACATCGGGATATCAAGATATCGCCTCATGAATATGGAGATGTTTCACTTTTCAAATCTGAAAATTCAAGTTTCAAGCCCATCTTCTCTCTAAAAATTCTCTCGTGCCAGATTACGCCATAATACGTGCCATATGTCAAAACGAGCGTATTGACGATATGTAACTCATGTCCGAGTTGGAGAGTAATTAGACTCAAAATTACCAAGTTATGAGCATTTGAAATTCATATTGAAATGAGAAAACACAGTTTGCATTCATCGAGGCTGCACCACAATAATGTAAAACCCACCATTTTTTGGTAAGTTAGGTCTAGAATAGTTGGTATTTGGGGATTTTTCGACATTTCGAATCTAATGACGATGGTATGGTGTTCATCTAAGGCCCAACATGATAGGAACTGGATTTAAAAGCTTAGTCGTGCTGGTTGGCTCAAAACTTGTCGGAACCCGACGAAACTTTACGGGTGTCCTTAGAGCATCCAAACCTACCCTCTCATGTATTTTGAGGCCGATCTGATACTTCTTTTGAAATTACCCAAGGTATGCTTATTCCTCCAGTGCTTCCATGGTCTGGCGGCATTTTTGGCATCGGCAGGACTAGTTTGCGACTGGGGCTCTTTCCTTATACGTCCCGAGGATACAAGTACGTCAAAATGATATATAACCAGTTTCTCTCTCTCAACAACCAAAAATCTCTTCTCTCTCTCTCTTTCATGATTTTCTCTCTCTAAAAGACCAAGAATAAAAACTCATAGATAATCCAAGTGCTCTCGGGTCGCATTCTATCAAAGTTTCGGGATTTGTGATGTTTAGTATACATCGTTGGTTCTAATAATCAACTGTCGGCTTTGTGATGCGAGCATCAAACTCTTAAACCATATAAAATACACAACAAATAAGACAGAGGAATCCATCAATCGCACGAGAAGAATTGCACCTAAAAAGGTATTATAAATCTGATCAAATTGTTGTGTTTTCGCTACTTTTGGGATTCCCTCTAAATTCCTATCAAGATCCCTAATCTTTGAGATCTAGATAATCAATTTCTTAAAATCGTTCTTTCTTTTTTTTTCCTGTTTAAATCCGTAGTCCCCATCACTAAACCAATAGATTGCCAAGCCTCATGAGGACTTTTTACTCCATGTATACCAACAAAAAAAAAACTCGCACCACCACACCAAACTTACAACAGTGGAGACACAGAAAACCCGTGACTTCCATATTAGGAAAGTGGCTTTATCCATTAATTTTGGGAGTGAGGGCCAACATCCTCACCTAAGCACCTAAATTTTCTTGAAAAACAGTCCACAGCAAACCGACCCAATTCTATATTGATTTTCACCGATCAGTCATTCAAAGTCACCTTCTCCATACCCTCTCCCACTACCTTCCATGTGGACGGGGTTCCTGGTTATGCCAGCAATCAAAAGACATGTCAAATGTTGATGCATTGCAGGACGCTTATCTTTTGGAACCAGTATCTATCAGACAGCTAGGGTATGTCAAATTTATTGGACTTTGAGCACGGATCAACCATACCACTCAAATCACCCCATTTCACATTTAACGGATTAGTGTACTGTGCGATTCGCTTGAGTCCAAGTCTCATCCAAGAGGCGGAGTTTTTTTTTATGGGTAAGTTTAATGAGGCTGAGTTTTCCCAAGTTCAGTGTAGAACTCGGGATGTAAAAAAAAAAATCTAAATATTGTAAAAAATGTTGGATTGTTTTGTAATTTTTTTGTACATGATTCGGATGTATTTGGCAAAGATTGATGAGTATTTTTGTGATAATCATTGTATTTCCTTTTTTGGGATTTTTTAATGTTTTAAACTATATATTCGCTTTTTAAATCCATTTTTTCTCTATTTATTAAGCTTATTTTAAAATTTTAAGGCTTTTAACTTATTTTTGCTACATGCTTTTTATTCTTTCAAAAAATATATATATATATAATAATTTTAGGGCTAAAACGCTCCTTAACCGGCGAGTACTGGCTGGGGGCCGAGTCCCTTGATTGAGATGAGTGCCGATACACATGGATAAAGATAATTGTGATTTTTTTATTAAAAATAAATGATCTTTCCTTTTCGTAATTGGCTGTAAAAGCAGCAACGCCCAAACAGGACCCGACATTATCATCATTATTTCGAAGTTGTTGATCACTTCAATATCCTCAACGCAGCGCCATCTTTTACATGCACCGACAGATAGTTGCATGAATACACTTTATTTAATTGTAGCAAGAGCATACATAATACGTTACAAAATGTTAATGTTGGTATAGTAAGTAAGGTTTAAAAAAAAAGAAAAAAATAAAGATCCACCTAAAAAATACATCAAAAAAGGTTGTTTTAATTTGAAAAACTCTCTAATTGATCATCTCGACATCGAGATATATGAATATGCCAAAAAAGTAGACTTTGAGTCCCAAAAATAGTGCATCTTGCAACACATTATCTAAACCATCCATTTTCAAAATTTTCATAAGCTTATAGATCTACTTGATTTTAAGCATTTTGGAGTTTAAAATTTTATAATTAGATATGAAATAGATTTTCAGATAATTCTAAGAATGTTTTACACCAAAATTACATGTTATGATAAATTTTGGACGTGTGCCTTAATTGGATAGTTTAAGGTTGCAACCTTATAGAAACCACCCTTAAAAAAACAAATTAGTGACTGGGATAGTTCGTCTAGAAATTCAATGAATCTGCAGTCCGAGTCAGCAAAACTGAGTCGTTTCTTTTGGTTTAAGGGTGGCAACCGGTCGGGTCTATCCGATGAGTGCTGGGTTTGGTTGAGTTCATTGCCACCCTGTGATTATGAGTAGTGTTTTAAAAAGTTGCCTAGGCGGCCGCCGAGGCGGTCTAGAAGGAATGGGCTCATCGCCTAGGCCTAAGGGGCCAAATTAGGCAGATATCCTTAGGCTCCTGCATAAGTGCCTTCCTAGGCGGCCTCCCAAGGGCGGAAATGCGGCACTTAAAGTATCTTTGGGTCATTTTTTTATTATTAAAGGGACAAAATTGTGGGTTTTAAGTTCATTTGAAACCTAAAACTTATTAGAAGTTGTTTTAGAGAGAGAAAACCCAAAAAAAAAAAAATTCTACTAGGCCGCCCAGGTGGGCGCCCGTCTAGGCGCTGGGCAGCCTTGGACCTCCCAACCGCCTAGGTGCCGCCTAGCGCTTTTTGAAACACTGATTATGAGATTCTTCTTCTTTTTTTTATCCTTTTTTACTATCATATAACCATATTATTGGCAACATTTATAGTATTGCACAACATTAATGAATACCCACATTCCTTATTGTTTTACATAATAACAAAAAATTTCTAAAAAACAAACGTATTGGCAAATTTAAAAATACCCACATATACCCATATTATTCTGGTCGGGTCCAGCTGGACCCAGACCTCGACCCAAATAGTATTCGGATCAAAGTATTGGACCCAGGCTTGATTTCTTAGGTCCAAAATTTGGACCCGTACCCGGACCCGAGGTCGGGTCTAGCTGTCGGTTCCATTGACACCCCTACTCTGGTTCACTATGTAGATCGGCGAGTTCTAATCCAACTCGTCGTTTTCTAAGCCTCGATAATAAGGGTTTGACCACCTCGGGGCAAAAGCCAAAAGTTCGAAAGGTTTACATAGCATGGTTGCAGAAGTGGAGGCGGCAAAATGCATCATGTTTCATATCATCCCAAAAACCCATGCGCCGTCCATGCGATATTGCTTCAAATCCATGTGCCACGGTTGTTGGCTCCACAAAATGACAACCCATGCAATGCAAGCCGCAACTTTTTGGACCTCATAAAGTGAAGCAGCAAATCAATCTTTTATCACCCCAAGAAGTAGCAAATCGATATATTTTTGTTTTATGTAATGTAACAATTCGATATCTACTTGCTGCATTCGGGCAGCAAAATAAAATTCAGTGGGTCAAAAGCAAGTGCCCGAACTGTGGGTGGCCATGGCGGTGTGTGCCACATATATAAATTGTAAAGTGTATGGTTTGTATAAGGCTAAGGCATATGTGACATTTTTTAAAATTTATTTTTATATCTAATTATAAAATTTAAAGTTTCAAAATTAGTGTAGATCAAACAGATCTATGAATACTTGAAAATCTTGAAAATTGACGGTATAGAAAATGCATTACAAGATGCACTATTTTCAAGACTTGAGATCTACTTTTTCTCATGTCCATAGATCTTGAAGTCGAAATGATCCATTTGAGAATTTTTTAGCATCACAATAACCTCTCCTAGTGATTTTTTGAGGTACACCTTAATTTAATTCTTTAGGGCCTCACCTTTATATAAAGTTTTTCAATTTTAAAACTTTGTACTTAATTTTATTGTAAATATTGATACACACACTCTAATATGTCGACGCCTATCAGAAAAATAAAAACAACAAAATAGAAACCACAAGAGTTGTAAAGATTACCTCCTTGGATTTGTAGCACCAGTTGGAAAAGGGCAATTTAGTTTGAGTGGGACTCTAAAGGGCGAGAGAAAGACCTAAAAGGACATTGATAAAAGTAGTGAGAAGAGATATAATGACTCATGATGGCTGAAGGTATAATCTTGTTGAGCAGAATGATATAAAATTAGTTATTTGTGAAGATGACTCCAAATAGTTGGAATAAAACTCGTATGATTTTGACAATGACTTTTAATATGTTGTAACTCAACAAAATCCTTTCTAAAAACTCCCTTAGGAGCCCAAAAAAACATATCTCAAAAACTTGTGATGTGACCATATAGGAAAATCCTCTATTCTTCTCTCTTTTAGGGTTTCTCCTATTCACCGAGGTTTGCTCAGTCCTGTTGGCTCTTCTCTTATCTTGTATACATACAGACCTCTTATTCACGCATCGAAAGTATCTAATTGGAGGAAGAGAGAGTCCAGAATAAAGAATACGAAAGGGACAATGGAGAACAAATAGGTTAGAGAGCATATGGAAGGATTTAGTTGGTCAGAGAGAGAGAAAGGTAAATTGGAGGGAGGAGAGAGAAAGGAGGGTCTTTGGACAGGAAAAGATATCTTTTATTCATACTTTATGGTGTTCGAGCCATTTGTACACGAGTCCAAAAATCAAATATCCAAGTTGGATGAGAAAGTACTCATATCCATCCTCTTAGGAAGGAGACATACTATGTATAGGAGTACACAGATGATGAGCTCGGCTTTAAGTTATGGGATCCTAAGTACATGAAGGAGATCAGGAGTACGGTTGTGGTCTTTTAAAAAGACCTTATCATTAAAGACGTGAAGAAGGTAGCAAAGCCATGAATATTCAATAGTTCAGAACCGGTCATAGTTTCTCCCACCGTGGTAAATGAAGATGGAGGAGAAGTGAAACAAGATGATGAATCTAAAGAGTTTGACATGTCAGTTCCACATGATGAGGAACAAGGGGGGCAACCTGTTCAAGAAGAGCCACTACAATTGAATTGAGAAGGCTATCTAGGGGATATAAACCCTCTACCAATTAACCCACATCAAAGTATATCTTATACACTGAAAGAGGTGGACCAAAAATCTACCAAGAAGTTCAGGCCAACAAACACAAAGGGGTATAGGTTAAAGCTATGCAAGATGAGACAAATCCTTGCATAAGAATCACACCTATGACTTAGTAAAATTGCCAAAAGGCAAGAAGTGTCAGGCAAATCCCTTCAATCAAGAGGAAGAAGAAAGACATATATAACGATATTATGGGTCGGCTATAAGAAGCACACACAACGGAAGCGTGGTGAGCAGATTCATCGCTAATCTTAGCAAGTAACATTAGGCAACACTCAACTGGATATTCAAATATCTTAAAAGAACATCCAAAATGTGTTTGTGCATTGGGGGTGGAAAACTTGTATTACAAAGATGCATAAATGAAGACATCATTGGAGAACTAGATTCCAAGAAGTCAATCATGAGATATTAATAACTTTTGCAAGGAGAGTTATTGAATGGCAATCCAAGCTACAGGAGGGTGAGAAACTGTTGTAACTAGGAAAAATCTATACCAACAAGAATACATTGGATATGACGTCGAAAACCTTGGCTAAAAACAAATAAGAGTCATCCAGAAGCATGACTGACATGGGTGCCACATGAGCACCTGATTAATCGAAATTGGATGTGAGGGGAAAGGTTATATTGAAATTCATGAAAAAAAGGTGGGGTCTCTATGGTAAGAGAGATTATTTTAATCAAGAGAAAAGAAATGGGATACAGTGTTGGAGTTGTTAGCCGATTTCCTAAGTTATTTATGTTACATTATAAAAGGCGCACACATGGCAGTCCGTTCAGATTATATGCTCTCTTTTTTATTTTTTTTAAGCTTGTTTTATCTTTGTTAGTCACTAGGTGCTAAATTGGATAGCATTGGCCTTGTTATGAAATTTGTTCTTTTTAAAATTTTAAAGCTAGTTAATGACATTTTTACAACCTTCATTTGAAAATTTTGACAAACAAAATTGATTGTAAGGGTGGCAACGAGTCAGACACGAGTTGGGTCCCGACATAGAATACCACTTATGGACCCATACGTGGACCTAAAGAACCAGACCTGTACCCGTACTTAGGATATGGATTAAGACCTGGGACCCGAACCTCTACTTGGGGCAAAATGAGCAAATCCCCTTTTTAATGCATGATTATGTAAAAATCCCCCAGATTTTGTTTTTAATGCGTAATTATGAAAATCCCCCAAATTTCCTAAAAACATCGCATTAAAATGTCAAAAAAAGAGTACAAAAATCAAATAAAGACTTTCCATTTTGGTTTAAGTGTTTGGTAAACATTATTTACATATATAAATAATGTTTTTAATTTCCCTATAAAGGAAAAATTATAAATAATTCTCAAGAATAGACTTCCTATGTAACTTACCTTCAACCAAAACGTTTTTTTTCACTTTTTTATTCTAAATTTAACTTTCCTAATAAATACCTCCCAAGTCATAAAAAAGGTAAAATGAAGATCAAAATACGAAAGCATACGGTCCAGCACTTTGCTTATGGAAAGCATGCAGTCAGGCACAAAATAGGGGCGGTATGGCACTTTGGAAATGCGTTCGGCACAAAATGGGTCAGTCTTTGCTTCTAGAAAGCATGCAGTCCGACACAAAATATGGGTGGTTCGACACTTTGAGCCTATGGTCTG
This sequence comes from Amborella trichopoda, assembly GCF_054954075.1. Taxonomy (NCBI): domain Eukaryota; kingdom Viridiplantae; phylum Streptophyta; class Magnoliopsida; order Amborellales; family Amborellaceae; genus Amborella; species Amborella trichopoda. The sequence continues at coordinate 24,952,709 of NC_142346.1, forward strand.
ACACAAAATAGGGGTGGTTTGACACTTTGGGCATGCGGTCCAGCACAAAATGGTAACAAATATGGCTTTTCTGACTAGGGGATATTTGCTAGAAAAGTTCAATTTGTGATAAAAATTGCTTTAAAAAAAAATTTTTTTTTTTTTTTTTTTTGGAGTAGGTCGTTTAGAAAGTCTGATTATGTTTTGTTTTTCTTTTTTTTACCCGTTTATAAATGTATTTGCGTCACGCGCGAGAGGTGCAGCGCCCATCGGCTCTTGAATTAAAAAGTAGATTTTCTTGCGACCAATCTAGGCGCTGGAGTATGGCCGTTGTGGAAAAGATGAAAAAGCGCGGCGGCAGATACAGACAAGAGAGCAAGGAATCCACCCCACTCATTGCTCCTCCAAAGAAAGGAAATGCAATAGAAAATGTAGGGCCTTACATCACACACCTCTCTGTGGTTTGCAAGCTGGGAGCCAGTAGTCACCGCGTTAATTCAATGCGCTTCCACTTCTACTCCCACATTGCCTGTCTCCCTCCCTCCCTCTTATAAATCTCTCTCTCTGTTTCAGTCTCATGGCCATGGCCATGGCTATGGCTTCCTTTGCTCTTCAGCTTATGCTGCTAATGGCGGCGGTGCTGTTCGGATACTCCGCGGCGGCCAATGTGACATACGACCATCGTTCTCTCATTATTGATGGGAAGCGAGAACTTATCATCTCTGCTTCTATTCACTATCCTCGAAGTGTTCCTGGGGTACCTTTCTCTCTTTCTGTCTCTGTCATTCATATGCTCGTTCCTTTCTTCATTCACTCTGAAAACAGTAATGTATGAGAAATCACTTGTTTATATTATAGACTCTTTGCTGTTTCTGCATTGTAGTATGGAACATATATTTGTTAGAATCCTTTGTTTCGAGATGCTCAGCGAGTTATTGTAGCAGAACATTGAATTTGATGTAGGTTTCTTTGTAATGCTCTTTAATAGAATGAATTTGAACAAATTCATGGTGTTATTCTGCATCTATGCGAGTCCTACTTGCAGCGTCTCCTATGGTTCGAATTTTGAAAGACCATTTTTTCACAAATCTAAACATCTAAATACATTATGTTTTTCTTCACAAAAATATGGCTAAACATCTAAATACATTATGTGTTTCTTTCCAAAAATATGGCTTCTTAATGTTCTCTCATTGCTACCTATGAGTAAAATCTGTTTTGAGAAACAATTATTCGAAATTTGGCACTGGACCGACTGTTCACTATTATATGTTTGGGATGCTAAAGGTGGTTGTTTTAGTTTGGACTTCTAGTTGCTTGGTTGTTTTAGTCTGGACTTCTAGTTGTTTGACATTCAAAGTTCTTAGAGATTCATCATGCAGTGTATGGAATGAATAGGCATAGAAAGCACACATAGAGATTGAAAATGGGAAGAAATAGATGAGATAAACTTGAACGAGAAAATAGGGCTGTCCAACAATCAATGTTCAGAAAGTTGGTGAGTCCTAGTTAAGCAGACCTGGACGCCCTGGTGAATTTCCGTACAGAATCAGGTATCAAGAAATTAGAAAATCATAAAAAATTATATGTTTTGTTATTAAATCATTAATAATGATGTATAAATATGTTTATATATAAATTTTATGTTTCTTATTATGATTTTTGAGTTTTTCTTGTTACACGCTCTATTTTTCTTTATTTGTTTTTTATTTTTTTAAAATTTTCTGAATTGTTCCAAGTTATACATGATTTTTTTCCATATTCCATCTTATTTATACTTTTTTTTTTGTCTTGTAGACTTTTAATGCTGCTTATAATATTTTTTTTACTTTTTACTGAATTTTTCTTTTAGCAACTTTTTATTTTATTTTGCAATTTTAGTGCTCTTCTTGGGCTCGTACATGACTCGGGCCAGTCCACTCGGATCTGCCCGAGTTACTTGGCTCAGACAGCTCCCGAATTTGAAGCCTGATATGAGTTTTGACCACTGCCAACAATATTCACAAGAAGAAGCATTAGCTAACATGAATTTTTAATGCTTTATGTGGTGGAAACAGATGTGGCCGGATCTTGTTGCCACTGCCAAAGAAGGGGGTGTTAATGCCGTCGAAACTTATGTCTTCTGGAACGGCCATGAACCCACTCAAGGCCATGTGAGTTCTTTGAGGAGTTATATAATATATTATATTATGCACACACATATATGACCCATGAGCTTTGATTCTCTTTATCTTCTGAAACTTAGTTTCTCTATTCGTTTAGAGCATTCGATTCTTGTGATTGGTGCATCTCATCTTCCTGCAGTATTATTTTGGGGGGCGCTATGATCTGGTCAGATTTGTAAAAATTATCCAGCAGGCTGGACTGTATCTCATCTTACGCATTGGTCCATTTGTTGCAGCAGAATGGAACTTTGGGTTGGTGCATTTCTCCTCTCTTTACTTTGAATTAATAATATGTTGATGATTTTAATGACGACAAAGAAGTCAAGGGTAAAGTACATGATGGACAGTGATTAAGGGATAGCGAGAGACATCTTGGGGGTCATGTCCCATTCTGGTGGATCCCATTCTCTTCTTCATCATACATCATTTCAATGGAATTAGACAATGATGACCCAATGGGCTATGGTTTTTTCATACTCTATGGGATTAAAGTATTCTTGCCCAAAGAAATACAGATCTGCTATGTTGTTTGCTTTTGCAGTTCAGTTTTTGATAGTGCGGGGAAGCTCTGCTAGGGGCATATCGCTTTTCAGCACAACACACACACACACACACATATATATATATATATGTAAAATAAGATTTCTGATGTTAAAGTGTGTATTTCACTTCAGGGGGGTTCCTGTTTGGCTCCATTATATCCCTGGTACAGTTTTCAGAACGGATAATGAATCCTTCAAGGTTTGGAATCCAATATATATTGCTTATGAGTTCTAGTAAATTTTTGTTCCCATATATATATTTATATATATATATATATATATATATATATATATATATATATATTGAAGATGCTAGGGTGAGCTCACTAGCTCACATGAAAAAATGCGCCCAACAGCTTAGATTGAATCTGGGCCGATCTGACAGATGTCCGGTAGTGTTTGAATTTTAATTTTTTTTTACAAATCCAAATCACTTGAAATTTGGAGCGTGTGTATATAAAAAATAGGTGAATCTTCAAAAAATATCAAAAAAATATTTTACATGAAATAAATTGATCAAAATACCCCCAAAACATTTCGGGGGTATTTTGGTCAATTTATTTTTTACGAATTATTTATTTTTATATTTTTATTAGGTGCGGCTTGATGAGAAGAATACATCCTAAAATTTTAAGTGATTTGGATTTGTAAAAAAAATTAAAATTAAAACACTACTAAACATTTGTGTTCGTCAGATCGGCCCAGATTCAATCTGGGCCGTTGGGTTTATACTATTCCATGAGCTAGTGGGCTCACCCAAGCTTTTTCCTATATATATATATATATATATATATATATATATATATATATATATATATATATATATATATATATATATATATATATATATATATATATATATATATATATGCTATACTTCCTCTTGTGTATTGTGTGGTGGGACGCATTAGTTTCTTCATAGAACTAAAAACTTTTCGTGTATTATTTAACATACTATGCCTCTCATATTTATCCTCTATTTTCACTCAGAGTCACATGGCGAACTTCACGACATTGATAGTGAACAAGATGAAGCAAGAGAAATTTTTTGCCTCACAGGGAGGGCCTATTATTTTGTCTCAGGCAAGCCTTTTCTGCCACTATCGACATATTGTTCTATTGTATTTTCCCTTGTGTAATCCTCCTTTAAATTTCATTTTTTTTTCTTCCCGTCTTTCAATTACATTTTTTCTTCTTTCTCTATTGCGTTATTCTGGAATCCCTCTGTCATTTAATTTCTCTGTTATGAAAAGTTTTTCCAAATATTTGTGAGAATCCAACTGGTATGCAATGACTTCTTCATAATCTTGCGGTCTGAAATAAGAAGATATACAACTAAGTTAAATTCTTCTAGAAGTTCAAATCCCCTTACTTGCAGAATTGAAATGCTCACAAAACTAAAATAAGAAGATATACAAATAAGTTATATTGTTCTAGTCTTCTAGAAGATCAAATCCCCTTGTAGAGCTGAAATGCTCACAGAACTAAAATAAGAAGATATACAATTAAGTTATATTGTTCTAGTCTTCTAGAAGATCAAATCCCCTTTCAGAGCTGAAATTATAAATATGTAAACTGTCCATATTAGCGCCATAAAGAAGATCAAATCCCCTTGCAAAAACTGGAATTATAAATATGTAAACTGTCCATATCAGCGCCATGAAGAAAAACCAATGTAGTCTACATGATGGACTTATTAGGAGGACTAATGAGTTGTTGAGACACATTTGTGATGATGTTAGGCATACTAATTAAATGATTTAGATCAGTAAGTTCAGTTATTAAGGGGAGTATCATCCTTGAGAATAAATCCTAGGGCTATATTTGTCATTAGCTCCTTCAGTTACATGCGCTAAATGCTTGGTCAACGGTGTGGAAGGATTCCGATCTTTTACAATAAACTATTGGAGGAATTAAGCTGGTGCTAATGTTTCAGTATTCTTTGTGTTAGTTTTGATATGAATCTACCAATAGATCTCTCTTAGTTTGAATCATTTTCAAGATTGTCTTAGCTCATGATTAATGACAGCCACAATATTACCTAATAAGAAAATATAAAAACTGCTTCTTCTTACTTTTTTCTTCTACTTTTCCTTCAAAGTTTCGAAAAAATATAGCCACTCTTTGGAATTATGTTTAATAAGAATCATGTAAAATTTCTAGAGTACTGATCCTATGAGACCCTCCCACACCCATGTGTGTAGGACCTCAAATGGTCACCATTAAATTTGGCACAGATCTCTAGAAAAGTTATCACATGGGTGTGGGACTTGACTTTTCTAGATATTTGTGCCAAATTTACTGGTGATCCTTTGAGGTCCTATACACAGGGGTGGGAGAGGGTCTCACAAGGTCATTTCCCAAATTTCTAATTCTACTTAAAGTACCATTTGTGAAATCGTTTTAGAATCTTTGTTTTCCTCTATGACTCACTCTTAATCTCTCTCTCTCTCTCTCTCTCTATATATATATATATAGTATCTCTCATTCTTTGTGTGTGTGTGTCTATATATATATATATATATATATATATATATATATATATATATATATATATAATGGGCCAAGTGGCTTGGCCCTGTCTGGTCAGCCTGGCCTTAAACAAAGGAAAGAAGTGGCTATGTGGAATTCCAGAGAGATAAAAAATGTTATCTTTTTATTTTATTGACATATCTGAATTCCACTTATATGTGCACAAAACAATGCAATAAACAATAAATAAAACCCTAAATACAACTTAAGATCTTCTCTTTTTATTGCCAAATAAATGACTCAATTGAGGACTGAAAACAAGCTTTAAATATAATTTCTAATGCAAATTATGTTCTTAGAAATTCCAATAAATTGAATAATTATTAATTGAAATAAACTTAGAACAACTAGGAAGACTTACTGGAGTTAGATAGGTCACCCCTTTAGGACTTGGCATGTACCCCACAATCGATTATATGACCGATGTCATATTCTGATCCCCTATTAGCCCTGCTGAATTCTCTGAATTGGGAAGCTCCCTTGGGCAATACATTTTCAGATTTAGGGTTTAAAAGTATATAGACTAGATCTAGGGTTTCTATAACATGCCACCTCAGTGGCACCTCCCTTTTCAAAGTTGGCTGGGCGTGCCCCTCTATGAACCCTTTGAGTGGCGTGCCACCCCAAGCTCGCTAATGTGGTACGTGCCACCCTTTTAAGACATGAGAGGACAGAGAAAGATAGAGAGAAATGTGCAGGACAGAGAAGGAGAAAGAGGCTAGAAGTTCTAATGGTGAGAATGAGGGGTGCTACCCTCTATATATAGCCTCCAAATGGGTCTAAGTATGCCTAATTGATTTAGAATTCATCTTGGCCATATGACTTCTAGGTAATTTGTGAGATGATAGATAAGCAAATTTAAGCCATCCATCCCATGAATCAATTATCATGATTTAAGGAGGAATCTATGAACCTTATCCCTTGAATCTTTGACCCACATCTATTGAATCTTAGAATCTAGGGTCCCACAATGCCCCTGGTTATTTTGGAATTTACAAAAACACATTTTTAGGGTTTCATTATTGCTGAAAATGATTTTAAAACTTCCTGAAAATCTCTAAAAATCACCTACTTATTTCTTTAGCTGAAACCAAAATTTCTCGCAGTGGATTGGTACCAATAGGTAAAGTAAAGTGACTGTAGGGCACTCCACCCTACCCAGTAATCATGATCCTTGACTATCTTCTCAAACCAACCCAACGAGACCCATGGGCCACAGTCTCATGCAAGGTCTCATGATTTGCGTATTAAATCTCACCAATAAATAATGAAACTATGGTCCCGAAATATGGATTAAAGGTTCCATCCTTCAGAATAACTCATAGCCCATATCACCATAATGAAGTGGTGCGCTCTCTATGCTCATGTACATGTATCTCTTTGTAAGATTGCTTCTTGGTATGCAACTACCATGTTTACATGCTGTGCCAAAATTTATTGAGGATTCAGTCCTCGCTCTCACAGGCCTATATCCACACACAAGAGACCACAAAGCTCTATTGGCCTACAAACCATCTTTAGGCATCTCACTGATCTTAATAATGATGACCTCTAAAAATCCTCTATGCTAGTTCCATATGCCTAGGGGAAAAAGTTTTGGACATGACCAGGACCATACACTGCCTAACCCTAGGTCAATCACATACACTCCCACTGAAGTATATAATTCATCATAATTCGTATTTACATGTCCTCATGGGCTTTAAAGGCCACAAACCCCAACAAAAACTACGGCCTAGGTCGGATCAGGGCCAGGACCATGATACGACCGGCTTGGTTCAGCTTGACCAAGCCATATTTTTTCTTCACTTTTCCTTTTAATTTACTTTTCTTGTGTCTCCGGCCGTTTCGGCCTTGATAGGGCTAGGGCCCCCGGGCTCGAGCTAGGGCCTTTTTGGACTGGTCAGGGCCGGCCCTAATGTGGCAGGGCTAGGTCTGATCCGCCCTGATTGTTGCTAGCTTTTGAGAGAGAGAGAGAGAGAGAGAGAGAGAGAGAGAGAGAGAGAGATGCATACATACATACATAGCCTTGGAAACACATGCTCTTGATGCTTGAATCAATATTCTAGTTCTTGTGGTTAACTTCTTCTTCTTGTTTTGCAGATAGAAAATGAATATGGGGACATTGAAATGGTTTATGGAAATGGTGGTAAGCCTTATGCAATGTGGGCTGCGAAAATGGCTCTTTCTCAAGATATAGGTGTACCTTGGATCATGTGCCAACAATATGATGCTCCTGATCCCGTGGTGAGTTTTTTAATTCCTATTAAATATTCCAGATTCAGATGTAATAATATGTATAATAACCCTTGCCAATTTATTATTGAAACTAGATTAATGCCAGATAAATAATTGTTTCGTTGATTAAAGGATGTTAAAAGCATAAAGGGGACAATGACAACCACAATTGCATTAGAGGAAGCAAGAAAACACCTTATTTATGAATCTTAAGATCCCAACTTTTCCCTTTTAAGTTTGGTAATCTGTTAGATAAAGTGTTTATGACAAAATTCGTCACCTCAAGAAGCAAAACTGATTACTTTTAAGTGAACAATCCTTGTGAAGACTGGTTGCGGGAAATTAGAGCTTGTGCTTCTAATCAAGAGACCCGCTGGCAGGACCCCAGTGATGCTTAATGTTCTCTTTTGAATTTTTTCAAAGAAATCCAATCAGTCTAGTATTTCCTTTGGAGGAGTACACATGACCGTTAAATCATGTGTAGTTTTCTCTTTATTTGGGCATATTGCATTATACCCATGACCCTGCAACTACGAACCCCTAACACCTTTTGTTATAATGTAGTTAAGAACCAAATGATGATGTGCTTCTCAATTATTCCAAAAATTAACCTTCCTCTAAACTCACCTATGAATGTCTAATTGATCCTTCTTGTAAGGTTTTGTATATCATTTCTAGTAACATATTACTAGCAAATCACACCTTTGTGCTTGCTTTTGATAAGATTGTACTATTTACCAAGTCACTTTAGAAGATTTGAATTGTCCATTCTATTTGGAGAAACTTAGAATCATTTCTTATATTCTCCAAACACACGTGTGTTTTATTGGCAAATGATCCACAATATATTTTGTTACCATCAATGAAGGCGAGAAATTAGGGAATTTGTTGTATTTTTGGGTTCACTATGAAATAGATCTTGTTCTAATGAGCCAAAAGGAAAATAGATGGAGTCCTGGTGAGGGGCATTCTCTAAATCTAGCCCCCCCCCTCCTATAAATTCCATTTACTATTTTATAGCAACAAAGTCATTGATTTAATTGAAGATAAACCTGATGGCTGCCATTGTTGCACTCTTTGTTCCACCTTGCTTATCTAGGCATGTCAACATGAAGTGCTAGACCTGGCAGTGTGGAACTACATTTTGTAATTCAAGAATTTATCTCTTTCTTTTATTAATTGCTGGAAATTCTACTTACATGTGCCACTATGGGCCTGCTACAATCTAGGATCTTAATAATTTACTGCTAAAATAAAACTTTATTCAAACTAAATAAAAACTTAACAATTTTAGGAAATAGATAAACAAGCATAATAGTAAATAAAATTAAATAACTGAGGGAAGACTTACTAACTTGTGCCTAGGGTTATCCCCTTGAGGCTTAATATACCCTACACCTGATCACCTGACCAATGATGCACTTGATCCTAGAACTTGCTAAATCCACCAATTTGAATTGGGAAGCACCTCTGCGCTCTGAAACTGATGGGGCAAGAAAGGTAGGGTCACAATAAGGTTTCACTAAGAACCTTTTCTACCTAGGGGCATGCCATAAGTAGCACCTCCCCAACTTCTAAGACAAGAGGGTTAGGGGTGCCCCCCGTACTTGACTCTTCTTTGAGGTGCGTTCCACCCCAACACTTTTGGGGGTCGTGTGCCACCTTCTAGAGAGAGGAGAGAGGAGAGAGGAGCTAGAAAAAGAGAGAGAGATGAGAGAGAATGACATGGAGAGAGAGATGATATGTGAAATAAGGGGGAGATCTCCCCCATTTATCGGCCTCTAGGGCTTAGGGAGTCCCATTCAAATTAGGATTTCATCTTTATCTAGAATTATTAGGTAATTTGTGAAGTGAGTGAGAAGATTTAATTTGAGCCATTCATCTCCAAGATCAGCCACCATGATCTAGAGTGAATGTTAGGAATCTTACTCCTTGAGATTTGACTGATATCCACTTCTATCGTATCTAGAACTTTGACCGGTCAAACACAAACTTATAGAATTATCTAGAATACCGTTTCTCTCACAAAGGGATAATAAGGAAATTCAAATTAATGCAAATTGGTCAAAGATAAACTAGATACTATAAAAATGTATGGTCCACATGTGTGGGGCTGGGCCCTTAGCCCCCCACCTGGGTCCCACAGACAATAAAATTTTTAGAATACCTTCAAAATCATAAAAATTTTGAAAATGCTATTTTTGGGTTTTTTAAGCAAATAAATGTATTTTAAGATTCTAAAAATATCCAAAAATCATAGTAACACATTTTTAGTTGAAAACAATATTTCTAGAGTTTCAAAAAGATCTAAAACATACAGAAATATAACTTAAAAGTGGATAGCTACCTAAGAGGTCAAATAACATGTGAATATCTAGCAGTGTTTCCAAAAAGTCCTAGGCGGCCAGGGGGCTCCAGGCCTCACAGTGCCTAGGGAGGCACCCAGAACCTCGACGACCCAATAGAAAAAAAAAGAAGTAACTATAGTCTAACAATATAAGTAAAATTGTATAATACATAAGAGTTAGGGACTTAGGGCACATCAAATGTATAGTACACAAGTCCACATAGCACAAACTCCTCCATACTCCATAAGCCTATAGTTTGATCGTCCACTAAATCTAATATCAATGGTTGATGCTTAGATCAATTTTTCATAACTTTGAGAAACCCTTCGATTCTATGGAAATCTCCAAAAAACTAGTTTTTGGGAGTTTTTTTCTATCTAAAATAAGCTTTAATGGGGTTTAGGTTTCAAATGAACCTAAAACCCACGATTCTGTCCCTTTAGTATTAAAAAAAGACAAAAACATGCCCTCCATGAGGAGCATTTCCGCCCTTGGGCAGGATGGAGGCCTTAGGCGGCCGCAAGTCGCCCAGGGACAATCCACCTAATTTGGCCGCCTAGGCTTGGGCGAGGCGTCGAGGCCTTTTGGACCGCTAGATGCTGTGCGGTCTGCTTTTTAAAACACTGATATCAAGGCACTCCACCTGTGCTAAGATCCAAACCAACCCAGCGACCCATGACCCATAGTCAAATACAGGGGCTCATGATTGGCCCGTTAAAGGTAGCCAATAAATAATGGAACTATGGTCCCAGTATGTGGATTACAGGTTCTCCCCCTAAGAGCAAGTCAAATACACACATCACCATAGTGTAAGGGGGCTCTCTCTATGCATGTGTAGTCGTGTACACATGTCCCTCTATATAGGATTGCTTCTCAAAATGTAGTTGTTTTATATTTATGTCGTGCGGAGGTTTTGTTGACGATTCCCTCGCTCTCATAAGCCCTTCCTTCCACACAGGAGACGACAACTCTTTTGGCCTACAAATAATGTCCGTGGGTATCTTTCCGACTCAACAAAGGATGACCCGCAATAAACCCTTAACGGTGGTGCTGCATGCCCAACAGTGAGGGTTTTGGATATGATTTGGCCTATAGACCTCTCAAACCTAGTCAGTATGTCACAATACACTCCATTGAAGTACATAAATCACTATAACTAATTTTATTTACAAGCTCTCTAGGCCTTTAAAAGCCACAAACCTTGAGAAGAAGGAATTCTTTACTTTGCATCGTCTGGAGAAACATCCTCATTCCCAACAATGGGTGTGGTTAGAAGAGGGTTAGAAGCCACCTTTGCAGTGCTCACTTATAGAAGGCACCTCCTGTATACCCTCCCAATTATCGGGCTTAGGGGAATCTTTCACTTACATGTCTATAGTTGCAACCATATCTCTTTGTTTTGTTCATTATGAGAAGCGTGATCGGGATCTATTGACCAATATCCTCTTTGGCCAAGCCTTCTTACAGAACTCTAGGTCCATCTCAAAACTTAAGCTAGTGATTACACCATCCTTTTTCTCTCTCTAAAGCTTTCCACAATCTCAAGAAACATCTATAGAATGCTCATTTGAATATTGATGAAAACTTAGCACCATTTTTTTTTTGGGTAAGTCAGTGGGGGAGAAGGCCCCCTACCCGTTTTTCATTAATAAAAAACCAGAGGAAAACAATTAAGGTACAACCCTATGAAAGGGAACTTGTGCTAGATCATGTAATAAAAGATAAAAAAGAAAATCTGGTGTTCTATGGCGCCACACAGTGGCACCGGGTCCAGCAACTGCCCTCTTAGCAAGGTTATCAGCAACCATGTTAGCCTCACGAAAGACATGTGTGATGGACCATCGATGAGAAGACAGTCTGATGCAACAGTTGTCAACAATCGTCTTTAGCCTCCATGGAGCATTGCATCGATTCTGAATGACATTCACAAGCAAAGCCGAGTCACTTTCAATCTGAATTGGAAAGCAATTACTTTGAATAACCAATTGAACTCCTTCCTCAAAAGCCATGAATTCTGCATGGTTATTGGAAGCAAGACCAAAGTGCTTTGCAAAAGCAGCAATAAAACCACTCGTACTGTTCCTGATAACTCCACCACCACCTGCCAAGCCTGGATTTCTCAAGGAAGCACCATCAATATTCAGTTTGTAATTATGAGTCTCAGGAAAAGGCCACGCTACCGAGGTAAAGGTCACAGTTCTTTGCTACCAAGTTATCCAAAAGTTACCAATGATTGCCTTTTCTGATAAATGAAAAGACCATTTCTTAACTTCTGCTAGTGCTTGAATATGCATGGTAATCCTTTTAACAATAAGCTCTCTCCTGGTGGGTCATAACTCAAAAACTCTTCTGTTGCGCTCTTCCCATAGAAACCAAATAGTAGCAAAATAGATGGAAGACCAAATATTACGAAGTTCATGTGATTTAAATCTGAAGAGTAGCCACCACATGAGTAGATCAGGGATAGAGGTACCAAGGACAAACCTTTTTCCACATCTCCAAGAGAGTGATCTTCATACATCCTATGCAAAAGCACATTAAAATAACAGATTAAAAAGATTGTCATCATGGTTACTACAAAAGGGACATAAGGTGTCTAATTGCATGCCTCGCTGCTGTAGTAAGAATGAAGTGCGTAATCGATTATGCGAGGTCAGCCATGAAAACCACTTCGCCCTCGGGTGGCATTTGGAGGACCAAAGTGTACAGAAAATAAGTTGTGAAGAACCTTGATGCCTAATAAATCCCATACCTTTTTAATAGAAAAAGATCCATCAGCAGAATGAATCCAAACTAGTGTGTCCTTCTTGGGCTGTAGAGGGAGAGTATAATTCTCAACCTCTCTCTATATATTCCTCAAAGAATCAGATGTGGGATGCGGCAGAACCCAACCTTGAGGAGCTCCACTAATAAAATCTGAAACCCTCCTTCCTACTGTAGCCCCCAAAGCTTCCTGAATGTCAACTTCGTGGATAAGAGGCTGACCTGCTAACCATGGGTCCATCCAGAAATCCACCAACTGACCATTATCGATATTCCACAGTACATTGCCTCTCAAATGAAATAAGCCAAGTAAAAACCCCTTTCCATGTATGAGAACATCGTCTTCAGCCTTCATCCTCCCAAATAGAGGAATTTCTAAAATATCGATATTTGAAGAATCGTGTGGATTTTCCAAGATCCTCCATGCTAACTTCATCATACCTGCGATATTGAAATCCGCCATATCCCTTACCCCAAGACCTCCTTCAGCCATAGGGAGGCACACTGTTTTCCATTTTATCAAATGAACACCTTTTTTTTCTGCTTCACCGGCCCATAAGAAGTTCTCTGTAGTCTCTCTATCATATTACATGTTTTCTTCTGATGAATGAAGGATAATAGCCAGAAAACCGATAAAGCCCCTAGAACAGACTTAAACAGCTGAAGTCGATCGACATATGAGAGGCATAAAGGCTGCCAAGACCTGATCTTACCAAACACCTTACCCACCAGATTATGGCAATAACTGTGCTTCAGATGTCTATGAAATAATGGTAGACCCAAATAGTGGACCGGAAGAAAACCTTCAACAAACTTTAACTCCCTCAGAATTCTCCCCCGTCCTCCCCGTAGTGCCCCAAGGAAAAAGACCTTGCTTTTAGAAGAGTTCAAAATCTGACCAGTACTCCTCTCAAACTTTTGAATAAGTACACGCATAGCTGTAACAGTAGAGATGGAAGCCTCACAGAAGATAAGCACATCATCCAATAAAAGAAATGCGAAACCCATAGTCAAACCCTGAAGAAACGCCCTGTGAACCATGCCTTGCAAAAAAGCACAATCAAGCTGACGGCTAAAAAGATCCATGACCAGCAAAAATAGATAAGGAGATAGAGGATCCCCTTGCCTCAAACCTCGCTTACCTTTAAAAAAACCTTTGGGTGAGCCATTCCTCATAACAGAGAAAGAAGTAGTGGAAATACATAAGTGACCCAGAAAATAAATAGCTCAGGAAAACCTAAAGCTTGCATCCTACCCACCATAAAATCCCAGGAAACTCTGTCATAGGCACTGCTCAAATCAATTTGCAGACGCATTTTAGGACGATCTGAGTTCTTATGGCAAAGAGACATAATAAGCCTACCTTTCAAAAAAGCAGCTTGCCTAGGGTCAATTAAATCAGCAAGAACAACTCGTAGGCGATTAGAGATTGTTTTGTTGATGATTTTGTATAAAACATTACACAACCCTATAGGTCAAAAATCTTTCATCACCCTAGGAGCATCTACTTTAGGAATCAGACAAATAAAGTTGGAATTTATTTTCTTGAGCAGCTTACCCTTAGTGAAAAATCTTTAAGGGCCAGAAAGAGATCCTTTTTAATGACTTCCCATCCAAACTTTTAGAATTCCACTGGAAAGCCATCTGGTCCTGGAGCACTTTCATTTTTCATATCCCAAATACACGCTTTAATTTCCTCCATAGATACTGCGTCCACTAATTTGTCCTTCTGAGAAGAGTTGAGATGGAAAGGCGGCAAGGCCTGGTCAACCATGTGAAGGTCAACATTGCTTTGCTGAGCCAGTAAGTCTTTGAAGTAGGCAATCATATGATTTTCAATATCATCCTCAGTAGACGAGAGATTTCCATTCTGATCCTTCAAAGAGATAATTCTATCAGACCTCCTTCTAAGTGAAAATATTTGGTATTGGAGATTAGCACCATTAGCTCCACCTATGTCCCCTTCTATCTTTCTCTTGCTTTGCTTATACTCCTCCATATTTTAATGGACGACTCGATGAATCTCTTTCGGTTGAGATCCTTCTATTGTGGTAATGATTGTTGTTCAACGTGAAGAGCTCATAGATGTGAACCCCGTGCGAACCACCAAGGAAGAGGTGGGAGACGGTTGGCACTTAATGACTGACTACCAAGACTTTTTGAGAAACCTAAAACCTTGTTCAAATCCAATATGAAGTGCGATTTCTGAAGATTGCACATCATAATAAACCTTGTGTAGGAGAATCAGTTCAGCAATATGACTCTTGTAATCATGTGCAATCTTCAGTTGTGCTTAATCTCTTCTGGGTTCAAGGGTCAAATGCTACTGTAGTTGCAAATTTACCTTGCTGCAGCTATTGTTCAAAGAAACATCTCTTAACAAATATTTGAATATTGTTCCGTTTTAAACTGAGGAAGACTTTGATGGTCTTCTTGTGACAAAATTTCCCAATTTTCCTCTGAATTCCATCCTTCTATGAATATTATGATTTCCTTTCTAGTTCAGTTGAAACCATTATTTTAGAAATGAGGATGTAATAACTGTAGGCTGTAGCACAAGGCATTGTACTTCTTTCATGGTATCTCTGTAATTTGATCTCATTTCAGGTTGCTACTTGGGGTAAGTTTGTACATCAATGAATAACACTATCTTTTGGTGCTAAGCATAGCAGAGATAGTTTGCAGAAATTCCATACATAGAGCTTCATATTTCTACCTATAGATCTCAATCATATTTTGATCAAAATTTGAATTTGATGTGTGCCTTATATGTCTTGCAGATCAACACTTGTAACTCATTTTACTGTGACCAGTTTACACCCAATTCTAACAGCAAGCCAAAATTTTGGACTGAGAACTGGCCTGGATGGTAAGGATTGATCCTAACTACAACTGAATGATTTTTTTGAGGAGGGGCATCTTTTGGTACTTATTTGTTTGGATAATACTGAATAATACGTGGTATGTGATCGTAATATTTGTTTCAAAGTGTCAATTATTGGTGCCTATATGCTCAATATGGAATGATTATGGTAAGAGACATCAAGAATATCATCATTAGCTCCTTAGTGGTAACCAAAGGATTTTGGAGGGACAATATTGGCTGTGTTTATCTGAAGGTTGTACACATGGAGCATATGGGTACATCTTGGGTATTCATCATCTATTCATATGATGGCCAGTGGAAATGACTGCAGTTCTAGTCACTAACAGTAACCTGGAATTACATTTCCCCTCCTCCATGCTTCTTGGGAATGGATATGGATGGCTGGCTGGATATATACCACAGACAGGATATGTATGGTGCACTTTCACTATAATGATAATAGCAAATGAGAGATATAGCTTTTGGATTCTTTTTTCTCAATACATAATTGCATATGGAATTTCAAATAGGCGTGTCATACTCACAGACTGAGGTCTCTTAGTGATCACTGTAGCCTG
This sequence comes from Amborella trichopoda, assembly GCF_054954075.1. NCBI lineage: Eukaryota > Viridiplantae > Streptophyta > Magnoliopsida > Amborellales > Amborellaceae > Amborella > Amborella trichopoda. Next base: position 24,968,720 of record NC_142346.1, read on the forward strand.
TAAACCGAGCCATTCGTGTCCTTGATTCTAGAATTGATGACCAAAAAAGATGGTGTTATAGAACTTTTCAAACCCTATTTATCAGGTACACGAATCTTTATCCCCTTGATATTTAGGGCTCAAGAGCTTAAAACTTTTTATTTTTGGAAGATTTTTGGGCTCCTGATTTCTTACTACTTAGTCACATCAAAAATAGGTCTGTTACAGAATGCCCTTTTTCAATCTTTTACTTGTTTCTGAAATAATATTTCACAGAATTCTGTCCCTAATGGAATATGGCGTTAATGCATTTTGCTTAGCTGACTCCTATGAAGAGGAAAGTTGGGTTCCTTGATGGTGCTTCCCTTATCTTCTTGGCAGTTTCCTCTTTCACTGCATTTTTAGTGATTTAGATCATTCTCGACAAAAATATTGTAAGAAAAAATTGTTTAAAACTTTTATGTTTGTGACATTTTTAATAATCAAATTTAGGTTAATTTCTGTTACCACTGCAGGTTCAAAACCTTTGGGGCTAAAGATCCTCATAGGCCACCTGAAGATATTGCCTTTGCTGTTGCCCGTTTTTTCCAGAAAGGAGGGAGTCTTCAAAATTATTACATGGTATTTTACAGCTGCATTATGTTTTGGCTAGAGGAAAACATATTCTTTGTTTCCATAAGTTTAGTAAGTTCCCTGTGTGCGTCATGGTTTCTGATAGTTTTAGAAGTTTCTATTATGCATGAAGGGTACACGGTATGTTTGTGTTTCAGTATCATGGGGGAACTAATTTTGGACGCACTTCTGGTGGACCTTTCATTACAACAAGCTATGACTATGATGCACCCATTGATGAATATGGTGAGCTTTATTATTTTCCCCCAAGGATGTATATTTGTTTAGATGCTAAAATTGTCAAAAACTCGTGGCATAGAATTGTTTTACATGAACATGTTGATCAATGTTTCATTGCAATGAGTCAATGACTTCTCGGAATTTTATATAGGTATCACTCGTCAGCCTAAATGGGGGCATCTTAAACAACTCCATGAAGCAATAAAATTATGTAAGCATGCTCTGCTGTATGGGGAACAAATCAATTTATCCCTTGGTCCTCTACAGGAGGTGTGACTTCTTTCCTTAGATTATTGAAATTGGTTTCATTTTTGTTGTCGTTAATCTGATTGGTCTCAAATATTGCCACAAACCTTCAGCTCCATAACTTATTTAATAGGAACATGGTGAAAGTCACTTATTGCTTACATTGTTTTCATACTTAATTTGTTTATTGCATAGTTCATTTCCATGTTATATCTATCATTCTGATTTTTTGTTTGTTGCTAGTGAATGACAAATTCATGTTTAGGTGAACCAAGTTTGTGGGCATGATCATTCTGTTTTCTTTTTTGTTTGCTGCTAGTGAATGGCAAATTTCTGTTTAATTGCACCAAATTTGTGGGCATGATATGCAAGTCACTCTTATGGTGATTAAATTAATATATCTGAATCCTATTTTTGAGATGGTTTCACCTGACCTTAGAAAACACTAGTTTTACTTTGTATATGTTTTTTCCAGAATTAAAATGGGTTTAAATTTTAAAATGGATATGGAGATTTCCATAGAACTATATTATCCATGGTCATGGAATACTAATTTTTTTTGGAGAAGTTCATTGAATACTAACTTCATCACTGCAGTTTGTTCACAGACTACGTATAGACCACATTGTGCATAAATGCATTGGCCCTCTAATACTTGATGTCTCTGTTCTTTCAACGAAGTTTTATTTCTTAGATGCTTATTTTGTTTGAATGCTGTATGCACATAAGATTGCTCGTCACTTCAGGATGCTAAGAATCTAGAATAAGCAAATTTGATATGCTTCTGCTTGAAGTTTTCCATCACATCAATCTAATGTAGATCACGTCGACTAAGGCTACTTAAGCATATTAAATCACGAGCCCAAGAGCAGATAAACAACTCAACTATATGCTGTTTTTATCCATGTAACTGGTAGCAACAGTCAACTGTTGCCATTTTGGCTCGGGTGGGATTTGAACCTGCATTGTAGTGTTGCAATAATTAAGATCATAACAGTTGAAAAATATGCTATTTATGTCTATTCTAAGCAGAAACTAATAGGTGGAGAAAGAGAAGTAGAGAGATAAATTAAAGAGAGATAGGTGTGTGTGAGAGAGAGAGAGGAAGCATGTGATCCTTTTCTTAGGATCAATCATATGTTTCATATTAGTATTAATGAGCAAACTCACAGCAGATGCCCTGGTATGAGTTTGTAACCTACACTTAGCCCCGTAGATTCATTTATTCTATTTATATCACGAATTTACTACTATACTTGTGACACCCCCGCTCAAGCTAGAGCATAGGTGCTAATCGTGCTTAATGTTTTAGAAAATACTAGGCAGTCAGCCTGCACCCAACACACAGGCGGGTGCCCAGAACCTTAGGCACCTTGAGGTGAAATTTTGTTAGAAATAGACATATATGTGCTGTTCAGATACACATATGTGCATACATTTGTGTTAATTTTGTATTTTTTGTATTTATATGTATTCCAACTAACTTTTTTCGTGCAAATATATACGCATGAATGTTGAAACACATTCAAAACTTCAAATCATTGAAAGTTCAATGAAAAACATAAACAAGTCCATAGTGTATTAGTCGCCAACTCTCCAATCCATACTCCACAGTGATATATAATCAGGATACATAGTTACACACACCTGGACATACTTACATTAACTCCAAGTCTCCAATAGAAGAATAAAACCAATAAATCCAAATGTCCAATGCAAGATGATGCAATACAAACGACAAGATGAAACACAAAGGTAAAGGCAATAAAAGTCTTCTAGTACCTTTACTAGCACCTTAAAAAAAACTTAGTAGTTAAGATTAAGCTTTTGGATGCTTCTTGAAACCTCCAATTTCTTTTTCAATTCAAATAAATTTGCTAAATCAATCGATTTGGGCTGTTTGTAGGGTCTAGGTTTTATTTTTTTCATTTTGGGGGGTTTAGTAGTTCCAAACACCCTTTTTAGTATATTTCGTGGGTCAAAATGATCCAAACTTCCCTTAGGGCCCTCTTTTTTCCACAAAAAGGGCGCAGGACCTAGGTGCCTGCCAAGGACTAGGTGCCTGCCAAGGACTAGGTGCTAGGAGTACTAGTGCCTAAGAGGATTGGGAGGGCCACCCAAGCCTAGGTGTGCCGCCTGGGGCCCTTGGGGCACCTAGGTGCTAGACAGTCCATTTTTGTAAACCATGGTCATGCCTAGCTTAACAACTATATCTTGCTGTCTATCATTGGCAACTTCTTTAGTAAAGGTATCTACTAGATTTTACATGAGTACAAATAATTTCTGGCGGCAATCTTTTGATCTTTTCCTTTTTGAAATTATAATCTACCTCAATATGCTTAGTTCTCTCATGAAATATGGGATTCTTAGCAATGTGAATGGCTGCTTCATTGTTACTGTTGGGGTGTGTGGCCTTCACAGGATGTGAGAGCATGTAAATAAAATTATTTATAGCGATTTGTGCACTTCATTGATGGTGTGGCGGTCCATGGCCCAGGTCACGTCCAAAGCCCTTCCCCCTAGGCATAAGGTACGACTGTTGAGGATTTATATAGGGTCATTCCTTGTTGAGGTCAGAGAGATGCTCAGGGACGTTGTTTGTAGGTCACAAGAGTTGTGTGGTCTTCTCCTGTGTGCGAATATAATCCTGTAAGCGCGAGGGCTAAATCTTCAACAAAACTTCTACATGACATGTAGATATGAGAACCACATTTCAGGAAGAAACCCTATACAGGGGGACACATGTACATATGCATAGAGAGAGCTCTATAAGAACTGCAGTGATATGTACATATAACTTGCTCTTGGGGGAACCTGTAATCCACATACTGGGACTGTGATTTCACTGTTTATTGGTCAGCTTCGACGGACCAATCATGAGCCCCTGCACTTAACTATGGGTCATGGGTCCCATTGGATTGGTTTGAAAAGACAATAGAGGATCATGGATCCTAGTATGGGTGGAGTGCGAGTGCCCTGACGTTAACTTATTTTTTACTTGTTAGGTACCAATCCACGTGTTTAATTTTTTTTTTTTTAAGAACTTTAGAAATATTGATTTCAACTAAAATTGTATTTTTATGATTTTAGGATATTGTTTTCAGAATTTTAAGATTGTTTCTAAATGCATAAAAACCCATAAAGGGTATTTCTTCAATTTTATTAATAAGGGGCATTTTGGTTTTAAATGGGACCCATGTGGGGTGGCTAAGGGTGCATCCCTAACACATGTGGGGCCTGCAAGAGTGGGACGTGTGGGGTCCATATGGGCCACACAACCCTCGTAAAAGGTCTTTTTCTAAATTTTTTTTTGAAAGTACTCCTCTTTGTTGAAAATTTATCTTGGAAAAAATCTTGGTGGATTTTTATCCTAGAATATTTTCTTAGTGAAAATTATTTATTGGATATTTTATTTTTGATCTCAATAATCTTTGACCAATTTTGATTATTTAAATTATAGATTATCCTAGATTATTCTAGATTGTTCTAGATGATAAGTTTAATTGGTCATAAATCTAGATAAAGATAGTATTTAATAGGATTTGTAAGGTTCCTAAACATTCTCTCTAGATCATGATGGCTGATCTTAGATATAAATGACTCAGATTAATTTCATCTCACCTCATAGATTACCTAAGTAATTTTAGAGTAAGTTGAATCCTAATCTGATTGGGACTACCTAGGGCCCTTGAGGCTTATATAAAGGGAGGTCACCCCTTCACATTCTCTACACATATTAGACCTCTTCCATCTAACCCTCCCCTCCACTGCCCTCTCTCTCTTCTCTCTAGGTGGCAGGTCACCCTCTATAAGTATTGGGCTACCTATAAGGTAGAGGGAAAGCCCACCCTATTGTTTTGGTTTTAGGGGAGGTGCTGTCTTGTTATATGCCCCAAGTGAAAAAGGCTTCTCTGTGGAACCCTAATTGTGACCCTTCTTGCTCTCAATGCCATAAGTATCAAATAAGGGTATCTTAGAGTTGCCTGCTAGGTTTAGATTACAGGATTCAGCAGGATATGAAATTTTAAGTGTGCCATTGGTTAGGTGATCGGGTGTGGGGTGTACTTAGCCCTAAGGGGGTAACCCTAGGCAAAAGTTAGTAAGTTTTTCCTCTGTTATTTTATTTTATTTTCTGCTGGTCTTGTCTTTGGCAGTAAGATTTAGAGATCCTAGATTGCAGTAGGTTTATTTCTGCATTGTATTGTGGGCATTGTAAGTATAATTTCCAGCAATTAATAGAGCAAAGAAAGAAAGTTTTTGAATTTATCCTCTGGAATTATAGATTGTGAATTTATCCTCTGGAATTATATATTGCCACACCTTTCAGTTGCAATAAAGGGTCATAGGTATTTTTGTACAGGGTCTCTTGACCTATTTTTTGACCGAGAGACCGACTTGTGGGTACTCTCGGACCCCTCTTATGTATTCTAACACTCTACATCAATACAAAAGTTAACTTTCTCTCAAAAAAATAAATAAAAGGTCATAGGTATAACTTTTTAACTCCCATATCAGCCACCCACAGAACTTCACATGCTCCATCTAGCTTTACTACTTTTTGCTTTTTACTCTTCCATGAAACCAGATTATTATAGGTACAATAACCTGTTGTTGGCTTCGATCAGTTTGTGAACCAGCCCAATTAGCATTAGTGTAAATTGCAATAGCCATATGACCATAGTTAGTAAACAACAATCCTCTACCAAGAGATAACTGAAGATACTTGAGGGATGCAGTAGAACAACATCTAAATGAGGTTTTCAAGGGGCATGCATGAACTTACTAACTAAACTAACAACATAAAAAATATTTGGTTGTGTAATTGTAAGATATATAAGCTTTCCCACTAACCTCTGATATTCACTAGGATCCTTTAATAACTCTCTCCCATCCGTTCATAAAGTTTATGATTGGTTTCCATAGGTGTATCCATTGGTTTTGTCCCCCAGTATTCCTTTTTGTTTTAACAAATCGAGCACATTCTTCCTTTGAGAGATAGCTATTTCTTTCTTTGATCTTGCCACTTAAATATCCAAATAAAATATTTAGTGGACGTAAATTTTTTATGTCAAACACTTTACTAAGATAGCATTTAAGATCTTCAATATCTACTAAGCTGCCCCCTTTTACTGTAATATTGTCATCATCATTTTTCCTCACAATCATGCTCCTTTTCAACCTAAGTCTTGGCAAGGTGCCACTGAATTTCCCAAACCAGGCTCTTGGCGATTTTTAAGTCCATATATCGCCTTTTTCAATTTGCATACTTTTCCTGTCTCATGTTAAAGCTGAAACCTGAGGGCATGGTCATATACACTTCCTCATGAAGATCTCTATGCAAATAAACATTTTTCACATCCAGCTGACACAAGGACCAAGATTTATTTGCAGCCAAAGAGGGAATAATTCTACAGTATTCAAGTTTGCTATTGGGGCAAAAGTCTCTTTTTAATCTATACCCTGAGTCCAAGTAAAACCTTTTGCAACCAACCTCGCTTTTCAGCTTTCAATTGTGCCATTTGCCTTATATTACACTGTAAACACCCACTTGCATCCTACCATCTTTTCTTTAGGAAGTTTAGTGTACTTCCAAGTGTTATTTCTTTCAAGAATTTGCATTTCCTCCCACATCGCAGCCTTCCACTAAGGTTGTGATAGAGCCTTTGTTAGACAGGATGGAATGCTAAGAGCAGACCCAGATGATAGGAAAGCATGACAGGAAGGCGACACAACATTGTGAGAAACAAAGTTACATAGAGGATATTGTGTACATGGCCATTTAAGCTTGCGTGATGCAATCAGCAATTCAATATCTGATGCTGGAATTGAATTAGAAGTTAAAGAAATTGCAGGATGGTAGCTGGTTCTAGGTCGAATTCTGAGTTATGGTCATTCTTGAGTTTGGGTTGTTCCAACTTCTTCCTTCTAACGTGTCTTTGACTCCTTTTCCTTGGCTGCAACTGCAACATTCCCACTTTCATTTTGGGGCATCTCAGAACCTTCAGAAATAAGGTAGTGACACAGGATTATTTTCTTCTTGTCTACTGTGCTCCCCCTGAACAGAGCATTGCTGTCCAACGTGAGAGAAATATGGAATGGATTCAAAGGTAACATCCATAGCAACAAAACAGACTTTACTTACAGTGTCATAACATTTGAAAAGTATAGAGATAGAATAAAGAGAGATAACCAATATCCAACCATTATCATGGTTTCCGAGTTCTCTTTTGTGATGCTGATTGGCTAGTTCCTCTTGTTTTGTGGACCAATTGGCCGATGTTGAATTGCATTATTCTTGTTTTTGTAATGTTTAAGATGCCTGCAATTACGAGATATATTTCGTAGGGAACATGGCCTCCAAACCCTACCCACCCCTCAATCTGTAACATACCATTATAGTACATAGACTTAGCTACTTAGTCTGATTCCATCAGCACTATATGCAACTCCATCTCATGCCTTGCACGAACTGTTCAAGATGGAATTTTGTTTACACATTGTTTTATGCTGCTGAATTCAGTGTATGGTATATATACCATTTGGCCAAGTGTTTTATGTGTTACATGAACTCTATTCTGGTTCTTCAGTTCTTCTGGTTGATCTTATTAAGGGGAGAAATATCTAGTTCTTTTATTTTCAATGTCATGATATTAACATTTCAATTAGCTGATGGAAGATTGGTAATTTTTCATCATTGTACAGGTTGACATTTATACAGATGGTTCAGGAGAATGTGTTGCGTTCATTTCTAATGTGGATGAAAAACATGATCAGCATGTAACCTTCCGAAACACATCATATCTCATACCAGCTTGGTCAGTTAGCATTTTGCCTGATTGTAAGGAAGTGGTATATAACACTGCAAAGGTAATCAGTCTATGCTGTCATCTTATCAAAAGGATATCTTTCATTGATGTCTTTGTTCCAGCCATTATATTTCACATTCAAAACTGATGCTTGACCCGTTTCCGTTACAGATCTATATACAAATATGATAACGCATAATACAAAATTGGCCTTCAGAGGCAAATTTACACAGACATATGCATGTAAAAGTACAATCCCTCAGTCTAAACCACTAATCATGCAACAAATAATAAAACCCAATACAAATTGGCCTTCATAGGCAAATTAACATACAGATATATACACTTATAAAACCAAACTAAGCCTCTGACCCTCTTGATACCGAACTTCAAGGGAGTTTTACGTTGGAAGAACAGATTAGACTACCAGTCGCATGAATCCTCCCCTTTGTAAAAATGTTTGCATCTACTAAGAGGTGGAAATATGTCGAAGTGATGCAAAATTGGCAAGAGAGAGGAAACTACTCTCAAACAAAGTAATCGTCAACCAAATGTGGCATGTGCTTCATCTCATCATGGAGGACTGGATTAGAAGTAATCAAAGTAGTGCTGGCATTCTTACATTAAAGACGTGCATGTTGTCAATCAAACACCACGGTTTTAAGGATTGCATAGGGTGATGCAATTGCATTCTTGGTTGATGATTTCTAGCCTCAATTACAACATTTGGGCCTCATAGTCAATATCTTGGTTCATCTTTTAGGTGATATGAGTGGTGTTCCAAGAAAGATGTAAAGGCCTGAAGTTGGAAACCATAACTGCTTATTGCTCGGAAACCATAACTGTTTATGCCCTATTCTTTTTTCCTGGTTCTCTTCTTTTTTTATTCTCTCTAGTAGAAGGCTTAAAGATTAAAGATTGGGGATGAAGCAAGGGCATACCCTGGTATCATGGAGAAATTAGATAAGAGCTTGGAAGGAAGTAGGACAGGTATTGCTATTTTTAGTTTGTACTTTTGAAACCCTATTTAATTGCATTCTTTTACAAGCCAATTTTGTGGACATGATTTCCATTATACTATGTATATGGCAATTCTCTACTGAGAACGCTAAGACCATAGTTGTTGGAATCAAGAGCGAGATATTTGGGGGGGAAGTGGGGGGGAAGGAGGCATCTGGATTGGGAGTGTGGGATTGTGAAAGGCTAGAAGATCATTGTGGTTGGGAGTGTTGTTCATACAATGTTTATGTTAGGGATCGAGATCCCCAAATGTTAAGGATCTTGATCCCAACCTTTTGTGGATCTCGACTATTGTGGATCCTGACCTTTTGGGGATCTTGGTCCCAACCTTAAGAGTATATATAGTCTAAGACTATACATACTCTTTGAAGTAGGGCTCTCTTTATCTATAGCTAACAAACAATACAACTCTTAAAAGCATAGTTGCACTGCTAGTTGGCTATAAATAAAGAAAAGAGTTATGTTGTTATTGAAAGGTCTATGTCTAGCCAAGTATATACAGATTAAAAATATTATTTTCTTTCTTTTATTCATAGAATTTCATAATGCTAGGACATTTACAGGTGTCCAAAAATACAACTTTATTCATAAAAAATACAAATTTATTCATAAAATACCCTAATACCACATAGGATCTTCTCTTGCATACGATTACAACTCTTTACGACCATACAAAAATACAATGCATTGAAGGATCGAGAAATATGGAGCAATTAGAATTACCAAATACCTTGCCTCAAGTTACCCCCAAAGACTTCGTACACCCCACACAGGGTCTCTTCCTCTAGTGGAGCGTGGGATCTCAATCTAGCATTGTCTCATAACTCGAGAAGCCTAGGCAAAACCTCTTGAGAATATGATATATGATAGGACTTTGATCAAGGCTCAACACATGAGCAAATCTCAATACACATAAGGTAGGCATAACCCTTTTAGCTTGGGCGTGCCCCCATTAGAGTTCTACCTTCTATAATTAAACCCTAAGTGAAGTTGAGAGACAGAGAGAGAGAGAGATAGAAAGTGGTTTGCCTACCCTAGCGTTCATAAAGAGAGAGGCTAATAAAAAAATATAGAAAAACGAACCCTTATAGAGGGTATTTATAATATAGAGGCTAGGATTTTACCGTCATTATGAGACTCAATCTTGACCTTTGATCATGGAGACCTGTGGGATGAAGAGGTTTCATCTATTCATTCCTTAGATCAACCATCTTGATTAAAAAGAATGAGGTGGAACGTTCATCCCTCAGTTTTCATAACTCTATTCCCTTCAAATATTGTGCAAACAAAATGTTATCTTTTTGCAAATCAATTTCAATAAATCTCTACACTTTCGTATTTGAAATTAATTAAATTCTCTAGTACTATGCACATGGGTCCCCTTCCAGCACAGTCTAGTGTTGAAAGGAGTCATCTCTTTACACAACATACCCTCATCCATGAGGGTTGCTTGCCAGATGGCTATCTAGTATACATCTTATGTGATGGTAATGATAAGGATTTTGACCCTTATCCTCTCTAGCTAACCATCACACACTGGGGTCACATGCAGTCCCCTTGCCAATCGCCCTGTGTACAACTCTGACCTCATTAAAGGATAACCCCACATCGAAACCCTTATTGGTTATGCATAAATGCCTAGGGATACAAGTTCTTAGACATAAATCTGAGCCATAGCCTGTCAAAGCGTAGGTGAGTCCCTATATCAACTATGCCTCACAGTCCACTCTGGACCATGCCACACAGTCCATCCAGACCATGCACCCATTGGAGCTATCACATCACTATAGTTATAGTTTTACATGCTCTCATAAAGCTTTTATATGGCCACGTAACCCCAACAGTTATCTTGGTGTTGAAGGTGGGAAACAAGATCTCTAATAGTGGGGATGGAGACCTCAAAATAATAGAGATCCCTTGAGGATCCCTTTCTTGGAGTACCAAAGAGAGTTTCCAAAACGGGATTGTCTCCTAAGTTGGAAGATCTTAGGAACCACGATTTTGGACAATGAATGATACCATAAATATAATATAGATGCAGTTAAGTATCCTATCAGTAAGGAAGAATATGTCAATTGTTTTGGAGGGACAAAGACATCATTTGAACAATCTACTTGGTTAATCTATAAGCCGAGGTAAAAGCAAGACTTCTTATATATATGGGACGAGAATAATCCTAATAACACTAACAACTTATGCTTGGTGTATTTGAAGCCTTGGATTTAATTTGCCCAATATGGTTTCTGACAAAAAAAATCAGCTAACCAAAGTCAACAATTTTCTGTGAAAGTTGCAAAACCATGTCTATGTTTTCTATAAGTCAGTTGCAGGAATGGAACTTGTTTAAATGTCAACACTATAACCAATTAAGTCCAATCGAGCTCCCTTTTCTTCTGATCAGTATGAACAAGGGAATATTCAACTTGGGCTTTCTTTGAGTTGTTCTTCTTAGCAACCACCAAATGGTCACCTCTCTTTCCACTTGAACTGCCATGGTGTGTCGACAGTGTATTGTGGACTCTAGTTCTTCGAACTTATTGGGAGTTTTAATGGGTTCGAAATTTGAATGTGGATCATAAGAAAGACTTGATTGAAACGCTCCGAAATCAGCTAATTTGCCCGACGAGTTTCACTTGGAGGAGATCAGATGCTGAAGGCTTCCAATCCCCACCTACAAATCCAGAACTCAGCCCCTGGATGTCGCGCCAGTGCTCTCTCAGCTCGAAGCTTCACCCTTTTCCCCAATCTCTAGATTCTAAAAGCGAAACCTAACCCTGGGTCCCCTCTAGATTGCCGGACTTCCACTAGCAAGTCATCCATATCTCATACCCAAAAATGCCAAATAAGGGGCTACAAACCCACTAGATTCACCCATCCACGGGGTATACATATCACCTTGGAGCCACATCTACTTAAGTATGCCACTACGCCTCATATACCCACTCAAGATGCCAACACCTATGATCTAGACTAGGGTGCCCACCCAAACCAAGCTTTTCAAAATAAATCCCTTGGACTATGCTCCATGGCTACTCAAGACCAAACACTTCCTTGTGCCACCTAACTCCCTTATTTATCCTCCACAACCTAATTCTGAACAATTCAGACCTACTGGAAAGAAGGCACCCCCAACATGTGAGTGGATGAAGATTTGATAATCGAAAGACTAGCCCTCTTATGAGCCTCTTTAGTGGGTTCCTTCTCCTATAGACATAATATCACAGCCTTAGCTAGGTGGGCTTGAACTCAATGAAAAATTGTTGGGAATCTTCTGTAGACATGTTACAGAAGAAGTGAGTGTAAGGCAACCCACAAGGCCGGTGCTCTTATACAAAAATATATTACTATAAAAAAATAATAAACAAAACAAATTGGTTGGCCATCCACATGTTGGGTTGGCCATCCACATGTTGGGTAATCAGCCACTCATGCAAGTGATAGTGAGTATAGAGAGGAATGGAGAAATAGTGTGAAGGGAATTAAGGTGAGAAGAAATACTGAAATCGATAGGAGGAAGTAGAAAACAATGTGACAGGAAATAGAAGTAAAGGTGTAGTTAGCATACGGATGCATCCGTAGCTGTAGAGGTAAGGTGCACCTTCAAATTTTTATCATGGTATATAATTTTGATGTAAAATGTTCTTAGGATTATCTCAAAATCTATTTTTATATCTAATTATAAAATTTTAAATTTCAAAAATGGTTAAAATCAAGTAGATCTATAAACATATGAAAATCTTGAAAATGGACGGTGCAGATAATATGTTGTAAAATGCACTATTTTTGGGACTTAAAATCTTTTTATTTTTCATGATCAGACAACTCGATGTCGAGATGATCAATCAAAGGGTTTTTCAACATTAAAACTACCTTTTCCGATAGATTTTTAAGGTGCATCCGTAGTTATACATTATACATTTGCATCCTTATATAAACTTTTTCCTAGAAGTAATATATATATATATATATATATATATATATATATATATATATATATATATATATATATATATATATATATATATGTATCAAGAGAGAGGGAGAGAGAGCGAGAGAGAGGGGGGGGGGGGGGGGGTAAAGGTGGGTGGCTGGTTTGAATATCGGTCTTATGCCTACTCTTGCTGTTGTTAGTTGGTCGAGTGAAAGAAGAGGAGAAAAAGTTAGAAAAGCCAAGAGAGATCGAAGTGCAGGGTGAAAGGAAAAAGATGGAGAAGATTTGAAAGAAGGAAGTAATAGAGAGGGAGAGAATGAGAGGGAAAGAGTGGGGGTGGAGAAAGATAGAGAGAAAAGACGTGGGGGTAAGAGGGAAGAGATAGGAAGGATGAGGAGGAAAGCTAAAAAAACATGAACCACAACTTAATAACACAAAAATCCTAGATTTAAGAGATCGATGGTGGCCCCAAGTTGGCATAATCCTCCTTAGCCAAAGCATCATCCTCCGCGTTAGCCTTCCACCAGATATGATGGAGGCCAACTTGAAGTCTCACGCACAAATGGAAAATGTGGTAAAAAGCCATAGACGCTGACCCCTCCTGTTGACCCAAAGAATTACATTAGAAATATCCCCTTCTATGATGAGAATTTCCTGTTTTTCAGTGCACACCTTGTGAGCTCTTTGAGCAAAGCACTGACCTCAGCCAAGGTGCAATCAGTAGTGCCAAGGAAATCAGTAAAGGATGAAATGGTATTACCCCTCTAGTGTGAGAGAGAAGATTTTATTCTCTTTACCATACACCAACCTAGCTCAAGAAGCCCCTCAAACTTAGACCTTCAAATGAGCTAAGCTTCAACTCTCGCCTTAGTCCCCATCTCCAAGAGCTATGAGAAGGAAAAGCCTGGATTATATTTAAGGGATCCTTCTCATAGTTACTAGAATCTCTCCATCGACCTCGTGATTCCGGATCCAAAACTTGATTCCGCGTTCCGTTAAGGAATCTCCATGAAAACCGTTCTTCGAAACCAAGGAAACTCGATTCCTTAATTTCGGAATCTTGATTCCACATATCTTTAGAAACCATTGTTCGAAACCATGGAAATTCAATTCCTTAATTTTGGAATATCGATTCAGCACATAATTAGAAACCATTTATCAAAACCAAGGAAACTCGATTCCCTAATTTCGGAATCTCGATCTAACACATCTTTAGGAACTTGAACCCATTAATTGTGGGTAGACATTCCCAAATATATCGAATATGGATTCCAGCAAGGATTAAATCTTGATTAAAAAATAAATAAATTCAGAGTATCAAAAAAAAAAGACCAACTCAAAGTACATAATGTCCAATGTCTATGATGGTTGTGAAGTTCCTAAAGGAAATTGGGATAGAAATCTTCCTTCAAATGCTTCTAGTGGTTGCAGGTTTTCATTATTTTACTTGTGCCACCTTAGCCGGCTTTTAATTTAAAATATAACTGGTAAATACAACACATACAATTAAAAGTAAAACCATGGTGTAAACATAATCCTATTTTGTCTTTATAATAATGAAGTGAAAATCACAATTTAGAAATACTTATCTTTTGTATATAATGACCGTAAGTTCAATAGTCAACACAATCATTTTAAAATTTGGAAAACCTTCTAATAAGAGACATCCAATATAGGTTCTAAGTTGATGAGGCTCATTATGTGCTTGGGGCTTCCTTCTCCATAAAAATGAAATCTCGATTCCTGATAGGGGTCGTCAAACGAATTCCATAGTCCATATTATTGTAAATTTCAATCTCAAACTGGCATGGATCTCTGATCCATGTACTTAAAAAACATGATTCCAAATATGTTAGAATCTTGATTCGAAACAGCGACATATCTCAGTTCTACATATGTCAGAAGTTCGATTCTATAGTGTCGAAAACTCGATTCTGCATATTAATGAATCTTGACTCCTGGAGTGTCGATTCCAAGGGATGGGAATCTCGATTCCAAGGAGGACGGAATCTCGATTCCATATGTGGATGAAACTTGGATCTATTTCGGTTGAAACACGATTCTCAAAAGCTAGGAATCTCGTTCCCGTGACTCCTATTGTACGGACAACGATTTCTAAGACAAGAAATTTCTAGTCGGTGGTGATTCCATGATTCCGATTCTTAAAACGATTCGGGTTCCCTGGCATTTCCAACAATTATGATCCTTCTCCATGCCTGGCACGATAAATCCTTCATGGTATTGCTTATGCTGAGGATTCATCAAGGTAAATTGCTAGTTGTTTTGTTCCTTCCCCTTGGGCTCCTATACTACTCAAAACAATCAGCCATGGGTGAATCCCAAGCAAACTCTTCCTTTATGCAGTTGTTCCTTTGGCTTCTCCATCAGTCATGAGTTCTCAGGCTTGGGAATTGCTGATTCTAGGCACTTGTGTCATCATATCCATGGAAGAACCACAAACACTAGAATTTTTTGGCTTCGGAGCACAAGTACTCTCTTTGTCAGCATGAGCTGTACGGATGTCACATTGTGGTCCATAGAAAGAATTTGTGAAATTTAGCCCACCGAAACGTGGACAAAGGGACTACCGACTGACTTAAAGGAGATCATATACCCTAGTCAACAAGGAGCTAATGAGAAAGAACAACGTGGACTACAAAGCTTGCATTAGCAAAAAAAATCTCCCACTCCCACAGTTCGAATTTGAAATGAATTTCAAATATTGAAATTTAAATTTGAATTAAAAAAAGAGAGATGAGAGCTAGCACAACATCTTGGTTGTTCATCATGGAATATTAAACATTCAAATCTCCTATGACCTGCTTTCTTTATCACAAGTTGTGTATTCTTGCTAGTTCCTGAGGGACTAGAGGGTTCAATCCCCACCTTCCACTCAATCACCTTACAATCTAGTGGTTGGTTCAATCCCCACCTTCCATTCAATCACCTCACAATCCAGTGGTTGGTCTGCACCAAATTTTGAAAAAAAAATGGCAGGCGGCCCCTAGCCCAAACAGTTGATCAGCTCACATCCCAACACTTGTCACAACCCCTCGCTTCTCATCCAACGGATGTGATTGTCTGCCTGGCACCACCATAGGCTTAGACGACCTAGATACTACCAGCCTAGGTTGTAAGCCTCCATCCTCAACAGATGTCAATGAACACCCAACATTATTGCATGTTCCCCTTCTCTCTCTTCCTTCCCTATGGAGCCACATTCGAGTCGCCTCATTACACGTTGGCGAAAGCAGCTCCTCCCCGCCCTTCATCTAACCAAGATGGATGACTTAATTCTTGTGGTTCACACAAATCATAGCCCCCCCCCCCCCCCCCCCCCCCTAGACCCCTGGTCTATCTCTTCCCTTTATTCCCCTTTCTACCCTGCCTAAATTGAATGGTTCAAGCAAATAGCTGTAAAATGATTTTTTAAGATGGTTTCTTTGTAGTGCCATAAAACCATTGCATGAAATACACAGGAATGATCCTGTTCATTTTAAATACACATTCTTGCGAAGTAGTAGAATGACTTTTGCCCCTTCTTTCAAACAATGCCTTTTTCATCCCCATTTCTAAAACCCGATTTCTTTTTGTCCTCTTTCCTCTCTCTGCTTTTCCTCCCTTGCATATCTTTGTTGTTCTCTCCACTCACCAACTTCTCTCTTTGAGATTTTGTTTCTCTCTATCTCAAGCTTCCATTAAGAACTATCACAAGCTTTCACGGATAGGAAGCCATATTCCCTCCTCTTTTTCTCAATGAGATAAAAAGCATGGGAACCAATTTGGAACTTTTAGCACAATTGAAGATAGGGAAAAGAAATAAAGAGATCAATAAGGGTCATGTCATATGAATGATTGGGATTTGGGAAGATCACACACATCTATCTGTAAGTCTTACCTTTTTCTTTTTTTTTTGGGGGGGGGGAGGGGGGCATTCTTTGCTTTTTGGTTATATATACAAATCGAACTGATTTTAAGAATTTTTTTGCATTTTTTGCTTTAGGATCTTCTCTCTTCTAGGCATTCAACGACCCCTCAATCGCATCAAAACCCTAGAAGCTCTTTGACGTTATACTGAAACATGGATTTTACAAGACTCTTTGATAATAGAACTCTTTCCTTGGATTGTCTCCCTCATTCCACCAACTTCAAACTTGCATGACAGGCCTATTTAATTTCAAGGGGGACAATGCCAATGTCCCCTTGAAAGGCCTGTTTAATTTCTTGTACATGTTCCTCTCTGCGATGTAACCTTTCTCTTGTGTTCAGTAATAACAAAAAAAAAGGGTAGGGGCTCGTCATCCCCATTGATTTACCCCCCAAAAAAACTTCGAACTAGCATGAATCCCTGCATACTTCTCCATCCTACGATTCTTTTTCTTGTCCACATCATCCATGTATCATGAAATGGGCATCCTTCTTTTTTTTTGAGTAAAGTTAATGTTGTATTGCTGGAAGAGTGTCAGGGAACAAAAGTGGGATCCGAGAGCACCCACAGACAGGGTCTCTAGGACAAAAAATAGGTCAGTACACAATGACCCTATACAAAAAATTAGGTCTTATAGACCCCGATTATAAACAAAATAGTGAACAAATCAAAATACAATGTACCCACGGTGGTCCAGAACAAAAAATGAGATGGACCAGCGACTAAAGTTTAACCAAAACATCAACCCAGAAAGTTGTGTTTAGGCAATTGCATCTGCTTGGGCCCTAGCTCCATCCTTAGCCAGAAATAGGCATCCTTCTTATGATGGGCATTCTTCCTGGCTTGACCCCTGCACTTTTTCTTGAGATCCTTGTCCCTAGGCCCATCTGAGAGAGAGAGAGAGAGAGAGAGAGAGAGAGAGAGGTGAAAGTGTTCGAGAGAAGGGATTATGAGAAAAGGGAGAGAGGAAGAGGATGAAAGTGGTAGAGAGAGAAAGAGGGAGGGAATGAGAGACAAAGGAGAAGCGCAAAATGGTAAAATGCTTAATTTAATTAAAAACAATTACTTACCCAAAAAAAGTCAAAAACAATTGATAGCTAATAAGTTTTGACATATTTTGGGTGGTAGAAGAGGTGTGGATAGACAATGCAAAAGTCCCATATACAACAAGACAGTGTATCTAAACTCTCTTGACTTGGATGCCATGAGGTATGCCCTAAAAGGTTTTGGAATAAGCAGGAGGAATTTGCGAATCCTCTAGACTTAGAGCTTGTAGGGCTTTGAACCCAAATGCATTACCTACGATGATTAGTAACAAAACCTTCTTCAAAAAGGTCCAAAGGATAAGCAATATATAGATTTCTTCCCCAACAACGGTTTTGATGTGGTAGCATTGATCTTTGTAACAATCGAGGCATATACGTGATCATTCCCCATATATATATATATATATATATAAATGCTGAGGTTAGCCCACTAGCACATATCAACATATGAGCCTAACGGTCCAGATTGAATATGAGCTGATCTGACGGTCACAACCTCATTTCGTATTTTAATTTTAATTTTAATTTTTTTTTCTACGAATTGAAATCATTTGAAATTTTAGGCGTGTATTCTTCAAAAGTAGAAAAATCTACTAAAAATGTCAAAAAAATAATTCGCAAGAAATAAATTGATCAAAATACCCCTGAAAAGTTTTAAGGGTATTTTAATCAATTTATGTTTTGCAAATAATTTTTTAAATATTTTTATTAGATGTGCCTTTATGAGAAGAATGGACGCCTAAAATTCAAGTTATTTGGATTCGTAGAAACAAACATTAAAATGCAAATACGAAATGAGGTCGTGACCGTCAGATCGGCCTAAATTCAATTTAGGCCGTTGGGCTCATATGTTGTTATGAGCTAGTGGGCTAATCTTAGCATTTTCAATATAAAAAAATACTAAGATTAGCCTACTAGCTCATATGAACATATGAGCCCAACGGCCCAGATTGAATCTAGGCCTATCGGACGGTCACGACCTCATTACGTGTTTGAATTTCATAAATAGGAGATTACAATAAAAATATCAAAAAATAATTTGCAAGAAATAAATTGACCAAAATACCCCTGAAATGTTTCAGGGGTATTTTGGTCAATTTATTTTTTGTGAATAATGTTTTACATTTTTTATTTGGTGAGCCTTGATGCAAAGAGTGGCTGCCTAAAATTTCAAGTGATTTAGATTTGTAGAAAAAAAATTTAAATTCAAACGCGAGATGAGGTCGTGACTGTCAGATGGGCCCATATTCAATTTGGGCCATTGGGCTCATATATTCATATGATCTAGTGGGCCATTCCCAGCATTTTCCATTTATATATACCTATATACGTACATATAGTTTTAAAAGAATATTTGATCATGGTCTCAATAGACTTAATGTTTTCCATTCCAGGGTTTGTATTAAACTTTGCTATAGTTTCTGAGATATTATTTTATGGATTGGTACACAGGTTGGATCCCAAATTTCTGTCATAGAGATGCAACCTGACAATTTGCACATATCAACTATGTTACCTGAAGGGTTCAGTGGTATAAAGTGGGATATATTCCAAGAGAAGGTGGGCGTATGGGGGTATCATGATTTTGTTGTCAATGGCTTTGTTGATCATATAAATACTACCAAAGATTCAACTGATTATCTCTGGTGTACAACAAGGTGAGCTTATTCTATATAAGTGTGCGTGCTACATTTCAAATGGATGTCAATCAATATGGAGCTGAGAAAGTTTGGACTGATGATATGTAAATATACAAGGTCCAGTTTCATTCTATGCATACATATTCTTTGACTTCTTACTAAATTAGAAAATGATACAATCATTATGAATCTTTAACAAGTTGTGGGTGGCAACTTGCCATTACAATGCCCAATCCAAAATCACTATGTTTGCTACAAATTGAACTTAGAACTGATTTTTGTATCCTACTGCAAATTATTGTTGTTTACATTGTTTGATTATGTGCTAACCTAAAATCCAAAGTGAAAAGGAGAAAACTTGCCTGACATCTATAAAGTTATGTTAGGTATGTCCATACTGTATTTTGTTGTATTCATGATTATTAGTCTAAATGGGATGGTGCCTTACATTTTGTGTTTCATGAGCATGCAAAACGTGGAGACTTATTGAAGTTCCTTGTCTTATTCATTAGCTATGTAATTTTATTTGCTTCTGTCTGCCAGCTGTTATTAAAGCTATTACGTGCTGTTCTTGATTAAAAAAAAAAATCTTGCTCTTGGACTAACTATTTTTCAGTTTTTGTCTTATATTCTACTTCTTATGGAGAGCTCTCTCTTGTCTTTCTGTTTTTCATTATTATACTATAGGATATGAAATAGCTATAAAAAATTGTACTATGAATAAATATAATACTATGCATTAATTGGTGTACATATTTATGTATTATACAAGCTATTATATATGTTTATTGATCTGTTAAATAGAGATACTTGTGTTCATATCTCTATCCTGAATTTCAAAATATGGCAACTCGTATCCTTGTTTCCCTATCTATTTCTGTGTCTGGACCTGTATCTGGGCATCTTAGCCTTTTCCTATTCCCTATTACAAAATCCAGAGATTAATAACTATCTGGATTTAATTTTTTAAGATGCTCTTCCTTCAAATCTATTATGATTGCTCTAGTTCTGTGGCAGTTTTGTTAAACAAAATGCTTGTGCATAGTTGTTTCTTCTGTATACACTTATCAAGCCATCCCTTAGGAGTTTTACATTCCTGGAATTGTCAAACACATTTAGTTAAGCAGTTCATACTTTTCATTAGTTGAACTTGACTTTTTGTTATGCTTGTGCGTAGTTGTTTCTTCTGTATACACTTATCTTACAGGCCATCCCTTAGGAGTTTTACATTCCTGGAATTGTCAAACACATTTAGTTAAGCAGTTCATACTTTTCATTAGTTGAACTTTGACTTTTTGTTGTTTGGGGTTATGCTCCCATTAATTTTATAATTCAATTGAAGTACTATTCTTTTCACTAGTCTGCCAATGTTCAAGTTAGCCTAGTGAATATTGAAAAGGCCACCACAAATTATTTTTGAAGAAAACTTTAGAGGATTTTTGGTCTCCGAATTCTGCCAACGTTTAAAACCATATACTACTCACTATTATTCACAGCCTTCACACCAGGATGGTCATTCCTTGAGTGGTACATATGCTCGCATTGGAGTTCCAATTATGTTCATTACTAATGGTTCTAGTTCTAGTTATCAAGTTGTCAACTTCATCCTAGCTATTTAGTATATATTAAGCCTCAGTTATAGGGTAGATATTCCTTAACTAGAGAAGGACCCAATATATAGAGAGAGGGTCCCTTTTCAAAAAGAGTTTAGGGTAGGGGAAGCTAATGTAATTTGTTGGGATATTCCAATATTCATCATCATCGTCAGAGCGTTTTTAAAACTAATTGGGGTTGGCTACAAATAATCCTGGTCCGCCATTCTGCTATGGGGATATTCCAATATTGCGGATCATATTATATTTATGTATCTAAGCTAAAGGAAAAAATCTCTAATTAAGAATCTTGGGATAACCCAAAAATGAAATGTTATACCCTAAAAAATCTCAAATCAAATTCAAAATCGAAAAATAAAAAGAAAAATAGAGGTGTAATGTTCTAGTCTACATAGCCAAAAGATTATGATTCCGTTAGAGCATATTGGACATTCATTCCCTTGCATGTGGGGGTATTTTTAGGGCCCCAAAGTTTAGGGATGTAACCTACTCAACTTAGTGACCACCGTCAAACATAACTAAAATAATCGGTTCGCGCTCTATATGTGTCAAAAATGGTGACATCTTAATATTAAATAGAGACCACCCAAATTTTGGACAGTCAAATCTAAGTGTTTAAGAACTCACAGTAGAATCTTTCTTTTTCAAAATATTCATTTGGTGATACTAAAGTGGATCTCAATTTTCAGATTGAGAATATCCTCCTATGTAGGCATTTTGCCCGGGAGTAAGTGTATAGTGTGGTCTCGCTTGCATTCATTTTGCACTCTCTTTTACATATATCAAGCCATAATTAAGGCTTGGACGTGTGTCATTCAATCGGAAGAGGATCCTACGGATGGAGATAGTTTAGGGTAGGGTACCTATTTTGGAAGTGCTTAGGGTAAGAGAATGTACAAATGCATCTGACGGATTTTCCATTTAGATTTAGGTTTCATATCCGCCTACATATAATACATTGAATAATCGCTAACTAAATCCCCAAATTTGGGGCAATCTTGGGAAAAACACAATTGGAATATTATGCCCTAAAAAAAAAATCTCAAACCGAATTAAAAAAAAAAATTTGTAAAAAAATTATTGCTACAATACTTGTAATGAATTTCGAAATCCCCTAGTTCATGTTCTCCTTTTTCAAAAATAATGTTCTCCAAATCCAACATACTTATCTATGTATTTTCTTTTAAAAATAGAAACATTAAAGGGAGTGGATGCTATACGTACAAGAATAGTATTGCAGACTCCCACCCAACAATCATCCATACTTATTATGGGTTGTAAGGTTGTGAAATTGTTCCTGCTAAATTGGGGATTATAAAAGTTCACAACTGCTCATTATCCGCTGTCTTTGGATAGACATGGGTGGTGGATTTTGGGTCTGAATATACTGTTCCATATTTGTACAAAGTATGGAAAATTTTCCCAAATAAAGGTAAGGTATGTCCACTCTCTTTTGAAAGGTTCCTAACAAAATAAATCATTGCTAGAAGATTAAAAAATAAAATTTTAAATTGTGAAAATAATTGGGCGTATTGAGATAATGAGAGAGAAAGAGAGAGGTAGTATGTATATACATTGGTATTTTTTCTGTACAATTTGTTAATAATCTTCTCCCACTCTTATTAGGGGATTTAAATACATATTTGGAGAGGAGATTTTGCTATTATTGGATATTTTAAATCTTCATGCAATTCCTGTGCCATTAGCTAGTTCTTAGAAGTTTATAGCATATGCTTCAATTTTCTCTGACGGTGCAATTATCTAAAACTTGCAGGTATTTAATATAAATCCAATAATTGCAATATCCAGTATCATGTCAAGGAAGGCATAACACAAACCTTTGATTGTAGTGACTTTTCTTTTGCATGAATGGTAGTGTGTATGTTGATGACAATGAAGATTTCTTAAAGAGTGGAAGCCAACCGATACTTATCGTTGAGTCGAAGGGTCATGCAATGCATGCATTTGTAAACCATGAATTGCAAGGTGTGTTCTATTTTTTCTTTCAAAGTAAAATTTTATTTTCAAGTTATATGTCTTTCTAATTGAAATTAATTAGCTTTCAATAATACATTAAATAAAAATTTATCATTAAATGAAAACCACCATGCTAAACTTGTAATTTCATTTATTTATTTTTAATAAAGTAATCATTACCCAAAAAAATAGTTAATTTGGAAACCAAAATACCTAGCCTAAAATTTAAGTGACTATATATAAAACTTATCCAATTTGCTATCGGAGTGCACTAGAATGTTTCATCCCATATAAGACTAGAGTCCGATCCCTTGTGTTCCTTTATGGTTTAATTCTGCATTTTTTTGTTTGTTGATATTATCTGAATTTTTACTACCCTTTACTTAACCAGAAAAACTATGTTGTTTTTGTAACTGGAACTTTTTTTGCATTAGAACTAGCCATTTCAGTTCACCGTTTAAGGAGAAGGGGGAGGCAGGTTGCTAATTATCCTGAATTTTGAGAGCATTCATTTGATCTATCTAGTTTTACTTTTGCAGTGATTTCCTTTTTGAGAAAGTAGATGTCACCAGCAAACACCAGAGTGCATATGGTATGGATTGCATGATGATTGGATGAACCAGGATCTGGATATGACTTTGGATAAAAATCCAGCACCATATTTATTTTCTAATTTTAAAACATCAGCTTCCTGCATGAAAGTAAACAATGGATGCCACAGAAGTTACCTTTTTATGAATATAAACTGGGATCGAACATGTTACACTTGTGACTGCCCTTGGCTTGTGTATTAATTACACATAGGGAGATCCTAGGTTTTCTGAGTTCTGGATTGCTCTAGAACGGTCTTTGTTTATTTGACTGTGAACTGTTTCATACCATTACATTTAAAATACAAAATTCTTTAAGTTCCTTGATGTATGAACTCTGAGTTGTGACACAGAAATGAGTTGTATCTCTGATCTTTGACTTGTGTTGAAGACTTGGGGAAGCTCCCACTGAGAGTTCATACATCAGTTGTTACCTACATTTCTATTGTACAAAAGAATCTAGTGCCATGTCTACACAATAAGCATTTATGTATCTATTTTGTGAATAGACAAAGTTTCTCACATCAATGCACTTTGATCGAGAATTATCTACATTAACATACATGTGCCACATCTGTTTTTGTTTTTCTACCATTTAGATGAATTTATCATCCTTGGTCCTCTTTCTCTTCTAGTGAAACCCCATGTATTTATGCTTTTAATAATTTTTCATGAATGAATCTCTATAAATACTAGTCAACTGACATGTGCATCTTTCTATTATTTCTTCAGCTAGTGCATCCGGGAATGGGAGTGATTCAACCTTCAAATTTCAAAAGCCAATACTTCTTAGGGCTGGGAAGAATGACATAAGTCTTTTGAGCATGACTGTTGGTTTGCAAGTAAGTTTATCTTTTCGGTCACAAATGATGCCACTCATACATTTCTTTACTGTGGATTTGGCCTCATATTCAAATTAGAGCTCATTACTATTGATCCTTCATGTAGTAGCAATAGTTATCTGATAAAATTCCAACTATGCTGTTGATAATTAACTTTGAGATTTTTTTTCTTCTTTTACCATACTCTTGCTGGATACTTATTTTCTGTTTATAGTACACAGACTTTGTCTTCTCTTGTATTATTTTCCTCAAGCCTACTCTTCTTCCTGGAAACAATGTACGTTTGGTCGAGCTTTTATTTTAATCTCTATCACCAAGTAAAGTTTTTTCAATTCTGTATGGAGCAAATAACGTGTATGCAGCACAAACTTATGAATGATACTTACATGCTTTTCTTATGTCCGAAGTCATGAGTAGTAGGAACTAGCTTCTTGTACCATTGACATGGAATGAATTTGTTTATTTCTGAAACTTAGTATCCAGTCTATCAACATTAAGAAAAAAGAGGGGACAGAACCTTTATATCAGAAATTATGCTCCCTTCATTGAACGTTGTACTTAGCTGAAGACATGTGGATGTGCACACACATTTTCATATACACATGTCATATTCCAGTTGCATTGCCTCCAAACAGTTTACCAATTGAATATGTTGCTCTGAAATATTCCCTTTAATTGGATTCTTACTTCAAAACAACTTTAAAGAATATCTATTTTAATTTTCAGATTTTTATTTGGCTTTTATTTGATACAGTTTTCTAATTTGATGTTGCTTGTTTCTGATTGGTGCTATGACTGAAACCTCATATGTTCGAGATGCTATGACTATAACCGCAATTATGAATCACGTTATGTAACAAACTTAAACCAATAAAAGAAACACATACGTAAACCAATATTTAACTGATTCTTGAAGATGGTAGGAAATTGTATGTATTCAATGCTACCCCATTTTTTGTTAGTGAAACCCATGAAAGTGAAAAAGGACCATCTTTTTTAATATGTATATTTATGTAGCACTAACTTAGGTACTTGTGAATACAAGAGAAAAGCCATAGATCTTAATATACAGGGGAAGTTAAGCAATATGATATACATTAAAAAAAAAGAAAAATAGTACTTAAATCCTTAATTACCTGTATTTTTACCTATCAAAAAATAAATTATTACTTCAAATCCGTTATCTTAAAACTCAACTGCAGTTTGCAAGTTAATTATTCTGAATTACAAACATGCACGTAGGCTGTGATTGTTCTCTTTCCCATGTACTTTCAGAAAGATATCCCCTACCTGGTTTCTTGGTTATATCAAATGAGCCTGAATGGAACCTATATATATTGCACCATCTAATTACTAGGATGTCCATGAAAGGGAGACATTTCAAGAAAGAATTCGATTATTGGCAGTGTTGCCGGTGAGACTTTTGAATTGGTGTCATGTATTGATGTGTCCATATGTGTCAAAAATGTTCAGTTCGTGTTCTGAAGTGTTAAAATCTCCTCATAGCATGCACTACTCACTTCCAACATCAGGTGTCTGCCAACAACACTTTGATGCCAGCAACATGTCCTTGGAAGCTTAGCACTTTGATGGTAGTGCAAAGATGTTGCTAATCTTTGTTAAGGGTGCTGGGCATATTTCTTCAAAAGTTTCAAGAAACATTGCTGATGCTTCTCCAGATATGCCAGACTGAGACCCTAGAAATGTTCCAAGAATAGATGAATGTGGAAGATTTTTCATATTATGATGTGCTGATCAGGACTTTTGGGCCCTCTATGTTAAAATACCTATGATTTTTCCAACACCCACACCTGTGTGAGTGTCCATGTAACACTGACTGTCGATTATTTCCTTAATGAAAGCCTGGGATAGAAATTAATGTTTGTTTCTTACTTGCAAATACCATGAAAAGCAATGCTTCATTAAATGAATTAGCTTGCATAATTTCAAGGCTATAGACAAATTATATAAGCATCCTCAATAATGAACGAAATGACAATTGCACATATAGAACATGCTTCCTTACCATGCACTGAAAATGAACTTTTCTGTTAACTATCCATTTTCAAGCTATGTTTCTCGTCTATGTATCAACTTCATGGAGAAGCTGTAAGTAACTTGGTGAATATATCTAGCTAAGAATTCAAAATAGGATGGTAGACATAATTTGCCTAGGTACCACGGACAGTATAAATTGTACGTGGTCCACCTGCTTACACATGTTATTTTACATTTGTTATATAGTGTATTGCAATTTGTATATTTATGCAGCAGTACCCATTGTGGCTTTTACAAAGCCCTTTCAAGGGATACAGAAATACTGAGTAACTAGGTGCTCTTCGTCTCTCTTTGGCATGTATGGATGCCTCCGAGCTTCTCTGTCATCTCTTGAACCTCAGTAAATGGTCAAACATGGTATCTGATCTTGGTTTGGCTCTAATTTATGTTGAATATAGCTTCTCTTTGTACACCAGCACTCCGCACATTGTTTCCTAAGGACAACTACCTTTATTCTCCTCATCTGCCACATGATCTATGATGTTGTCACTTGTTTGTATCGCTTCTTGATTGATGCATCTTTTCACTAGAGAAAATTAAATCAAGTTCGTAATTTCTTGTACAATGCTTGTTTTATATTTGCATGAAGAATATACATAGAAATAACAGTCATAAAGTTTAAGTCCGACCACTTGTCTTGTCGTAATAATGATGGTTATGCATTGGTACTTAGGGCATGTTCATTGCTCCTAAATGTAGATATCACAACAAAAATGCGTCCTACTGAACGTACTATTCACTAGGATTATGCAAAGTAATTTCATAATTGTTTAATGCAGTGGTTTTTATATTGCCATGGTTTATGTGAGCATTCACTTTCTAGAATGCAGGGCCATTTTATGAGTGGGTAGGGGCGGGAGTCACAAGTGTCAAGCTAGAGGGCTTCAACAAAGGGGTAGTTGACTTGTCTACAAATGCTTGGATCTATAAGGTACATTACATGTTAGTGTCTTAAACACTCGAACGGCCTCTTTCATAATATATTTGAGCACTGACTTTTTTCTGAATAACGTCGGTGTACTGCATATTAAGATCCCAATAAAATCAAAGGTTTTACTATTGAATTGGCCTGTCTCTCAACATTTGAAACTCGTGGAGGACAGTGTTTATACGATCATTGTGTATTTTAATTTGTTTTTTAGTGAATATTGTGTGTTTTAAACTTATAATGTGGAACACTTCCATAGGAGTACAACTATGAAAAACCCCACAAGTTGGTGTTTATGGACCTATTTCCCTCAGCAGGCTTCAAATCCTTGCATGAGTGGCGTAATGGTTACCTAGAATAATTTTGATGTTTAGTTGCTCTATATAACATTTCTGTATGAGATGTATCACACCTCTATACCTTGACCAATTTAGGTTTTCATGGTTTGGCATTCTATTTATAATCGTAAAATTTTTTGGTCCCAAGATGGGTATAATGGGGGACAGATAAGTTGAGTGAGGATCTAGAATCCGAATCAAGTAGATTTATGACTACACGAAAGGCATATGATTAGATCCTGTTAGATGTCCCCTCGAACGCTTCTTTATAAGCCCCCATTACTTTAAACCAAAGCATCATCTAGTATAAACTGTCAATGTCTTGTCTAGGTTAGGTCTAAGTCATTCGATAATCTGCTTGTCTAGGGTAAAACATTTTCTTCCTAGTGGCTGGATGCTTTTGCTCAACTCACACTACGTGCATACTGTTAAGTAATTGCAGCACACAATTAGAGGCTTCTATACACATGTTTATTGTTGCCCAATGTAAATCATGCTTTTATAACCTTGAATTTGCAAGTCTTTATTCCAGCATATAAAGTACTATGTTTATTATTTCAGTTCTATAATGTTCACTATTGAAGTCAAAGCATAGTCGGATCATAGGGGTACTTCTGGGAGAATCATTAAGCTTTGGTGTATTAGATCTTTAATTAGTCAGTTGTATTTACCTGATTCTTGGAAACTGAGGCTCAGTGAGTTAACATTTATTAGTTAGGATTATGTGCATTGTCCTGACATGATTCATTACCCACTTTTCCATGTGCTCTTGTTATCAAAATGTACTATTACCAGGAAAAGATCTCTAACTGAACCTGGGAGGGCCTAGTCTGGAACTGGCCCAACTAGTGTCAAATCAGTAGGACCTGCAAACATGCAATTCAGAAAAAAATAACAAAACAATAGTTAAAGTTGTGACAAACCAGAAAAATAGGAATCCATATGGATACATTATCTTAGATTTTGCGTTTCGTGAACTTATGTTTATTTTCATAGATAATAAATACACAAGTTACAGAATACAGATTTATGTTGCAATATTGTTTGCCCCACACCAAATGTGGTGAACAGATGTGTCTGGGCACACAAAGCTGAAATATACGATCATGGCGCCATGGGCAAGTTAGGGATCAATTTGTGCAGGTTTATAATATAATGTTTTTTGGATCTCTGTCAACTACTAGGCTACTATGATCAAACAGTTTGAGTTCATGAATCAAGATAAGGGCTTTAAACATAGTCAAGGTCACAACGCCGACAGGTCCCGAGAATTAGAGCCGATTATACCCTTGCTGGCCCTAAAGACACCCCTCATCCCTGCTTTACCAGCCTCTTGAAAGGAACATCCATAAAACTTAACATGACGTAGCTGAGCTACAAGGGGATTCAATGCAAGGACCTCCAAGGTCGCATCATGTTGGACCTTGTGATAGCATCCCAGTAGATAGCCAGCAGTAGCGTAGCCTTTTGAATTCCTTCCTTTGTCTTGCCCATTGAATCACCATTTTGATATTCTTGGTTATTGTCTCTGATGAACATTCCTCGCCTTAAGAAATTCCCCTATTACGTTAGAGCCACATTTCGCATAAGAGCAAAAATAGAGGCCCTCCAAAGCATAAAGATTTGCATGGGGTCGGGTGGCAACCTATGAGCCTGAAGTAGCTGCTGGAAAGTTTTAGGTATCACCCTCTCACCTTTGAGTAAATGAAGGAGGAAGCTCCATATGTGCCTTGTTGGATATATGACCTTTCAAGGCCTGAATACCAATAGTCTCTCATTTAGTGGGAGTGATTGAGACATAGAATCTGGGTGCTTTGCGAAGTGGGGCCCAGATTCTTATACCCCGAGTACTTCAGGCTATGAGAGTTTTACGTTCGATAAAGCAATTTCTCAAAGAGGTGTGAGGGTCACCTCCTAGTCAGGATCTTGTTTATATTAGCCTCATGATTGTTGTGATTAACCATGGCTTGGAGTATCCAATCGAATATAATAGATCCCAACTATTTTTTATGAGTAACGGCCTTATATGGGATGGTCATGACCTATGGGACATAAATCTATATCCTGACATGAGACCATTCCATGACATGTGCACTAATGTTCGAATGGAAAGCCACAATTCCAAATCCATTATCCGAGTTTGAAAAAGTCAGTGCATATGTGTCAGTGATTCAAAAAGCAGACTGCCTAGCGCCTAGGCGGCCAAAGGGGTTTGAAAGCCGCTTAGGCGGGCGCCCAGCCTTGGGTGGCCACCCAGAGCCTATGCCCTGCCCAGGATTTTTATTTATTTTTAAGTTGTATTGATGCTTTTTGAAATATAAAGGGTTTGAAGGATGAGTTTTAGGTTCACTTCAGACCTAAACCCATAAGAACCCATTTTAAAGAGAAAGAAACCTCAAGAATACTAAATTTTGTGACTTTCATTGGATCGAAGTGCTTCTCAAAGTTATGGAAAACGGATCCAAACATCACCCAAGTAGATTTGATTTAGTTTTGGAGATTTATAATCCCATTAGAGGGAGTTTGGAGTTCAAACAATGAAAGTAAGTGCAAAAATTTATTTTTTAGATTGCTTGTTTTATTTTGAGATGTCTTCTTCAGGATCTAGTCGAAGTAGAGATCCGGGTTGAAAATATTGTATAACCTAAATCCAAATGACAAAAATTGAATTTGATGTAATTTTTGTGAAAAGATACGAAAGGGAGAATAAATTGGTTTAAGAAGCATATTGCTGGTATTAAAGGGGATGTTGCCCCTTGTAAAAATGTTCCTGAAGCTATCAGAGAGGAGATTAAGTAATTTACGAGTTTTGTAAAACAAAAA
Organism: Amborella trichopoda; assembly: GCF_054954075.1. Classification (NCBI taxonomy): domain Eukaryota; kingdom Viridiplantae; phylum Streptophyta; class Magnoliopsida; order Amborellales; family Amborellaceae; genus Amborella; species Amborella trichopoda. Next base: position 24,999,337 of record NC_142346.1, read on the forward strand.
CAGGAACAAAATTCTTGTCATTTGAATAAATCTATTTCTCTTACTTCTAGAAGAAGTAATCCAGGTTGGAAGTATGGTTATAACCCAAAACCAAACGATAAAAATTGTATAAGGTGTAATTTTTGTGAAAAAGATACTAATGGGGGTATTAACCGATTCAAGAAGCACATTGTTGGTATTAAAGGGAATGTTGCATCTTGTAAAAAGGTTCCTATAGCTAATCGGGATGAGATTAGACAACTTCTAAATTTAAAAGAACCAGAAAATGATGAAAATAAGTCTTGTTCTACAAAAAACTCTTCTTCAGGTTCTTTTAGAAGTGGTGATTCGGGTTGGAAGTATGGCTATAACCTAAATCCGAATGACAAAAATCGTATTAAATGTAATTATTATAGAAAGGATACTAATGGGGGCATTTACCGGTTTAAAAAGCACCTTGCCGGTATTAAGGGAGATGTTGCCCCGTATAAAAATGTTTATGAGGCTATCAGAGAGAAAATTATACAATATTTGAGTTCTGGGAAGCACAAAAAGATAGAAAAAGGTAGAGCAGCCAAGACTCCTAAGGCATCTGTACATACTAGTAAGAGGGAGGTAGAAGAAGAGATGGAAGAGGCAGATTCAGAAGAAACATAAGAGGACAAGCGTTATATTGAAGACAGCCTCAATTCTGATACATATGATGAAGCTGACCCTATTCCTTCTGGTGATGATTATGATGATGAATGAAGACTCTTGGTGTTAAGTGTTGACTGTTGTGTTGAGTGTTGACTATTGTGTTTGTATATTTTTTGAATTTCTGTGTATTTTGTTTTCTTATTTTTGGTTTCTACTTTCTAGTTTTTAGTTCTACTGTCTAACTTTTATGTGTACAGTCTACAGTGTATCAGTCTATCGGTGTATGCTTGTATGGTTTTACTGTTTTGGCATTGTATAAAAAATATGGATTATGGTCTTATAGATTATCAAAATACTGGGATTATGGTCTTAAGTTTTTCTTTTTTTTTTGTCAACTGGGCCGCCCAGGTTCTGACCGCCTACTTAGGTGCTAGGCAGCCTAGACCCCCATGGTCGCCTGGGGGTTTCCTAGTGCTTTTTTAAACATTGAAATGTTCTTTGAGAGGACCCCTATACTTGTGTTGGAATATGTCCCACAGGGGTGTACCTGTAATCCATTGAGAGCCGAATGATGGGAAGCTCTGGCTCAGTGACTTTGATGTAACCAATTATGTGTCTCTGCCATAGACTGTGGAGCATAGGTCTATTGGGTCAGCTTGAGATACCGGTGGAGCATCATTTAGGGCAAGCCCATTGGAGTAATCCGAGGCCATGAGACTCACTTACCCTTTGTCCAATTTAATGAATATGAAAAATGGTGAATAAATGTTCATAAATATTTTAAATATTTATTGTGAATTCTTTAAAATTTGTTTATTGACAAAACTGTACTTTTAATATTTGTTTAGACCTAATTCCATTTGAGGACTGCCACGTGGCACACCTGAGTGGCCAAAGGGTGGCCGTGTGGCACCCCTAGCCCCACCATATGATCAACGCCCAGTTGGGCGCTAATCCCAAGGTGGGGGATGTGGATGACATATTATTTTGTTATGTTATATATTGTTATTTAACTTATTATATTATGTTATAACTTAAACTACATTTTTGTCACATGTTTATTTTATTCACACAAGTACCTTGTTGACATGCGTAAGGTCTATTTTAATTTAATTTAACTATTGAATCCATTAAAATTCGATTTTTGAATTTGAATTTCAAAAATATCTTCACACATGTATGAAGGGGACATTAAGCTTATTGTAGTTGATTCGAAATATTAGATCGATCTATAAGGTGATTGGCTTTCATAAAGGTGTACTTTTCTGCATGTGTGAGTTTTACCATTTACTTTATTGCCCATTGCCCTTGATGAATCTCTACACTATTTAATTATTTAAAACTAAGGGTTTTTGTGTATGGGCAAGTTGGATTCACTAGGAATAAAAATATGGAGCTAAAAATAAAAGAGTAAAGTGGCCTTACTTAGGGTTTAATGTGGGTGATAATATGAGTTAATATAATTCTTCATGCTGTCTCGCTCCCGTCCTCTCCCTTCTCACCTTCCTAAATGCTGGACCGACATCTACAATTTCTACCCTAGAACCCTACCGTCCTCTCCGTCTCTCCCTCCTCCCTTGAGATCTTGGCCCACCACCACCTTTCTTTCCTCGCGCCCCCTCTTAAGGCCTCTTTCTCTCAGATTGTAGCCTCCTCTAAGCCGGTTACTTCCCCTCTACAACCCCCCTCTGCTACAGCAAGAGCTTAGGAAACCTACCTCTGAAAGGTCCCCCTTCCTCCCTTTTTGTATCTCCATTAATCCTGAAGAGATTGCAAAATCGAAGCCCAAGTTGCTTGTGTCTTAATTGGTCTTTTCCAGCCAGGGCGCCGTGACATTAGAGGAATTGAAAGGGCTGCACAAAATCACTGGAGGGAATCCAACATCACTTGCAGCCGCCTCGCTAATGGCGAAATCCTTTTCTCCTTTCCCTCTTTGAGTTGCGCACAACTCGCTCTTCAAGATTCCAATACCTTCTCCTTCCACGGAGCCTCTTGCCGTCTTCGACCATGGTCGCCCTCAGAGGGGTCTTTTAGGGAACAAAGGATGTGGTTAGCTTTCAACCACATCCCTCTCCTAGTGTGGAGACCTGAAACTTTCCGGTGCCTTGCGGCTTCTTGTGGATTCCTCATTTCGATACATTGGATTTTGATCGAAACCCTTCCCCTGGGTTCAATTTGAGTCGTGGTGGAAGTTTTGGACCCCAGTCTTATTCCCAAAACTTTGTGGATCGAAGTAGACGACCTCTACTTTCCAATCTTGATGTTTTGGACTATGGCCTCCCCTCCCATTTTCCTCCACCAAGCCACCCTTGCCAAGTCAAAGGCCACCGAGTCTGCTTCTTGGACCTTGGTCTTCAAGAAAGCTCGACTGAGAAGAAGGCGTCGACGGCCTCCAGATCCATCTGATGCCAACGGTTGCCACCACACTTTTCAGCCGCATCCGCCGATCCAGTCGTTGGCTCAGCCGCCTCCTCTTACCCCGCCCTGCGGTGGGCAGGCCTCCCCTGACCTGTTTCCCCAGAAGCAAACCCCCCCCTGACTCGTCCATTTCTGCTTCCCCCCCCTTTTCTTGTTGACCCGGAAAGGAGGCCCAAAGTGATTTGCTGCCTCTCTCCCTCTCTTCGAGCATCTCGTCTAAGCCGGGTTGGTCTTTCTTGAATGTTCTCCCCCCCTCACTTAGACGCCCCCTGTTCACCTGTCCTCCCTCTCGCCTACCCCGATCCATGTGGCTCCTACTCTCTCCCCTGTACAGACAACCCCTGTACACATGTCCTCTCTCTCACCTTCCCCGATCCACGTGGCTCCCTCTCTCTCCCTAGTACACGCGTCGTCTGTGGCTTCAACCCGCCCACCGACATCACTTCTTGGTACCTGTTCGGCACCGTCTGATGCCATCCACTTGTTCCCCACACCTTTTTCCCTCCCTCCTCGATCACCTCCCGCCCACACGCCGCCTACCTTCCCTCCCTCGGTCATTTCCCCCTGCCACCTGTCTTCCTCGAGCCCCCCCTCTGCCTTTCAGTCACTAGAGCCGCCTTCGATCTCCCCCCTCCGATGATATGACTGCGCCTGCTCCTCCCTCTCATCTTGCTCTCCTGCCGAACCCTCCCCTGCTTCCCGGTATCTCTTTCATCGATCCAGTTGACCCCGGCCTTTTTGTCCCCCGGCTCGAACGAACATAGAAGATTCCTTCGCCACCTCAGTGCCCCATTTCCCTCTTCTTTTCCCCTTCCGCGCTCGCCCTGACCCCCTCCTTCCTTCCGCTTACCATTACCTACTACCCTCTTTGCCTCTCTGTGTCCTCTCGTCCCATCTTAACCCTTTGGAGCCTTCAGACCATCCTCACCTCTTCTCTATGGACAGAAACCTCTTCCCCCAAGGCATCGTGACCACCCATACCTGGGACCTCTCCCTCCCGGATACTGACTCCTTATCCTCCTTGTTGGCTCCCTATCTCTCATATACCCCTCACCTAGTTAGCTTTACCAAGGTCAACTCTCTTCACTTCACTTGGCCCTACTCTCACTTTGCCCTTCTTGCTACCTTTTCCTCTGTTCAGACTTTCCTTTACCTCGCCTATCTCCCTCTTCCCTTTCGTTCCCCCCTTCACCTCAGCTCCCTGAGTTTCAACAAGCTTACAGTTCGCCTGTTTACCCCCCTAACCCCTATCAGGAGCCCACCTACCTTTTGGACCAGCCTCCAGTCGCCCAGCCACTTCTCCACCCTCACTTTAGGGGTCCTCCCTCGCCCACCCTATCTCTAGTTTATAGAATCATGGGCTTCCACTATGACGGACCAAAAGGGGCCGGCTCACAAGTTCCTCACCGCATACGCGCAAAAGCAGGTCCAAGGTAAGACTCAAAGGCCAGAGAGAATTACTTAGCCTATTCTCTTTCCCCTCCGTCCAGGACAAGCCTACCTGGGTCTCCCCAGTTATCCCCTCTATTTCTTGCCTCAGGAGGTCTTCCAGAATGGCCTCATCCCCCCCTCCCTCTCTTATTTCATGAAGATTGTTACATGGAATATTAGAGGACTGAGACAACAATCTAAGAAGAACGCTGTCAAAGACATCTCTCTCAAACATTCCCCCTCTGTTCTGGCCCTAGTTGAAACCAAACAACCAGCGCCCACCTTACGGCCAACTATGGGCCTAACTCCTCGCTTAGAAACAGACTCTGGTTTGAACTGGACCATGTTGCAGCTCTACCACACCCTTCCTGGTGTTTGGGAGGAGACTTCAACGTCACGAGATGGTCCCACTAGTGAAATACTTCTACCTCCATCTCCCAGGATATGAGGGATTTTGCTGATGTCATCACTAGGAATGAACTCATCGATATTCCTCTTCAAGGTAGTCAATTCATGTGGTCTAACCATTCTCCTAATCCCTCCCTCTGTAAACTTGATCGCTTCCTCTTCTCTACCAACTGGGACGAACTTTTCCTTGGATCCCTCACCTTAGCCTTACCCAAACCTACTTCAGACCACTGTCCCTTCCTCCTGGATACCAACACTGTACAAAGAGGGTCAAAACCCTTCATGTTTGAACTAGCCTGGCTTGAAGAGGTTTCCGTTTCTACTTTGATACCTCTCAGGTGGCACTCTTTCTCACCTCACGTTAGGGATAGAGCAGGATACAGACTTCAGACAAAAATTCAGCTCCTAAAAGCTTCCCTCTAGACCTGGAACAAAGCCCTATCTGGCATTACTCCCAAACCAAATCAATCCTCTTGGACACTGTCCAATGTCTTGACCACTTGGAATAATCCAGAGCCCTTGACACCTTGGAACTTAACCTCAGGGCCCAAACCAAACTCGACTACCTGTCTACCCTCAAAAAAGAAGAGATCTACTGGTTCTAGAGATATAGGATAAAGTGGTTAAAATTGGGGGACCTTAACACTGCTTTTTTCCATTGTATAGCTAATTGTCGTCAAAGGGACAACACCATCTCTTTGCTCAAAGTTAACAGCTATTTGACCTAACCAGCACAAATTGAGCACGTTGTCGTAGAGTTCTTTCGAACTCTATATTCTACCCCCACTGGCCTGAGGCCTAGAATGGCTGATCTCGATTTTGTTGCCATTAACTGAGGACCTACCAGCTTCAATAGAGCAACCTTTCTCTGAGGATGAGGTCCTACAAGCTTTAAAAGCCCTTGCCATTGATAAAGCCCTAGGCCTTATGGTTTCCCAATTGCACCCTTCAAAACCTTCTGAGGTACTTTTCGTTCTGACTTCCTCAATTTCTTCCACGAATTTTTCCAAAGGGGAATCATCCACAAAGCCATTAATTCCAACTTCATTGCCCTCGTACCTAAAATTAAAGGGGCTGACGAAATCAAGGACTCTCGGCCAATTATGCTCCTGAACTCGATCTACAAAATCTTGGCTAAGGTCCTTGCCAATAATTCAAAAAGCAGACCGCCCAGCATCTGGGCAGCTGCCTAGGCGGTCCAAAAGGCCTGGGCGCATCACCCAGGCCTAGGTGGCCAAATTAGGTAGGTATCCTTGGGCGCCCGCCTAGGTGCCCGGGAACCCGCTTGGGCGGCCGCCCAGGGGCTGTGCCCCGCCAAAGGGTGGAAATGCCACTTGTTGAGGCCATTTTTGGGTCATTTTGGGTTTTTTTTTTTTAAATACTAAAAGTGCAAAATTGTGGGTTTTAGGTTTCAAATGAACCTAAAACCCATTAGAGGCTATTTTTTAGAGAGAAAAACCCAAAAAAAAAAAATTTTACTGGGCCGCCCAGTTGGCGCTGAGCTGCATGGACCCCCTCGACCGCCTAGTGCTTTTTGAAACACTGGACTCCTTGCCTCTAGACTCCAACAAGTCCTCCCTACGATGATCTCTCCTTCCCAATCTACTTTCATTCAAGATAGACAGATTTGGGATGGGGTCCTGGTAGCCAATGAAGGTTTCCACTCGAGACATTTAGCCAAGAAACCAGGTTTAATTTTTAAAATAGATTGGGAGAAAGCTTATGACCATGTCGACTGGTCCATTCTGTAAGAAACCATGGTGAGAATGGGTTTCAGGGATCGTTGGAGAAGTTGGATGAGGGGATGTTACTCTAACCCCCATCTATCCATCCTTATCAATGAGTCACCGAAAGGCTACTTCCCAGCTCACAAGGAGCTTCACCAAGGGGATCCCCTTTCCCCCTTCCTTTTTGCCATAGTCGCAGAAGTTTTCTCTAGATCTCTCTCCCGCCTCTATTAGTTTGGCCTCGTATCTGCTTTCACTACTAGTTATCAGGGTCCCACGGTGTCACAACTGCTGTATGCAGATGACACCTTCGTCTTCCTTGATGCCTCCCGAGAGGAAATAGACACACTCAAACTCTTCCTCCTGTGCTTCCAGAAAGCTACAGGATTCAAAGTTAACATGAAGAAGTCCAAAATGTTGGGGGTTGCCATGACAAAAGCAGAGGTTCGTGCTCTTATCCCAGACTGGGACTGCAAAGTGGAAGATCTCCCTTCCACCTACCTAGGCCTTCCTTTGGGGCTGGGAAAACCCAAAAATAGACTTTGGTCTCAGGTTCTAGACAAAGTAGAGAGGCGCCTTGCCACTTGGAAAGGCATATATCTCTCCCTAGCAGGTAGAGTAACTTTGATCAAGGCTACACTGGCAAATACCCCGATCTACTTCATGTCCCTGTTTCAGATGCCAGCACAGGTGGCCAACCACATGGAACAACTTATGCGAAACTTTCTTTGGTCGGGCCAGGCAGAGAAGACCAAATTCCACCTTGTAGCATGGGATGACATCTGCCTACCAAGAAAGCAACGGGGTTTAGGGATTTAGACCCTCAGAAAACATAGTACTGCTCTCCTAGGCAAATGGTGGTAGTGCCTTGCCACCCAACCTGAATCTCTCTCGGCTCAGGTGTTGCGTACTAAGTACGATATACATGATGAAATTTGGGTACCAGAGAGGATTCAAAAACACAGGGCGTCAGGAGTGTGGTTGTCCTTAGCCTAATCACTGCTACAGTTCAGAAGGTACATTAGATTCCACGCCAGAGAAGGCCTCAGGGCCAAATTTTGGACAGATCTTTAGCTTGGCACATCCCCCTTGTGCAAGGCTTTCCTTACACTCTTTTCACTTTCCTCTGATAGAAACTCCACCATCGCTGAGGAAATGCCTCTCTCTGGTGGTCGAAGAACCTGGAGTCCCTCTTTTCGTAGAATTCTCTCAGATGATGAGAGTTCTCAGTTCCAATAACTTTTGTGTGCCTTTTCCTCTCATTTCCTCCCATCTTTTGGGAGTGACACTATTTTATGGAGCCTTCCCCCTTAGGCCTCTTTTCAATAGCTTCTTTCTACAAAATTCTCACCTAACCCCCAACCTTCCCTCTCAATCCCACCTCTATCCCGTCAAAAGTGTGGTCCACTAGCGCCCGACCAAAGATTCAGTTTTTTAGTTGAAATGCCTGCTCTCAAAGAGCCCTCACAGTTGACCAATTACAAAAAAGGGGCATCTCCACACCCAATAGATGTGCTCCATGCCTCTGTACGGAGGAATCTAACTCTGACCTTTTTTCATCCTTTGTGACTTTTCTCAAAAACGTTTTGGTATCCAATGGGTCACCCCACCCATTGTCCGTGCTCTGATCACTCAACTTTGATTCTCAGTGGCCTTTGGCTGGAAAATCATTATGGAAGGCTACTGTGGCTGCCACCATTTGGACTTTATGGTTGAAAAGGAATAACATAATTTTCAATGGTGCTCAGCTACTATTGCCAGCTCTCTTCTACAAGATTGTCTCGTTGACCACCTTTTGGGCTTCAAATCACAAGACTTTTTTGGACCTTTCTAGGAACACCCTTCTCTCTCAATGGAAAAATGTCCATAACCACATGCCTTCCAAACCCTCAAGAGATAACAACTGGCAACGACCACCAGATGGCAGCATCAAGCTTAACTTTGATGGCTGCACTCTAGGTAATCCCGACCCTTCAGGCGTAGGGGGTGTTTTCAAAGATTGTCAGCGAAACGTCCTCTATACCTTTTCAATGCTTCTTGGGATCTATGATTCCCAATATGCAGAAGCTATGGCTCTACTATTGGGTTTGAGAAACCTCAATCCATCCTGAGGCACACTGATTGTGGAAGGAGATTCCTTGAACACCATCTCTTGGGCAAGAGGCTTGTCCCCTCCACCTTGGCAGTTGTCCTCCATCTTTGATGAAATTTCCCATATCTGCAGGGGTACGAGCGTCTCATGGCAGCATACTTGGAGGATGTCCAACAATCTCGCAGATCTACTGGTGAAGGAGGGAGTACATATGGATACCAAGGCCAGGTCCAACTCCTTTTTTGTTCAAGACCACAGCCGTACTACATAGCCCGTCTTCATACGAGGAAGCCACAACTTAGTTTTTATTTTTATAAATCTCATTGTATATCTTGTAACATGGGCGAATCTTATAAGCCTATACCGAGAATGGACTACTAATGTATTTTTACTGTTAGTCACCCTGTGAGGGTGCTTTCAGTCCTAGATCCTGTAAATTTTTACTCTCTTAATACAATGTTAAAAGTTCTCAAAAAAAAATGTCGGTGATAATGGTGCTAAATTCCATCGCTTTATTCTAGTGGTTGGATGGGGATGGGTGGCTAGGGTATATTGGCATCTCATGTGCCTTTGGATAGATGCATCAAGGGTGTTGATGATATCCAATCTTACACACTATGTATATATACTTCTCTAAGTCTCAAACCCTACCCACTTGGAAAAATCGATTTGTCTTGAATTGAATAGAGAGGAAAAGAAAGAGATCAAACCTTGTGTGCTCCACATACACCCCTTTGCTCTTGAGAGTTCCCATCTTCATTGAGGATCTTTGAAGTTTGATGGTGGTCCTTCACTCCATAAGATTAAGCTTATCTCATACTTTGGATTAAGGTATTATCTTACTAAGCTATTTTTCATCAAAGATCGTTTTATCCTGCATCAAAGCTTCCTGGAAATTTCATTTATAGTTCTGTTTGGATATTATCTTCATGACATTCCCACATAGTGTGATCCTTCACTTGCTTTTGTGTATTATGCATTGATGAACCTTTGACCATGCATAGTTTCCCTTGACCTCTCTTGCACGAATTTTTTTGAGCATCTTTGAGTCTTGTTATTCAAATTCCAGGGATATCTAGATCCTCTTAGAAGTATATTTACTCATTTAGAGTTAGAACTTTTGTATGAAAAGTTGTTGTGGTGGACCAATGGACCACCATAAGTAGTATTGCTCTATCTTGCTCCATATTGATCCGATTTGCTCCATTCTTCACTCCATTCTTCTTGCAAACTATTTTAAATGATTTTGTGGACTCTTAGAAGTGGTTTTAAAAGTGTAAGAGCTTCCTAATTGGATTAGATACTCTTGCAATATTCATTAGAACAAAATTAAGCCCCTAAAAGGCTTGAATTTGTAGCCCGGGTACAAGGAGTTCGAACCATGGTTTCTCACATGTTTGTATACATGTTTATTTGTTGTATTTACAGTTATTAAATGATTCATGGTTGAAAAAGTTGTGTATGTTGAGTGAAAAATAGAATTGTGCTTGTAATCTTGTGGTATGAGCTTTAATGATATGTTTTATTGCTTATGTGAATTGAAATCTCTTTAGATTATTACGATCAAGTGTATAATGTGTATGAGACATTGTGTTTATTGATGAGGATGAAAAATGAAATTGGAGTTATCATGTAATTTTGGTATAATGAGAAATTTTAAGTGAGTTATGTAATATGTCGTCTAGATGTATATTGTGAGTATTTGGACATTGTATAGAGTTTAATTATATTTTTTAGTTAATGAATTTGTAAGGAACCTATTAGGGTTGAATTTGTATTATTCAAATGTGTATTATATTTTAATTAAACTAAGCTTGTAGGCTGGATTTTATGTATTATGGTTTTGTATTGAGATATTCATGCATTTAAACCCTTGAGTTTTAATACAATGGAAAATTTTTAAAGATTGTGTACCTAGCCACTTGGTTTTATACCTCCAATACGCCTTACAGCAGGAAATGCAGTCGAAGATGATTGACAGTGTCTTCGCTTTCCTTATACAAAATCCGTCCTGTAGACATTGGAAGACTATGTTTTTGGAGCTGATTTCTTGAGGATTCTCCTATGGATGGTCAGCCAAGTGAATAGCTAGACTTTTGTTCGGGGCAGGAAGGAGCCAGGCCTGGGAGGCCATATAGACTGGAAGGGGTTTTCATTCCAGATTTGCTTGTAGAATGAAGACACTTTGAACAGTCCTGAGTATGATTGGCTCCACAACAGTTGTCCCTTCCATGACCAGGGAAGAAAAATAAGCCTCAAAGGGTGATTAGAATGGTCTCCAACTCCTATGAATCAGCTTCGTTGAGGTTTCTCCAATGTAGGAGACCATACCTGATCCCCCCCCCCACCCCCAACCCCAACCCCCCCCCCCCCCAAAAAAGAAAAAAAAAAGTCTAGGTAATTGAAGACTGCAATTCTGGTCTAAAGTTGGCAAGAATATTGTGGGAATTGGCAGTCCAGGGTGACAATGCCAGGCCAAAAGTCTTTTCTTTCTCTATTTCTTTATTTGGGCATTAGGTGAACACAATTGCAGAAAGGATGAATGCCTAAAGGACTCCTGTCCACACCCTTGACATCTGATTGTTGCCAGGGCATTTTTGGAGTCAAACTCGAGTCATCAAAACCATTGACATGCTGTATAACTCGGAAGATGGCTTCCTTGCGATGCAAACCTCCACAGCCACTTGCCATAAGGGCAGTGTTCATTGTACTTCAAGGACTTAATATAGCCCGCCCCACGTTTTTAGCAAACATTTTCCCAGTTAAAAATGTGTTGCTTGAGGTCAACTCCATCCCTAGACTAGAGAAAATTCCTCATCATCTCTCCAGTTTCTACAACCATAATTGGCATGCAGAAAATAGATTATTGGAGGACAAGAATGCTTGAAAGGGTAGCTTTGATAAGGGCCAGCCTTCTGTTCTAAGAAAGGAACCTATCTTTCCAAGAGGCCAGGCACCTCTTGAAGTGTTCGATGATCAACGTCCCACCAGCGTTTCTTGGCCTCCCAATGCACAAGGGAAGCCCAAGATATTTTTTACGAACTGCACCCTTTTTAGCAAGTGGCTAGATAGTGTCAGTCCAACCGAAATGCCAATTAACAAGTCAATTCATTCTCAGACCCATGGCCATCTCAAATAACACATAGACAACCATTTTTTATCTGCCTGCTATGGGATAGCAACGCAAAACACCGTGTTGTCGGTGTATTGTAAGTGGGAAATAGCGGGGTATGCCTGAAAGATGTTGTAGTAGTATGCATTTCAGATGGACTTGCTGAAGACTTTAACAATGATAGAAAAGAGAAAGGGGACAAAGGATCACCTTCACATAGCCCCCTGGAGGCCACGAAGAATCCTTGTGTACTTCCATTTATGAGCACAAAGATTGCCACTTATGGCTGAAGAATGTAAGCTATAAAACATGGTAGAGGACTTGCCAATCAACATGTTAAGTCTAATTTCAACACTAAACCAGGGGCTATTAATAAATATCTATAGTTTAGACATTCATGTGATATTAATGCACCATCGAGGATTTGGTACTCTTTGATGAAAGTGCCTTGGGTGCAGAAACTAATGAAGTCCAGCACCCCTCTCAGGCGAGTGGCTAGGACCATGGACAGTATCGTATTGGTAATGTTTAGTAGAAAGTGTCTAAATAACTTGAAGTCTAGATTCTAAATGCAATCATGTGCCACTTATCTATTACGTATTGATGTAGCTTTGCAAATTCGAATCTCAAAAAACTTATACAAACAACACTAAAAACTTATCGACAGGTTATTGAATATTATTTTTTTAAATCATTTTAAATTTTGCAACCCCATATCCATGTCCTGATGCTTCAAATCAAACTACCTAAGTCATGAAAGAACATCAGTTACCCTTGTCATAGTTGTAATCCCCCTCATCACTGATCATTATCATCATTTACACTATGGCCCTCTTCCTCAACTCCCATTTGAAAAAGAATTGGCAATTAATTTCTAGGAACTAGCTATGATTTTTTAAAAGTTTTTATTGGTAAGAACTTGCTATGATGTGGTTTTTTTCTTAGATATCATTTTGAAGTTTTGGTTGAAAAACAGAGTTTGGCACTCCAATTCCTAAAATTTCACGAAGAATTTGGTCAGAACCTCAACAATTTGAGTAAAAACATCAGCCTTCATTTTCAAGATAGACTTCTCCAAACTTTTCTTTTTGAAGCTGGATTGCTGCACTTAATATAGGAGAAAGTTATCATGAACCCATGTAAATGTACTGAGCAAAATTTCTTATCTAGATGGTTTTATTGATTGTCATTATATCATTAACCCGTGTAATAATCATCCAACCTATAAAACGAAAGTTATCCAGACACCGCTGAGAAGTGGAGTAAATCAATCCCATTCTTGAAATCTTTCTCAACCTTTACGACAATATTGAGTCTTGATAATGGGGTGGTGTAAGTGATGTGGAGCTAGTTTGTTTTCCTCATGTCCTTTCAATTTTCTTATCTCACCACATCCAGAGCCAATGCTAGTACTCTCATCAATGATTATAATCTAGCCTTCCTTGAATGCATCTTGGTTCAAGTGGCAATCATGCCACTTCCTCTGAGAGAAGCTCTTACGCTGTGTGATGCTGCTACCTCACATTGCAGTTGCCTACTAACTCTGAACATTTTCTCCAAATTATGATGCTTGAATATCATGTATGCCATATATGTGTCATTTCCGGGAGTGTGTATATTTTGATAGGGTATTCTGGCATCTCCCCTTAATTTTTATATTCTGAATTGGTTTACTTCTCCAAAATGGAGCTGATATTTTGACCTTGTTGTATTATGCCTGTCAATGAATTTCCATCGATCATTGTTGTAAATTCAGAAGCTTATACAGTGAGTGGAGAACACTTGGCACCAAGCAGTTAGACTGACCATCAGCCCATATGCTTATTTAGTCCCTTTCAGTCTTTTCTTTTTCTGATCGTCACTGTTAACTTGATATGGTTTGAGGTTGAGATTGCATCTGCTGGTGCATCTTGCCATGCATAGTTTATGAACATATCAAATCCAAGGATCCTTTACCCTAGATACATAACATTGAAAGTTGCTTCCTTTTCATTCGTTATTGCAGGCCCAAATAAGCATTATGTTGCCAAATAATTGATGCCAACTGCTTGTTGTTACCCTTTTCTGATTCTTGCAGATTGGATTGGAAGGAGAATACTTGAACATTTACAAGGAAGATGGACTCCATAATGTAAAATGGATCTCCACTTCAAATCCTCCAAAGAATCAACCTCTCACATGGTATAAGGTATTCCTTACAGTACTCAATTGTTATTAGATAAGCAAGTAGGGCTCTTGTGTTGGCCACATGTTCATTGTCAACAACAGTAGTTTATTAACATAATCTTACTTGGATTTACATAATGTGATCCATTTCATAGTGTGAAACATGTACCATAATTACAAGATGAAAAATTAAAATAGTGATAGTGCATTTAAAAAGAACGGGGGAAGTATCCCACTTTGAAAGAGGTGATTCTTGATCTCTCGGTTTATTTTGGGAGGATCACATGCATAAGAAATTAATTTGTGTCAGCTTTCAGAGCTCCACATCTCTGTAGTTTTAGAGATGGCTTTAGTTGATTTGATACCCTGGAGTTTGTCAAAATTTGAAGTTTTATTTAGAATGAGTTTTACAGTCATTTGTTTCTCAACTTTTTGAAATCTCTCAAGAAATGAAGCCCTGCCCTTCTTACTATGACTTTCAGTAACGTAACTCTGTGCATCTTGGAATTTCACAGGCAATTGTGGATGCTCCAAATGGAAATGAACCAGTTGGATTGGACATGAAACATATGGGGAAAGGCCAAGCATGGCTCAATGGGGAGCCCATTGGAAGATTCTGGCCCCGAGTAAGCTCCATAAATGATGACTGCACTCCTAAGTGTGATTATAGAGGCAAATTTTTCCCAAGCAAATGTGGCACTAGATGTGGGGAGCCCACTCAAAGATGGTAAAGCACGAAGCAGCTGTATTATTATAAGTTCTTTTAAAAGATTCAAAAACCTGTTTGGAATGCCCAAGAACCACCTGAATCTTTCATGAAACTTCAATGCCCATGTGAAAATATTCCTGAATTGGCTTCCATAGTTTTCCGAAAGGCAAAGTAAAAAATGTAACTATTTTGATTCTGTAGCTCAGCTTCAAGAAAAACACGTTTCATGTATCAAAATATGCGTGGTGCTTCAGAAATGTGGAATTTCAAACCAGTACTGGAGGCAACCTCAGGACGTTTATCTAGACCGTTCAGTTATCTGGGCTGATTGATTATTTTACCTCCTGTATTTGGAAAATCAGAGTGTATCTTAGCAGAATATGCTTTTTGTAGTCCATAAATTTTTTCTATGATACACTCATTTGTGTGCTTCTGAATACATCCTGGTTAATACATATTTCTATAATACTCTTGCTCGTGTATTTGACATATAGCCAGGGGTAAAACAGTCACAAGAAAAGGCCTTAGACACTCAGTTTCTAGACACCTTTTTTATGATTTGTTTACTCTAAATGCTGTTTCCTTTTCTTTTTTTTTTAAATTACTGTTTCCTTAATGTTTTTTTTTTTTTGAAACTACTGTTTCCTTATTGTTAGCAGTAATTGATTGAGTTTTGAACCCCCTGGAGCTTTGCCTTTTTTTTGCCTGAGAATCAAATCAAAAGCAACTGGAGTGTAGAGAAACAAAATCAAAAGAGCCTGCATTGTATGAAAAGCACCTCGAATTCTGTTTTCTGGCTTACTTTCCTTGCTTCCCCCTGCTCACAGGTATCACATTCCCCGGTCTTGGTTCAAGCCTAGAGAAAATTTGCTGGTGATTTTCGAAGAGAAGGGTGGGGACCCTTACCAAATCTGCTTTTCTAGACGTCGTGTAACTTCAGTTTGTGGTCTCATTTCTGAGGACCATCCGCCATCTAATACAGCATATAACAAACAAGACTCATCATCTAGTATAAGACCTCCAGCAGGCATACACCTCGAGTGTCCTGGCTCTTCTCGCATATCTTCTATAAAGTTTGCGAGCTTCGGGACACCTCAAGGAACATGTGGCTCATTCCAGATGGGAGCCTGCCACGATCCTCTCTCAGTTTCCCTGGTTGAGAAGGTTGGTTGGTCTTTTCTTTTTGGCTGATTTCTATCTCAATGATGCTAGTGTTCAGAAATTGAATGATGCTTTTTTTTTGATGAAGTTCAAAATGTTATTAATAAAGCCTTACAAGAAGGAAATTACATCAGTGGAGACTAAAAGAGAAGGTAAAGAGATGCCCCCTTTGGCAAGAGAGTCAGCCACAGAATTAGCCTCTTTGTAAGCATGGAGAAAGGCCACCGACATAGTGTCCACCAGATCCAAAATCTGTAACCAACTAGATCTAAGTTCCTAAGGAACACACTGCTCTTTCTTACACCATTTTATCACATTCAAGGAATCCTCCTCATTCTCACAACAATTACCCAAATTCCGAGAAAGGAAAATTTTCAAACCTTGAAGAAGAGCGAACATTTCAGTTTAATTAGTTGAGACTATACCAACAAGACCTGCATAGGAGAAGATGACATCACCATAGCAATTACGCAATACATCCCTAATACCAGCCAATCCCGGATTCCCCAAGGAGCTGCCGTCAAAATTCAACTTGAGACCACCGACACTAGAGGCAGTCCTTATACATCTATGTCTAGTCTTAAAACCTCCCATTAAAAAGACATTCTGCAAGTTAACCGTACATCTGGTTGCAGGATCCCCCAAGTTTCTTTTGTCACAGACAACCAATACCATATGGTCAACTTTATCTTTATGAGCACTCTATTAAAAGGCAAACTCTCCCCTTAAAAGGTCCTTCTATTCCTCTCCTTCCAAATTTTCCAAAGGACTGCCCGCTAGCAATCTTCAACACCTCTTTGCCTAGAGATGGTAAATGTTGAAAGGCTAACTGAGAAACAACATCCATCACATATTGGGGTAAAGAAGTATTAACCCCAAGTAGCCCAAACAACCAATACCAAATCCTAGAAACAAAGGAACAATGGATAAATAAATGTGCTCCCGATTCCCCATCTTCTTTATAGAGTAAACAAACATTCGGAAGAATTTTATTTCTCTTGATCAAGTTATCGATTGTCAAATTCTTGTCAAGAGCAGCTAACCATATAAAGACCTGAACCTTATGAGGGATGGGCCATTTCCAGATCTTTACTATAGAGGGCAAAGACCATCTCCATCTATCATTAAAAAGCAGCTTGTAACAAGACTTTACAGTGAAAAGACCATCACAGTGAATGATGCTTTTATTTCGAACATGCAGGTGTGCCTAAATGCCCAGGAATGCTTGGTGCAATTGTCAAAGGAGAATTTTGGAGAAGATCCGTGTCCTGGTTTGCTAAAGACCGTTGCAGTTGAAGCTGTATGCCAGTGAGGACGAACATTATCTCTGTCTTTCCCTCTCTCATTTTTAAGAAGTTGAGAGCAAAGCTCAATCTTCGTCTTCTCTCTTTTGAGCAGCTTCTTTTATATAATTGTTATCGTTTAAACAATCTTCAATTTCTGAAATATTGGACAAGTGAGGAGATGCTAGCCAGCCGATTATGCAGGAAATTCAAAGCTAAGTGTATTCCCTTTGAATTACTTGTACACAAGCCAATCCTTATATAATAAAAATGTTCTCGCATTTTGATTTCCTCCGTCTTTGAATGCTCTTCTGTTTGTGTCTAAACTTTGTTGGCACCCGATATCTCTCCATCTCGATCTGCCTTGTATGACGGCAATTACTCTCTATTTTTTGCCGATATCATATACATTACTAAACATGGTTATTGCTTTCCAATTGGTTGTTATTTGCATTAATTGTTGCTCCATTTAATCTTAATGATTACATGATTGGTCAAGTAATAACAATATTTGTATTTTTTTCGGTATTGGATTAGTCTTTTTGGTAGCTATCCTTAAATCTCCCATCTTGTGAGCAAACATTCTGGTTTTGGGATAGAGTCCCAAAAAGAAAGAAATTATAAATACTATATAACCTAGGATTTACCTTTATGAATTTTGCTGAAGATTATATGCTCCTGATTGTGTCCACTCATTACCTCTGGTAAAAGAGGAATATTTTATAACCTTTTTCAACCTCAATCTAGCGGCAACATCAAACTATTATATATATACATTATATGTGCATGGAAAAAAATATCATATAAGATCAACATATAATCCAATATTTGGATAGTCAAGTCTAAATGTTGAGAAACCTAATTCAAATTTCTTTTTAGTAATACCCTTGATGATTCTAAAGTGGATCGCTAAATTTCAAGCAGAAAAAATTCCTCCTAAGCAGCTCTTGTGACCAAGTGTACAAGTTGCTCCACCGTGCGAGGGTTCCATGTACACTCCTAGTTTTTCTTTCAAAATTATAAAAAACAAACAGTGGAGATGAACCACCTGGGGATGGAGCTCCACGGTGTGAAAACAACTTTTCATTTTTCCTGATTATCTCGTGCACATTATGGTACTTGCAAAAAATGACTATCTTTGATGGTAAGACAACAGTCATTATGAACAAGAAAATGCACGCAAAAAGCGCGAGTTCCAAAGAATATTTAAATAAAAAATAAAGAAAAAGACAATGCTTCAATAAATTGATTTTTAGAGAGGATGGAAGTGTAAGCATATTGGTAGTGTCTTTTGGAACAAAAGTGAGAAGATATGAAGCAATAATTAAAATTATTATTGATTATAAGTAGATCAACAATACCTCTAGAGCTGTAAATCATGTATGTTGTTAATAATCAGTATTATTTATTACTGGTAGATCAAAATAATATTATAGATTATTAATAGATCGGAAAAACTAACAATAGTATTAGCAATATATATTCTTGATAACTTGTATAAAAATCTCTTTTTACTCTCAAAATTTAAAAATAGTCAGATGTATTTAATATTTTACACTTAAGTCCCACTTTTTTTAAAGTGAATGTTCTATTTTAATTTTACCTCTTTTTTTAAATCCAAATAAGCCCAAATTTTTGGAATTCATACTTCTCATCATAATTCACGTGTAAAAAATATTAAAAACTATATGATTAAGTTAAAATAAAAATGACCAATAAAACCCACAAATTTCACAATCTTAAGGATATTTTGGCTATTTTATTTATTTATTGATTTTTTTAACAAATATAAAAAATATTAACTCCTCAAATTTGAGCTTAATGCGATGTACAGAAAATAAAATAAAATTAAAATGCAATACACACCTTAAAAAGGTGGACTTTAACATAAGAAATAAAGTATACATGAACATTTTCTAAATCTCGATAATAAAATGCGCTTTTTTAGAATTTGAATTCCTGATAAAATAGGATGTCTATCAATTGTGTGAAACAAAAATAAAACCCCTAGATTGCTAAATATCAAAGCGCTAAACCCCAAACTCATCACCCGTAAATCAAACCTTAAATACGTTAAACCGAAATTCAAGAGAGTGAGGGAGAGGACCATACATTGTAGATGAGAGAAAGAGTTGATAGAAAACTTTGAGAGAGATAACATTGTAACAATCCTAGGTGGTTTAAGGGCCTAATTTTCCGCATTTCCATCACCCAAGGGTTTTGGGACGTATTGGTTAGGTACCTAATATTTGGTATCAGAGCAACAGCTGCGACCCAAGTTCAAATCGTAGGAAAGGGCTACCTGAAGAAATAAAATCAGAGTGATGAGAACCACCATAGAGTGAGAGCTACTGAGGACATCGATCATAGGAAAAGGCTACCTTGTAGAAAGGGCTACTTGAACAAAGTGAAAGCCGCCATAGAGTGAGAGTCACCATAGAGTGAGAGCCGCCGAGGACATTGACTGTGGAGCATGGTGGTATGTAATGATCCTAGGTGGTTTAAGGGTCTAACTTTCCGTGTTTCCATCATCAAAGGGTTTTGAGATGTATTGGTTAGTACCTAACAAACATCATACATTGTATATGAGAGAGAGAGTTCATAGAAATCCTCCTTAACCTTCTTTTTCATCAATAGGGGGGGAAGAGAGAGATTATCCTTGTAGGGGAGAGAGAAGTGAGCCGATGGAGAGAGGAGAGTTCCAAAGGCAAGAGTGAGAGGAGTGAAATGAGAGCTCCCTTAGGGGGTATGACTCATCATTGGGAAGGAAGTTTTCAGACTTTCAGCACTCTACCCTCTACTACAAACACTCTCAACCCAACTTCTAACTTTTGACTTTCCATGCCAGGCACAAAAAGTTGGAAACATGGAAAGGATTTCCAAGTCTCTTTTCGAATATAAAATGGGGGAAGCTACAACATCGAGGAAAGTCGGAACCCAGCTCAAAATTTCCCCAACATCAAATGCCCTAAAGGCTTAGGTGGTTTCTAAAGCCCTTTCTTGAGCTAAACCTCCTTAGGATGCAAAGTGATATTCAGTCCATTATAAACGTATATTCTTTTTTCTTTTTTTGAATATAAACATTTTTGTAACTTTCAAGAAATAGTACAAGAGGAAAACAACAAGAAAAGAATAAGATATGGATTAATTAAGCAAAGTTAGTGATAACCAACGAGCCCCAGTGAACACCACTTTTGGCAAGAGAGTCTTCCTTGACATTGGACTCTCTGAAAATATGGCATAGTACAACAAATTGGGATAGTATTAGCTCTTTAATCTCCATAAATAATGACGTTAGCCTCCATGTGAACCTAGCTTCCCCCTTTCACTAAGCTATAATATTTGCATAATCCCCCTCGACAATTTTACCACACTCCATGCCTATAAGTGGTTTGAGCCCTTCTAGCAAACTCCTAGCTTCCGCCTCATTAACAGTAGCATTACCACAAGGCTCAGAATAAGACATAAGAATCAGCCCATCATGATGTTTAATGAGCCCTCCAAATCCTGTTGGCCTCATCTTTCCAAAAGAACTACCATCAAAGTTGAGTTGGACGCTATCCACATGTCGAGGGGACCAAGGAAAGGTATACCTCCTCCTAGAGAAGCGTAATTGGGCTATCTCCATAGGGTTCAGAATGGTCTGGATCCTCGGGATGAACTTGCAATCCTTATTCACTGAAATCCAATCTGCTACCATTCTCATATTCAATCGTGACAAATTGGTCACCTTATCCTCGAAAATTCTCCTATATCACATCCTCCAAGTATTCCACATAACGTTGACCCATAATGATCTCCAAATGATGCGTCCTATTTTTTGGATTCCTAGTGAAACCCACTGTTGTAGCATCATTCTCATAGATGTTGGTATTTGAATATGAAGGTTAAGCATCTTCCCCAACTCCATGAACCCGAAATATATGGACATTGGAGAAGAAGATGCTCAATAGTTTTATTATCAGATTTACATAAAATGCAAACGTTGGTTAACACAGCCTCTTTTATGGAGAATATAAATTGCGTCCAACTTACTTTGGGAAGCAATCCATAAGAACATTTGCACCTTTGAATGGACTTGTAGTTCCAGATCTTGGCCAATTCTTCATCCAACATTCTGCTACGATATTGGTAAAGTAAGGCTTCACAAAAAAATTACTCAAAGTGTTGAAATCCCAAGTATTGTAATCTTCCACTGAAGGAGAGTAGTGAAACTAATCTAGCATGAGTTTGGAATTCTTCAATAAATATGTCATTCATCCTTCTTTACCTATATGGAACATACTACATACCATTAAAACCGTTCTTCCCCTTATCTCTTTGACTGTACCCAAGGGATTACATACCTTTAAGAAACCCTCTGGGAATAGGTAGCGTAAATTGGAAATCCCCCGGCCATTTATCATATCAGAAAAGAGTGTTTTCACCATTTCTCACAATCTTACAATGTTGCCAAAGATAAACAGGTTTGCAATAATCAATCCCTTTCCAAATAGGAGAAATAGAAGACTTATTTCTTGGGCATTGGATAATGTTATTTGTCTCATCAACACCATATTTTTCTTTGTGGACAACACAATATAAAGAGTGGTTATTTTCATGACATCTCCACCACTATTTTGTGAGCAGCCTTATGTTCATAATTTTGAGTTTCCTAATACTTTAGCTTCCCTCTTTGGTAGTTGCACAACATTGATACCATTTAAAAAGGTGTAACTTCATGGAATTATCAAACTTCCCCACAAAAATGCTTTCATGATGCCTGCTAACCTTCTGACTACCTATCCAGGTATTCGAAACAAAGATATATAGTAAACCGGGAAATCGAAGAAGGTGGATTCAATTAATATTGCTCTCCCCCAAAGAAAAGCATTTAGATTTCTGAAGGTCTAATTTATTATTGCATCTTTCAACAATAGGATCCCAAATGGAGCGAGGAGGATGGCCAACCGTTGAAAGTATTTTCAAATATTTGCAAGGCAAACTTTCCACACTACATCCTAATATTCTCGCCAAGTGTATTACTAGGTATCTGCACATTCTACTCTAATAAAAAATATCTTCAATAGATTAACCTTAAGACCTATAACCAACTCCATGCACTTTAGAAAAATCCAAAGATTTTTTTATCTCATCCTCTTCAGGATTACTAAAGATGATTGTATCATTAGCTTATTACAAACAAGATACCAATAGGCCGTTGTTGCCAATCTGAAATCCAAATATATGTCCATGATCCACCACATATTTGAGCATAATATTGAAGCTTTTGACAACAATAGTGTCGAGAAAAAGCGACAGAGGGTCTCCTTACCTTAATCCTCTCGAGGTCTTAAATAACCCACATGTCTTCCCATTAAATACGATCTAAAAAGTGAGTGGTAGAAAGGCAATCCAATATCCAAATTCTCCATCTTGACTAAAAATCCATTCCGCCCAATGCCTTTCATGACAACTACTAATCAACTTTATTATCGGCTTTCTCGAAATCCAACTTATAGATGAGTCATGGTTTGCATTCTTTAGATCTAGAGTGTATGCATTCCAGAGTAACCATGATATTGTCCATAATTTGCCTATCTTTGATAAATACCGATTGAGGAGCACCTGCCGTAATCTATTTGTTAACACTTTTGCCACAATTTTGTATAGATTACCCAGCAAGCTAATGGGTCTGATATCTTTAATTTGTTTGATCACTGTTATAAACATATTATCTTTCTCCTAGCGCATCATATCATCATCATACAACTAAGGACACCCAAGCAAATAACTTAGAAGCATTCATACGGATGATATCCCATAACCCCAACATCCTCATATCTTTTACTAATAGAAAAGTTAATTGAACAACGAGAATCAATGGGGTTTTTATTACTCACTCGAAAGTCACACCCCATGTCGAAGCCGTGTGTGTCTTACTACTGTTATCCCTAGCTGTGTTTCATCTACACCATTTTTCTGCATTTTTGGTTTTGTTTTTTTTTAATTACGAAAATAACCTTGACGATAGTCGTTTTACCGTAATACATATTGCAAGTTTTATGGTAATTAAAATACTATAATAACTTGAAGTAATATTATGGTACTTTAAGTACCATAATAGATAACATTTTCTTTATTGCATTCTTTCTACCATAATAAGTTGAAGTTTTACTACGGCAATCGAAATGGCGTAATACTTTTACGCGTTATAACCCTAACCCGAAGCCCATTCTTTCTTTCTACCATAATAAGTTGAAGTTTTACTACGGCATTCGAAATGTAATAATTTTGCACGTTATAAACCCTAACCCGAAGCCCATTCTTTCTTTACGGTTCTTGTTCTACCGTTATAGAGCTCTCAACCTTTGAGTTCAATCTCTCACGGGACTCTCTCCCTCATCAGATATTTGGGGTAGAAATATTTCTCTAGATTTATAAATGAGGTTGTATATTTATTTTTTGATTCCACGTTTCGAGCTTATTGTGTGATGATCGATTATATTGTTTATATATTCTAATCTTTGTTTCTTTGAAGTTGTTCTTCATTGTGTATTTTTTTGTTGTTATGCATTGATCATATATATGCGTATACACTTGAAAATGTGCTACATATCTAACATATCAGGATAGTTATAGATGAGAGTTTCGCTTTATGAAACGGACGTTGTCTTATGGAGATAACAATAACATAATCCTAATTGTATATGAAATTATGTCTCATGGCTCTAAGAAATGTGGCGAACTGCCATTATATTCATGAGAAGCTATGATTTTTGTGATTTCTAAATACCATTTTTTTTGCTAAGCCCTTTAAATGAAATTATCAGTATTGTCTCTTTAATTAATTAATTAAATTAAATGAAAATAAAATAAATGCTAGTATAATTTTAGCGAGAAAAAGATGTTGAAATTTTAGAGAGAGATGTAGAGTTGCTGCTGTAATTTTAGAGAGAGCCAGAGACACATAACTGTTGCTGAAAATTAGTGCATTTTTTTGTTTGAAATATTAAAAGTTGTTATGCACACTACAACAAGTCGAGTAAAGGTCAACATATTTTGCATGCATTATTTGTGGCTTATAATTTAGGGATTTTCTACATATTTTATTTGCATCATAATTGTCATTGCCTTACATAATTGTCCTATGCTTTGGTCTCCTTAAGTGAGAAAATTTTATGATCTTGATTGAGTGAATTCAATTTTTGTGATTATGTTATGCTATATTTTTGTTGAAAATATCAAATATCATTGTAGACTATCTCTCTTGTGCTAAAACATATTCATATATTTATGAGAATTAGTCTTATGCAATACTTGACATAAAGTAGTTTGTTGCCTTTCTTTATTAGGCTTGTGTTGCATCACAACAGTGCGAACATAAACTGTTTGAGAAAATTTTCTTTGAGGTTGCAGCTCACTGAGAGTCGGCAACCTATTGATTTGACTAGCAGACAACCCTATTCTTTTAATCTTTGTTTCTTTGAAGTTGTTCAACGTTGTGTATTTTTTGTTTGTACTTTATTATAATTTCCTTTATTCATTTCTCATGTATGCAATGATTAGCTATTTATAACTTCTCGTGTTCACACCTAGGGCTTAAGCTCTTTTGTGCGTTTTGTGTAGTAATGATTGTAATTAAACCTACTTGATTCACTTGTATCAAAAGAGTCCAGTGTGATTAAACCTACTTGATTCACTGTGATTAAACCAAAAGAATCCAATGTGATTATTATGAGTTTGTTGTTTGTGATGGTTTTTTGAACATGGACCATGGCAGAAGATGCACCCTTCCTTGGAGCTCTTGAGATTCCTACATTGCTTAATAGTCAGAGAGAACATATATCACAAAAGATCTGGGAAGGAGATGTATGTACAAGTATTTAAAATTATATTATTTATCTATCATATTAGTTAATCAATTTATTTATTTTAGTATCTGAAATTATAAATTGCATTTCAAGATCGGGAAAATTACCTCATGATGAGAATCCCCTGCAACTTCTTTATGGCCTTTAGCAAACAACGATCAAATTAATTTGGTCTAGAGATCAGGATTGTATCCTCTAACCATAGTATTGATAACTCACCATGACCGTGATACATTATCTACTATTATCGAGAGGTGACGCGTAGAAACGAACACCGGGCACTTCAATATAGACGTCAGAGAGATGATGCCTACTCTTGAAGATGCATGAAAAATTCTCTGGTTAAAGGTGACTGATGTAACTGTAACTTTGAGGAGAGTGGAGAACTACAAGGATTATATAGTCTGCATGATAAGACCGCTGCCACCTGGTCGTAGCCATTCTATTATCCAGCTGACATGGTTGAGGAAAACTTTTAAGTGGCTACCACAGAACTATAACCGCACCACTCTTTTACGATACACTCGTGCCTACCTCCTATATCTAGTCGGCTTCACAATATTTGTGGATTTTAGAGATAGTACGATTCCTACACTATATTTACAACTTTTTGAGGATATGGAAGTACTTGGTCAGTATACATGAGGTACAGTTGGCCTAACTTTTTTTTTTGAGGCTCGTCAAAAGTTGTTCGTCCTGGCCATCAACACCTTAATGGACCAGTCACGTTTTTACTGGTAATGCTAGCATATTAATGTTTTGATAGTTTTTTTAAAGTTCGATAGATATTTGTTGTTGTGATTCTTATTTTTTGTACATGTATTTTAGTGTTGGGCGTACGAGCATTTCAAATTGTTGCGCCCAATTCTCAAAGCCCTTATCCCTCAGATGGGTCCCTGTTAGAGAATGGGATAACGCTTATAACATCCATCTTGTGAGGTGACAAGAGATTGATAACGCACTGATAAATGATGTTAGTATAATATAGTTATCATTTGTTTTGTTTATTTATAATTTAATTAATTTTTAGTGCACGTTATTTAACTTAAAAGTTGTCTTTTTGTTTTTTTATAGGTCATATGGACCCCATAAGATGATTATCCTAACCTAGGAGATGAAACTGAAGAGAATATAGATTATGGGCTTATTGTCCGTCTCATTGCTTTGTGTCATACATACCTCATATGTGGACACATTTGTGAGGAATACATCAGATCGTATGCTCCGACAATTTGGACATCACCAAGGGATACCCGCTGATCCCTTGCAGTGGGAGAGGAGGGAGAGAAGGGGGAAGAGGACTGACAACTGAGCAGATGAGCTTCGAGCTGAAATTGATATGTCGACGAATATGTTAGATTATATTTGTCCGACAGATGAAAATATGTTTAATGGGAAGCCGACACAAGAATACATCGAGTGGTATAGGCTAAGGGCTAGGCCCCTAATTCATAATTCATTTAGGAAACGTCCCTCCAAATACGCACCTTGAGGTTATAAATAGAATGGTAATAATCTATTTTCATACTTCATATGACTTGATTATTTGCGGCATTTTTTATTCACAACATTTTAAATTTAGAAGTCTCAATAATCTATTTTCATAGTTCATATGACTTGATGGAGCCTAGGGACATCAACCATGCAGCTGAACTTGTATGTGATGGTTACAATTCAAAAAATTGGGACCTAGTTCGGGAAGCATTAAAATTGTTGAAAATTTATAACCTAGAAGTTGCAGGGAAGATGATGCATCTGAGGAATTGGAATTGGATGATGAGATGATTGACAACATACCACCAGTATAGCTTCATTCTGGACCAGATGAGAAATACACAACCCATCCCCACATCGGTTCAACCAGATGAGCCTAGATGGCAATTATGTCTTCAAGTTGCAAGATGGGAGGAGAGCAGTTCACAATAAGAGAGCAGCTCAAATACCAAATGTTGTAACATGATATAGTCATAGCCCTCAGCATTTGCACTCTTAATCTTTGCCATATACTCATTAAAGTTTGATATAGACAATGTACGTGTAGCTTTCCAATAAAGCTTTGTGAGCGTTGAATTTCTATAGGCATTTTTTAAGTTATCGACGAGGTGATTCGTACAATAGTCATGTTCACTGATTGGAAATAATTTTTTAATTGCGGCTTGTAACCCTTTCTGACTATCTGAGACGATAGTCAATGCTGACAGATTAGGCCTCTCGCAAAACTGATCATTAAGAAGCTCTAGAAACCAAGTCCAACGTGGTCTATTTTCACTCTCAACCACTGCATATGTTATAGGAAATGTATTTTCATTCGTATCTACCTCAACTGCAGCAAATAGTTTCCCTTTGCATTGTCCCTTAAAAAAGATCACATTTAGTCCTATTAGTGGCCTACAACCAAATATAAAATCATATAAACATGAGCAATTGCTTATAAACACACGCGCAAACCTATCATGACCATCTGTTTGAATCATCGTTACGGTTCCAGGGTTAATGATTCGAATCTTATGAAGGTATTTAGCGAGAGCCTCGTATGCCTTTATATGGGAACCCTCATTTATCTATTGTGCAACTTTTTTGCCCTGCCATGCTTGGTTGCAAGATAACATGACACCGTGACCACATTGTATATGATCAACCACATCTCTAGTTGTCAGATTGTGTATATCATTCAAACGGTCTTTGATCTTGCTTACCACTCAGTGGCTTCGAGCAAGTGGCTGATAAACCCTACCTATTCTGCCGGCACATGAGTGCATGTTTACAAATTTCTTCACCCTGAAGAAGTTTGTTGTATTAACCCTCCAACAATACACTTGCCATGAACACCCATCTGCAGCACACCTTGCCCATATACGTCTCACCTCGCTTGAAGTTTTGTGATATGGCATAATCAATAAGGTGATTACGACATGCTTGTACGTCATCAAAATCTTGACCCACTCGAAGTACAACTTTGTAACGGTTAATCCTAAAGGGGCTTTCATTGGATTAATGTCGTTGATATGCCGCTCGATTTCTGAATCATGATCATCTTCTACTCCTATGCTAGCAACGCATTCATTGTGAACTACTTGCTCTGGTCGGAAAGTGTTGTAAAAAAGAAATTAAGCACAAGTCAGAATTGTCCTACACATAACAAAAAATTAACAAATAAAAAAATTAATGATTTTCATTGCAAACTTTTCATATGACCAATCTCGATGGACCATTATCGGGCATTGTTGGTGGTCAATATTCAGTGCAGTTAGACTCAATAGGTCTGTTTGATACCTACATAGCGATGGGAGACTTTCCTTCCATCATATTTATAATATCGTCATCATCATCAATACGTATCATAGTACTGTTACTTGGTAACCCTGGGTCAATATACTTAATAGTCATGTACTTGCGGCACAATTTGATACTTTTGACAAGTGATCCTTTACTTGGTCAACTGATGGGATCCCCTTAAAAAATATAACCTTCATGTCTCCACCGTCATAGAAAATATATCCATCATTAGATTTTTTCTTGAAAAAACCACCAAAGTGTAAAATGATTTTCACTCTATTGTCACTCATTATTGTTGCGTACAAGCTCAATCACTGCATAGAAATTTCAGATGGAAACAAGTATAAAATACTTATAAGAAGTTTCAAAATACTTACACTAATGAGGAGGTTACATTATGAAGGGGCATTAGATTGTAATACAGATGCCACAATATAAATAAAATTACAATGGCCAACTCAACTACATCAAGTATTATAAAAAAACATTATTTTGATGGCCAACCATTAAATAAATCTAAAACTTATTTATGCAACAATATAAATAAATCTAAAACTTATTTATGCAATATTTTAATCAAACTATATCAAGTACTATAGAAAAACAACATAATATTTTGATGACATACCTATAAAATAGTGTTGGTGTGTATATTTGATGCTTTCAGAGACCTCGTTCAAAGATTGATAATTAATAGATGATATGATAGAAAATGGATGACAGAGATAGAAAATCAATGAGAGAGAGTGGAGGCTAAGAAAAAAGAAAACGCTAAAGAAATGGTGAAAATAGGGTTTTATAAAAAGAAATGGTAAAACAAACAGACAGCATAACATTATGGTTATTTTACAATCATATAATCTATGTAAAGTATTACGGTAGTTCGAGTACCGTAATTAGATATTATGACATTGCGATAATTAAAGTACCGTATAATGTGTGCTAATAATTACGGTATATAAATTACGGTATAAAATTTGCTAATCATTACGATATTTAAATTATCGTAATATTCTTTACAGTAATACGACTATCGTAAAGGTCATTTTGGTCCAAAAAAATCCTGAAATAATGAGAAATGGTGTAGACGAGTTTTTTAGAAGTTAGGGTTTTTTTTTTTCCTATTAAGCTAAAATATAGGTATATTTTCGATAATTTTCCTATAGTTTTTTTTCTCAACTTTTAAAGGGACATAGAACAGGGACAAAAGGAGGCCAAATTTTAGCTTTAGATTTTTAAGTTCGCACCATTATACCCAACTCCATTGATAAAAGGGATTTTGAGGAAAAACAAATCTTTTAAATGAAAAAATACAAAAAAGTTCAAGTGTAATTGAATTCAACTAAATGCTAGATCGCTTTCATAAATCATATAATACGAAATCAACTAAATGCTAGATCGCTTTCATAAATCATATAATACGAAAGACAGGGAAATAAAAGGAAAGTAAAGCAAACTAGGAAAGGGTCTATGCCAAAAAGATTAACAAATTAACTACCCAAATAACAATGTATACCACTAAAAATCTAAAATTTGTTTCATTATACGAGAACCTAGTGATCATTTCTCGAATGTACTAAAACATTTTATGCAAATCAAAATTATAAAAATGAATCTAGCATAAAAAGAGATATTGGATAAATTCTTTTTTTCACTATCTTGGATTGGGGTTTTTCTTTTTCACTCTTCACTCACACGCTCATGCTCTTTCTCTCACATTCTCTCTCTCTCTTGAATTGGGTTTTTTTTTTATTCTTATACACACACTCTCTTTGAATGGATTCTTCTCTCTCTCTTGCTCAAATAGTAGATTTATTTATTTATTTATTTGTTTTCACTCCCTTTCTTGGATTGGGTTTTTCATTTTTCATCCCCCCCCTCCCCCTCAATTTAGGCACATGATTGCACCCCAATTAGACATAAATTAAAAGAAAAAGTTTATATAAGGTTGCAACCTTAAAATGTAGAATTACAAATGCACCTAAAATATCTATCGGAAAGGTTGTTTTAATGTTAAAAACCATCTAATTGATCATCTCGATATTGAGATGCATGAATGTAAAAAAAAATTGAGTCCCAGAAATAGTGCATCTTACAACGCATTATCTAGACCGTTCATTTCCAAGATTTTCACATGTTAATCATTTTTGGAGTTTAAAATTTTCTAATGAGATATGAAAATAGATTTTAAGATAATCCTAAAAATGTTTTACAATAAAATTATATGTTATGATAAAATTTGGAGGTGGGCTTTAATTGGGTCGTTTAAGGTTGCAACCTTATTGAAGCCACATCCTAAATTAAATACTATGCCTCTAACGAGATAAACTAAATTAAATACTAGGCCTCTAATGGGATAAAATATTAATAAAAATAAAAATATAAATAAATAATTAATTTGATAAATTAAAATTCATGAAATATAAAAAAATAAAAAATGAGTAGGCAAAAACCCGTCATTATAAGCACACGTGGTTACATTTGAAATTAAAAGGAAATAAATGAAAGAAACCACAAAAGTGAGAGAATCAAAACCATGAAACTTTTACTCACTGGGCATATTTTATTCGGTTTTTTATAGTCTTGGAGAGTTTAACAGGGCAAGGCCCCCCACCACTAGGGCACTGCTTCTCTAAAGATGATCCTTCACCATTGGTTGGACCCATTTCTCCATTGTCTCTCTTCCAGTACACGAGAATCCTCTCTCTTTGGGTTCTCATGGCGATCCTCTCTCCAAAAGCCCCTTGCAAACTTTCTCTCTCTTCAATTTCGCAGGGCAGTTTTGAGTCCAGTGACCTCTCTCAAAACGGTTGAAGCGAACATCTCTCGGTTTAATCCCAAATCCATCTGAATGAACCAGAAGACTCTTGATTGATTAATTCGAGTTCGAACCCATCTCTAATTTCAGTCACTCAAAAGTCGAATGTCTTTGTTCTTACCAAGGGGCTTCAAGGGTTCTCTTTCTCTATCTAATCTCAGAGCTTGACAAGAGCGTTAATGGCGAAGCCTCTGTGGGTCGGGTCCTGCTATCATATTTTCTTGAATATCATAAAATAATGGTTTACTAAGAATTTTGTATTGTGGAGGTCTAATCTTTTCTTCCAGGAGTGCTTTGTGAATCTTCCACATTGTCTCGCTTATGCTCGTTGAATGTGATAGTGATGGTTTTCTTTCACTTGCCACCATCCTTCTTGGATATGATCCAAATTAAATTAACAAGGAGAGATGCTTGTTAGAGCTTGTCTAGGGTCTTGTCATGGAACTTCTTTTGAAACCACTTGGTTTCACTGTGCATGGTGGAAGGTGGAAGGGAATTTGTTAAATATATTTAGATGGTGTCGGAAGGTTCAGAAGATAACATAGCAATTGAGGCAATGTTGGCTACAAATTATGGACTTAGTTGTTTTGTTGAGAGTTTCACTCTTTCACGTCTATAAGGAAGCTAACGAAATGGCAGATGCATTAGCTCCCTCTCTGAGTTTGTGATTTCTGATGATGTATCCGGGTTGCTATGGCCTGAATTTTGTAGTACTTTGATTAATAAAAGTTTGGAATACTGTCAAAAAAAAAAAAAGAAAACTTTTAATATTTGAACAAATTCTTGGTCTAGTATTGAATCTCCATATTAGTCCTTGCCAAATCCCCCCAACAAAGGCACTTGTTATGAAGATATTATTGTGATCTTCGACGTTGGTTATACAGGCAACACCTATTGCACCCACAAAAACCAATTTTTTGCTCACTTTGTTGACGGTTGGAAGCATAACCAATCCATGGATGATTCTCATTACCGTCGACTTTGATTGTTCAAGAGTGAACTGAAGAAGACTTTTACAGTTATATGTTAGATTTTGGAAGCAATTACAAAAACATGTAGATCTTACAAGTTAAACAATATTTTGAGCTGAAAATTGGCATTTATAAATTAGACTTAACGACCTTCCAATTGTTAGGATATGGATATCTCGGGTTCATATTGATATATATCATTATGGATGTATGGCTATATATCTTTTGATAAGATTAGATATCTAAAAGATAAGAAGAGACCAAGTCATTAGGATATAGATATCTCAAGTTCATATTGATATATATCATTATAGATGTATGAGTATATATTTCTTGATAAGATTAGATATCTAGAAGATAAGAAGAGACCAAGTCAAAGTTTCTTGGTCATCAAGTTAGTTTGATGATAATGCCTTCTACTATTTACCTCTATCTCTAAGAATCATACCATATTTATCTCTTGTCCTCTATATATAGAGGTACTTATTGATGTAAACATTCATCCAAAAATAGTGAAGATGTAACCTGTTAGGCTTGGGATCCGTGGATATAAGGCTTTGGCCTGAACCACGTAAATGTTGTAAACATTCATCCAAAAATAGTGAAGATGTAAGCTGTTGGGCTTTGGATCCGTGGATATAAGGCTTTGGCCTGAACAACGTAAATGTTGTAAACATTCATCAAAAAATAGTGAAGATGTAACCTGATGGGCTTTGGATCCATAGATGTAACCTGATGGGCTTTGGATCTATGGATATAAGGCTTTGGCCTGAACCACGTAAATGTTGTGTTCCCTCTTTCTCTCTTCTTTTCTCTCCATTCTCCATTCAATGTCTGTACATGTATGCTCCCACGAATTCTAACATGGTATCAAAGACATAGACACCTCAGCTCATATCTGAGCTCGCCAACCTCAGATCTGAGGTCGGGAAATTTCAACACCAATTTAGGAGCCGACAATTTTGGCTGCTCCCT
This sequence comes from Amborella trichopoda, assembly GCF_054954075.1. NCBI lineage: Eukaryota > Viridiplantae > Streptophyta > Magnoliopsida > Amborellales > Amborellaceae > Amborella > Amborella trichopoda. The sequence continues at coordinate 25,032,355 of NC_142346.1, forward strand.
TAAAGATTCAGTCCTCGCCTACCTCTCAGGCCATGGAATCCCCTTTGAAGACCTCGGAACCAATATATACGGCTCCATAGCTCAAGAAATTAGGTGCTAGGTCAGTGACTCATGCGGATGTGATGAGCCCTTTGAGACCAGAGGCCTTCTCACCATGTAATTCCATGATGTTTACGCTGCGAACTACAACTCGATAGACGTTTTGAAAAAGCAAAGTTTTCCTTTGCTTTTGCTTCCTTGGCCATTGACCAACACCTCTCCCTTTTTACCTCTTTTGTTTGACGAACACCTCTCTCTTCTGGTTTTCTGGTTTTGCTTGACACCAATCTGGATGTTTTGGCTGAATAATCAAACCCTAGATAAGCAGGCTGCCTCTCTCGAGACAGGGATAGAGGAGATATGGAGATATAAAAACCCACCTACAGTTTCTCTCTCTATATGAAACCCACCTTCAATTTGTCCCTTCTCACAGAGCCCGCCTTTAGTTTCTCCCTCTACAAATCCATCTCCCTCTACAATTTTTGAGAGGGAAAAAGATTGGCTTGGATATCTGCTTGCTAAAGATGACGATGTTTCAAAGGTTTCAGATTTTCTTTTGATTTTTGTTGGCTTTTCCAAGCGCATCCTGTTCGATGATCGAATCTTTTAATCCTGGTTGATGATTAAGTTTTTTGTTACTTGATCATGTTTGATGATGGAGTTTTTCAATACTCCATCTTGTATGATGATCGAGTTTACTCAATCCTGTGTGATGATCAGGTTTGCATGATCCTGTCTGCTCCGAATGCCTATGTTTAATGATTGAGTTTTCCATTACTCAATCCTGTTGGATGATGGAGTTTTCCGTTGCTCCATCCTGTAAGATGATCAAATTTCTTTCTGTTACTCGATCATGTCTATTGATCGAGTTTTTCATTACTCGATCCTGGGAATTCTAAAGCCTGTTTGTATGTTATTGATCGAGTTTTTTGTTACTTGACTCCAGATGTTTCGAAGGCCTATTTGTCTGCTGCTGATTGAGTTTTTCGTTACTCGATCCTGGATGTCCCAGATGTTCTTGAGGCCGTATATTGTTCCTGACGCTCTATGTTCCTGAGGCTTGTTGACAATCTGTGCTTGTTGTTCAAGCAATCTGAGCAATCTAAAGATCACTAAGTATTGTTCAAACTCCAACTGCTTTGTGTCAAAGCATCTTGAGTTTAAGGGAGAGTGTTAGGATATAGATATCTTCGGTTCATATTCATATACATCATTATGGATGTATGGGTATATATCTCTTGATAAGATTAGGTATCTAGAAGATAAAAAGAGACCAAGTCAAAGTTACTTGATCATCAAGTTAGTTTGGTGATAAGGACTCGTACTATTTATCTCTATCTATTAAACTCATACCATATTTATCTTTTGTCCTCTATATATAGAGGTAGTTATTGATGTAAACATTCAAGTGAAGATGTAACCCGTTGGGCTTTGAATCCGTGGACGTAAGACTTCAGCCTGAACCATGTAAATATTGTGTTATCTCTTCTTCTCTCTCCATTCTCCATTCAATGTCTGTGCATGTATGCTCCCATGAATTCTAACATCAGTGATCCAATGGTCATTGAGACATGAAGCTCCTAAGCCCTTAAATATATTGTCAAGTACTTTTCTTCTTCTTTTTTTTGGGTAAATTATGGAGACCCCCCCCCCCCCCCCCCCAAAAGAACTTATCCTACCCCTAATATTTTTAGTATCACACCCACCCCTCAGTCACTGTTTTTTTTTCTTACTTTTAACCCCTAGTTAAAAAGTCAAAATATTTGGCACTAAACTACTCTTCTCCTCTCTCTAAAGAGTTTGATTTATTTATTTATTTATTTTTGTATTATATAGTCTCCTATGGCAATGAAAACTAACTTCAAGTCTAGAAAGAGAAAATGGCATGAGCACCACAAAAATTCCCATGTTACCCTTAGGGAATCAAATCCATGGGGAGGGGAGGCATAGCCTATCAAGATTTAAGGTCAATACTCCCTCTCTAAACAACGATAACCGAGTATAGTGAACAATGTTTTTTGGAACAAACCAAATGACCCTTCTTAATCTAAGTAAAAGCAATTCGAGTCAGTCCACCAACCACTCATGTGTCTAGGAGGTCCATGTCCATCGATAACAATGAGACACTTGTCCTCTCATTCCATTGATAAAGACATGTAGCCTTTTACATCTCATCCAAGAAATATCCTCCTGTATCTCAACCAAGAGCATGTGTCATTCCATCTCTTAACCAAGAGACAATAGCTCATCTTCTTGATCCATTTATTAACTTGCGGAAAAAAGTGTACTTATGTGGATCTTTCACCATGGGCTTGCATGTATCTTGTCTTTAACTAAGGCCTCTTGAGGTCTATCCAATGCCTCTCTTTGCAGGTGCTTAGTAGTTCAGATTTAAAACCATCTTACCTTGGCTATAGGTGACTGCCTTTCCATGGTCTAGGGCACGAACTCATAGGTCCTTTCGAAACTTTGGCGTGTCATTATAGATATTCATCTCCCTCCTACATGATTGGCTAGGTATTAATTTCAAAAAGTCACTGGGCTTGTGCCATGTTCATGTATCTTCAGTCATGCAGCGGCATAGAAATTCCATAAGAGTGAAAAAAATCCCTACCTTAGACTATATGATTGGGCCGCTCCTACAATTGGACTTGGTGGCATGTTAGAGGATCATTTTTTTTGTTTTTTTTTAATCCATTAACTTTGTATTAAAATGAAAATGTATACAAATCACACCCACGTTTTGGGTGCAGTATACATAAACCCTCTCAGGGTGTACTATACAAAAAGAAGTAAGCCGTTCTCAGAGCTACACAATAGTAAACAAAAACACAAAAAATGACAGGACCACTAGATCAAGATGCTTGAACTTATTTTTCAGCACCTTAGTCCCTGATGCAGAATAAAGAGGAAGCAGGTTCATAAAGCCTGACAAAACAGTGGAAATCCTGACAATCTCAAAAATTCCCCAGAACTGGTCAAGATCTTCATCAGCACTCCAAAAGGCCACTTGCCAAGTTTCATCACAATCAGACATGTTTAAAGCAGTGAACACAAAGAAACAATTTCGAAAAAATTGCCCTCTAGCACCCTGAAATGGACCCCGTAACTAGAACTATATTTTTAGTGCATCAAATTGCTGTGGGACTACCTCCATTAGATCCGGTACAGTCGAAAACCCGTTTGGGTCAAGTTTCGGCTTAATCGGGCATTCCAGGGCAAAATTATGGGTAAAATATCAAAAAGGGTTAGGCCGTACAAGTACCAAAACACCATTAAAGATGGTTGTTTTTACAATTATGGGCAGTAACTTTCGGGCCCATATCTCACTCGTTCTGAGTTGGATAGTGCTCAAATTTTGTGGGCGTGTTCGTCTCGTAAAAAATAACGTTGTGATATATGGTACGCCGCGTGACGATGCCCAAATAAGGAGAAAAACTAGAGAGAAGTTGCTGATCCGTGAAGAAAATTACGGAAAATTCAGCAGCAGCACGTCTCACTCGAGTGGCCAAATTACGATGCTCGCATACCCAATCGACACGAACCAATTGCATTATATGTATAAGGTCCGAGGCCATCTTGGTCCGAACCCCGCGTAGGATAAACGGTTGGATTTCACACATGGAGGCGTCGAAGTTGCTGTAAATTTCGGCAGTCTGATTTCAAGATTCTGACCAAAGACTCAAGACGACAAAATCTTCATCCGGATACAAAATCGATCTGTGTTTGTTGCAACGTGATCGTGACGACATGCTTAGTGTGATTCAGCGAAGAAACTAAATAAAACCATCAAGAAACGAGCACATAATCGAGTCAAAGTTTTCAAGATTCAAGCAAATTTCAAGTTTCATGATCATGGATTAAAAACATCATTCATGGCTCGAAGTTGGTATCAAATCGATCGCCATGCCGAGCCATACAAGAAAACAATCATCTTTCGATCAAACAGGCATTAGAACAACCTCGGATCAGTCCTGAAAGATCACGCAAGTTAGCAGGGATTGTTCTGAAATTCCACACATTGTTAGGTTGGGGCAAAATAACCATTTTGCACCCATTTTTAGAATTTATTTTAATTCAATTAAATTATAATTATCTTCAATTTAGGTAGTTTTTGGGCGTCCACCCATAGTTGGGCCCAATTTTATATAAACATGCAAAGTCACATTGTAAAATCCCTTAGGGTTCATTCTTCAATATTCAATAACGACTTCAATTTTTTCTTGAGTGCGTCTTGGAGAGAGAGAGAGGAGAAAGATAAAAAAACCTGATACCCCTCAATAAGGTAATTTTCTCTCTCCTCTTTTCTCATCTCTATCAATTTCTCATTTATTTTCTCTCTCATATCTATCTCTCTTTCTCTCTCCTCTTTTCTCATCTCTTCTCCTCTTTCTCTTTTTCTTTTTTCTCTCATCACTTTTTTCTCTCCTCTTTTCTCATCTTTATCCCTCTTTCGCTCTCTTTCTTCCCATCTCTAGCTCTCTTGTTCTCTCTTTCTTCTCATCTTTATCTCTCTCTCTCTTCATCCTCTGGTTCATCATGTCTCTCTTTGCATGCTTTTGTTTCTTTTCTCTATGCGCCCATGGCAGACCTCTGTTAAAACTCTGTCTTCCCTCTCCCTTCGTTTTCTGATACAGCTGACGAACGTCTAGCACCGCCTGTGTCCCCTCTCCCTTCTTTTGACACAATCAGTGAAGGCCTAGCGTCTCCTGTGTCCCTTTCTCTGTTCTTCTTCTGACACAACCGATGAAGGTCTAGCGCCGCCTGTGTCCCCTCTCTTTTCTTCTTCTAACATAGTCGGTGAAGGCCTAGCGCTGCTTGTGTCCTCTCATGCCTCTTCTCCCGCCACCACCGGTGAAGGCTTAGCGCCGCTTGTGTCCTCTCATGCCTCTTCTCCCGCCACAACCGGCGAAGGCTTAGCGCCGCTTGTGTCCTCTCATGCATCTTCTCCCGCCACAGCTGGCGAAGGCCTAGCGTCGCCTATGTCTCCTTCTTTTTCTCTCTTCTGTCACATTGGCAGAAGCACATTGCCGCCTATGCCTTCACCTTCTTCTCCCTACTCGTCATAACCGGTAGGGACATATCGCCAACTAAGTTTCTTTCCCCTCATCTCATTGCTGTCTTTGCCCCTTCCTTCTATCCACTTTCACACCTTTCTCCTCCTTTCTTTCTCGTCCTCTTCTTCTTTCTATTATCTTATTCTTCTCTTATCTTACTTCGCATTCTCTCTCTAATATATATTCTTTCTGTTATTCTTTCATTTGATTAAGAGGGGTCGAGATTGGTCTTCCATGGTAGTCCTGTCGTCTAGCCATAATGACGTTGTGCCTGTCAGAGTCACTGTGCCCACTTTATCATCACGATAGACTAACCATCGGTCTAGCCAGTCACTATTGGTACTGTCATCTAGTAGTAATTCTGTTGAGCCTGTCTGAGTTATCGAATCCTTTTTACTGCCACACCAGGTCAATTACTTACCGATTTAGTCACTATGTTGATCTCCCCGCATGGTCAAATTCTCTTCTCCCTCATCTTTCTTCTCTCATTATTCTCTTCCTCTTTTTGAATGTGCACGCCTGTGCACGTTCACCAAAAAGGCAAGGTGAGGTCTATTGGCCTACCTGTCTTATAACTTTTGTCATATGTGTGTGAGAACATGAGAATAGAGGACAAGGGAGGTAATTCCGAACCAGTTTTACTGCTGGGGGGATTTCTTCGTGATCTAAGAGAGCGTCCATGCGAGCCAGCCAGAGTAAGTCCCAAACCCACATTAAATTCCTCTCATCTGTTGGTCTACCTGCCCTTATTTTTGAATGAGGTTCTCGAGAGAGCTATCTCAAAAGTCCCGGGTCTCCCTGAAATCTGAGATGCTTGCTGCCCGATCATCCAGATCTGGAGGACGAGATCGAGGCACCTAACCAGCTTGGTGACTCCACTGGGGACTTACTACCCCTTAGTCGGATCGGACTTGTTTGGCTAGTTTCTCCTTTTATTTTGTTCTTTTCCCACTTATGGCTTCCGGGTTCTGTAATCCATTCATCCGGATTGAAGATTTTCTTATCCTCGCATTCGCGAGTGTCCCCAGGGAACAAGTTCCTCGAACTTTATTCCCAACCTTCATATTGTAGCTCCCAGGTCTTAACCTGGACAGGTTGTAGGTGGGACTTAAAGGTCCCTCACTCCCCATCTCCCCACTTTGGTAGAACCTCCACCAAGGCACCCTGCATAGGTGGCACATACGCCACCACTCACAGCATGCACCTAGCTACCGGCAAGTTACTTGTCGGTCGTATTGCCAAGGTACGCTAGAAGGCCTTCCAGTCCTTCTTTGCAAAAGGAAACCAAGTTGTCATTGCTTCTGTAGGTCGCCACAAGGCTACCCCCCACATTCCTACACCACCATGAGCCTCTATCCTTAGAGGCTTGACACATCAAGGCGGAGACCCTGCGGTCTCCACCTCTCGCACACACCACAAGGCTCGTGGATCATCCACTCGAGCCACACCTTGAGGCAATTCTTATATTACCTTGAGTCAGCACCAAGGATCAGACCTCTCAAGGCCGGGTCCTGCATACACTGTTCATATGCATCCCACTGCTCGGGGCAACGCCGTCGTTGTGCCAACCTTAGTACACAGGAGACGATCTTCTTGTCCTCCTACTCAACACACACAAGCACACCTTGTAAGGGGCAGGCCTTCTCTTGCAGACACTTGCTCGCAGTTCTCGGCCTCCTAAGGCCAGACCACTTGCTCAAGCCCGGGCTGACCCCCAGGTCACTCGTGACCCTTCTTCATGGGGAGCACACGCGTAGCTATCGTAGACAACCCCTCGCCCTCGACTCAGGCGTCCTCATGAGTCAACCATGCTTTTGTCTTCTCCTCCTTCTTCAAGCAAGCACCTCCAACCTTGGTACTCGATGATTTTCCCCAAGAGTACCATCAGGAACCAGCCTTGTCATTTCGATCATGTCTCCAGAGTCCACAAGAGAGCTTGGGGCAAAGACCAGATGGAAGACTGAGTCCTTCATCCTCCCTGACCCAAGATGACTCCAGTCCCCGGCCCTCATCCTTTGCCGCACTTGATGGAGACATCTCTCTCTTGTGCAAGAAGAGCTGACCAGCTGCAGTCTCGATCACAGTTTTTCCTCGAGGTTCATGAAAGCCTCAAAGCTAAGTGTGATAGAGGTTTGTCAATTCTGACCAAGGAAGTGACCAAGGCGGTTGGGGCAACCAGCTCTGACGACCCTCTGTGCCTGAATCCGTTCTACCCTCTTCAGATGATGAAGCTTGAAGAGGAGCTCCATGAGCCCTGTAATGTGGTTAGTGTTGTAAAAGATGACCCAGCCACTTAGCAGCCACGGTCCCAAGATCGTCGAGAACCTGTCCTCACATGATCAGCATAAAAGAGTCGAGCCCAGTCGGGGCATGTTGACCCCCTGCTGACCGATCTGCCACATGCGACCCATCAAGTTCGCAAGCTCTCAACTACAACTAAGGCTGACCTCCCTGGAGAAACAGTTAACGTAATGGTTGTGAACGAGCGTGGCGACTCGCAGGAGGAGCACATGAACAAATTTGAAGATATGGTGCATGCGATGATGGAAAAGATCGATCGTCTAGACGCCACACATCAATCAGCTAACCATGAGGTCAATTCCCATCACTCTGATGGTGCACCTCCAAGGCAGCCCCTTCCCTTTGCCTCACAAGAAAAATCTGTCTCTCACCCCATCTCACAGGCAGACATTGATGCTATGGTGACCCATAGCCTAAAGAACTGACAAATTCTAGGGATACAGTGACCAGGTCCCATTTCCCTCAGATTACAAGAAAGGGAAGTTTCCCCTATTCAATGGAACCACGTCTCCGAACCAGCATATCGCCCACTTCTAAGCAGCGTGTCGAGAAACAACGGCTGATGGGGGACTCCTTATCTGTCAGTTTGTTGAAACCCTTGACGGCCCAGCTTTTGGTATGCTCGACTCCCTCCAAACTCAATACATACTTGGGAGGAAATGGAGAAACTGTTTCACTAACGTTTCTATGAGGTCGAGAGGGAGGTTCAAACCATTGAATTTCTCACCCTGACTCAAGATCTCGATGAGCACGTGGACCAGTTCATCTCAAGATGGAGAAATTTGGCCTCTCGCCATCCCAATCCTATGCTTGAGAAGGAAGCAGTTCAAACTTGTGTACGAAACCCGAAATTGCTGTACATGTCGAGGCCTCCAATCTAACTTCCATGTCAGAGTTGATCTCTAAATCTGTCCTCATAGAAAGCTAATCACGCCACCACTGCGAGTCATGACAACAACCTGCAAGCTCAGGGAACAACTGAGGCAATGGTAGCTCTCGGACTAACACCCGGGGCAGCCAACAAAAAGGAGTAATCAGTGCAGCCGTCACGGTCAGTGATCCAAACAAGGCGTCCTCCCAAACTTTAGACCTCTTCAAATGGGTGAGCGCAGTAAAAACAGCACCCCAGGTAGGCAAGCAACAACAGTTGTACAACCGAGTACCCCCGTCGGTGAATCTTAATCGGGACGTTTATTTCACCAGGCATAGGAACAAGGCTTACCCCTTTGAGAAGGAATGGGTCCCTGCACTATTCCGAGTATTATTGGAATAGAATATGATCGAGCTTCCAGAAGCCAAGTTCCCTGAGCAAGCTGGGCTCGATACTCAGGCGAATTATTGTGCTTACCATCGAAGGATCAATCACCCCATAAATGACTGCCTCATGCTAAAAGACATTATTGAGGCCCTGATTCAGAAGGGTCAGACAAAGCTGGAGGACTTAAAGAAGGCCTTCGGGGCAGCAGAAGCCTCCCATGCAGTAGCCGTCCAAGAGGAAGATGAAGCCCCTGGTATCCTTCATGCCTTCTTTGTTTATAGTTCTTCAAGAAGGCTTAATCACTTTTTAACCAGTCAGGTAACCTCGACGCCATGCATAGGGGATTGAGGACCGTTGATGCCTGTACCACCAGATATGGGGCCACTACCTATGGGAATGCATCAGTTTTCATGATATATTCACAAAGGAAATACGGGAATGTCAAGAGTCTTACAATGTTCCAGTCAGTGATCCCCAAGCCACTGCTCCACCGGTGCAAGAGGACCTCCCAACACAAGACCTTCCTAATAATGATTCAGACTCTGCTTAACCCTTGACTTCCCAGCCATGGATATTCCATCACGGGTGAAGTAGACTCAAGTCCTTAAGACGAGAAGCGGTTCACCAAGCTAAGGCTGTTCACAAGCCTAGCGAGACAAATCAAGCACCACCTCAGAAAACCAGAAGGAGACGGGCACCAAGGGCTGCTCACTGGAGAAACACGATGGCTCAACCTCCAGTTGAGCAGAAATTTCTCAAGCCTCTTCCCCCACTACCAACTTTGCTGGAATTTCTCCCTAGCACGATCCTCCTTCCTTCCCATCAAGAGGACGTCCTTGAGCCATCTTCCACTCATAGCACGTCCAATGAGGGTGACGATGTTAAAAGTACTTCCCAATGGTCTAAGCAAGGGAAGACCTAAACGACCTTTTACACATGTCCAACCCTGGTGATGATGTAAAAAGCTGCCCTCACCAGATCGATCTGATGAGGGGAACGACCATATAAGTCCCCCACTTTTTGACCCTTCTCCTTCTTCTTCTTCTGCTTCTCATTCTTCCTCTTCTCTGTCTCCTGCAGGTACAACCTTGAAAGGCTCAGACTTCGAAGTTTTTGATAGCGAATTTGAAGGAGTCAACATAAGCAGGACGCAACGGAGGTGGTTGAAAAAGACCTTGGCCCAAGGAGCTAGATTCTTAACAGTTCCTGATACCCTAATAGCTAAAGCCAAGGCAAAGCCATCGTCTTCAAAGAAGCACAAAAAATCAAAGCCAAAGAAACCCTGGTGGCCTCTTGAGCTCAACTTTGAGCAAAGACTGAGAGAGTCAAGGGGACAAAGCTTCTATTCTCTGGAGGCTTGTCATATGGTGCAAATATCAAGAGCATCACATAGCACGGGGCAGATGAATTTCAAATCGAGGAAGACGTTGTAAACTCCACCCCAGAAGTCGGGCATCTTGAAGTTTCCTAGTTCTTCATAGAGCCCTAATCCAAATACCAATCTGTCTATCCTACTGCTCCCTGGGTTCCTTCCTAATCTGAATACCCCAAACAATCCACCTATTCTCGAATTCCCAGGGATGAACCCCTCCTCTTCCTAAACAAATGCTTATCCCGGTTAACCAAACCACCCACACTAAGCCGGCTACACAACCAAGCTAGTTAGCTAACTAAAATAAACCTCTTCCACCCAAACCAGGGTCAGGACTAGGAGCACAAAGCCTTGACCAAGAAAATGTGAAATATGATGTGATAGGGCATCTGAAGAAGACTCTAGCCCTTCTCAGCATCTATGATGCTCTCTTGCTCTTGAAGGATTATCGAATGGCTTTGGTTCAGGCTCTCTCTAACCTAGAGGTGTGCAAGATCGAAGTAGAACCCATTGAAGTGGACACGGCAATTTTAGGAGGATGTATGCCAATCACCTTTTCAGAGGATGATCTACAATTGGGAGAAAAGTTCCATAATCGCCCTCTCTTTGTCACTGGTAATTTACATGCGTGCCCCATCAATAGAATTATGTTAGATGGAGGGTCGACAGTCAACCTTATCCCAAGGAGGATCCTTACTCTATTGGGATTTGAAGATCTAACTCCAACCCACATCACGGTTCAAGGGTTCAACCTATCGGGAGAGAAGCTAGCTGGCACAATACGCCTTTGTCTTAAGATCGGTAAGCTGAATGATTATGCTCAATTTCATGTAATCGACACCTATACTTCCTACAACATTCTCCTCGATCGGCCATGGCTCCACGACCAGGGGGTGGTTCCATTGACATTGCATCAGTGCTTTAAGTATAGTCGATATGGGAGACAACATACGGTCCATGCTGACAAAATGTTGTTTCCTATAGCCGAAACTCACTATACTGATGCTAAGTATTACTTCACAGATCTGGTGTCACCTCAGAAGTCGAATGATGGGGATCACAAGTCTACAATGAAGACAGCATCTTCGCCTCATGAAGATGTTGAGGATGTGGGGAGAAAATTGGTAAACATGTTCAAAGAAGAAGAAAGGCAAGGCAGACTTCTCCCTTTAACCCCCATTCATTCTAGCGTCCCCACAATCATCCCTGAAGAAATTCTGTCTTCACCTGAAGAGGAGTCCTCGCTCTCTGCCCTTAGTTCTGGGCCACTTTCGCAAGAAGATGAACTAGAAATCCCTTTTGAGATTGAGCAAGTCATGGGGATAGAATTCTTGGCTCCAAAGATCACCTATACTCTGGACCATCACAAAGTCCTGCATATCCTTGTTGCACTCTTAAAAGAGGAGGTGGCACGACAACCCCTGCGATCGATTTTTCAAAATGTGGTTGCTACAAGCATATAGGATGCTCCCCGTCCCACAACAGGGCCAGTCTAGACTAGTGACCACCCATAAGTTCTGCACTTCCCTGGTTTGGCGGAAGGAGAGCAGTTTGATAAAGGACAAGCTTCTTCCCATCAAGAATAGGATCCCCTAATAGAGTTTAGAGGTGAAGTGCATAGTCTCCAGAGCCAATTGGAGGTTATGCGCATCGCTTCAAAACATCTCAAGGAGTTTGTGCCCGAGACCAAAAACTATGATGGGTTTGAAGTGAATGCACCACTAATGGAGGCTAAAGCCCCTCCTGATTGGACTATCTATAGTGAGAAGGCTCACCAAATGATGAGGAAAATGAATTATGAGCCCTTGGCCAATCAAATATTAAGAGGAGAAAAATCAATGACTCCCCATTTCGAAGCTATCCAAGCTACAGTAATCCATCATGGGACAAAGCAAGGCCTAGGATATTAGCTCCTCGAGACAATAAATATGTTGAGAGGCATTCAACTAAAAACAAAAGATCACGTGAGGTACAACAAAGTAGGACAAGAATAAAGTTATACAGCAATGTCAGTCAGAAGAGGAAGAGAAACAGTTTATTCATGAGTTCATACTTTTACAAGTGTTGGCAAAAGAAAATGCATTTTAAAAAATGATCAATTATCTTATTGACCTCTGTCCTGCATTGTATAGAAGAATCCTCAGTGTTCTGAACACGTTCCTTCAGTTCAGCCACAATTTGAGTCTCCTCCTCCAATGCTACAGTTTTAGACTCAATGGTGCGAGTGAGTTCAGATAAACCCACAACCAAAGAGGCCTCTAGGGCTCTTCTCTGAATCATCTTTGTCTTAAGAAAAATGAATTCCTGCCTTAATATTCACTTCTCCTCTCTTATCTCGGCCATCCTCTTGTAGCAAGCTCTCGCCTCGCTCTTGAGATCCAGCTGACGACCAGTCAAAGTGGTCTTCTTCTCAGTACAGGAATCTATCTTCCCGTGACGATGCAAGATTGACTCCTCTAAGGAGGCTAGCTTACTGGTTTCTGCCTCATGATGCAGCATTCCCGACCACCAGCTCTCCAACTCATTTAGGGTTGCATCAATATGGGAAAGGACTTCTGGTGCACTCCCAACCACAGTGGTCACAGCAAATTCCCTTAGTTTGGCCAAACCTCACCCAGCTCATTGAAAGGTAGCTCCCTTAAGCCCTGATGGCCTGCTCGAAGCTTGCCTGCAATCAAACCAGAAACCCCGCTAAAATGGGCCTAGATGATGTTATTGGGATTATTGTTGTTGAAGAGACTTCGGGTTCAAGGACCGAGGTTGTTGAACTGATAGCCATCTAAGTCACCGGCTCCCCTGAAATGATGGCAAGCCCCAGAATTTTGTGCACCGCAGATTTAGAGACAGCGCCAACCTCAACGTGTCTGGATTCTTCAATACCAGCCCGTTGCCTTGACCCCTGGCTATGGGGGCCTCCACTTCTGTCCCAGCAAGCTCTGAAGAAACCTGTTCCCCTTGCTTCTCACCCTCTTGAGCTGCCACATCAGCATTGGCAAGTTCAGAAGCTGCCTCTTCCCTTTGGCCTTCTCCAATCACCGATTCAGCCTCAGCCATGGTTTCTTCCATCTGGCCTGCGCCCTCAATAGCCAAAACCTAGGTCAGAAAAAGCTCAACCCCTGCATCTTCATGATCTATGCCCTCGGGGACAACAACCTCTTAGTACTCAGGGGCATTAACCACAAGCCCTGGTTCTTGAATCACAGCCCTTGCCTTTGTCGAAGCACTAAGCCCCTGAAGCACGGAATCCACATCACCATCAGATTACCTTCCTGAAGCAGTTGTTTCGGGGCCTTTAGCCTCATCGGTCTCCATCGGAGCTTGCTCTGACTCAAGAACTACCCTTGGACTTAGAAGTGCCTCCCCAAGATCCAAAGTCATTTCCCGGTTAGAAGCAATAACAATGGGCGGTCATCATTTTCTTCAGTCTCTGAAGAAGAAGAAAACAATTCAGGAGAGACAGAAGATGGTGGAAAAAGCACAGAAGGTGACACTGGGGAAGTTGCTAAAAGATCAAAGGAGGAAGAGCTACCTCTTGGTTTTGAGATTACAGGAAGTTTGACATCCCTACGCCTCTGAGTATGCTCACAAACTTGAGCCGGTGCACGAGTGCCGGAAGGGGTGGAGCGTTTCCTTTTCTTTCCCCCTGCCGGAGGAGGAGTAGCCGCTTCAGAATTCCCTCCTTGAGAGGGGCCCTCAGCCAGTCTACTGTGAGGACCACTCCCGATCAGTGTGTTTAAGTCCTGAATAGGACACCCCTCATGAACGGGGACCTTTCGGCCCTCACTCCACTCAAAGACGGAACTAAGATTATAAAAAATGCTCCCAGTTTTCATCTTCATCGCAAGAAATTTTGGCGAGATGTTATAGGCTGCTATCTCACGAGGAATCCCTAAAGCTTGCCAGTTCGAGGGATATTCTAAGACAAAGACCTCACCAAGAGCAGGAGTATCCACCAGTCTCCTCTGCCTAGAATTCTGATGCCAGTTACCGTTTTACCTTTTCTAAGCAGCATCCCAATATCACTTGTTGGTAATTATCCATCAGTTTGCATAAGACTCAGTCATTTAGACCCTCCTGTCGAAGTGAGGTAACACATACTTGTTGATCTCTATCATTTCTAGACATGTGGACCAAGAGGTCCGTATGTGTCTGAGAAACCAGCACTCACGAAGATTCCCAAGCTCTTCTGCCTTCCCTACGTTTACTCTTCCCCTACGCTTTTTGAAAAACACAAAGAAGGGGCAGCTCTGATCAATCCCATGCTGACGGGCTAAGCGATGGGGGAAATACCCCTTTAATCTGAAACTGTGTGGAGTCCGATAAGGTTGAACTCCTCCTGTAATGCTCAAGATGAACATGGACTCCCTAATAATAGTAGGAGCACCATCCAGCGCCTTCCCCAGTTCGTCAATAAAATCAAGATCGGCGAAGCTACCAACCGAAAATGGTACTCGTTGCATATTTAAGGAGTCATTCCCAAACAAGCCCAAAGCTTCTCTTGGGCTACGAAAGAGAGCCTTTTGACCAGCAATCCTCATTAATAAGGGCCACAATTTACCCCCCGTGCCCTGGTTCCTGACATAGGTGTCAGGGAAGTAGGCCCCTTGCCACCCATATACATAATGGATGGGGAATGGAGTCTTAAAATCCCCAAGATATGCCTCTCCTCCGACAATGCCATTTCCTCCCTCTTTGCCTTTGTAAGCCTTTCCACAAGAGATGGCCCCTAAGCCATCGTAAATATTGCACAAAATTTGTTGAGCAAGGGTGTACTCACACCCTCGTGCCATGTCACAGGCTACATAGAGGGTGCCTGGATGAATGTCATCTACCCCTCTAAGGAGCACGAACTTGCATAAAAATAAGGCCTAATATGCGATCAAGAAGACACAGTCATCGCTGGTCTCAGATTGATACACGGGAGGCGTCCCCTTTACAACTGCCTTCCCTTTCCCTCTTGGAGTGCCTCGACCACCTTCAAGATAGTCCCCAAAATAGAATTTCCCCCATTCGGTGAAGGTTACCCGACCATTGCTAGCCTTGGCATGGACCAATTGGTCAACCTCGAAAATATTTTGAAGACTGGCTGGCTGCTCTTCTTCCCTCAGGCTGGCACCGCCAAAGATGACCGAGTTCTGAGGTACGAACTCGTCATACATGGCCCCGATCATCGGAAGGCCCCCAATAAAATGAAGATCTAGCAAAGAGATTCCTGCTTCCCTATGCCCAAGAAGCCAGGTATTGCTAATTTGACTCCATGTCTCCAGTAGTACCTTGACAGTATTGGAGCACTGATCATAGTAGCTGCCCGAACACTGGACCGCTGCTAGCAGAGAAACACGTTCAAGAATGCTTCTATGTGACTCTAACACCCTGGTGGTCCAAGAGGAGTATCCCTTTAAGTACTGATGCTCCCCCTGTATTTGAAGACCTTTCCTGGACCACATTAGTAGCTCCTTTTCTTGCACCATTTGTATTCCTAGGGTAGGCAATTTCTCCCCAGAAGCTATGTTCCTGTGCATACAATGAAGGAGCGCCACCCCTTCTTCAATACTAATATTGCCTTCATTGTCCTCGACGACTACAAATTGAACGGGGTCAGTGATAAAAGTGACCCTCAAAGGCAACTCTGGTTTGCGTACTGGCTTTGTCAGCCAAATGGGCTCGCCCCTTGATAGAGCCTCATCGGTAAATTCATGGGTACCCACCTCTCCTCCCTTTGGAAGGTTCTTTACGTCAGGAATTCGGTAAGAAGACTCGACCATTATAAAGGGCTCAATCAGTCACTTCCAAATCAAAATTCTTAAGGCACTGGATAAGCGTCAGTTGTGTCTTTATTGGCTGAGAACCGACTATATTGTCAGAGGCCTAGCGCCGGCTGAGTTTTCAGAAGCCTAGCGCCTATTGCATTTATGATCGTCTAGTAGCGGCTGTGATTTTAGAAGCTTAGCGCTGGCTGTGTTTTTAGGGATCCAGTGCTATTTGTGCATTCAAAGCTTAGCACCGGCTGTGTTTATTAACGCCTGCCACCGACTATGTTCTCCAATGTTTAGTGTCGGTTGTGTTTGTCAACGTCTAGCGCCGGCTGTGTTTTCAAAGTACAATGGCCGCTCGGGTTCAAATATCTCACACATGCCACGAATTCTGCGCATGGCACCTCGAGCCCTGCTACGCCGCTTGACACACGTCTCACAAGTGCAGACGACAACTGCACAATTTCCAAGCCCAACCGTCAACCACCAGCAACTATTTGTCTCCCCCTGACCCTTCAATTTCTCGTTAGAATTCCCCTTCCACTATTGAAAACCCTCTACAACTTCCCCCAAATCACTGGGAAGCCACTACGCATGTCGAAAAACTGCTAAAAATGCCAAAAAGCCCTAAGTAGCCCACTGTTACAACCTCTGCACTTTTCCTCCCTTCACAACAACCCTCAAAATCATGGCCGGAACTCCCTGTTTCCATGATGAACACCCTTCTTTCGGTGTAAATTCTTGCAAACTCTAGTGAAAACCTAGCCCTCCTTGTTGACTATTTCTTTCTCTCAGTTGGAACTTCCCGTGTTTGCTGGCAAGCTCCTGCTAAGATCCTTGCTAGAACACCCTATGTGTTTGCCGAAACTCCTCACAAAAGACACTCACCCTCAAACCCAGATTTTTGCCTTAAGTTTTTCTTGAAATAGTGAAAACAGGGTTTACCCCCCCCCCTTTATAGTCGATGCTTTCTCAAATACCCCTCGCAAACTAGGAATCCCAGCCACATTCAAGAAGGCCAAATGCCAATGGCCCGGATTGGGTCGGGCTCAGACCTGAGGCCCGAGAAAATTTTACCGTCGCCCATGACTCGTGCTACAGAGGCCAAGACCAAGTTAGGCTCGGGTCGGAGCCCAAACACTAACCCACACCCAGCGCCAGCTGTGTTGTTGGTGACTTTAGCACCAGCTGTGTGCTCTGTGACTCAGCGCCGGCTATGTTCAAGAGATAGCACGGGCTATCCTTAGCGTCGGCTGTGTTTTTAACAACGTTAGGGCCGATTGAGAGTTCAAGAAGTAATGATGGCCAACCTCAGCGCCGGCTGCGTTTTCAAAAGAGAGAGAGAGAGAGACTCAGCGCCGGTCGGGTGTTCAAGGAATAATGGTCATTGCGCCTGACGCCAGCTGTGTTTTAAACAGTCTATATTCACACACCCCATGTCGAAGCTGTGTGAGTCTTATTACTGTTATCCCCAATGTAGTTGCACCTTGACTGTGACCTATTAACCCCAGCAAAGTGGTACCTAAGTCGTTCATGACTTGTCATCCCCAGAAGGAGAGTCATACTCGTATTGCAGTTTATTATCCCCAGTGGAGTTAGGGTCATTTTTAACGTTGCAACCCCCAATGAGTCTGCCTCACACCTGGTTATTCTGTCCTCAAGGATATAAAAGACCCACATTTGTTCGCTTTTCCCCAATGAAGTTGGCCTTCCTATCTGAACCTTTTGCTAGTTCTAATCATTTTATTCCCAGGGAGTCACACTTGCCCTCTTAATCTCCAGTAATGTTCACTTTCATTTGCCACTCCTCATAGGGCAACAATCTTCATATAAAGCTCTTCACTTATGTATAGCCTGAACTACTTTATCCCCAGGGAGTCGGATTTCCATTTACATGCTTATTCCCCACTGAGATTCACCTGCATGGCGACTCACACCAATGGTCTATGCTGCATGACCTTAAAACTGCATAGCTATGGTCTGCACTGTATGACCTTAAACTGCATAGCTTTGGTCTAGGTGCACGACCTAACCTGCATGGTCCAAACTATATGACTTAAAATGTAGCATAGGTCTAGTTGCACGACCTTAAACCGCATGGTCCTAATTACATGACTTTAAAATACATAACTACGATCCAAGCTATATGACTTTAAACTATAGTACACGTCCTGGCGGAATGACGTTCAAAGACTTCTCACTACGGTCCAAATTATATGACCTTAAATTGTAGCGGAGGTCTAGTTGTACGACCTTAAACTGCATGGTCCTATTTGCATGACTTTAAACTGCATAACCACGGTCCAAACTATATGACCCTAAACCATAGTGCACATACCGGCTGCTTAACAATAAACTGCTTTGCACAGGTCCCGGAGGTATGACTATAAACTCGCCCCCACATATGCGCACATGCCTTTTACGTCCATCTTCACACATGTCATCCGTAACCTACCCGTTCGTGTGCACGCACCACCTTCACTACCTCCCCAGTGAGTCCATTCATTTCATCATCCTCCACCATTCCCCAGTGAGTCTCACCCATGCTCACAAAATAGAGAACCATCTCGCCACCTATACTTGTCGTAAGCTAGTGGGTCACCATTTTTCACCCACCTTTCATGCATCATTATATTTCATAGGTAGCCTCATGCCATCTTCTCAAAAGTGAGCTAGAACCATTACCATACTCACTCTATGGCCTCTACAGACTGCCATTCATCTCTACCATGATCCAGCTGTATGACCTTAAACCATAGTGTATGTCCTGGCTGCATGATGTTAAAAGGCTTCACACAGGTCTCGGAAGCATGACCTTAAACACGCTGTCACAAAAAAAATGAAATAACGGGCATGGTGTATATCTTAATAAGGGAACATCATGAGTAAAAATGACAGACGGGCATGGTCATCAGCCTATGAATTGAATAAAAATTGGTTTCTTGAAAGAGATTATTTTTGGGGTGGATTCCGTTGCAGACCTTTGAAAGAGGGTATTTTTCTCTCAAACTTCCTTCTTTCGAGTTTTATTCTCTCCTTGCATCAATTGGTATCAGAGCAGGTTCTGATGGCTTCATAAGAGACACCCCTCGATGGATTAAAGGTATTGACTGGATTAGTTCAAACCCTAGCAGAGAGAGTAGACCAATTCGTGCATGTAGTGTGAAAGTCGATGAGCTTGCACAAAGGTTTGCTCAGTTTCATGATGGAAGGTATCTAGAGACTGGCGTTGGAACTCAAGGCAACAGAGATGAAAGAGTTATGCATCTTGTTCCTAACCAACCTCAGGTGGCCCCGGCTAATAACGAATTCAATGAACGAATTCTTCAGTCGTTGGAAAGAGAGAGAGAAATAAAAATTGATATTTTAGAGTTCCATGGTCGATTGCATGCAGATGATTTTCTTCATTGGCTAAGTACAGTAGAGAAAGTGTTTGAGTACAAAGATATTGCAGATCACAAAAAAGTAAAATTAGTAGCCTCAAAATTTTCTAGCCATGCATTAGTTTGGTGGGATGATTTGCAATAGGACCGTGTTCTACAAGGCAAGGAAAAGATCAATTCATGGGAAAAGATGAAGACAAAGATGCGTCGAAAAATTTTACCAGTAAATTATGCCTGAAATTTGTACCAAAGGTGTCAAAACCTCAAGCAAGGTGAAAAGTCTATACTGAAGAGTTATTTATTTTGACATTTAGGGCAAATTTACAAGAGTATGAAGATAAAAAAATAAGTCGTTACTTGAATGGGCTAAATCAAGGCATTCAGAATGAATTGGCCTTCAATGATGCCTATAAGATGTCTGATGCCTATACTTTGGCCCTCAAAGCAGAGGAAATAGTCAATCTGGGCCTTGGGAGAAATAGCTCAGTGATAAGAGGCTCTACTTCAATATAGGAGCAGCAAGCTTTAACCTTTAGAAGATCACCTATAGGGCGTGGAAACCAAAGCTCTCAGAATTTCCCAACTAGGCCAAACCCTAATATGGGGAGAGTTGGTGTTGGGAGTACACTTCATGATAATACACAAATAGTATGTTTCAAGTGCCAACAGCCTGGACATATGGCATTCAATTGCCCCTCACGTTAATACCTTTTCAAAGTTAATTTAGTTGAAAAAAATTATGAAGAAGAAGTTGATGAAGGATACACTTATGAAGGCCAAGGTGATATTGGGACGAGGCAGTCTTATGAAGGGACTGAGCCTTTCAAAGGTGAAGTTGAGGATTTGTATAGCGATGAAGACGGTGAGTCTTAGTTGTCCAGCGAACTATGTTATCAACCTCAATACCTAACGAGGATGAGAAGTGGTTGCGACATAATATTTTTCGAACAATTTGTACATCAGGAGGCAAGTTATGTTCAATTGAAGGAACTTAAGCACCCACGCCCATATCACATCCAGTGGTTCAAGAAAGGAGGTGAGGTACCAGTTCATACTTATTGTTTAATCTCTTTTTCCATTGGTGCTAGATAAAGTGTGGTGTGATGTAGCACCTATGGATGCATGCCACATATTGCTTAGTAGACCATGGCTTTATGATCATGATATGGTGCATAAAACTAGGCCAAACACTTATTCTTTTGTTAAAGATGGTATTAATATAATACTCCACCCTAGGAAGCAACTTCCTACACCCAAATCCACTAAAGAGGAGGGTTCAAAGTTGCTTAATGTTCAAAAATTAAAAAGGGACAGCAAGGATATGGATGTGATTTATGTATTGGTTGCAAAAGAAAATTCTGTACTGACTGCAATGATTAGGTCTCTTGAACCTCTACTTGATGAGTATAAAGATTTGATGCTTGAAGAATTACCTGATGGTCTTCCTCCGCTGACAAATATTCAGCATCACATTGAATTGGTGCTTAGATCTGGCCTACCAAATTTGGCCCATTTTCGAATAACCCCATGGAACATGAGGAGTTGCATAGATAAGTTGTTGCTTTGTTTAAGAAGGGATTGCTTCGAGAAAGCATGTCACCATGTGTCATCCCTGCATTACTGACTCCAAAAAAAGATGGGTCATGGAGGATGTGTGTGGACAGTCGGGCAATCAACAAAATCACAATCAAGTACCAATTTCCCACACTAGGCTTGATGCTATGTTAGATACGCTTAATGGAGCCAAGGTTTTCTCAAAGATTGATTTAAGGAGTGGGTACCATAAAATTCGGATTCATCCTGGAGATGAATGGAAAACCGCATTCAAAACTCGAGATGGACTATATGAGTGGCTTGTGATGCCATTCGGCCTTTCTAATGCACCAAGCACATTCATGCGCTTAATGACTGAGGTACTTCGCCCTTTTATTGGAAAATTTGTTGTGGTTTATTTTGATGATATCTTGGTTTTTAGCGCTAACCCACATGATCATCATAACCACTTGGAACAAGTTTTTGATGTGTAAAAGAAGGAATCACTTATTGTGAATTTGAAAAAATGTTCATTTATGACAAACAATATCGTCTTTCTGGGGTATGTTGTTTCATCTGAGGGAATTAAGGTGGATCAAGAAAAAGTGAAAGCCATAGCTAAGTGGCCGGTGCCAAACTCACTCACTGAGGTGCATTCTTTTCATGGCCTAGCGACCTTTTATCGTCGATTTATCAGAAATTTCAGCATTTTAATAGCACCAGTGACTGATTGTATGAGGGTTGGAAAGTTTTATGGAGTCCCGCTGCAGAAAAGAGCTTCACTCTAATTAAACAAAGATGATGCAAGCATCAGTACTTGCCTTATCAGATTTTTCTAATGTATTTGAGGATGAAACTGATGCATCAAATGTTGGCCTAGGGGCAGCTCTAAGTCAAGAGGGACGATTATTGGCCTTCTTTAGTGAGAAATTGA
Organism: Amborella trichopoda; assembly: GCF_054954075.1. NCBI lineage: Eukaryota > Viridiplantae > Streptophyta > Magnoliopsida > Amborellales > Amborellaceae > Amborella > Amborella trichopoda. The sequence continues at coordinate 25,053,985 of NC_142346.1, forward strand.
ATGATGCACGTAAGAAGTATTCGGTTTATGACCTCAGGTTTTATGCAGTGGTGTAAGCCTTACGCTACTAGAGGCACTACCTGATTCATAAAGAGTTTGTTCTATACTCAGATCATGAAGCACTCTGGTATTTGAGTTCTCAAAAAAAGTTGAATGCCCGACATGCTAAGTGGATGGCCTTCCTTCAAGAATACAATTTCCTATTAAAGCACAAGGCTGGAACCCAAAATAAGGTAGATGATGCTTTAAGTAGAAGGGTAGTGTTGCTTAGAAATTTTTCTATGAAAGTGTTAGCATTTGAAGTGATAAAAGATCAATATAAAGTTGATCCAATTTTCAGCAAGGTCCTTGAAAGGCGTGTTGATGGGTGAGACCCTATGAGTCATTATCGCATGCATGATGGTTGTTTATTTAAAGGTATGTGGTTATGTATACTTGATTGCTCCCTAAGGGAGAAGATAATCATGGAGCTTCATAATGGGGGCTTGGATAGACACTTTGGGAAGGACAAAACTATGGCTATGGTTGGAGAAAAATATTTTTGGCCACATATGCGATGAGATGTTGATCGATTTGTGACCCGATGTCGAACTTGCCAAGTATCTAAAGGTCACACACAAAATACAGGTCTTTATACTCCTCTTCCTGTTCCAGATGCCCCATGGGTTGATATTTCTATGGACTTTGTACTTGGACTTCCACATACCAAACGAGGTATGGACTCTATTTTTGTTGTTGTTGATCGATTTTCCAAAATGGCACATTTTATTCCTTGTAGAAGAGCTATGGATGCTACACATATCGTGAATCTCTTTTTCAAAGATATTGTAAGTCTACATGGTGTTCCTAAGTTTATTACATCTGATCGGGATACAAAATTTTTAAGTCATTTTTTGTGCACTTTATGGAAGTGCATGGGAACCAAACTTCAATTTTCTAGTGCCTATCATCTTCAAACAGATGGGCAGACCGAAGTAGTGACTATGAGCCTTGGTAACCTCTTAAGGAGTATAGTTGGTGATAACATATCTCAGTGGGACCTCACTTTGCCTCCGGCTGAGTTTGCTTAGAATAGTTCAATAAATCGATCGATAGGAAAATCACCATTTGAGATTGTTAATAAGCGGATGCTTAATCATGTGTTGAACCTAGTGCCATTACCGATGCCAGGTAAGATAAGTGATGATGTCAATGCTTTTGCTAAGCATATTCGAGATTTGTAAGCCCAAATCAAGAAGAAAATTGAGGAGAGCAATGCAAAGTATCAAAAAACCTCAAATAAGCATAAAAGAGAGAAGATTTTCAAGAAGGGTGACTTAGTAATGGTGTATTTACGAAAAGAAAGTTTTTCGTTGGGAACCTATAATAAACTCAAGTGCAAGAAAGTGGGTCCTTGTCGCATCTTGAAGCAATATGGGAACAATGCATATAAGGTAGAATTACCAAAGGCATTGGATATCTCCCCGATAATTAATGCTACTGGATTATTTGAGTTTCATGGAGACCCTCTAGAAGTTGCAGAAGATGTAGTTGATATGATGAAGAAATTACCAAGGAAGAAAGAGAAGGAAATTGAGCAAGTTTTGAAGACTGAAAGCTTTCAAACTTGAATGGGTCCCTATTGCCAATTTCTAATCAAATGGAAGGGAAGGCCATACTCGGATAGAACGTGGATTTCTGAGCCAGAGTTCAAAAGAGTGGATCCAGACTTATATCGCATATATACTGAAGCCAACTCGCCAAAGTCGAGTTCCTTTCAACTGGGGGGGGGGGGAATGATGCAGCCATGCCCCTTCGTGACTGGGCCAAAGAAGGCCCGCAGAACCGAAGAGGGAAAGAAAGGGTAATGATGTAATAAGGGAAAATTATTGGGGTTATTTATTAAGATTATTTTAATTAGGGAGTGCGTAGGGATAATTAGTAGGGCAAGACTTTAGAATTTATATTGTGCTTATCTTGTATCGATTGGGTTAGTTTGAGAGATATAATTAGGATAAGGGTAAATTTACAAGAGAGTTTATCTTTATCAATAATAACTACTTTGGGAGGTTTTTTTTGGGTAAAACATGAGAGGGAAAACATAGCTATCTACAAGCCCAATTTTGGCACATGAATATAAGAGAGAGAAAATAGGGATAGGTTGGAGAGAAGCTTTTTTATTAGTTATCTTATTTTAGTCTATTTAAAAGAACATCTCTTTTCATTGTAAATCAGTCTATGGATTGAATAATAATTAGTTTCCTGAAAGAGATTGTTTTGAGGGTAGATTCCCTTGCAGACCTTTGAGAGAGGGTATTTTTCTCTCAACCTTCCTTCTTTTTATTGTCAATTTTCTGGTTTTATTCTCTCCCTGCATCACCTACTCTCCAAGGAATAATTGGTGCACGACAAAAATGAGCGCCGACTAAAGGCTCTTTTGTTGTCTATCCAAGATAAAGAAACCCAGACCAAATGGGAACAATGCCCTTCGACACGGCACTCAATTGCCAGATAGGCCTAATTCTGACTGAAAAGGTCTGTGCAAAATCCTCAGCTTCAGAATCACAAACAGTCCACACGAGGGTGAAGACTTCGATAAGATCTCTCAAAAAAAAAAAAAGTCTCTTCTCCCCCTAATGTCTCCAAGGATGGATCTGTAAGTTTCATCCAAACTTTTGAGCATCCTTGTTACACCATTGCGTGAATCTCCTCGACGTTCACGTGGTCCGGTGGCTTGGAAGAAAAAAAGTAATAAAGCTGAAGGAAATTTTCCAAATTTTATCCTTCTCTCTTCTCTCGAAGTACAACATTCGGTAGGAAAAGCAGTTTAAACGCATTTTTCAATACCTTGGTCCCTGATGCAGAATAAAGAGGAAGTAGGTCAATAAAGCTTGACAAAACAGTAGAAATCTCGACAGTCTCATAATTTCTCCAGAACTGGTCAAGATCTTTATCAGCACTCCAAAAGGCCACTTGTCAAGTTTCATCGCAATCAGACATGTTTAAGGCAGTGAACACAAAGAAAAATTTCAAAAAAATTAGTCTCTAACACCCTGAAATGGACCTGTAACTAGAACTACATTTTCGATGTGTCAAATTGTTGTGGGACTACTGCTATTGGATCCGGCACGGTTAAAAACCTCTATGGGTCAAGTTTTAGCTTAATCGGGTACTCCAGGACAAAGTTATGGGTAAAATACCGAAAAAGGGAGGCCGCACACTATTTTCGTGTGACCACCTTACACCAAAACACCATTAAAGATGGTTGTTTTCACTATCATGGGCAGTGACTTTCGAGGCCCATATCTCACTCGTTCTGAGTCGGATCACTCTCAAATTTTGTGAGCGTGTTTCGTCTCATCAAAATGAGCATTTTGATATGTGGTACGCTCCATGACGATGCCTGAACAGGGAGAAAAACTCAAGATAAGTTACTGATCCGTGAAGAAAATTATAGAAAATGCAGCAGCAACACGCCTCACTCGAGCGGCCAAATCACGACGCTGCATACTCGATCGATACGAAACCAATTGCATTATGTGTGTAAGGTCTGAGGCCATCTCCCATGTACGATAAATAGTTGGGTTTCACACATGGACATATCAAAGCTATTGTAAATTTCGGCTGCCGAATTTCCAGATTCCAGTAAAAAACTGAAGATGACAAAATCTTCATCCGGACACGAAATCGACCTGTGTTTGTTGCAACATGATCGTAACGGCATGTTTAATGTGATTCAGTGAAGAAACTAAAGAAAAACATCAAGAAACGAGCATACAATTGAGCCAAAGTTTTCAAGATTCAAGCAAATTTCAAGTTTCATGATCATGGTTTAAAAACATGATTCATAACTCGAAATTGATATCAAATCGTTCGTCATGCCGAGCCCTACAAGAAACAATCATCTTTTAATCAAACGGGCATCAGAACAACGTCAGATCAGTTATGGAAGATCACGCAAGTTCTCAAGCAGCGGCAGGGACTGTTCTGAAATTCCACACATTGTTAGGCAGGGGAAAAACAATCTTTTTGCACCCATTTTTTGAATTTCTTTTAATTCAATTAAATTGTAATTATCTTCAATTTTAGGTAGTTTTTGGGCATCCACCCATGTTTGGGCCCAATTCTATATAAGCATGCAAAGCTAAATTGTAAAATCCCTTGAGGTTCATTTTTTAGTATTCAATAAAGACTTCAATTCTTGCTTGAGTTCATGGGTGCGTCTTGAAGAGAGAGAAAGAAGAGAAGAAAAGGGTCGGTACCCCTTAGTAAGGTAAATTTCTCTCTCCTCCCCTATTTCTCTCTCCTCTTTTCTCATCTTTATCTCTTTCTCATCTCTTTTCTCTCATCTCTTTTCTCTCTCATCTCTTTTCTCTCCTCTTTCTCTCTCATCTCTTTCTCTCTCCTCTTTTCTCATCTCTATCCCTCTTTCTCTTCCTCTTTTCTCTCTCATCTCTTTTCTCTCTCCTCTTTTCTCATCTCTATCTCTCTTTCTCTCTCTTTCTTATTATCTCTATCTCTCTTGCTCTCTCTTTCTTCTCATCTTTATGTCTCTCTCTTCATCCTCTAGTCTATCATGTCTCTCTTCTCATGCTTTTGTTTCTTTTCTCTGTGTGTCCTTGGCAGACCTCTATTAAAACTCTGTCTTCTCTCTCCCTTCTTCTTCTGACAGTCGGTGAAGGTCTAGCACAGCCTGTGTCTCCTCTCCCTTCTTCTTTTAACATAGCCAGTGAAGGTCTAGCATCGCCTGTGACCCCTTCTCTCTTCTTCTTTTGACTTAGCCGGCAAAGGTCTATCGTCACCTGTGTCCCCTCTCTTTTCTTCTTCTAACACAGTCGGTGAAGCCTTAGCACTGCTTGTGTCCACTCATGCCTCTTTTCCCGCCACAGTCGATGAAGGCTTAGCGTCGCATGTGTCCTCTCATGCCTCTTCTCCCGCCACAGCCGACGAAGGCCTAGTGTCGCTTGTGTCTCCTTCTTTCTCTCTCTTCTGCCACACTAGCAGAAGAACATTGCCACCTGTGCCTTCACCTTCTTCTCCCTACTCGTCATAGCCGATGGGGATATATCACCGACTAAGTTTCTTTCCTCTCATGTCATTGTCGTCTGTGTCTGTCTTTGGCCCTTCCTTCTATCCTCTCTCACACCTTTCTCCTCCTTTCTTTCTCTTCCTCTCCTTCTTTCTATTCTCTTCTTCTTCTCTTATCTTACTTCCTATTCTCTCTCTATGTTCTCTATTCTTTTTGTTATTCTTTCGTTTGATTATGAGGGGTCAAGATTAGCCTTCCATGGTAGTCCTGTCATCTAGCCATAATGATGTTGTGTCAGTCAGAGTCACTGTGTCTGCTTTATCGCCACAACACTAACCATCGTATCTAGCCAGTTAGTATTGGTACTGTCGTCTAACAGTAATTATGTTGAGCCGGTCTGAATTACAAAGCCCATTTTACTGCCACGCCAGGTCAATTACTTACCAGTTTAGTCACTGTGCTGATCTTTCCGCCTGGTGAAATTCTTCTCTCCCTCGTATTTCTTCTCTCATTCTTCTCTTCCTCTTTTTGAATGTGCACACCCGTGCGCGTTTACCAAAAAGGCAAGGTGACGTCTGTTGACCCACCTATCTTATAACATTTTCTATATGTGTGTGATTGTAGAAAACAGGAGAATACAGGCTAAGAGAGGTGATTTCGAACTAGTTTTACTAATGGGGGGCTTTCTTCGTGACATTGTACTCACTGGTCTAACCATAGTTCAAAGGCCTTATGACATTCAACCACAATGTTATCCCTTTGAACTATGGTTAGACCAGTGAGTACAATGTCATCCTAATGTGTGGTTCACATCATACGAATGGGTGCGTTCTACAATTCCCACATCATGATTCCATTATATAGAAACTGTTTTACATGTACACCATCATATAATCAAGATAAAAAATTAAGTACATCAAGGATATAACTATAATACCCATCCTCTATGTTCTCCAAGTGGTCCTAGGAGAATGCTTTGATCAAGATATCAGCCACTATTATTGCTAT